>NC_081409.1:482205693-482913254 GCF_030272615.1 Cryptomeria japonica
CCTATCTACAGATCGTAAAATCACTCAATTTTTTCAGGTTAGCTATAAAATCATCATAACTTTCATCCCTGCAAATTTCGAAAAAAGTTGCAAGGACCGTGTGCACTCTGAGCGCCATGGTCTTTGACATTTTTTCCGAAATTTCGGGAGATTGTCCTAATTGTATTTAACAGCTTAAATCTGGAAGATTAGCTGGCTTTACTGAAATTTGCTACCTTTAAAATTCAAAATCTTCTCTCTTTCTTTAGTGCATGAGTTTTACAACAATAAGCCCTACTTACACTATTCCCATTAAACGAAACCTTAGAATTAAGTCCTTCCAAGGTTTAATTACTGAGGAGATGGAACCTAATTTGAATGGTCTTTTTAACGAGGACATGGGTAATTCCTCTAATCCTCTTAATGATGAAGAAGCTCTCCATGAGGTTTCTGTAGAACAACTTTCAAAATTGGATAACCAATTTGACAATTTTTGACAATGGATGTCTCAAGAATACCCTGATAGTCAAGCTCTTCCTTTAATTAAGGGTCTAAAACATATGCTTCAAAGTGATAAGAATGGAATTGATATTTTGCGTGGTATTGCACACATTGTGGATTCAAATGTGATGCCTATGAAAAGTTGTGCTGAAACCTTAGGTTATACACAACCTCCTACTCAAGACAATCATTCTATTCCTTTGACGACTCCTATTGCTAGTATACCTACATTTACATCAAACATAATGACTACTTCAATACAAGACATTCCTCCTATGATCACTAATCATGGGGGCAATCCCTCTTCTTCAATTAACCCTCTTCCTTCAATCAATCCAACTTCTTCATTCATTCCTTCAATGAGTGTGCCTATTATATCACCACAAATGAACATGACGCAAGGGGGCAATTCATTTAACCATTCCATTCCTCGTAGTTTTTCCTCCTTTCCAATCATCTCCTATGACTAACTATCATAGTGTCCCACCACCTTACTCTCTACCTTCTTTCAATAACATAACACCTCCATCACAATCTAACACGTCTAATATGAACTCTTTGACTGAAGCGACCATTAACAATCTTGCACAAACTGTCTCTTCTTCACAGCAACAAATTGCCTCTATGAATCAATCTAAGTTTAGTGTGCCCACATTTGACGTTGCGAGCCCACTTTCTCTTGACATTGTTCGAGCTATCCCCCCTAAACATGTTGAAATTCTGCATTTGGAGCTTTATAATGGTAAGGGTGATCCTCTAACACATGTTAAGACCTTTCAAACAATATGTACTGATTTTGCTTATGACCAAAGGTTGCTTGCAAAACTGTTTACTAGAACATTAAGAGACAAAGCCCTACAATGGTATTGCTCGTTGCCTTCCTATTCTATTACTTCTTTCGAACAACTTGCAAATGCTTTCATTCAACAATTTCAAAACAATATAAGTCCTAAAGTTACTTTGATTGATTTAATGCATTGTAAACAAGGTGTTAAAGAAAAAGTGACTGATTTCATTGGTAGATATAAGCATTTGTATGCTCAAATTTCTTTTCCAGTGCCTGACAATGATATTCAAAGAATCTTCATTTCTAATTTACAAAAAGATATTCGAGACAAACTCCTGTTTTCTGAGTTTACTTCTTTCCAACAGTTGTGCACAACTCTTCACAATTATCAACTGACTGTGAGTCAAATGGAACAATCACATCCTATGGCTCCGAGTGATAAGGGTGATAGTAGTCAACAACCATTTGGGAAGTTTAAACTGAACAGAGAGTCCATTAAATTCAATGAAAACATCATCAACAACAATGTGAATGCAGCATCAGGTGTGCCTCCTATTTCTAAATTTTTCAAGAGAGAAAGAAAGTTTACTCCTTTGAATGAATCATTGCATAGTATTATGAATAAGTTATTGGAACAAAATGTGCTTACTCTTCCTCCTATAAGGCAAATTGATCCTGCAAAGATTAATTCACCTTATTTTGATAACAAATCTTTTTGTCAATTTCATCGTCAACCTGGGCATGATACTGAAAAATGTTTTACTTTAAAGGGAAAAATTCAAGATTTGATTGATAATAATACTATTTCTGTTTCTGGAGTGAATGATAAAGGCAACACATCTGTAGCTCCTCCTAACCAAAATCTTCAGATTTTTACTGATCCATTACCTTCTCATACCTCTAATGCGATTGATACTACTGATTCCTCTGTCTCACCTGATGATCTTGTGTCCATGACTCTGAATGTGATTAACTTTGTAGAGCAGCAAAAAATCCCTAAAGAACCTTCCATCACATTTGATTCCAGTGAAACTATCAGGGCACATGATGGTCCTTTATATATAGTTGCAAAAGTCAAAAATACACCTTGTCGTGGAGTTCTTATTGATCCTTCTTGTATGGTTAATGTCATTTTAGAAGAATTTATTTTTTACTTTGCAATTGAATCAAGTGATCTATGATGAAACAAATGTGGTTGTGAAACTATTTGATGCATTTTCTTCTCCTACAATTGGTTCTATTACATTACCTATTGAGGTCCATAACAAATCCCTTGATGTGGACTTTGCTATTATTCCATCATCCGAACAATTTCGTGTGAAGCTTGGCTATCCTTGGCTATCTTCCATGAAAGCTATTGCTTCTCCTATCCACAAGTGTTTGAAATTTCCCCATAATGGTGAAGTTGTTACTGTCAATCATAGTCTCTTTAAACAAGCTGAAAGAACTTCTAGTGTTCCTATTGATTATTTTTGGCCTAAACAATTCCAATCTCTTCCTCCGCGAAGTGATCATCTTTTTAAATCTTATCAAAAGTGGAAAAAAGACATGATCCTATCTCTAAGTGAACCTAGAACACCCAAACTTGACATTCCTATCATTCTTGAGAAGGAAGTTCTTCCTTTGAAAGATAAAACCAATGTCTTTCCTCAAGAAGATTCCCAACCCATTCCTATGGATGTGACTATGCCTATATCTAATAAACTTCCTAAGAGTAGACCTATACCTCCTCGTCATGATGGACTTGGTCTCCTTCCTAAACCAAATATTCCTCCTTTATATGGAGCAGTTCCTCCTCCTTCCTGCTCTAGAGAGAAGAGACCCTCCTCTTCTCCTGTTATCTAGCCTAAGAGACCACAACCTAAGCACCCAAGTGATAAGGATGAGAACATTCCTCCTCCTCAATCTTCGCAACTTCCTACTAAGACTAGACGAAATCGTTCGGCATGTGAACGCCGACGAAAGTGTCGTCTTAGAGCTCAGGCAGCTGCTTTTCAAACTTTGCAATCCCCAAAAACACCTTCAACAAGCATTATTCCATTTTCTCCTCAGCCGACAATTGAGCCGAAATCTCCTAAACATAAGATGCATGATGGTCTTGATCCTGTGCGAGTCAAAGATCCTATTTTTATAAATCTTGATGATGATATAGATGAAAATGTTACTCCTATTCATTCTGATAGTGAATATGAATATGTTGATGTTGATAACCATTTATCTAATGAATTTTCTAAAGCACTTATCCTAGCTCCTAGACAAGAACAATGTGGCTCGGAGCATGAACATAGCCCTTGTTTGGATCTGGTGATAGCTCCATCTGCTGTGTTGGATGTTCCTCCTCTAGCGTGTTCCCTACCTTCCCGAAACATTGATCAGCAAGATCGGGGGGTAGATGACGTGCTAGACTAGTTTCATTAGCATAGCAGATTCTCTCCCCCTCTATTTTGTTACTTCTTCTATATGTTACTCTCATTCTTCTATTTGTTGTCCTTAGTGTTGTCTACTTGGGGACGATGCAAAGCATTGAAATCTCTCGATCTCTCTCATATTGACTCAAAAGACACATGTGTTCCCTTCTTCTAGGTGACCTTCCTTGATTGGGGAATGAAGAACAATTATGCATACATACATATGATATACATGAATTATCATACAGCATACTGACCCTGAGGAAAGCGAAGTCACCTTGTTCTTTGTGTTTTGTGTCTATTATCCTTGGGCTTATCTCACACTTGGGGGCTAAATCCTTGTGATAACGTGCTCCTTTCCTTTCTCATTCTTATATGTATCACTACCTTAAAGCAATCACCCCTAGTGAGGCATGTGCGATCACTTTAACGTAGGGGGGCATACATCCCGTCCATATCTTTTCAAGATACTTGAAAATTTCTTGACAAATTTAGCTTTGCCTTGAAAATTTTTGATATCTTTCTTGCATGACTCATAGTGAGGGACCCTTACTACTGATAGTCATGGTTCTCCCTCGTGATCTTCCCTTTTATTGTGTCAATCGAAGTCATAAGATCCTTAGTCCACTGGGGGCTTGGTGTATCTTGCCTCCTTGACGTGGTGAAAGTTTTTCAATGTTGTTTCCTTGTACTTTACCAGAAGTATGAGCGTACGCTTATACTCCCGCTAAAGTGGGGGCTAAATGTATCATCCTAAAATTGTGACACTTGCAATTTTGACTGCATTTCGGTCTTCACGATGGTGACGCAACACGCAACCTGAATGGAGACCCCGAAACCTGATTATCACACCAAAAACTGCATTTTCTTGCACCCTGGCCTGAACCTCCTTTGTACCCTGCTGTCCCGGGAGGTGGGACCAGAGCGCCCAGTGCCCTGGTCCTTTAGGACCAGGGCGCCCAGTGCCCTGGTCCCCCAGGACCATGGCGCCCAGCGCCCTAGTCCCTGGGTCCTATTTTGGGCCCGGTCTCTTTTGGACTTCGGGTCTTTATGTTTGCAAATTGGAAAATTATCTTTCCTAGTTGGCCTAAGGTCCAGAAAATCAGTCTATCAACCCTAATTGGCAAGTATATAAATGGCATTTTCCTCTTTCATTCAATATGATGAAAAAGGCGTGGAAACTATACTCAAGCATTCAAGCATTCAAGCATTCTTTCAAGCAATTGATCATTCTAAGTCTCCATTCAAGGCTAAGTGTTGCATTCAAGACAAGGATTCAACCATTGAAGAGGAGATCACTTACAACACATTACATGCTACAACATACAACATCTATACCTTCACACATAAGGATACAAACATCCTTACAACAAGGTATTAGTACTTGTTTTACATTACATTTACAGCATTTCTCATTTCTTGGTTAATTCCAAAACCGGGGTTTGACCTAAATGCAAACCCCTAATCCCTAACCCCCCAATCGTCTTCGCTTTTCTATGTGTAGGCTGTAGGTACGCAGCTGAAATTGAAGATCTAGAATCCTTGTGCAGAGACGAATGGATCCCCCTTCATTTCGCGGATTTTTTGGAGGACCGTGTGCACGCCGGGCGCCATCGTCCCGTCAACTTTTGCTCAAATTTGCAGGACAACATTGTATCGACATTTTACAGCTAATTCCAGGTCCGCAGCTTCATCCTATATCCCTATCTCAGTTTATAAGCGAATCTTTGTCACTTTGCATGCATTCCTAGCTTAATTCTTCTATCAACATTCTTTACAAAAGAGGGTAGCCTTGCTTTCTTAACCCTTGAAACTCATTTAGCATCCAATCTTGCATTGTGTGGGATTGGATCTTGTGGGTTTCAACCCCTCTTTTGAATGTAAATTTCTCCCCTAAGTGAAAACCATCAACCCTAGTGATCTCCCTTCTCTCTCCTCGGAGTTGGAAGAGGGGAGAGCAACTAGGGTTCGATCACGATTTTCTGCTTTACATACACCTACTTTGGAGATCCAGCAACATTCACCGGCAATCAATAAACTATTCAAACAATCACCTGTATATGGTTAATCGGTAGGATATAATGTTCACCGGTACCTGCAATGACATAGAAGACACTTGGTAATGTTGAAGACATCATGTGGACACTTTTCCTTGAAGTAATATCATTGGTATATTCTTATTTGCATATTTGCTTTTACCGGCAAATAGGTCCAGATTATCTAGGGTTACACCGGCAAGTTTATCTTTTCCAGATCAGCATGGCACGCTATGGAGATGATTTATTATTGTTATAAAAGCATTAAGCCGACATGTTCAATCAGTTATTGTATCGGATATTGTATTATTTGTAAAAAAATTTATTGTAATATCTTGTAGAGACGACCCACTAAAATTGGTCTCAGGGTATGGTATAAATGTAAGATCTTATTTGTAAGATCAAATGTGGAGTGCAAAAAAGAATTGTAAGAAGGTATATGCAATATTAAGCAGGGGTATACACGAAGACATCATTTGAAGGTGAAGCTAGGTTTTTGTAGAAGCATATCAGCATTACACCGGTACTGAATCCAGCATATGAAGATGCTATTTTGTGCAGTACATTCTCATTGGATTTAACCATCCAACTGTAGTCAGTGTGACTCCCATTTGTGTTTGAGCAGTGAGCTCTAGGCAAATGGATATTAAATGTACATTTTTGAATGGAGATCTTGAAGAGGAAGTCTATATTGAACAACCTGATGGATTTTCTTTGACAGATAACAATGATATGGTTTATAGATTAAGAAAAGCTCTGTATGGACTAAAACAAGCTCCAAGAGCCTGGTATGCTAGACTGGATAAGTATCTTTTAAAAATTGGTTTTACTAAAGGAAATGCAGATAGCAATTTATATTACAAAGTAACTAATGATGACATTTTGATTATGGAAGTATTTGTTGATGATATAATCTTTGGAGGAGAAGATGGATTATGCAAAGAATTTTCTCTTAAAATGCAGCATGAATTTGAAATGTCTATGATTGGAGAAATAAAATTCTTTTTAGGATTGCAGATTTTACATACTGATAAAGGCATATTTTTGAGTCAATCTAAGTACTTGAAAGAACTACTCAAGAAATTTGGGATGGAGAACTCTAAACCGGTAAGCACACCTATGACTACAAATGACAAATTATCTCAAAGGGATGAATCTACACCTGTTAATCCAACTAGATACAAATCTATGATAGGAGGTTTACTGTATTTGACACAAACCAGACTTGATATTATGAATGCAGTATGTATAGTTTCTAGATTTCAGAGTAATCCCAAGGAAAATCATGAATCAGTAGTAAAAAGGATTATCCGGTACTTACAAGGCACAACAAATCTTGGATTATGGTATCCTAAAGATGAAAATTTTGATCTATATGCATACACAGATGCAAATTGGGCAGGAGATGTGGAATATAGAAAGAGCACCACTGGAGGAGCATTCTTTCTTGGAAAGAGATTAGTTTCTTGGTTAAGTAAGAAACAGAGTTGTACATCTTTATCAATAGCAGAATTAGAATATGTTGCAGTAGCAACAAACTGTACACAGGTACTTTGGCTTAAGCAAATGTTGAAAGACATAAAGGTAAAATGCAAGGAACCTATTACTATATATTATGATAACACTGCAGCAATTGATATATCTAAGAATCCAGTATTACATTCTAAAACAAAGCATGTTTCTATCAAACTAAATTTTCTAAGGGAAAAAGTTGAAGAAAAGGAAATAAAACTAGTTTATGTGAATACTAAAGAACAACATGCAGATATTTTTACAAAACCTTTGCCTAAGGAAACTTTTGAGTATCTTAGAGATCAGCTCGGAGTCTTGCCTCCACCGGTAGAGACTTAGACAGTTGATGATTGTCATCAAGCAGAAAAATTAAATGGACAAATCTTTTATTCTGGTATTTGATGAGGAAGCTACTTCTCAAGGGGAGTAGTTGGTATATTGAATTGTTTAGTATTTTGTATGAACTTGACCTTTTTGTGACTTTGGCATTTGATGTCAAAGGGGGAGAGATATATGGAAAAACATTAAGGAAAAATATATGGAAAAATGCATTATCTTTTTGAGGAGAGATTGGTAAAGTAAATAAATCCTTGTATAAACACATATTACTCCCAGGGGGAGAATTGGTTTTTGTACTTGGCATTTCTATTTTGGCACTTTGATGATTTTTCCATCTTGTGTTGCCATCAATGCCAAAGGGGGAGATTGTTTGTATTTTGGTATGGTTTTTTCGTTGATGTCAACACCTGCTAAATACACCTACTTTGGAGATCCAACAACATTCACTGGCAATCAGTAAACTGTTCAAACAATCACTGATATATGGTTAACCAGCAGAATATAATGTTTACCGGTACCTGCAATGACATAGAAGACACTTGGTAATGTCGAAGACATCATGTGGACACTTTTCCTTGAAGTAATATCATTGTTATATTCTTATTTGCATATTTGCTTTTACCGGCAAATAGGTCCAGATTATCTAGGTTTACACCGATAGGTTTATCTTTTCCAGATCAGCATGGCATGCTATGGAGATGATTTATTATTGTTATAAAAGCATTAAGCCGACATGTTCAATCGGTTATTGCATTGGATATTGTATTATTTGTAAAATGTTTTATTGTAATATCTTGTAGAGTCGACCTACTAAAATTGGTCTTAGGGTATGGTATAAATGTAAGATCTTATTTGTAAGATCAAATGTGGAATGCGAAAAAGAATTGTAAGAAGGTATATGCAAGATTAAGCAGGGGTATACACAAAGACATAATTTGAAGGTGAAGCTAGGTTTTTGTAAAAGCATATCAGCATTACACTGGTACTGAATCCAGCATATGAAGATGCTATTTTGTGCAATACATTCTCATTGGATTTAACCATCCAACTGTAGTCAGTGTGACTCCCATTTGTGTTTGAGCAGTGAGCTCTAGGTTTTTGGCCTTTCTACATGTGCAGACCCCTCTTTGTACACTTACTATCTGCAGTAGTATAATTTGATTGTGGGTAAGGTTTCCCACCGTGGTTTTTCCCCTTACAGGGTTTCCACGTACAAATATTTGTGTCATGTGTTATGGTTGACTCGGTGCTTATGTTTCATGCATTAATTCTTACCGGTACAACATTTCCTGTTAACACTATTTACCAGCACATTTAACTATCTTACCGGTATTAAGCATTAAGTTGGTTAATAAGATTTTGGTTTGAATTGATTAGACAACTGATTCACCCCCCCTCTCAGTTGTCCCCGGGACCTACATCCATACTAGTGGCTTTGAAATTAGAACTCGCATTTTCAAGCTTGTTGTACCTCCAAACACACATGTTGATTAAAATCTTGCATTTAGGAAGCGCAAGCTTCAAAATGATGATTTTGGATTCTGATAAGTTTCATAATAGAGCTTTCACGCTCGTGGCTTTGGAATTAGAACTTGCATTTTTAAGCTTGTTGTGCTTCCAAACACACATTTTGATGTTTCTACAATGATGATTTGGGAGTAGGATAAGTTTCATAATCGCGCTTTCATGTGAAGCTTGTGCTTCCTAAATGCAAGTTGTAAAACCATAAAAATGTGTTTTTGGAGATACAACAAACTTGACAATGCAAGTTTCTATTCCGAAGCCACGAGCATGAAAGTGCCATTATGAAAGTTATCGTACTCCCAAATCATCATTTTGAAGTTTTTGCTTCCTAAAACACATGGTTCGAAGCATCAAAAAGGGTGTTCGGAGGCACAACAAGATTGAAAATACAAGTTTTGATTCTGAAGCCTCAACCATGATTATGAAACTTATCATACTCCAAAATAATCATTTTAAAATTTATGCTTCCTAAAAGCATGTATTAAAGCATCAAAAAGGGTGTTGGGAGGCACAAGAAGTTTGAAATTGCAAATTTTGATTCTGAAGCCACGAGCATGAAAGCATCGTTGTGAAACTTATCGCACTCGCAAATCATCATTTCGAAACATATGCATCCTAAACACAAGTTTTGAAGTGTCAAAATGGGTGTTTGGAGGCACACCAAGCTTGAAAATGTAAGTTCTAATTGAGGGGCAATGAGCATGAAAGCATGATTATGAAACTTTTCATACTCCCAAATCATAATTTTGAAGCTTGTGCTTCCTAAACGCAATTTTTTGAAGTATGAAAATGTGTGTTTGGAGGTACAATAAGCTTGAAAATGCAAGTTATGATTTCGAAGCCATGAGCATGAAAGTGCAACTGGGAAACTTATCGTACTCCCTAGGCAGTGTTCCTGGATGCATGTGCATTCCCCATTATAATATTTTCACATACTACTTTGTAGGGTATCATTTTAATGTGGTTAGCTTCCCACCATGGTTTTTCGCCTAACTAGGTTTCCCACGTCAAACTCTTGGTGTTATGTGAGTTGTTGTTATTTATTTTGTCTTTGTTCTAATTACAATTGATCTGATACGAAGTTGTGATTAAATTGTTATATCCAGTGAAAACTGATTCACCCCGCTTTTAGTTTTCCTTCATTATTATTGATGACTCGATTTTGATGCTCCGAAATGAAGTTCGAAGAGAACAATGACCATCAAAATCATGTTTTAATGCTACTAGCTCTGGAATTAGGACTTGCATCTTCAAACCTTGTTTTGCATCCAAGCACTGATTTTGATGCTCTAAAACTGAGGCTTTCGAGTGACAAGCTCCAAAGCAAGGTTCTAAGAGAAAATTTTGACACTACCAGCTCCGGAATAAGGACTTGCATCATGAAACATTGTTGTGCCTCCAAACATCAATTTCGATGCTCCAAAACTGGGGATTTTGAGGCACAATTTCTAAACAAGGTTCTAAGAGCACAAAGTGCATCAAAATTGAATTTTGATTCTACTGGCTCTAGAATCAGGGCTTGCATCTTAAAAACTTGTTGTGCCTCAAAACACTTATTTAGATGCTCCAAAACCAGGGCTTTCGAGGCACAAGCTTGTAAATGAGGTTCTAAGAGCACGATATGTGCCAAGATCAGATTCTAATGCTATTGACTCTAGAATCGGGACTTGCATCTTGAAACCTTGTTGTGCCTCCAAACATTGATTTTGATGCTCTAAAACTAGATCTTTTAAGCCACCAACTCTGAAATTAGCTTCAAAGAGAATGATGTGCATCAAAATCAAATTTTGACGCTATAGGCTCCGGAATAGGGACTTGCTTCTTGAAACCTTGTTTGATGCTCTGAAATCGAGGCTTTTCGGGCACAAGCTCCTAAATAAGGTTCTAAGAGCACAATGTGCTCCAAAATCACATTTTGACACTACCGGGTCTGGAATCGGGACTTGCATCTTGAAACCTAGTTCTGCCTCCAAAAACCAATTTTCATGCTCTGAAATTGGGGCTTTCAATGTGAAAGCTCAGAAACAAGGTTCTAAGAGAACGATGTGCATCAAAATTGAATTTTGATGCTACGAGCATGGGAATCGGGACTTGCATCTTGAAAACATTGATTTTGATGTTCCAAAACTAGTGCTTTCAATGCACAAGCTCTTAAAGGAGGTTCTGAGAGCATAGTGTGCATTGAAATTGAAATTTGATGCTATCGCCTCCGAAATCAGAACTTGCACCTTGAAACCTTGTTGTACCTCCAAACATTGATTTTCATTCTCTAAAAATGAGGCTTTTGAGGCACAACCACCGAAATGAGGTTCTAAGAACACCATGTTTGTCAAGAAAATTTCTTGTACATCCAAACACTGATTTTCATTCTCTAAAGCAGGGGCTTTCAAGGCACAATATCCAAAAAAAGGTTCTAAGAGCACAATGTATGTTAAAATCGTGTTTTAATGCTACCAGCTCAGGAATCAAGACGTGTGTCTTGAAACCTCCTTCTGCCTGCAAACATTGATTTTGATGCTCTGAAATCAGGGCTTTCAAGGTATAAGCTCCTTCTAAGAGCATAATGTGTGCCAAAATCGTGTTTTAATGCTACCGACTCTGGAATCTGGACTTGCGTCTTAAAACTATGTTGTACCTCCAAACAATGATTTTCATGCTCTGAAATCGAGGCTTTTGAGGCATAAGCTCCAAAATGAGGTTATACGAGAATGATGTGCATAAAAATAAAATTTTGACGCTATCGGCTCCAAAATCGGGACTTGCATCTTGAAACCTTGTTGTGCCTCCAAACACCGATTTTGATTCTTCGAAACCGAGACTTTTGAGACACAATTTCAAAAATGATGTTCTCAAAGCATGATGTGCACCAAAATAGCATTTTGACGCTACCAGCTTCGAAATCGGGACTTGCATCTTGAAACCTTGTTATGCCACCAAACATCAATTCTGACACTTTGAAACTAGGGCTTTCGAGGCACAAGCTCCAAAAAAAGGTTCTAAGAGCACAATGTACATCAAATTCAAATTTTAATGCTACGGGATTTAAAACTGGGACTTGCATCTTGGAACCTTGTTGTGCCTCAAAACACCAATTTTGATGCTCTGAAACATGGGCTTTCCATGCAAAAGCTTCAAAATGAAGTTCTAAGAGCATGATGTGCATGAAAATTGCGTTTTGATGCTACCAGCTCTAAAATCAGGACTTGCGACTTGAATTCAACCTTGTTGTGCCTTCACACATTGATTTTAACACTCCAAAACTGGGGCTTTCGGGGCACAATCCCCAAAATGAGCTTCTAAAAGAATGATGTGCATCAAAATTGAATTTTGATGCTATCGGCTCTAAAATCGAGACTTGCATCATGCTCATGGCTTTGGAATCAGAACTTGCATTTTCAAGCTTGTTGTACCTCCCAACACACATTTTGATTCTTCAAACCTTGCATTTAGTAACCAAAAGCTTCAAAATGATGATTTTGGAGTACAATAAGTTTCATAACCGTGTTTCCATGCTCGTGGCACTGAAATTAGAACTTGCATTTTCAAGCTTGTTGTACCTCCAAACACACATTTTAATGATTAAAAACTTACATTTAGGAAGCGCAAGTTTCAAAATGATGATTTCGGATTCTGATAAGTTTCATAGCTGAGTTCATGCTCGTGGCTTTGGAATTAGAACTCGCATTTTTAAGCTTGTTGTGCTTCCAAACACTCATTTTGATGTTTCAAAACTTACATCTAGGAAGCACAAGCTTCAAAATGATGATTTGGGAGTAGGACTTAGTTTCATAATCGTGCTTTCATGCGAAGCTTGTGCTTCCTAAATGCAACTTGTAAAACAATCAAAATGTGTGTTTTGAGATACAACAAGCTTGAAAATGCAAGTTTCTATTCTGAAACCACGAGCATGAAAGTGCTATTATGAAAGTTATTGTACTCCCAAATCATCATTTTGAAGTTTGTCATTTCTAAAACACATGTTTTGAAGCATCAAAAGGGTGTTTGGAGGCACAACAAGATTGAAAATGCAAATTTTGATTCTAAAGCCACGACCATGATTATGAAACTTATCATACTCCAAAATCATTATTTTAAAATTTATGCTTCCTAAAAGCACGTATTGAAGCATCAAAAAGGGTGTTGGGAGGCACAAGAAGCTTGAAAATGCAAGTTTTGATTTCGAAGACATGAGCATGAAAGCGTCATTGTGAACCTTATCGCACTCCCAAATCATCATTTTGAAACATGTGCTTCCTAAACACAAGTTTTGAAGTGTCAAAATGGGTGTTTGGAGGCACACCAAGCTTGAAAATGTAAGTTCTAATTGAGGGGCGACGAGCATGAAAGCATGATTATGAAACTTATTGTAATCCCAAATCATCATTTTGAAGCTCATGCCTTCCTAAACGCAATTTTTTGGAGGTACAAGAAGCTTGAAAATGCAAGTTATGATTTTGAAGCCATGAGCATTTACTCCCTAGGCAGTGAACCTGAATGCATGTGCATTCTCCATTATAATATTTTCACATACTACTGTAGGGTATCATTTTTAATGTGGGTAGGTTCCCACTATGGTTTTTGCCTTAACTTAGTTCTCCACGTCAAACTCTTGGTGTTATGTGTGTTGTTGCTATTTATTTTATCTTTGTTCTTATTTCAATTGAACAGATATGAAGTTGTGATTAAATTGTTATATCTAGTGAAAATTGATTCACCCCCCTCTCAGTTTTCCTTTTGCCGAATCGATTTTGATGCTCTGAAACTAGGATTTTGGAGGAACAAGCTCCAAAATGAGGTTCTAAGAGAACAATGACCATCAAAATCATGTTTTGATGCTACTGGCTTTGGAATTAGGACCTGCATCTTCAAACCTTGTTTTGTATCCATACACTGATTTTGATGCTCTGAAACTGAGGATTCCGAGTGACATGCTTCAAAGCAAGGTTCTAAGAGCACGATGCATATCAAAATCAAATTTTGATACTACCAGCTCTGAAATTACGACTTGCATCTTGAAACCTTGTTGTGCCTCCAAACATCGATTTTGATGCTCCAAAATTGGGGCTTTTGAGGCACAATTTCTAAACCAAGGTTCTAAGAGCACAATGTGTATCAAAATTGAATTTTGATGCTACTAGTTCTAGAATTGGGGTTTGCATCTTGAAACCTTGTTGTGCCTCAAAACACCTATTTTGATGCTCAGAAACTGGGGCTTTTGAGGCACAAGCTTCCAAATGAGGTTTTGACACAATTGACTCTAGAATCGGGACTTGCATCTTGAGACCTTGTTGTGCCTCCAAACATTGATTTTGATGTCAAAAACTGGGTCTTTAAAGGCACAAGTTCCGAAATGAGATTTTGATGTTTCTTAATCGGGGCTTTCGAGGCATAAGATCCACAAACGAGGTTCTAAGAGCACGATGTACGACAAAATCATGTTTTGATGCTACTGGCTCCGAAATTGAAACTTACGTCTTGCAACCTTGTGCCTCCAAACACCAATTTTGATGCTCTGAAACTGGGGCATTTGAGGCACAAGCTCCTAAACAAGGTTCTAAGAGCACAATGTGCTTCAAAATCGTATTTTGACACTACCGGCTCTGCAATCGAGTATTGCATCTTTAAACCTTGTTGTGCCTCCAAACACCAATTTTGATGCTCTGAAACTGAGGCTTTCATGGTGCAAGCTCAGAAACAAGGTTCTAAGAGAACGATGTGCATCAAAATTGAATTTTGATGCTACCAGCACGGGAATCAGGACTTGCATCTTGAAACCTTGTTGTGGCTCCAAACATTGATTTTGATGTTCCAAAATCAGGGCTTTCAAGGAACAAGATCCGAAATGAGGTTCTAAGAGCACGATGTACATCAAAATTGCGTTTTGACGCTACTGACTCTGGAATTGGGACTTGTGTCTTGAAACCTTTTTGTGCCTCTAAACACTAATTTTTATGCTCCAAAAATGAGGCTTTTGAGGTACAACCTCCAAAATGAGGTTCTAAGAACACCATGTTTGTCAAAATCATGTTTTGATGCTATCAGCTTGAGAATCAGGACTTGTGTCTTGAAACCTTGTTGTGCCTTTAAACATTGATTTTGATGTTTTGAAACTGGAACTTTCGAGCGACATGCTCCGGAATGAGGTTCTAAGAGCACGATGTGCATCAAAATCACATTTTGACAGTACAAGCTCCAGAATAGGGACTTGCATGTTGAAAGCTTGTTGTGCCTCCAAACACCAATGTGCATCAAAATCAAATTTTGATGCTACCAGCGCTCGAATTAGGACTTGTGGCTTGAAACCTTCTTCTTCCTCCAAACATCAATTTTGATGCTCTGAAACTGTAGATTTTTAGGCACAAGCTCCAAAATGAGGTTCTAAGAGCACGGTGTGTCAAAATTGCATTTTGACGCTATTGGCTCCAGAATTAGCACTTGCATCTTGAAAGCTTGTTGTTCCTGTAAACATCAATTTTGATGCTCCAAAATCAAGGCTTTTGATGTACAAGCTCTAAAATGAGGTTCTAAGAGAATGATATTCGTCGCAATCAAATTTTGACAGTACCGACTCTTGAAGTGGGACTTGAATCTTGAAAGCTTGTTGTGCCTCCAAATACGGATTTTGATTATTTGAAACTAAGGCTTTCAAGACACAAGTACAAAAATGATGTTACATGATGTGCACCAAAATAGCATTTTGATGCTACCAGCTTTGAAATCGAGACTTGCATCTTGAAACCTTGTTATGCTGCCAAACATCAATTTTGATATTTAAACCAAGGCTTTTGAGGCACAAGCTCCAAAAAAGGGTTCTAAGAGCACAATGTGCATCAAAGTTGAATTTTAATGCTACGAGCTCTAAAACTCGGACTTGCATCTTGAAACCTTGTTGTGCATCAAAACACCAATTTTGATGCTCTCAAACTGGGGCTTTTGATGCACAAGCTTCGAAATGAAGTTGTAAGAGTATGATGTGTGCCAAAATTCTATTTTGACACTACCAGCTCTAGAATCAGAACTTACAAAATGAATTCAACCTTTTTGTACATCTAAACACTAATTTTGATGCTCAGAAACTAGGGCTTTCGAGGCACAAGCCAAAAAATGAGCTTCTAAGATAATGATGTGCATCAAAATTGAATTTTGATGCTACTAGCTCCAAAATTGAGACTTGCATCATGCTACCGGCAAGTTGTAAAACCATCAAAATGTGTGTTTGGAGATACAACAAGCTTGAAAATGCAAGTTTCTATTCCGAAGCCACGAGCATGAAAGCGCGATTATGAAAGTTATCGTACTCCGAAATCATCATTTTGAAGTTTGTGCTTCCTAAAACATATGTTTTGAAGCATCAAAAAGGATGTTTGGAGGCACAACAAGATTGAAAATGCAAATTTTGATTCTGAAGCGATGACCATGATTATGAAACTTACCATACCCCCAAATCATAATTTTGAAGCTTGTGCTTCGTAAACGCAATTTTCTGAAATATGAAAATGTGTGTTCGGAGTTACAATAAGCTTGAAAATGCAAGTTATGATTTCTAAGCCATGAGCATGAAAGTGCGATTAGGAAACTTATCGTACTCCCTAGGCAGTGTTCCTGAATGCATGTGCATTCCCCATTATAATATTTTCACATACTACTGTAGGGTATCATTTTAATGTGGGTAGGTTCACACCGTGGATTCTCCCTTAACTAGGTTTTCCACGTTAAACTCTTGGTGTTATGTGTGTTGTTGTTATTTATTTTATCTTTGTTTTTATTGCAATTGATTAGATATGAAGTTGTGATTAAATTGTTATATCCAGTGAAAATTGATTCACCACCCTCTCATTTTTCCTTCATTATTATTGTCGACTTGATTTTGATGCTCTGAAACTAGGGTTTTCAAGGCGCAAGCTCCAAAATGACGTTCTAAGAAAACAATGACCGTCAAAATCATGTTTTGATGCTACTGGCTCTTGAATTAGGACTTGCATCTTCAAACCTTGTTTTGCCTCCAAACACTGATTTTCATGCTCTGAAACTGAGGCTTTCAAGTGACAAGCTCCAAAGAAAGGTTCTAAGGGCACGATGTGTGTCAAAATCAAATTTTGACACTACCAGCTCCGCAATCAGGACTTGCATCTTGAAACCTTTTTGTGCCTCCAAACATCGATTTTGATACTCCAAAATTAGGGCTTTTGAGGCATGATTTCTAAAACAAGGTTCTAAGAGCACAATGTGCATCAAAATTCAATTTTGATGCTACTGGCTCTATAATCAGGGTTTGCATCTTGAAATCTTGTTGTCCCTCAAAACACTAATTTTGATGCTTTGAAACTGGGGCTTTCAAGCCACAAGCTTTGAAATGAGGTTCTAAGAGCTTCGAAATTAGATTTTGAAACTATTGACTCTAGAATCGGGACTTGCATCTTGAAACCTTGTTTTGCCTCCAAACATTGATTTTGATTCTCCAAAACCAAGTGTTTCGAGGAATAAGCTCCGAAATCGCAACTTGCCTCTTGCAAACTTGTGCCTCCAAACACCAATTTTGATGCTCCAAAAATAGGGCTTTCAAGGCACAAGCTCCTAAACAAGGTTCTAAGAGCACAATGTGCTTCAAAATTGCATTTTGAGACTACCAGTTCTGGAATCGGGACTTGCATCTTCAAACCTTGTTGTGCCTCCAAACACCAATTTTGATGTTCCAAAACTAGGGGTTTCGAGGTGCAAGCTCTGAAACAAGGTTCTAAGAGAATGATGTGCATCAAAATTCAATTTTGATGCTACCAGCATGAGAATCGAGACTTGCATCTTGAAAACATTGATTTTGATGTTCCAAAATTAGGGTTTTCAAGCCACAAGCTCCAAAATGAATTTTTAAGAGCACGATGTACATCAAAATTGCGTTTTGATGCTACCGACTTTGTAATGGGGACTTGTGTCTTGAAACCTTGTTGTGCCTCCAAACACTAATTTTTATGCTCCAAGAATGAGGCTTTTGAGGTACAACCTCTGAAATAAGGTTCTAAGAACACCATGTTTTTCAAAATCGTGTTTTGATGCTATTAGCTTGAGAATTAGGACTTGTATCTTGAAACCTTGTTGTGCCTTTAAGAATTGATTTTGATGTTTTGAAACTGGAGCTTTCGAGCCACACTCTCTGAAATGAGGTTCTAAGAGCACGATGTGCATCAAAATCACGTTTTGACAGTACAGGCTCCGGAATAGTGACTTGTGTCTTGAAAGCTTGTTGTGCCTCCAAACACCAATTTTGATGCTTCGAAATCGAAGATTTTGAGGCATAAGCTCCAAAACCAGGTTCTAAGAGCATGATGTTTGTCTAAATCGCATTTTGATGCTATCGGCTCTAGAATCAACACTTGCATCTTGAAAGCTTGTTGTGCCTCCAAACACTGATTTTGATGCTTCAAAATTGAGGCTTTTGATGCACAAGCTCTGAAATGAGGTTCTAAGAGAATGATATTCATCTAAATCAAATTTTGACAGTACTGACTCTTGAATTGGGACTTGCATCTTGAAAGCTTGTTGTGCCTCCAAAGACCAATTTCTATGCTCTAAAACTGGTGCTTTCAATGGACAAGCTCTTAAAGGAGATTCTAAAAGCACAATGTGCGTCAAAATTGAAATTTGATGCTATCGGCTCCAAAATTAGGACTTGCGCTTGAAAACTTGTTGTACATCCAAACACTGATTTTCATTCTCTAAAATAGGGGCTTTCAAGGCACAATCTCCAAAACAAGGTTCTAAGAGCACGATGTGCATTGAAATCATGTTTTGATGCTACTGGCTCAAGAATCGAGACTTGTGTCTTTAAACCTCCTTGTGCCTCCAAACATTGATTTTGATGCTCCAAAATCAGAGCTTTTGAGGTAGAAGCTCCTAGATGAGGTTCTATGACCATAATGTGTGTCAAAATCATGTTTTGATGCTACCGACTCTGGAATCTAGACTTACGTCTTGAAACTATGTTGTGCTCTAAACAATTACTTTGATGCTTTGAAATCGGGGCTTTTGAGGCATAAGCTCCAAAATGAGGTTATAAGAGAATGATGTGCATAAAAATAAAATTTTGATGCTACCGGCTCCAAAATCGAGACTTGCATCTTGAAACCTTGTTGTGCCTCAAAACACCAGTTTTGATTCTTCGAAACTAAGGCACCAAAATTGCATTTTGATACTCCCAGCTATAGAATCTGGACTTGCAACTTGAAACCTTGTTGTGCCTCGAAACACTTATTTTGATGCTCTGAAACTAGAGCTTTGGAATCAGAACTTGCATTTTCAAGCTTGTTGTACCTCCAAACACAAATTTTGATTCTTGAAACCTTGTTGTGCCTCAAAACACTTATTTTGATGCTCTGAAACTAGAGCTTTGGAATCAGAACTTGCATTTTAAAGCTTGTTGTACCTCCAAACACACATTTTAATGTTAAAAACTTGCGTTTACGAAGCGCAAACTTTAAAATGATGATTTCGGATTCCGATAATTTTCATGACTGAGCTTTCACACATGATCATGGCTTCGGAATTAAAACTTGCATTTTTAAGCTGCTTGTGCTTCCAAACACACATTTTGATATTTCAAAACTTATGTGTAGGAAGCACAATTTTCAAAATGATGATTCGAGTATAGGACTTAGTTTCATAATCACACTTTCATGCGAAGCTTGTGCTTCCTAAACACAAGTTGTAAAACCATCAAAATATGTGTTTGGAGATACAACAAGCTTGAAAATGCAAGTTTCTATTCCAAAGCCATGAGCATGAAAGCGCGGTTATGAAAGTTATAGTACTCCCAAATTCACATTTTGAAGTTTGTGCTTTCTAAAACACATGTTTTGAAGCATCAAAAAGGGTGTTTGGAGGCAGAACAAAATTGAAAATGCAAGTTTTGATTTTGAAGCTAGGACCATGATTATGAAACTTATCACTCCCAAATCATCATTTTGAAATTTATGCTTCCTAAAAGCATGTATCGAAGCATAAAAAAGGGTGTTGTTGGGAGGCACAAGAAGTTTGAGAATGCAAGTTCTGATTCCGAAGCCACGAGCATGAAAGTGTCGTTGTGAAACTTATCACACTCCCAAATCGTCTTCACGATGGCGATGCAACACACAACCTGAATGGAGACCCTGAAATCTGATTATGACACTGAAAACTGCATTTTCTTGCACCCTGGCCTGAACCTCCTTTGCACCCTGCTGTCCCGGGAGGTGGGACCAGAGCACCCAGTGCCCTGGTCCTTCAAGACCAAGGCGCCCAGCACCCTGGTCCCCCAGGACCATGGCGCCCAGTGCCCTGGTCCCCCAAGACCATGGCGCCCAGTGCCCTGGTCCCTGGGTCCTATTTTGGGCCCGGTCTCTTTTGGACTTCGGGTCTTTATGTTTGCAAATTGGAAAATTATCTTTCCCGGTCAACCTAAGGTCGGGAAAATCAGTCTATCAGCCCTAATTGACAAGTATATAAACTAAATTTTCCTCTTTCATTCGATATGATGGAAAAGGCATGGAAACTATACTCAAGCATTCAAGCATTCCTTCAAGCAATTGATCATTTCAAGTCTCCATTCAAGGCCAAGTGTTGCATTCAAGACAAGGATTCAACCATTGAAGAGGAGATCACTTACAACATACTACTACAACATACAACATACAACATCTATACCTTTGTACATAAGGATACAAACATCCTTACAACAAGGTATTAGTACTTGTTTTACATTACAGACATTTACATTTACAGCATTGCTCATTTCTTGGTTAATTCCAAAACCGGGGTTTGACCTAAAGGCAAACCCCTAATCCCTAACCCCCCAATCATCTTTGCTTTTCTGTGTGTAGGTTGCAAGTACGCTGCTAAAATTGAAGATCTGGAATCATTGTGCAGAGACGAACAGATCCCCCTTCGTTTCGCGGATTTTTCGGAGGACCGTGGCGCTCGGGCGCCATTGTCCTGGCAACTTTCGCTCAAATTTGTAGGACAGCGCCGTATCAACATTTTACTGCTAATTCTAGGTCCGCAGCTTCATACTGTATTCCTATCTCAGTTTATAAGCGAATCTTTCTCACTTTCTATGCATTCCTAGCTTAATTCTTCTATGCACATTCTTTACAAAAGAGGGTAGCCTTGCTGTCATAACCCTTGAAACTCATTTAGCATCCAATCTTGCATTGCGTGGGATTGGATCTTGTCGGTTTCAACCCCTCTTTTGAATGTAAAGTCTCTCCCCTAAGTGAAAACCATCAACCCTAGAGTGAATCTCCCTTCTCTCTCCTTGGAGTTGGAAGAGGGGAGAGCAACTAGGGTTCGATCGCGATTTTCCGCTTTACATTTTGGTGAACCCGACGTGAACATCCTTTCTGATTATTCATGGTTAGATCTGAAAATTGGATTCCTTGATTACATTTCCATGTTTGATCTTTTACAAAATTTTAGAGGTTAATTGCATAAAAACCCTAAATTTTCTTTTTAATTGAACTTGTGAAATGTCTAAATGTTAATGCTTGTTTCAGATCTGCCCTTCTATTACAAATTATCAATTCATATCTATGCTTTAATTTTGAAAATTAAGTGGTTAAGTGTCAAAACCCTAATTTTTGAAACCCTCTTGATTCAACCTTTGTCCGACAATTTTACCAATCAAAACATTTCCAAATCAGCTGTAACTTTGGATTCCGCAATAAAATCACAATATCTTTCATCCCTGAAAATTTGGAAAAAAGTTGCGAGGACCGTGTGCACTCCGAGCGCCATCGTCCCCGACATTTTTTCCAAAATTTCGGGAGCTAGATCTTACTGTATTTTCCTGCTAAAATCCAGGATTTTGGCTGATTTTATCAAATCTAACACTTTCAAGATTAAAGTCAAAGTTGGTCTTGTGATTGCTTGGATTAAGGCTTCTAAACATTCAAAAATCATTGAAATTGAAATTTTGTGTCAAAATTGTGTTCTTACTGTCCTAAATCTGACAAGTGTGTTTGTATTCATTCGAAATTTCAGTGCTTTATTCAAATTCTTACAATTTGTGACTTTTGAAATTAAGTGCTTAATTACAACAACTTTAATTTCCGCTTTCAAAATTGAATTTTGCGTGAAATTGAGTCAATTTTCAAATTTCGAAACTTGCATTGCTTTTCGGTATTTCCCTCTAAAATCATAAAATTCAAAATTTCAGTTTCCCTCTCCTTTTCAAAATTCAAATTTTTGCATTTTTCGACAATCTTGGTAGGGTTCAATTTCGAGATTGCAACTTTAATTTAGCCTATCTACAGATCGTAAAACCATTCAATTTTTTCAGATTAGCTCCAAAATCATCATAACTTTCATCCCCGCAAATTTCGAAAAAAGTTGCCGGGACCGTGTGCACTCCGAAGCGCCACGGTCCCTGACATTTTTTCTGAAATTTTGGGAGATTATCCTGATTGTATTTAACAGCTTAAATCTAGAAGATTGGCTGATTTTACTGAAAATTGCTACCTCTAAATTCAAAACTTTCTCTCTCTCTAGTGCATGAGTTTTACAACAATAAGCCCTACTTACACTATTCCCGTTAGACGAAGCCATAGAATTAAGTCTTTCCGAGGTTTAATTACCGAGGAGATGGAACCTAATTTGAATAGCCTTTTTGACGAGGACAAGGGTAATTCCTCTAATCCTCCTAATGGTGAAGAAGCTCTCCATGAGGTTTCTAAAGAACAACTTTCGAAATTGGATAACCAATTTGATGATTTTCGACAATGGATGTCTCAAGAATACCCCGATAGTCAAGCTCTTCCTTTAATTGAGGGTCTAAAACGTATGCTTCAAAGTGATAAGAATGGAATTGATATTTTGCGTGGTATTGCACACATTGTGGATTCGAATGTGATGCCTATGAAGAGTTGTGCTGAAAATTTGGGTTATACACAACCTCCTACTCAAGTCAATCATTTTATTCCTTTGATGACTTCTATTGCTAGCATACCTACCTTTACATCAAACATAATGGCTACTTCTACACAAGACATTACTCCTATGATCACCAGTCAGGGGGGCAATCCTTCCTCTTCAATTAACCCTCTTCCTTCATTCAATCTGATTTCTTCATTCACTCCTTCAATGAGTGTCCTTATTATATCTCCACAAATGAACATGATGCAAGGGGGCAATTCATTCAATCATTCCATTCCTCCTTGTAGTGTTCCTCCTGTCCAATCATCTCCTATGACTAATTATCATAGAGTCCCACCACCTTACTCTTTACCTTCTTTCAATAACATAACACCTCCATCTCAATCTAACACATCTAATATGAACTCTTCGACTGAAGCGACCATTAACAATCTTGCACAAACTGTCTCTTCTTTACAGCAACAAATTGCCTCTATGAATCAATCTAAGTTTAGTGTGCCCACATTTGACGTTGCGAGCCCACTTTCTCTTGACATTGTTCGAGCTATCCCCCCTAAACATGTTGAAATTCCGCATTTGGAGCTTTATAATGGTAAGGGTGATCCTTTAACACATGTTAAGACCTTTCAAACAATATGTATTGATTTTGCTTATGACCAAAGGTTGCTTGCAAAACTGTTTACTAGAACATTAAGAGACAAAGCCCTACAATGGTATTGCTCATTGCCTTCCTATTCTATTACTTCTTTCGAACAACTTGCAAATGCTTTCATTCAACAATTTCAAAACAATATAAGTCCTAAAGTTACTTTGATTGATTTAATGCATTGTAAACAAGGTGTTAAAGAAAAAGTGACTGATTTCATTGGTAGATATAAGCATTTGTATGCTCAAATTTCTTTTCCAATGCTTGACAATGATATTCAAAGAATCTTCATTTCTAATTTACAAAAAGATATTCGAGACAAACTCCTGTTTTCTGAGTTTACTTCTTTCCAACAGTTGTGCACAACTCTTCACAATTATCAACTGACTGTGAGTCAAATGGAACAATCACATCCTATGGCTCCGAGTGATAAGGGTGATAGTAGTCAACAACCATTTGGGAAGTTTAAACCGAACAGAGAGTCCATTAAATTCAATGAAAACATCATCAACAACAATGTGAATGCAGCATCAGGTGTGCCTCCTATTTCTAAATTTTTCAAGAGAGAAAGAAAGTTTACTCCTTTGAATGAATCATTGCATAGTATTATGAATAAGTTATTGGAACAAAATGTGCTTACTCTTCCTCCTATAAGGCAAATTGATCCTGCAAAGATTAATTCACCTTATTTTGATAACAAATCTTTTTGTCAATTTCATCGTCAACCTGGGCATGATACTGAAAAATGTTTTGCTTTAAAGGGAAAAATTCAAGATTTGATTGATAATAATACTATTTCTGTTTCTGGAGTGAATGATAAAGGCAACACATCTGTAGCTCCTCCTAACCAAAATCTTCAGATTTTTACTGATCCATTACCTTCTCATACCTCTAATGCGATTGATACTACTGATTCCTCTATCTCACCTGCTGATCTTGTGTCCATGACTCCGAATGTGATTAACTTTGTAGAGCAGCAGAAAATCCCTAAAGAACCTTCCATCACATTTGATTCCAGTGAAACTATCAGGGCACCTGATGGTCCTTTATATATAGTTGCAAAAGTCAAAAATACACCTTGTCGTGGAGTTCTTATTGATCCTTCGTGCATGGTTAATGTTATTACTGAAGAATTTCTTTTTACTTTGCAATTGAATCAAGTGATATATGACAAAATAGATGTGATTGTGAAACTATTTGATGCATTTTCTTCTCCTGCAATTGGTTCTATTACATTGCCTATTGAGGTCCATAACAAATCCCTTGATGTGAACTTTGCTATTATTCCATCTTCCGAACAATTTTGTGTGAAGCTTGGCTATCCTTGGCTATCTTCCATGAAAGCTATTGCTTCTCCTATTCACAAGTGTTTGAAATCTCCCCATAATGGTGAAGTTGTTACTGTCAATCATAGTCTCTTTAAACCAGCTGAAAGAACTTCTAGCGTTCCTATTGATCACTTTTTGCCTAAACAATTCCAATCTCTTCCTCCGCGAAGTGATCATCTTTTTAAATCTTATCAAAAGTGGAAAACAGATATGATCCTATCTCTAAGTGAACCTAGAACACCCAAACTTGACATTCCTATCGATCGTGAGAAGGAAGTTCTTCCTTTGAAAGATAAAACTAATGTCTTTCCTCAAGAAGATTCCCAACCCATCCCTATGGATGTGACTATGTCTATATCTAATAAACCTTCTAAAAATAGACCTATCCCTCCTCGTCATGATGGACTTGGTCTCCTCCCTAAACCAAAAATTCCTCCTTTATATGGAGCAGTTCCTCCTCCTTTTTTCTATAGAGAGAAGAGACCTTCTTCTTCTCCTATTGTTCAGCCTAAGAGACCACAACCTAAACACCCAAGTGATAAGGATGAGAACATTCCTCCTCCTCAATCATCCGAACTTCCTACTAAGACTAGACGAAATCGTTCTGCACGTGAACGCCGGTGAAAGCGTCGTCTTAGAGCTCAAGCAACTGCTTCTCAAACTTTACAATCTCCAAAAACACCTTCAACAAGCATTATTCCATTTTCTCCAAAATCTCCAAAACATAAGATGCATGATGGTCTTGATCTTGTGCGAATTAAAGACCCTATTTTTATAAATATTCATGATGATATAGATGAAAATGTTATTCATGATGAAAATGTTACTTCTCTTGCTTCTGATAGTGAATATGAACTTGTTGATATTGATAACCATTTATCTAATGAATTTTCTAAAGCACTTATCCTAGCTCCTAGACAAGAACAACGTGGCTTGGAACATGAACATAGCCCTTGTTTGGATCTTGTGATAGCTCCATCTGCTGTGTTGGATGTTCCTCCTCTAGCATGTTCCCTGCCTTCCCAAAACATTGATCAGCAAGATCGGGGGGTAGATGACGTGCTAGACTAGTTACATTAGCATAGCAGATTCTCTCCTCCTCTCTTGTGTTACTTCTTCTATACGTTATTCTCATTCTTCTATTTGTTGTCCTTAGTGTCGTCTACTTGAGGACGGTGCAAAGCATTGAGATCTCTTTTGATCTCTCTCATGTTGACTCAAAAGACACATGTGTTCCCTTCTTCTAGGTGACCTTCCTTGATTGGGGAATGAAGAACAATTATGCATACATACATATGATATATATACATGAATTATCATACAGCATACTGACCCCAAGGAAAGTGAAGTCACCTCGTGCTTTATGTTTTGTGTCTATTATCCTTGGGTTTATCTCACACTTGGGGGCTAAATCCTTGCGATGACGTGCTCCTTTCTCATTTCTTATATGTATCACTACCTTAAAGCAATCACCCCCGATGAGGCATGTGCGATCGCTTTAACGTAGGGGGGCATACATCCCGTTCATATCTTTTCAAGATACTTGAAAATTTCTTGACAAATTTAGCTTTGCCTTGAAAATTTTTGATATCTTTCTTGCATGACTCATAGTGAGGGAACCTTACTACTGACTGTCATGGTTCTCCCTTGTGATCTTCCCTTTTACTTTGTCAATCGAAGTCGTAAGATCCTTAGTCCACTGGGGGCTTGGTGTATCTTGCCTCCTTGACGTGGTGAAAGTCTTTCAATGTTGTTTCCTTGTACTTTACCGGAAGTATGAGCATATGCCTATACTCCCGCTAAAGTGGGGGCTAAATGTAGCGTCCTAAAATTGTGACACTTGCAATTTTGACCGCATTTGGGTCTTCACGATGGCGATGCAACATGCAACCTGAATGGAGACCCCGAAACTTGATTATGACACTGAAAACTGCATTTTCTTGCACCCTAGCCTGAACCTCCTTTGCACCCTGCTGTCCCGGGAGGTGGGACCAGAGCGCACAGCGCCCTGGTCCTTCAATACCAAGGCGCCCAACGCCCTGGTCCCCCAGGACCATGGCGCCCAGCGCCTTGGTCCCTGGGTCCTATTTTGGGCCCAGTCTCTTTTGGACTTCGGGTCTTTATGTTTGCAAATTGGAAAATTATCTTTCCTGGTCGGCCTAAGGTCAGGAAAATCAGTCTATCAGCCCTAATTGACAAGTATATAAACTACATTTTCCTCTTTCATTCGATATGATGGAAAAGGCGTGGAAACTATACTCAAGCATTCAAGCATTCCTTCAAGCAATTGATCATTTCAAGTCTCCATTCAAGGCCAAGTGTTGCATTCAAGACAAGGATTCAACCATTGAAGAGGAGATCACTTACAACATACTACTACAACATACAACATACAATAGCTATACCTTCACACATAAGGATACAAACATCCTTACAACAAGGTATTAGTACTTGTTTTACATTACAGACATTTACATTTACAACATTGCTCATTTCTTGGTTAATTCCAAAACCGGGGTTTGACCTAAAGGCAAACCCCTAATCCCTAACCCACCAATCGTCTTCGCTTTTCTGTGTGTAGGTTGCAGGTATGCCACTGAAATTGAAGATCTGGAATCCTTGTGCAGAGACGAACAGATCCCCCTTCGTTTCACGGATTTTTCGGAGGACCGTGGTGCTCGAGCGCCATCGTCCTGGCAACTTTTGCTCAAATTTGTAGGATAGCGCCGTATCGACATTTTACTGCTAATTCCAGGTCCGCAGCTTCATACTGTATTCCTATCTCAGTTTATAAGCGAATCTTTCTCACTTTCTATGCATTCCTAGCTTAATTCTTCTATGCACATTCTTTACAAAAGAGGGTAGCCTTGCTGTCATAACCCTTGAAACTCATTTAGCATCCAATCTTGCATTGCATGGGATTGGATTTTGTGGGTTTCAACCCCTCTTTTGAATGTAAAGTCTCTCCCCTAAGTGAAAACCATCAACCCTAGAGTGAATCTCCCTTCTCTCTCCTTGGAGTTGGAAGAGGGGAGAGCAACTAGGGTTCGATCGCGATTTTCCGCTTTACAGCTCCAAAATGAGTTTTTAAGAGAACAATGACTGTCAAAATCATGTTTAATGCTACTGGCTCTCAAATTAGGACTTGCATCTTCAAACCTTGTTTTGCCTCCAAACACTGATTTCAATGCTCTGAAACTGAGGTTCTAAGAGCATGATGTGTGTCATAATCATATTTTCACAGTACCAGCTCTATTTTCAAGCTTGTTGTACCTCCAAACACACATGTTAATGATTAAAAACTTGTTTCTAGGAAGCACAAACTTCAAAATGATGATTTTGGATTTCGATAAGTTTCATAACTGAGCTTTCACGCTCGTGACTTCAGAATTAGAACTTGCATTTTTAAGCTTGTTGTGCTTCCAAAGAGACATTTTGATGTTTCAAAACATGTGTCTAGGAACCACAAGCTTCAAAACAATGATTTGAGAGTAGCATAAGTTTCATAATTGCGCTTTAATGTGAAGCTTGTGCTTCCTAAACGCAAGTTGTAAAACCATCAAAATGTGTGTTTGGAGATACAACAAGCTTGAAAATGCAAGTTTCTATTCTGAAGCCATGAGCATGAACACACGATTATGAAAGTTATCGTACTCCCAAATCATCATTTTAAAGTTTGTGCTTCCTAAAACACATGTTTGAAGCATCAAAAATGGTGTTTGGAGGCACAACAAGATTGAAAATAAAATTTTTGGGTCTTTTGAGGCACAAGCTCCGAAATTTTGATGCTACAAGCTATGGAATAGGGACTTTCTTCTTGAAACCCTATTTTTCCTCCAAACACTAATTTTGTTGTTTCAAAATCAGGGATTTTGAGGCGCAAGCTCCGCAAATGAGGTTCTAAGAGCACAATGTGTGTCAAAAAAACATTTTGATGCTACCCGCTCTGAAATCGCGACTTGCGTCTTGCAACGTTGTGCCTCCAAACACAAATTTTGATGCTCTAAAACCAGGGCTTTCGAGGCACAAGCTCCTAAACAAGGTTCTTAGAGAACAATGTGCATCAAAATTGAATTTTGATGCTACCAGCACGGGAAGTGGGACTTGCATCTTCAAACCTTGTTGTGCTTGCAGACATTGATTTTGATGTTCCAAAATTAGGGCTTTCAAGGCATAAGATCCAAAAAGAGGTTCTAAGAGCGTGATGTTTATCAAAATTGCATTTTGATGCTACCGATTCTGGAACGGGTTGTGTCTTGAAACCTTGTTGTGCATCCAAACAATAACTTTTATGCTCCAAAACCGAGGCTTTTGAGGCACAACCTCTGAAATGAGGTTCTAAGAACACAATGTTTGTCAAAATTGTGTTTTGACGCTATCAACTTGAGAATGGGAACTTGTGTCTTGAAACCTTGTTGTGCCTTTAAACATTGATTTTGATGTTTTGAAATTGGAGCTTTCGAGTGTGTTTGGAGATACGACAAGCTTTCAAATGAAAGTTCCAATTCTGAAGCCACAAGCATGAAAGCACAATTATGAAACTTATCGTACTTCCAAGTCATCATTTTGGAGCTTGTGGTTCCTAAACGCAAGTTTTGGAGTATGGAAATGGGTCTTTGGAGGCACAACAAACTTGAAAATGCAAGTTCTAATTCAGAAGCCATGAGTATGAAAGTGGGATTATGAAACTTATCGTACTCCCAAATCATGATTTTGAAGTTTGTGCTTTCCTAAATGCAAGTTTTGAAGCATCTAAATGTGTGTTTGGAGGTACAACAAGCTTGAAAATACAAGTTTTGATTCAAAATCCATGAGCATGAAAGAATGATTAAGAAACTTATCATACTCCCAAATCATAATTTTCAAGGTTAGGCTTCCTAAATGTATGTTTTGAAGCATCAGCATGGGTGGTTCGATGGACAACAAGCTTGAAAATGCAAGTTTCTATTCCGAAGCCATGAGCATGAAAGTGCGATTATGAAAGTTATTGTACTCCCAAATTATCATTTTGAAGTTTGTGCTTCCTAAACACATGTTTTGAAGCATCAAAAAGGGTGTTTGGAGGCACAACAAGATTGAAAATGCAAGTTTTGATTATGCAGTGATGGCCATGAAAACGCGATTATGAAACTTATCGTACTCCCAAATCATCATTTTGAAATTCATGCTTCCTAAAAGCATGTTTATAAGCATCAAAAAGGGTGTTTGGAGGCACAAGAAGCTTGAAAATGGAATTTCTAATTCCAAAGCCACGGGCATGAAAGCGTCATTGTGAAAGTTATCGTACTCCCAAATCATCATTTCGAAACATGCACTTCCTAAACACAAGTTTTTTAGTATCAAAATGGGTGTTTCAAGGTGCAACAATCTTGAAAATTTAAGTTCTAATTGAGGGGCCACGGGCATTAAAGCATGATTATGAAACTTATCGTACTCCTAAATAATCTATTTGAAGCTTGTGCTTCCTAAACGCAAGTTTTGAAGTATGAAAATGTGTGTTTGGAGTTACAATAAGCTTGAAAATGCAAGTTATGATTTCAAAGCCATGAGCATGAAAGTGTGGTTATTAAACCTATCGTACTCACAAATTATCATTTTGAAGCTTGTGCTTCCTAAACGGAAGTTTTGAAGCATCAAAATGGGTGTTACATGGAAGAACAAGTTTTTAAATACACATTTGAATTTTGAATCCCATGAAATTGCGATTGTGAAACTTATCGTACTCCCAAATCATCATTTTGAAGCTTTTGCCTCCTAAACGTAAGTTGTAAAACAATCAAAATGTGTGTTTGGAGATACAACAAGCTTGAAAATGCAAGTTCCGATTCCAAATCCATGAGCATGAAAGTATGATTAAAAACTTATCGTAATCCCAAATCATCATTTTGAAGCTTGTGATTCCTAAACGAAAGTTTTGAAGGGTCAAAATGGGTGTTTGGATACAAAACAAGTTTGAAAATGCAAGTTATGATTCTGAAACTTATCATACTCCCAAATCATCATTTTGAAAGTTGTGCTTCCTAAACGAAAGTTTTGAAGCATCAAAATGGGTATGTGGAGGCACAAATGACTTGAAAATGCAAGTTCTGATTTCAGAGTAACAACCATGAAAGCGCGATTATGAAACTTATCATACTCCCAAATGATCATTATGAAGCTAGTGCTTCCTAAATGCAAGTTTTGAAGCATCAAAATGTTTGTTTGGATGCACAAAAAACTTGGAAATACAAGTTTTGATTCCAAAGCCACATGAAAGCAAAGCTATAAAACTTACCGTACTCCAAAATCATCATTTTCAAGCCTACCCTTCCTAAACGCTGTTTTGAGGCATCAAAATGGGTGTTTGGAGTGAGAAGAAGCTTGACAATGCAAGTTTTTATTCTGAAGCCATGAGCATGAAAGCACAATTATGAAACTTATTGTACTTCAAAATCATCCTTTTGAGGTTTGTGCTTTCTAAATGCATGTTTTGAAGCATCAAAAAGGGTGTTTGGAGGCACAAAAGCATGAAAAGCGTGATTATGAAACTTATTATACTCCCAAATTATCATTTTGAAGCTTGTGATTCGTAAATGAAAGTTTTGAACTATGAAAATGCGTGTTTGGAGCTACAATAAGCTTGAAAATGCAAGTTAAGATTTTGAATCCATGAGCATGAAAGTGCAGTTATTAAACTTATCGTACTCACAAATCATCATTTTGAACCTTGTTCTTCCTAAACGCAAATTTTGAAGCATCAAAATGGGTGTTTCATGGAACAACAATTTTGGAAATGAACGTTTGGATTTTGAAGCGAGGAGCATGATAATGTGATTGTGAAATTTATCGTACTCCCAAATTATCATTTTGAAGCTTGTGCTTCCTAAACACAAGTTGTAAAAGAATCAAAATGTGTGTTTGGAGATACAACAAATTTTAAAATGCAAGTTCTGATTCCAAAGCCATGAGCATGAAAGCATGATTATGAAACTTATCGTACTCCCAAATCATCAGTTTGAAGCTTGTGCTTCCTAAACGAAACTTTTGAAGTGTCAAAATGAGTGTTTGGAGGCACAACAAGCTTGAACATGCAAGTTATGATTCTGAAGCCACGAGCATGAAAGCATGGTTTTGAAACTTATCGTACTACCAAATCAACATTTTGAAGCTTCTGCTTCCTAAATGCATGTTTTGAAGCATAAAAATGGGTGTTTGGAGGCAAAACAGGCTTGAAAATACATGTTCTAATTCCAAAACCACTAGCATTTAAATGTGATCATGAAACTTATCATACTCCCAAATCGACATTTTGAAGCATCAAAACTGTGTGTTTGGAGGTCTAACAAGCTTGAAAATGACAGTTCTGATTTTGAAGCCATGAAACTTATCATACTCGCAAATCATCATTTTGAAGTTTTTATTCCTAAACTTTTGTTTTGAAGCATCAAAATGGGTATGTGGAGGCACAACAAGCTTGAAAATACAAGTTCTGATTTCAAAGCCACGAGCATGAAAGTGCGATTATGAAACTTATCATACTCCCAAATGATTATTTTGAAGCATCAAAATGTGTGTTTTGATGCACAAAAAGCTTGAAAATGCAAGTTTTGATTCCGAAGCACATGAAAGCGCAGTTTTTTCGTACTCCCAAATCATCATTTTCAATCTTGCCCTTCCTAAACACATGTTTTCAAGCATCAAAATGGGTGTTTGGAAGCACAACATAACTTTTGATTATTTAACTTATCCTACTCCCAAATAATCATATTGAAGCTTGTGCTTCCTAAACATAAGTTTTGAAACATAAAAATGTGTGTTTGGAACCAGAAAAAGCTTGAAAATGCAAATTCTAATTCTGAAACCATGAGCATGAAAGCTCGGTTATAAAATTTATCATACTCCCAAATCATCATTTTGAAGCTTGTTCTTCCTAAATGCAAATTATTTAAGCATTAACATGTGTGTTTAGAGGTACAACAAGCTTGAAAATGCAAGTTGTAATTTCAAAGCCATGAGCATGGAAACACGGTTATCAAACTTATTGTACCATCATTTTGAAGCTTTTGCTTACTAAACGCATGGTTTGAAGAATCAAAATGTGTGTTTGGAGGTACAACAAGCTTGAAAATGCAAGTTTCGATTCCAAATCCACAAGCATGAAAGCGCGATTATGAAACTTATCATACTCCCAAGTCATCATTTTGAAGCTTGTGCTTCCTAAACGTAAGTTTTGAAGCATCAAAATGGGTGTTTTAGAAGCATGATTATGAATATTATCATACTCCCAAATGATTATTTTTAATCATCAAAATGTGTGATTGGACACACAAAAAGATTGAAAATGAAAGTTTTGATTCTGAAGCCACATGAAAGCGCAGTTTTTTTCGTACTCCCAAATCATCATTTTAAAGCTTGTGCTTCCTAAACATAAGTTTTGAAACATAAAAATGTGTGTTTGGAAGCACAACAAGCTTGAAAATGTAAGTTCTCAATCCGAATCCATGAGCATGAAATCTCAGTTATAAAACTTATCGTACTCCCAAATCATCATTTTGAAACTTGCGCTTCCTAAACGCAAGTTTTTAAGCATTAACATGTATGTTTGGAGGTACAACAAGCTTGAAAATGCAAGTTCTAATTTCAAAGACACGGTTATGAAACTTATCGCACTCCCAAATCATCATTTTGAACCTTTTCCTCACTAAACACAAGGTTTGAAGAATAAATGTCTGTTTGGAGGTACAACAAGCTTGAAAATGCAAATTCCAATTCCAAATCGACGAGCATAAAAGAAGGATTATGAAACTTACCATACTCCCAAGTTATTATTTTGAAGCTTGTGCTTCTTAAACATGAGTTTTGAAGCATCAAAATGGGTGTTTAGAGGCACAAAAAGCTTGAAAATGCATGTTATGATTACGAAGTCACAAACATGTAAGTGCAATTGTGAAACTTATTGTACTCCAAAATCATCATTTTGAAGCTTGCGTTTCCTAAACACAAGTTTTGAAGTATCAAAATGGGTGTTTGGAGGTACAACAAGATTGAAAAGGCAAGTTTTGATTTCGTAGCCACAAGTATGAAAGAACGATTTTGAAACTTATCGTACTCCCAAATCATCATTTTGAAGCTTGTGCTAACTAAACACAAGTTTTGAAGCATCAAAATGGGTGTTTGGAGGTACAACAAGCTTGAAAATGTGTGTTTGGAGGTACAATAAACTTGAAAATATAAGTTATGATTTTGAAGCCATGAGCATGAAAGTGCGTTTATTAAATTTATCATACTCGCAAATCATCATTTTGAAGCTTGTGCTTCTTGAATGCAAGTTTTGAAGCTTTTGGAAATAGGATTATGAAACTTATCGTACTCCCAAGTCATCATTTTCAAGTCTGCACTTCCTAAACATAAGTTTTGAATCATCAAAATGAGTGTTTAGAGGCACAAAAAGCTTGAAAATCCATGTTCTGATTCTAAAGCCTCATATGAGCATGAAAGCATGATAATGAAACTTACCATACTCACAAATCATCATTTTGTTGTTTTTCTTCCTAAACTTATGTTTTGAAGCATCAAAATGGGATGTGGAGGCACAACAAGCTTGAAAATGCAAGTTCTGATTTCGGAGCCACAAGCATGAAAGCGTGATTATAAAACTTATCATACTCCCAAATGATTATACATGAAATTACAAATTCCTTGGAAACCATGATACTTTCAAAGATAACTTATGAAAATGATTTGAATTACTTATGAAATTGATTGGAAATCATCATTTTGTTGTTTTTCTAAACACTTGCTAGTTAACCAAGTAAATAATTCAAAGTCTCCTAATAAAAAATTCTAATCAATAAACTTCTAATTGTTTTTGAACTGATACCTTTGCAAGATTATAAAGTGATAACTAATTACTCCTTCCACTTGAAGTAACATTAACTTTATCGTTGGATACATTCTACAAACAATAACTTTATCAATTTCAAATGTTTTGAGGAGAGCTAATGTTTGCTCCTTAAATTACCTTAAATTAGAATTGTTATTTAATTTTCTAAATGATCACGAAATAGGTTTCTTGAAACTCATTTGCTAAAACAATTTTGGTTTTGAATAAACTCTCTTTGCATCCTAATTAAAAATATTACCATATGAATATTTAACTATGCAATTTACCTCTAAATTTAATGTTAGTTAAATTTATCCTTACTTACTTGTATTATCAAGTGTAACTTTTTCTTTTTACTAGTCTTATGTTTCTTTTTAGCTAGAAGGTAAATATTTTTAACTATTAAAAGAATTGACTATTCTCAATGCCTTATCTACATATCTTGGAATCTAATAAGGAAACAAATCAAATTATCAACTTTTTGAATTGAGGCAAATCCGTGTTTAACATTAACTCATATTGCTTGAAATACCTAAAAGGTTTACTATGAATCTAAACACATTTACTTTGTTAGGTAAATTCCTTTAACCTTTGATACTTGTACTGATTGAAAAATACAAAAGGTAGTTTTGAAATCCATTAATTAAAAAACTTAAATATTTGAAATGTATTGAATGTCTTGAGGGAACCTACTTACTATTAGGATTTATTTATTTGATGAGAAGATCCAAAACTATGGAATAAGTTTATCATTGGTGCAATAACATTTTCCTTTACTTTGTTTTCCCTAAGTCAAGCTAATTTGTTTAAAAAGAAGATTTAACTATTATATCTACATCTTAAGAAGGATTAATTCAAAATGATAGATCTCTTAATGCTCAAGCTTCTTTTCCCTCCAAACAACCATTTTGATGCTTCAAAATTTGCATTTAGGAAGCATAAGCTTCAAAATGATGATTTGAAAGTACGAAAAGTTTCATAAATTGCACTTTCATGCTCGTGGTTTTGGTATCAAAACTTGAAATTTTCAAGCTTGTTGTAACTCCAGACACCCATTTTGATGCTTTAAAACTTGTGTTTAGTTAGCACAAGCTTCAAAATTATGATTTGGGAGTACAATAAGTTTCATAATCATGTGTTTCATACTTGTGGCTTCGAAATCAAAACTTGCCTTTTCAATCTTCTTGTACCTTCAAACACCCATTTTGATACTTCAAAACTCTAGTTTAGGAAGTTCAAAATGATGATTTGGGAGTACGATTAGTTTGATAATTGTGCTTACATGTTTGTGGCTTTGTAATTAGAACATGCATTTTTAATCTTTTCATGTCTCTAAACACCCATTTTGATGCTTCAAAACTTACATTTTGGAAGCACAGGCTTCAAAATGATGACTTGGGAGTACGATAACTTAAGTTTCATGATTATGGCTTGGGAATCAAAACTTGCATTTTCAAGCTTGTTGTACCTCCAAACACACATTTGGGTTCTTCAAACCTTGTGTTTAGTAAGCAAAAGCTTCAAAATCATGATTTTCATAACCGTGTTTCCATGCTCATGGCTTTGAAATTAGAACTTGCATTTTCAAGCTTGTTGTACCTCCAAACACACATTTTAATGCTTAAAAACTTGTGTTTAGGAAGCGAAAGCTTCAAAATGATGATTTGGGAGTACGATAAGTTTCATAACTAAGCTTTCACGCTCTTGGCTTTGAAATTAGAAGTAGCATTTTCAAGTTTGTTGTGCTTCTAAATACACATTTTGATGTTTCAAAACTTATGTTTAGGAAGCACAAGATTCAAAATGATTATTTGGGAGCAGGATAAGTTTCATGATTGCACTTTCATGCTCATCATGGCTTCAGAATCAAAAGCTACATTTTCAATCTTTTTGTGCCTCCAAACACCCTTTTTGATGCTTCAAAACATGCGTTTAGAAAGTGCAAACTTCAAAATGATGAATTGGGAGTACTATAAGTTTCATAATTGCACTTTCATGCTCATGGCTTTAGAATAGAAACTTGCATTTTCAAGCTTCTTGTCCCCCCAAACACCCATTTTGATGCTTCAAAACATGCGTTTAGGAAGGTTAAGCTTGAAAATGATGATTTGGGAGTATGATAAGTTTTATAACTGTGCTTTCATGTGGCTTCGGAATCAAAACTTGCATTTTCAAGCTTTTTGTGCATCCAAACGCACATTTTGATGCTTCAAAACTTGTGTTTAGGAAGCAACAACTTCAAAATGATCATTTGGGAGTATGATAAGTTTCATAATCACTTTGAAGCTCATGGCTCCGAAATCAGAATTTGCATTTTCAAGCTTGTCATACCTCCACATACCCATTTTGATGCTTCAAAATGTTGATTTGCGAGTACAATAAGTTTCATAATCATGCTTTCATGTTCATGGCTTCAGAATCAAAATTTGCATTTTCAAGCTTGTTGTACCTCCAAACACACATTTTGATGCTTGAAAACTTATGTTTAGGAAACACAAGCTTCAAAATGATGATTTGGGAGTATGATAAGTTTTATCATCATGCTTACATGCTAGTGGCTTGAGAATCAGAACATGCACTTTCAAGCTTGTTTTGCCTCCAAACACCTATTTTTATACTTCAGAACATTGATTTGGTAGTAGGAGAAGTTTCATAATCACGCTTTCATGCTCGTGGCCTCGGAATCATAACTTGCATTTTCAAGCTTGTTGTGCCTCCAAACACCCATTTTGACACTTCAAAACTTTCGTTTAAGAAGCAAAAGCTTCAAAATGATGATTTGAGAGTACGATAAGTTTCATAATCATGCTTTCATGCTCGTGGCTTCAAAATAAGAACTTCCATTTTCAAGCTTATTGTATCTCCAAACATGCATTTTGATGCTTTTACAACTTGTGTTTAGGAAGAACAAGCTTCAAAATGATGATTTGGGAGTACAATAAGTTTCACAACCTCACTTTCATGCTCGTGGCTTCAAAATCCAAACATGCATTTTCAATCTTCTTGTTCCATGAAACACCCATTTTGATGCTTCAAAACTTGCATTTTCAGAACTTCCATTTTCAAGCTTATTGTATCTACAAACACACATTTTGATGCTTTTACAAGTTGTGTTTAGGAAGCACAAGCTTTAAAATGATGATCAGGGAGTACAATACGTTTCCCAATCGCACTTTCATGCTCATGGCTTCAAAATCACAACTTGCATTTTCAAACTTATTGTACCTCCAAACACACATTTTCATACTTTAAAAACTTGCGTTTAGGAAGCACAAGCTTCAAAATGATGATTAGTGAGTATGATAAGTTTCAAAACGACACTTTCATGCTTGTGGCTTCAGAATCAGAACTTGCATTTTCAAGCTTCTTGTGCCTCCAAACACCCTTTTTGATGCTTCAAAATTTTCATTTAGGAAGCATAAGTTTCAAAATAATGATTTGGGAGTATGAAAAGTTTCATAAATCGCACTTTCATGCTCGTGACTTCGGAATCAGAACTTGCATTTTCAATCTTGTTGTAACTCCAGACACCCATTTTGATGCTTCAAAATGATGATTTAGGAGTAGGCTAAGTTTCATAATCGTGCTTTCATACTTGTGGCTTTGAAATCAAAACTTGCCTTTTCAATCTTGTTGTACCTCCAAACACCCATTTTAATACTTCAAAACTTAAGTTTAGCTTTAGCACAAGCTTCAAAATGATGATTTAGGAGTACGATTAGTTTCATAATTATGCTTACATGTTTATGGCTTCGTAATCAAAACATTAATTAATATTGCTTGAAATACCTAAAAGGGTTACTATGAATCTAAACACATTTACTTTGCTAGGTAAATTCCTTTAACCTTTGATACTTGTATTGATTGAAATATACAAAAGGTAGTTTTGAAATTCATTAATTAAAAGAACTTAAATATTTGAAATTTATTGAATGTCTTGAGGGAACCTACTTACTATTAGCATTTATTTATTTGATCAAAAGATCCAAAACTATGGAATAAGTCATTGGCGCAATAACATTTTCCTTTACTTTGTTTTCCCTAAGTAAAACTAATTTGATTAATAAGGAGATTTAACTATTATATCTACATCCTAAGAAGGATTAATTCAAGATGATAGATCTTTTAATGCTCAAGCTTCTTTTCCCACCAAACAACCATTTTGATGCTTCAAAATTTGTGTTTAGGAACTATAAGCTTCAAAATGATGATTTGAAAGTATGAAAAGTTTCATAAATTACACTTTCATGCTCATGGTTTTGGAATTAGAACTTGCATTTTCAAGCTTTTTGTAACTCCAAACACCCATTTTGATGCTTTAAAACTTGTGTTTAGTGAGCACAAGCTTCAAAATGATGATTTGGGAGTATAATAAGTTTCATAATCGTGCTTTCATACTTGTGGCTTCAAAATCAAAACTTGCCTTTTCAATCTTCTTGTACCTCCAAACACCCATTTTGATACTTCAAAACTTGAGTTTAGGAAGTTCAAAATGATGATTTGGGAGTACGATTAGTTTCATAATCGCACTTATATGTTTGTGGCTTCATAATTAGAACATACATTTTCAAGCTTTCTGTGCCTCTAAACACCCATTTTGATGCTTCAAAACTTACGTTTGGCTTCAAAATGATGACTTGAGAGTACGATAAGTTTCATAATCGCATTTTCATGATCATGGCTTTGGAATCAAAACTTGCATTTTCAAGCTTGTTCTACCTCCAAACACACATTTTGATTCTTCAGACCTTGCATTTAGTAAGCAAAAGCTTCAAAATGATGATTTGGGAGTACGATAAGTTTCCTAATCATGTTTTAATGTTCATGGCCCCTCAATTAGAACTTACAATTTCAAGCTTGGTATGCCTCCAAACACTCATTTTGATACTTCAAAACTTGTTTTTATGAAGCGCATGTTTCGAAATGATGATTTATGAGTACGATAAGTTTCACAACGATGCTTTCATGCTCATGGCTTCAGAATCAAAACTTGCATTTTCATCCTTTTTGTGCCTCCAAACACCCTTTTGGATGCTTAAAAACATGCTTTTAGGAAGCATAAATTTCAAAATGATGATTTGGGAGTATGATAAATTTCATAATTGTGCTTTCATGCTCGTGGCTTCAGAATCAAAACTTCCATTTTCGATCTTGTTGTGCCTCCAAACAGCCTTTTTGATGCTTCAAAACATGTTTTTAGGAAGCACAAACTTCAAAATGATGATTTCGGAGTACAATAACTTTCATAATCGTGCTTTCATGCAAGTGGCTTCAAAATCAGAACTTGCATTTTCATACTTCAAAACTTGTGTTTAGGAATCACAAGCTTGAAAATGATGATGAAACTTATCATACTTCCAAATCATCATTTTGAAGCTTGTGGTTCATAAATCCAAATTTTGAAGTATTAAAATGGGTCTCTGGAGACACAACAAATTTGAAAATGCAAGTATGAAAGCGTGATTATGAAACTTATCATACTCCCAAATCATTTTCAGGGTTGTGCTTCCTAAATGTATGTTTTTAATCATCAACATGGGTGTCTGGAGGGACAACAAGCTTGAAAATGCAATTTTCTACTCTGAAGCCACGAGCATGGAAGTGCAATTATGAAAGCTATCTTAATCCTAAATCATCATTTTGAAGTTTGTGCTTCTTCCTAAACACATGTTTTGAAGCATCGAAAAGGATGTTTGGGGGCAGAACAAGATTGAAAATGCAAGTTTTGATTATGAAGGCACAACCATGAAAGCGTGATTATGAAACTTATCATACTCTTAAATCATCATTTAGAAATTTATGTTTCCTAAAAGCATGTTTTGAAGCATCAAAAAGGGTGTTTGGAGGCACAAGAAGCTTGAAAATGCAAGTTCTAATTCTGAAGCCATGAGCATGAAAGCATCATTGTGAAACTTATCCTACTCCCAAATCATCATTTCAAAACATGTGCAAACACAAGTTTTGAAGTATCAAAATGGGAGTTTGCAAGCACAACAAGATTGAAATTGTAAGTTCTAATTGAGGGGCAATGAGCATGAAAGCATGATTATGAAACTTATCATACTCCCAAATCATCATTTTGAAGCTTTGCTTCCTAAACGCAAGTTTTGAAGTTCAAAAATGCGTGTTTGGAGGTACTACAATAACCTTGAAAATGCAAGTTATGATTTTGCAGCCATGAGCATGGAACAACAAGTTTGGAAATGCACGTTTGGATTTTCAAGCCACGAGAATGAAAGTGCGATTGCAAGCCACGAGAATGAAAGTGCGATTGTGAAACTTATCGTACTCCCGAATCATCATTTTGAAGCTTGTACTTTTTAAGCGTAAGTTTTAAAAGCATCAAAATGTGTGTTTGGAGATACAACAAGCTTGAAAATGCAAGTTTTGATTCTGAAGCCACGAGCATGAAAGCATGATGATGAAATTTATCGTACTCCCAAATCATTATTTTGAAGCCTTTTTCTTCCTAAATGAAAGTTTTCAAGTGTCAAAATGGTTGTTTGGAGGCACGACACTTTTGAAAATGCAAGTTATGATTCTGAAGCCATGAGCATGAAAGTGTGATTATGAAACTTATCCTACTACGAAATCAATAGTTTGAAGCTTGTGCTTCCTAAATGTATGTTTTAAAGTATAAAAATGGGTGTTTGGAGGCACAAAAAGCTTGAAAATGCATGTTTTGATTTTGAAGCCATTAGCATGTAAGTGCGATGATGAAACTTATCACACTCCCAAATCATCATTTTCAAGCTTGAGCTTCCTAAACGCAAGTTTTGAAGCACCAAAATGTGTGTTTGGATGCACAAAAAGCTTGAAGAAAATGCAAGTTTTGATTCGGAAGCCACATGAAAGCACAATTATTCAATTTTGACGCACATCATTCTATTAGAAGCTCATTTTGGGGCTTGTGCCTCGAAAGCCCCAGTTTCAAAGCATCAAAATCTGTGTTTTTGGAGGCACAACAAGGTTTCAATTTGCAAGTCCTGATTCCAGAGCTGGTAGCGTCAAAACATAATTTTGGTGCACATCATGCTCTTAGAACTTCATTTCAAAGCTTGTGCATCATTACCCCAATTTCAAAGCATCAAAATTGTTGTTTTGAGGTGCAACAAGGTTTCAAGACGCAACTCCCAATTTAAGAGCCCGTAGCATGAAAATTTGACTTTGATGCACATTGTGCTCTTAGAACTTTTTTTGGAGCTTGTGCCTCAAAAACCCCAGTTTCAAAGTATAAAAATTGATGTTTTGTGGCATAACATGGTTTCAAGATGCAAGTCCCAATTTCAGAGTTGGTAGCGTTAAAATCCAATTTTGGTGCACATCGTTCTTTTAGAACATCATTTTTGAAATTGTGTCTCAAAAGCCTCAATTTCAAAGCATCAAAATCGGTGTTTGGAGAGGCACAACAAGGTTTCAAGATGCAAGTCCTGATTGTGGAGGTGGTAGCATCAAAATTGTATTTATATGCACATCATTCTCTTATAATCTCATTTTGGAGCTTATGCCTCGAAAGCCCCAATTTCAAAGCATCAAAATTTGTGTTTGGAGGCAAAACACGGTTTCAAGACGCAAGTCTAGATTCTAGAGTCAATGGCGTTAAAACATGATTTTTACACACATTGTGCTACTAGAACCTCATCTAGGAGCTTGTGCCTTGAAAGCCCTGATTTCAGAGCATCAAAATCAATGTTTGGAGGCACAAGAAGGAATCCAGACACAAGTCTTGATTCTAGAGCCCGTAGCATCAAAATGTGATTTTGATGTACATCGTGCTCTTAGAACCTAATTTCGGACCTTGTCCCTTGAAAGCCTCTGTTTTAGATAATGAAAATCAGTGTTTGCAGTTACAACAAGGTTTCAAGGTGCAAAACCTGATTTTGGACCTGATAGCATCAAAATTCAATTTTGATGCACACTATGCTCTTAGAACCTCCTTTAAGAGCTTATGCATTGAAAGCACCAGTTTTCGAACATAAAATTTGGTGTTTGGGGGCACAACAAGCTATCAAGATGCACATCCCAATTACTGTCAAAATTTGATTCAGATGAATATCATTCTCTTAGAACCTCATTTCAAAGCTTGTGTATCAAAAGCCTTGACTTTGGAGCATCAAAATTGGTGTTTGGAGGCACAACAAGCTTTCAAGATGCAATTGATGATTTCAGAGCAGATAGCATCAAAATGCATTTTTGACACACATCGTGCTCTTAGAACCTTGTTTCGGATCTTGTGTCTCAAAATCTTTGGTTTCAGAGCATCAAAATTGGTGTTGGGAGGCACAACAATGTTTCAAGACACAAGTCCTGATTCTGGAGCCGATAGCATCAAAATTTGATTTTGACGCACATCGTGCTCTTAGAACCTTGTTTTGGAGCTTATGCCTCAAAATCTTCGGTTTCAAAGCATCAAAATTGGTGTTTGGAGGCACAACAAGCTTTCAAGATGCAAGTCCCTATTACCGAGCCTGTAGTGTCAAAACATGATTTTGATGCACATCATGCACTTAGAACCTCATTATGGAGCTTGTGGCTCGAAAGCTCCTATTTCAAAACATCAAATTCAATGTTTAAACACTCAACAAGGTTCAAGACACAAGTCTCGATTCTCAAGTTGATAGCGTCAAAACATGATTTTGACAAACATGGTGTTCTTAGAACCTCATTTCAGAGGTTGTGCCTCAAAAGCCTCATTTTTGGAGCATAAAAATTATTGTTTGGAGGCACAACAAGGTTTCAAGACACAAGTGCCAATTCTAGAGTCGGTAGCGTCAAAATGCAATTTTGATGTACATCGTGCTCTTAGAACCTTGTTTTGGAGCTTGCACCTCGAAAGCCCCAATTTCAGAGCATCAAAATTGGTGTTTGGAGGCACAACGAGGTTTCAAGATGCAAGTCTCAATTATAGAGCCGGTAGTGTCAAAATGCGATTTTGAAGCACATTGTGCTCTTAGAACCTTGTTTAGGAGCATCAAAATTGGTGTTTGGAGGCACAAGGTTGCAAGACATAAGTCATGATTTTGATGCACATGGTGCCCTTAGAACCTCATTTGTGGAGCTTGTGCCTCGAAAGCCCTAATTTTGAACATCAAAATCAGTGTTTGGAGACACAACAAGGTTTCAAGAAGCAAGTCCCTATTCCAGAGCCTGTAGCCTCAAAATTCAATTTTGATGCACATCATTCTCTTAGAAGATAATTTTAGAGCTTGTGCCTCAAAACACCCAGTTTTGGAGCATCAAAATCAATGTTTGGAGGCACAACAAGAAAACAAGATGCAAGTCCTGATTGTAGAGTCAATGGTGTCAAAATCTGATTTTGGAACATATCGTGCTCTTAGAACCTCATTTTAAAGCTTGTGCTTTGAAAGCCCCAATTCGGAGCATCAAAATCAGTGTTTTGAGGCACAACAAGGTTTCAAGATGCAAGTCCCGATTCTAGAGCCAGTAGAATCAATTTTGATGCACATTGTGCTCTTAAAACCTTGTTTTAGAAGTTGTGCCTCAAAAGCCCCAGTTTTGGAGCATCAAAATCGATGTTTGGAGGCACAACAAGGTTTCAAGATGCAAGTCCTTATTCCAGAGATGGTAGTGTTAAAATTTGGTTTTGACACACATCATGCTCTTAGAACCTTGCTTTGGAGCTTGTTACTCGAAAGCCTCAGGTTCAGAGCATCAAAATCAATGTTTGGAGGCAAAACAATGTTTGATTTTCACAGTCATTGTTCTCTTAGAACCTCATTTTGGAGCTTGTGCCTCAAAAACCCTAGTTTCAGAGCATCAAAATTGAGTTGGCAACATTAATGAAGGAAAACTAAGAGTGGGGTGAATTAGTTTTCAATGGATATAACAATTTAATCACAACTTCATAATTGATCAATAGCAATAAGAACAAAGATAAAATCAATAACAACAACACACATAACACCAAGATTTTGATGTGGAAAACCTAGTCAAGGGAAAAACCATGGTGGGAACCTCCCCACAATAAAATATTATAATGGGGAATGCACATGCATTCAGGAACACTGCCTAGGGAGTACGATAAGTTTCCTAATCGTACTTTCATTCTCATGGCTTCAAAATCATATATTGCATTTTCAATCTTATTGTACCTCCAAACTAACATTTTCATACTTCAAAAGCTCGGGTTTAGGAAGCACAAGCTTTAAAAAGATGATTTGAGAGTAAGATAAGTTTCATAATCACGCTTTCATGTTCATGGCTCCTCAATTAGAACTTACATTTTAAAGCTTGGTGTTCCTCCAAACACCCATTTTGATACTTCAAAACTTGTCTTTAGGAAGCACATAATTTGAAATGATGATTTGGGAGTATGATACGATGCTTTAGTGCTTGTAGCTTCATAATCAAAACTTGCATTTTCAAGCTTCTTGTGCCTCCAAACACCCTTTTTGATGCTTCAATACATGCTTTTAGGAAGCATAAATTTCATAATCGTGCTTTCATGATCATGGCTTTAGAATCTAAACTTGCATTTTTTATCTTGTTGTGCCTCCAAACACCCTTTTTGATGCTTCGAAACATATCTTTAGCAAGCACAAACTTCAAATTGATGATTTGGAAATATGATAAGTTTCATAATCACACTTTCATCCTTATGGCTTTGGAATCAAAACTTGCATTTTCAAGCTTGTTGTGTGTCCAAACAACCATTTTGATTCTTCAAAATTTGTGTTTAGCTTAAGCTTCAGAATGATGATTTGGGAATACGATAAGTTACATAAATCGCAATTTGATGCTCATGGCTTCAGAATCATAACTTGCATTTTTGAGCTTGTTGTAACTCCAGACACCCATTTTGATGCTTTAAAACTTGTGTTGTTTCGCACAAGCTTCAAAATGATGATTTGGGAGTACTATGAATTTAATAATCCTGTTTACATGTTTGTGGCTTTGAAATTAAAACTTGACTTTTCAATCTTGTTGTACCTCCAAACACCCATTGTGGCTTTGTAATCAGAACATGCAATTCCAAGCTTTTTGTGCCTCTAAACACCCATTTTGATGCTTGAGAACTTACGTTTGGGAAGCACGGGGCTTCAAAATGACGACTTTAGAGTACGATAATTTTCATAATCGTGCTTTCATGCTCATGGCCATGAGCAAGAAAGCGCAATTATGAAACTTATCGTACTCCCAAATATTCATTTTGAAGTTTGTGCTTCCTAAATGCAAGTTTTTAAGCATTAAAATGTGTGTTTGGAGGTACAACAAGCTTGAAAATGCAAGTTCTAATTTCAAAGCTAGAAGCATGGAAACATGGTTATGAAACTTATCATACTCCCAAATCATCATTTTGGAGCTTGTGCTCCCTGAATGAAAGTTTTGAAGTGTCAAAATGGGTGTTTGGAGGCAGAACAAGATTGAAAATGCAAGTTATGATTCCAAAGCCACGAGCATGAAAGCGTGATTATGAAACTTATCGTACTACCAAATCAACATTTTGAAGCTTGTGCTTCCTAAATGCACATTTTGAAGCATAAAAATGGGTGTTTTGAGGCAAAAACGTCCTTGAAAATTTAAGCACGATGATGAAACTTATCATACTCCCATATCAACATTTTGAAGCATCAAAATGTGTGTTTGGAGGTACAACAAGCTTGAAAATGCAAGTTTTGATTCTGAAGCTAGCATGAAAGCATGATTATGAAACTTATTTTTTACTCGCAAATCATCATTTTGAAGTTTTTCTTCCTAAACTTATGTTTTGAAGCATCAAAATGGGTATGTGGAGGCACAAGAAGCTTGAAAATGTAAGTTCTGATTTGGGAGCCACGAGCTTGAAAGCGCGATTATGAAACTTATCATACTCCCAAATGATTATTTTGAAGCATCAAAATGTGTGTTTGGACACACAAAAAGATTGAAAATGCAAGTTTTGATTCCGAAGCCACATGAAAGCGCAGTTTTTTCATACTCCCAAATCATCATTTTGAAGCTTGTCCCTCCTAAACATAAGTTTTGAAACATAAAAATGTGTGTTTGGAAGTACAACAAGCTTGAAAATGCAAGTTCTAATTTCGAAGCCATGAGCGTGAAAGCTCAGTTATAAAACTTATCGTACTCCCAAATCATCATTTTGAAGCTTGTCCTTCCTAAACACAAGTTTTTAAGCATTAACATGTGTGTTTGGATGTACAACAAGCTTGAAAATGCAAGTTCCGATTCCAAATCCATGAGCGTGAAAGCGCAATTATGAAACTTATCATACTCCCAAGTCATCATTTTGAAGCATCAAAATGGGTATTTATAGGCAAGAAAAGCTTGAAAATGTGTGTTCTGATTAGGAAGCCACAAACATGTAATCGTGACTATGAAACTTATCGTACTCCAAAATCATCATTTTGAAGCTTGTGCTTCCTAAACTCAAGTTTTGAAGTATCAAAATGGGAGTTTGGAGGTACAAGAAGATTGAAAAGGCAAGTTTTTATTTCGTAGCCACAAGTATGAAAGCACGATTATGAGACTTATCGTACTCCCAAATCATCATTTTGAAGGATTAAAATGGGTGTTTGGATGTACAAAAAGCTCAAAAATGTGTGTTTGGAGGTACATTAAACTTGAAAATGCAAAATATGATTTCGAAGCCATGAGCATGAAAGTGAATTTATTAAACTTATCGTACTCACAAATCATCATTTGTAAGCTTGTGCTTCCTGAGTGCAAGTTTTGAAGCTTTTGGAAATATGATTATGAAACTTATCGTATTCCCAAGTCATGATTTTCAAGCCTGTGCTTCCTAAATGTAAGTTTTGAAGCATAAAAATTTTAGAGGCACGAAAAACTTCAAAATTCATGTTCTGATTACAAAGCCACAAACATGTAAGCATGATTATGAAACTAATCATACTCCTAAATCATCATTTTGATGCTTGTGCTTCCTAAACTCAAGTTTTAAGTATCAAAATGGGTGTTTGGAGGTACAACACGATTGAAAAGGCAAGTTTTGATTTCGAAGCCATAACTATGAAAGCATGATTATGAAACTTATCGTACTCCGAAATGATCACTTTGAAGCTAGTGCTTACTAAAGACAAGGTTTGAAGCATCAAAATGTCTGTTTAGACGCACAAAAAGCTTGAAAATCATCATTTTGAAGCTTGTGCTTCCTAAACATAAGTTTCAAAACATCAAAATTTGTTCTTGGAAGCACAACAAAGTTGAAAATGCTAGTTCTAATTCTGAAGCCACGAGCGTGAAAGCTCAGTTATATAACTTATCGTACTCCCAAATGATCATTTTGAAGCTTTTGCTTACTAAACGCAAGGTTTGAAAAATCAAAATGTGTTTTTGGAGGCACCATGGGCTGGGTGGCTGGGGTGGGGACGCACGTGGGCCATGGTTTCCTAAGTACAAACTACGAAAAGCTCATAACAAGTGCGATCATACCATGCATTGGATCCCATCAGAACTTCGCACTAAGTGCACTTGGGTCGGAGTAGTACTGGGATGGGTGACCTCCCAGGAAGTCACGGTGTTGCACCCTTTTTTAGTTTTGACAACAAACTTGAAAATGTAAGTTTTGATTCTAAAGCCATGAGCATGAAAGCATGATTATGAAACTTATCGTATTCCCAAGTCATCATTTTGAAACTTGTGCTTTCTAAATGTAAGTTTTGAAGCATCAAAATGGGTGTTTAGAGGCATGAAAAGCTTCAAAATGCATGTTCTGATTACGAAGCCACAAACATGTAAGTGAGATTATGAACATAATCGTACTCCCAAATCATCATTTTGAAGCTTGTGCTTCATAAACTCAAGTTTTGAAGTATCAAAATGGGTGTTTGGAGGTACAACAAGGTTGAAAAGGCAAGTTTTGATTTCGAAGCCACAAGTATGAAAGCACAATTATGAAAATATCGTACTCCCAAATCATCATTTTGAAGCTTGTGCTAACTAAACACAAGTTTTGAAGCATCAAAATGGGACAACAATCTAGATTACATGAACTTAAAGAATATCATCTCCTAATGCCTGATAACAGTTCTGGTTAAGGACATTTGTTTTCTCTGCAACACTCTTTGCTGAACACTTCTCACCGAAAGATGAATTTTCTTGTTCACACATACACCACTCTCTGATAATGCAAACACAACATCGATATTTAAATTATATGAATATGACACCTATTTATACAAATCATCAACCTTGACTACAAGGTCTGCTCAACACCTAAGACCTAATTACAAAATCACATCACACGATACATAGATCAACCACCAAACCAATACAATTCCATAACAACATAGAATGGACTCAAATCAAATCCACGAACATGCAACACCACCAAAAATCTCACCAAGAACATCTGCAACATGCTACAACACCGAAAAATATTTCATAACACGAAGAACATCACCAAACCCATAAGGTCCTCAATAACACACATTTTGATGCTTTTACAACTTGCGTTTAGGAAGCACAAGCTTCAAACTAATGATTTGAGAGTACGATAAGTTTCACGATCACACTTTCATGCTCGTGGCTTCAAAATCCAAACGTGCATTTTCAAACTTGTTGTTCCATGAAACACCCATATTGATGCTTCAAACCTTGCATTTAGGAAGCACAAGTATCAAAATGATAATCTGGGAGTACAATAAGTTTCGCACTTGCACTTCCAAGCTCATGGCTTCAAAAGCATAACTTGCATTTTCAAGCTTATTGTTTGGAAGCACAACAAGCTTGAAAATGCTAGTTCTAATTCCGAAGCCACGACCATGAAAGCTCAGTTATGAAACTTATCGTACTACCAAATTATCATTTTGAAGCTTGCGCTTCCTAAATGCAATTTTTAAGCATTAACATGTGTGTTTGGAGGTACAACAAACTTGAAAATGCAACTTCTAATTTCAAAGCCACAAGTATGGAAACACGGTTATGAAACTTATCATACTCCAAAATTATTTTGAAGCTTTTGCTTACTAAACACAAGGTTTGAAGAATCAAAATGTGTGTTTGGAGGTACAACAAGCTTGAAAATGAAAGTTTTTATTCCAAAGTCACGAGCATGAAAGCATGATTATGAAACTTATTGTACTCCCAAGTAAACATTTTGAACCTTGTGCTTCCTAAACGTAAGTTTTGAAGCATCAAAATGGGTGTTTAGAGCCATGAAAAGATTGAAAATGCATGTTCTGATTACAAAGACACAAACATGTAAGTGTGATTATGAAACTAATCGTACTCCCAAAAAATCATTTTGAAGCATGTGCTTTTTAAACTCAAGTTTTGAAGTAAGAAAATGGGTGTTTGGAGGTACAACAAGATTGTTATCATACTCCCAAATCATCATTTTGAAACTTGTGCTTCCTAAACGCAAGTTTTGAAGTATGAAAATGTGTGTTTGGAGGTATAATAAGCTTGAAAATGCAAGTTATGATTTCGAAGCTATGAGCATGAAAGTGCAGTTATTAAACTTATCATACTCGCAAATCATCATTTTGAAAATTGTGCTTCCTAAACGCAAGTAAATGGTTGTTTCATGTAATACCAAGTTTGAAAATGCACAATTGAATTTTGAAGCCGTGAGAATGAAAGTGCAACTATGAAACTTATCGTACTCCCAAATCATCATTTTGAACCTTGTGAAGCTAAAGACAAGTTGTAAATGCATCAAAATGTGTGTTTGGAGATACAAAAACATTGAAAATACAAGTTTTGATTTCGAAGCCACGAGCATGAAAACATGATTATGAAACTTATTGTACTCCCAAATCATCATTTTGAAGCTTTTCTTCTTAAACAAGAGTTTTGAAGTGTCAAAATGGGTGTTTGGAGGCACAACAAGCTTGAAAATGCAAGTTATGATTCCGAAGCCATGAGCATGAAAGTGGGATTATGAAACTTATCACAACACCAAATCAACATTTTGAAGCTTGTGCTTCCTAAATGGACATTTTTTAGCATAAAAATGGGTGTATCGAGGCACAACAAGCTTGAAAATGCATGTTCTGATTCTGAAGCCACTAACATGTAAGGCCGGTGATGAAACTTATCATACTCCCAAATCATCATGTTCAATCTTGTGCTTCCTAAACGCAAGTTTTGAAGAACCAAAATGTGTGTTTGGAGGTACAACAAGCTTGAAAATGCAAGTTCTCATTCTGAAGCCATGAGCATGAAAACATGATTATGAAACTTATCGTACTCACAAATCATCATTTTAAAGTTTTTCTTGCTAAACTAATGTTTTGAAGCATCAAAATGGGTATGTGGAGGCCCAACAAACTTGAAAATGCAAGTTCTAATTTCGGAGCCACGAGCTTGAAAGCGCAATTATGAAACTTATCATACTCCCAAATGATCATTTTCAATCATCAAAATATGTGTTTGGATGCATAAAAAGCTTGAAAATGCAATGTTTGATTCTGAAGCCACATTAAAGAGCAGTTCTAAAACTTATGGTACTCCCAAATCATCATTTTCAATTTGAAGCATCAAAATGGGTGTTTGGAGGGACAAGAAGCTTGAAAATCCAATTTTTTAATTCTAAAGCCACGCGCATGAAAGTACAATTATGAAACTTGTCGTACTCCCAAATCATTGTTTTGAAGTTTGTGCTTTCTAAACGAATGTTTTGAATCATAAAAAGTGTGTTTGGAGACACAAAAAGATTGAAAATGTATTTAACAAGCTCAACTAATTCTTCCATATGAAGTAACATAAATTTCATCTACAAAATGATAACACTACTTGAAATGTGAATCCTAATACTTGAAAGGAATAAAATTTAAATTATCAAATAATTATACTTTGGAAATGAATTTAAATACTCAATTGTTAAAGGGAAAAAAAAATAAAAATTATTCAACAATAATTAACCTTATTATTCTTAATTACAAATTGTTTGAAAAAGAGATTAGAAAAGAGTCTAAACATTTGCTAGTTAACCAAGTAAATAATACTAAGTCTCCTAATAAACAATTCTAATCAATAAACTTCTAATTGCTTTTGAACTAATACCTTTGTAAGATTATAAAGTGATAACTAATTACTCCTTCCACTTGAAGTAACGTTAACTTTATCATTGGATACATTCTCCAAACAATAAATTTATCAATTTCAAATACTTCGAAGAGATGTCTGCTCCTTAAATTACCCTCAATTAGAATTGTTATTTAATTTTCTAAGTGATCAAAAAATAGGTTTCTTGAAACTCATTTGTTAAAACAATTTTGGTTTTGAATAAACTCTCTTTACATCCTAATTAATACTATTACCATATGAATATTTAACTATGCAATTTACCTCTAAATTTAACGTTAATTAAATTTATCCTTACTAATTACTTGTATTATTAAGTGTAACTTTTCCTTTTTACTAGTCTTATGTTTCTTTTTAGCTAGAAGGTGAATATTTTTAACTATTAAAAGAATTGATTATTCTCAATGCCTTGTATACTCATATCTTGGAATCTAATAAGGAAACAATTCAACTAATAAACTTTTCGAATTGAGGCAAATCTGTGTCTAAACATTAACTCATATTGCTTGAAATACCTAAAAGGGTTACCATGAATATAAACACATTTACTTGTTAGGTAAATTCCTTTAATCTTTGATACTTGTAATGATTGAAATATACAAAAGGTAAAGATCCAAAACTATGGTATAAGTGTATCATTGGCGTAATAACATTTTCCTTTACTTTGTTTTCCCTAAGTCAAACTAATTTGTTTAATAAGGAGCTTTAACTCAAGATGATAGATCTCTTAATGTGCAAGATGATAGATCTCTTAATGCTCAATAATTTGTTTACTTTGTTTATTATATCTACATCCTAAGAAGGATTAATTCAAGATGATAGATCTCTTAATGCTCAATAATCTATTCAAATTTTCAAGTGTTAATTGACCATGTTGCCTTATGTGCAATATTTATCTTTTCAAAACCCAAGGGACTCTTTTCCCATCATTGAGGAGATACTAACTCTTTAGAATTTAAAAAAAAGTTCAAATTTTAAACTTAATTTCCATTTTAAAAATCCAATAAGGTTTCCATTAATATGAGTTAGACAATTTTTGCTTAAATTTTCTTTTAATATTTTAATAATCTAATTCCTAAAACAAGGCACAGGGAAATTTGATTTAATAATTGTTTTTTCCCAAAATCCAAACACATGGTATTTTTATAAAAAGTACAAAGATGATTTTTTTTCTATAATGCACAAAGATGAATATTTTCCTAAAATCCACAAACATGAATATTTTCCTAAAATCCACAGAGATGTGTATTTATCTAACATACGCAGAGATGAATATATTTCTATTTTTTTTTCTTTATTCTTATTTTAGATTACTTTGGCAACATATTTTGTTTTGTTCAAGTTATTCAAATATATATATTCCATTCTAAAAAAAATCTGGATTTTGTAAAATAAACAAAGTTGACTAAATAACAGATTAAACAATACTTGAATTTGTATATGCATATTTTGAAAGAAATCTATTAACCAATTTATTTCCTACGTGCAGAATAAAGAAGAAGATTTTTTTTGTCTTTTAAACAATATTCAAATTTGTATATGCAGTTGATTATGAAAGTATCATACTCCCAATTCATCATTTTGAAGCTTATGCTTCCTAGATGCAAATTTTGAAGCATCAAAATGGTTGTTTGGAGGCACAAGAAGCTTGAAAATGCAAGTTCTGATTCCGAAGCCACAAGCATGAAAGCATGACTATGAAACCTATCATACTTCCAAATCATCATTTTGAAGCTTGTGGTTAATAAACACAAGTTTTGAAGTATGAGAATGAGTCTTTGGAGGTACAACAAACTTGAAAATGCAAGTTCTGATTCACAAGCCACGAGTATGAAAGCACGATTATGAAACTTATTGTACTCCCAAATCATGATTTTAAAGTTTGTGTTTTCCTAAACACAAGTTTTGAAGCATCAAAATATGTGTTTGGAGGTACAACAAGCTTAAAAATGCAAGTTTTGACTCAGAATTCATGAGCATGAAAGCATGATTAAGAAACTTATCGTACTCCCAAATCATCATTTTCAAGGCTGTGATTCCTAAATGTATGTTTTGAAGCATCAACATGGGTGTTTGGAGGGACAACAAGCTTGAAAATGCATGTTTTTATTCTGAAGCCACAAGCATGAACGCGCAATAGTGAAAGTTATCATACTATCAAATCATCGTTTTGAAGTTTCTGCTTCCTAAACAAATCTTTTGAAGCATCAAAATGGGTGTTGGGACGAACAACAAGATTGAAAATGCAAGTTTTGATTTGAAGCCATGACCATGAAAGCGCGATTATGAAACTTATTATACTCCCAAATCATCATTTTTAAATTTACGCTTCCTAATAGCATGTTTTGAAGCATCAAAAAGGGTGTTTGGAGGCACAAGAAGCTTGAAAATGCAAGTTCTGATTCTGAAGCCACAAGCATGATTATGAAACTTATCATACTTCCAAATCATCAATTTGAAGCTTGTGGTTCCTAAACGCAAGTTTTGAAGTATGAAAATGGGTCTTTGGAGGCACAACAAACTTGAAAATGCAAGTTCTGGTTTAGAAGCCACAAGTATGAAAGCGCAATAATGAAACTTATCGTACTCCCAAATCATGATTTTGAAGTTTCTGCTTTCCTAAATGCAAGTTTTTAAGTATCAAAATGTGTGTTTGGAGGGACAACAAGCTTGAAAATGAAAGTGTTATTATGAAATTTATCGTCTCCCAAATCATCATTTTGAATTTGGTGCTTTCTAAATACATGTTATGAAGCATTTTTCAATAGGTGTTTGGAGGCACAAAAGGATTGAGAATGCAAGTTTTGATTATGAAGCCAAAACCATGAAAGCGCGATTATGAAACTTATCATACTCCCATATCATCACTTTTAAATTTATGCTTCCTAAAAGCATGTTTTGAAGCATCAAAAGGGGGTTTGGAGGCACAAGAAGCTTGAAAAATACAAGTTTTGATTCCAAAGCCACCAGCATAAAAGCATGGTGGTGAAACTTATCATACTCCCAAATCATCATTTCAAAACATGTGCTTCCTAAACACAAGTTTTGAAGTATCAAAATGGATGTTTGGAGGCACAACAAGCTTGAAAATATAAGTTATAATTGAGGGGCCACGAGCATGAAAGTGCGGTTATTAAACTTATCGCAAATTATCACAAGCTAAATGCAAGTTTTGAAGCATCAAAATGGTTGTTTCATGGAACACCAAGTTTGAAAATGCACAATCAAATTTTGAAGCCATGAGAATGCAAGTGCAATTGTGAAACTTATTGTACTCCTAAATCATCTTTTTGAAGCTTTTTCTTCCTAAACTCAAGTTGTAAAAGCATCAAAACATGTGTTTGGAGATACAACAAGACTGAAAATGTAAGTTTTGATTCCGAAGCCACGAGCATGAATCCACGATTATGAAACTTATCATACTCCCAAATCATCATTTTGAAGCTTGTGCTTCTTAAACCAATGTTTTGAAGTGTCAAAATGGGTGTTTCGAGTCATAACAAGCTTGAAAATGCAGGTTATGATTTCGAAGCCATGAGCAAGAAAGTGTGATTATGAAACTTATCGTACAACCAAATCAACATTTTGAAGCTTGTGCTTCCTAAATACATGTTTTGAAGCATAAAAGTGGGTGTATGGAGGCACAGAAGCTTGAAAATGCATGTTCTAATTCCGAAGCCACTAGCATATAAGCGCGATGATGAAACTTATCATACTCCCAAATCATCATTTTGAAACTTGTGCTACCTAAATGCAAGTTTTGAAGAATCAAAGTGTGTGTTTGGAGGACAACAAGCTTGAAAATGCAAGTTATGATTTAACGACATGAGTATGAAAGCATGATTATGAAACTTATCATACTCACAAATCATCATTTTGAAGTTTTTCTTCCTAAACTTATGTTTTGAAGCATCAAAATGGGTATGTGGAGGCACAACAAGCTTGAACATGCAAGTTCTGAATTCAGAAGCACGAGCATGAAACCGCGATTAGGAAACTTATCATACTCTCAAATGATCATTTTGAATCATCAAAATGTGTGTTTGAATGCACAAAAAGCTTAAAAATGCAATTTTTTATTCCAAAGCCATGAGCATGAAAGCGCAATTATGAAACTTATTGTACTGTCAAATCATTGTTTTGAAGTTTTTGCTTTCTAAACGCATGTTTTGAAGCATCAAAAAGATTGAAAATGTAACTTTTGATTCTGAAGCCATGACTATGAAAGCGCGATTATGAAACTTATCTTACTCCCAAATCATCATTTTGAAGCTTGTGCTTCTTCCTAAACATAAGTTTTGAAACATCAAAATGTGTGTTTGGAATCACAACAAGTTTGAAAATGGAAGTTGTAGTTCTGAAGCCACGAGCACGAAAGCTCAATTATGAAACTTATTGTAATCCCAAATCATTAATTTGAAGATTGTGCTTCCTAAAAAGCATTAACATGTGTTTGGAGGTACAACAAGATGAGCATGGAATCATGATTATGAAACTCATCGTACTCCCAAGTCATCATTTTGAAGCTTGTGCTTCCTAAACGTAAGTTTTGAAGCATCAAAATGGGTGTTTAGGGGCACGAAAAGCTTGAAAATGCATGTTTTGATTATGAAGCCACAAACATGTAAGCGCGATTATGAAACTAATCGCACTCCCAAATCATCATTTTGAAGCTTGTGCTTCCTAAACTCAAGTTTTGATGTATCAAATTGGGTGTTTGGAGGTACAACAAGATTGAAAAGGAAAGTTTTGATTTCAAAGCCACAAGTACTAAAGCACGATTATGAAACTTATCGGACTCCCAACTCATCATTTTGAAGCATCAAAATTTTGTTTGGAGGTACAACAAGGTTGAAAATGCAAGTTTTGATTCCGAAGCCATAAGCATGAAAGTGTGATTATGAAACTTATCGCACTCCGAAATCATCATTTTGAAGCTTATGCTTCCTAAACGCAAATTTTGGAGCATCAAAATGCTTGTTTGGAGGAACAACAAGCTTGAAAATGCACGTTCTAATTCTGAAGCCACAAGCATGAAAGCATTATTATGAAACTTATCATACTTCCAAATCATGATTTTGAAGTTTGTGCTTTCCTAAACAAAGGTTTTGAAACATCAAAATGTGTGTTTGGAAGTACAACAAGCTTGAAAATGCAAGTTTTGACTCAGAAGCAATGAGCATGAAAGCATGATTAAGAAAATTATCGTACTCCCAAATCATCATTTTCAAGGTTGTGCTTCCTAAATGTATGTTTTGAAGCATCAACATGGTGGTTTAGAGGGAGAAGCTTGAAATTCCAAGTAATTATTTTGAAGCCACAAGAATGAAAGCACAATTATGAAAGTTATCGTACTCCCAAATCATCATTTTGAAGTTTGTGCTTCTAAACACATGTTTTGAAACATCAAAAAGGGTGTTTGGAGGCACAAGAAGATTGAAAATGAAAATTTTTATTCTGAAGCCATGACCATGAAAGCGTGATTATGAAACTTATCATACTCGCAAATCATCATTTTTAAATTTATGCTTCCTAAAAGCATGTTTTGAAGCATCAAAAAGGATGTTTGAAGGGACAAGAAGCTTGAAAATGCAAGTTCTAATTCTGAAGCCACAAGTTGAAACCATGATTATGAAACTTATCATACTTCCAAATCATCATTTTGAAGCTTGTGGTTCCTAAATGCAAGTTTTGAAATATGAAAATGGGTCTTTGGAGGCACAACAAACTTCAAAATGCAATTTTTGATTCAGACGCCACGAGTATGAAAGCGCGATTATGAAGCTTATCGTACTCCCAAATCATTATTTTGAAGTTTGTGCTTTCCTAAACGTAAGTTTTGAAGCATTAAAGTGTGTGTTTGGAGGTAAAACAATTTTGAAAATGCAATTTTTGATTTAGAAGCCATGACCATGAAAGCATGATTAAGATACTTATCGTACTCCCAAATCTTCATTTTCAAGGTTTTGCTTCCTAAATGTATGTTTTGAAGCATCAACATGGTGGCTTAGAGGGACAAGAAGCTTAAAAATGCAAGTTTATATTCCGAAGCCACAAGCATGAAAGCTCGATTATTAAAGTTATCGTACTCCCAAATCATCATTTTGAAGTTTGTGCTTCCTAAACACATTTTTGAAGCATCAAAAACGGTGTTTGGAGGAACAACAAGATTGAAAACTCAAGTTTTCATTCTAAAGCCACAACCATGAAAGCCTGATTATGAAACTTATCATACTCCCAAATCATCATGTTTAAATTTATGCTTCCTAAAAGCATGTTTTTGAAGCATCAAAAATGGTGTTTGGAGGCACAAAAAGCTTGAAAATGCAAGTTTTGGTTCCAAATCCATCAATATCAAAGCACCATTGTGAAACTTATCATACTCCTGAATCAACATTTTGAAGCTTGTGCTTCCTAAATGCACATTTTGAAGCATAAAAATGGGCATTTGGAGGCACAACAAGCTAGAAATTGCATGTTTTGGTTCCAAAGCTGCTATAATGTAAACGTGATGATGAAACTTATTATACTCCCAAATCAACATTTGGAAGCTTATCATACTCCACTACGAGCATGAAACTATGATTATGAAACTTATCATACTCCCAAATGATCATTTTGAATCATCAAAATGTGTGTTTGGATGCACAAAAAGCTTGAAAATGCAATGTTTGATTCCGAAGCCACATGAAAGCGCAGTTCTAAAACTTATCATCCTCACAAATCATCATTTTCAAGCTTGCCCTTCCTAAACGCATATTTTGAAGTATCAAAATGGGTGTTTGGAGGGAGAAGAAGCTTGAAAATGCAATTTTTTATTCCAAAGCCACAAGCATGAAAGCTAAATTATGAAACTTATCGTACTCCCAAATCATCTTTTTGAAGTTTGTGCTTTCTAAATGCATGTTTTGAAGCATCAAAAGGGCATTTGAAGGCACAAAAAGACTGAAAATGTAACTTTGGATTCCGAAGCCATGAATGAGCATGAAAGCGCGATTATGAAACTTTTCCTAATTTCAAATCATCATTTTGATGATTGTGCTTCCTAAACATAATTTTTGAAACATCAAAATGTGTGTTTGGGAGCACAACAAGTTTGAAAATGCATGTTCTATTTCTAAAGCCACGAGCATGAAAGCTTAGTTATGAAACTTATCGTACTCCCAAATCATCATTTTGAAGCTTACATTTTGTAAACACAATTTTTTAAGCAATAACATGGGTGTTTGGAGGGACAACAAGCTTGAAAATCCAAGTTATAATTCCCAAGCCATGAGCATGAAAGCGTGATTATGAATCTTAATGTACTACCAAATCAATAATTTCAAGCTTGTGCTTCCTAATAGCACATTTTGAAGCATTAAAATGGGTGTTTGGAGGCACAACAAGCTTGAAAATGCATGTTCTGATTCGAAAGCCACTAGCATGTAAGTGTGATGATGAAACTTATCATACTCCCAAATTGTCATTTTGTAGCTTGTGCTTCCTAAACACAAATTTTGAAGGATCAAAATATATGTTTGGAGGTACAACAAGCTTCAAAATGCAAGTTCTGATTCTGAAGCCATCAGCATGAAAACATGATTACGAAACTTATCGTACTCGCAAATCCTCATTTTGAAGTTTCTCTTCCTAAACTTATGTTTTGAAGCATCAAAATGGGTTGTGGAGGCATAACAAGCTTGAAAATGCAAGTTCTAATTTTGGAGAACGTGATTATGAAACTTATCATACTCCCAAATGATCATTTTGAAGCTGGTGCTTCCTAAACAAAAGTTTACAAGCATCTAAATGTGTGTTTGGACGCACAAAAAGATTGAAACGCAATTTTTGATTTTGAAGCCACATGAAAGCACATTTATAAAACTTATTGTACTCCCAAATCATCATTTTCAAGCTTACCCTTCCTAAACACATGTTTTGAAGCACCAAAATGGGTGTTTGGAGGGACAAGAAGCTTGAAAATGCAAGTTTTTGTTCCAAAGCCACAAGCATGAAAGCGCAATTATGAAATTTATTGTACTCCCAAATCATTATTTTGAAGGTTGTGCTTTCTAAACACATGTTTTGAAGCATCAAAAAGGGTGTTTGGAGCCAAAAAAAGTGAAAATGTAACTTTTGATTTTGAAGCCATGAACATGAAAGCCTGATTATGAAACTTGTGCTTCCTAAACCCGAGTTGTAAAAGCATCAAAATGCGTGTTTGGAGATACAAGAAGATTGAAAATGAAAGTTCTAATTCTGAAACCACGAGCATGAAAGCATGATTATAAAACTTATTTTATTCCCAAATCATCATTTTGAAGCTTGTGCTACCTAAACGCAATTTTGAATTATGAAAATGGGTCTTTGGAGGCAAAATAAACTTGAAAATGCAAGTTTTGATTCAGAAGCCATGAAAGTGCGATTATGAAACTTATCATACTCCCAAATCATGATATTGAAGTTCGCGCTTTCCTGAACGCAAGTTTTGAAGCATAAAAATGTGTCTTTGGAGGTACAACAAACTTGAAAATGCAAGTTTTGATTCAGAAGCCATGATGAGCATGATTAAGAAACTTATCATCATTTTTAAATATATGCTCCCTAAAAGCATGTTTTGAAGCATCAAAAAGGGTGTTTGGAGGAGGCACTTGGAGGAGGCACAAGAAGCTTGAAAATGCAAGTTTTGATTCCGAAGCCATGAGCATGGAAGCGTGGTTGTGAAACTTATCCTACTCCCAAATCATCATTTTGAAACATGTGCTTCCTAAACAAAAGTTTTCAAGTATCAAAAGGGGTGTTTGGAGGCAACAAGCTTGAAAATGTAAGTTCTAATTGAGGGGCCACGAGCATGAAAGCGTGTATATATAAACATATGTAAGTTAATATTATTTTTGGATATTATATTATTTTAGTATTTTAAATAATGTGGAAATTAATTCTGAGATGACATATATTTTGGTAATATAAATTATAAGTATATTGTATATATACAATGTATATATAGGTATTCATATAATTATATTATATATATAATTAATTTATAGTTTGGATGTTTTCAGGAAAAGCTTGTAAATTTAGAGATTTTATATTTATGCTTGAAAACATTAGGAGATTAAAGTTTGTGTGATTGATTTAACCTTATTGGACAAATGACAATTTGATTTATTTGTATTAAATAGTTGTATTTTCTTATTGTCTGGAAAATCTTTAATTGCAAGTTATTTATGTTTTTGGTTGTTTTAAAGAAAAGATTGTCTGTATTAGGATCTTGTTTAAATGGTGTTTGTAGTCAAGCTTAATTCCATTGCAATTCTGGTTGAGTTGTCATTGTGTCTTATGTTGTTATATTTCCTTGGTCAGGTGTTGTTGTATAACCTTATTGATGTGAGCCATTGTGTGTTTTGTCCAAATGGTCAATCTTGGGTTAGTGATTATGTATCCTTCACCTGTGGTTTGTCAGGATTAGTTATGGTTGTCTATTTCACCATAGAGTTCTCGTAGAGAGACCTTTCTTGTTAGTGTCCTATGAGAGAGAGTGGATTTTGAGCGGGGGTCATGCCTGAAGTGGATGACAGGATAACCCATCAAAAGTTAGTTAAAAAGTGATAACCTAATAATTGATTAGGGGGTGGGTAGAATACATATTAATTAAGATAATGTACCTCGTGCATAGGTGTAGTGCTAGTATAGGGCTCATAATGCTATGAGAAGGCCTAGAATGGCAAACTTACCACCTTGTCTTCACGAAAGGAATGGTAGGGTCCGCATGAGACTTAGTTGGAGCCGAAAGCCAGGAGAGGTTACTAGGACAGAGAGCCGGGACCTAGGAGGCCTACCATGATAACCATCAAGCTATGTGATGACACTCTCTCCTTAGAGTCACTAGTGTTTTGTGAATTGAGTCACATGGATGTTTGCGGAGTCTTGTAGTTCTTTTGTAATTGTTTTACTTTGCTTGCTTGAGGGTTTTCTACTATCTCCTAGCATGGTGGGGTGGTTCCATTTTGGGATCACATGGTCGGGTGGTAGTGCCACTTTCCATCGGATGTTCTAGATTGTATCTTCAGGCAATTAAAGGCTTCGTTGGTGTTTCTTGGTTCATGGTTCATGTACCATCTGATTATGAAACTTATCGTACTACCAAATCAACATTTTGAAGCTTGTGCTTCCTAAATGCACGTTTTGAAGCATAAAAATGGGTGTTTATAGGCACAACAAGCTTGAAAATGCATGTTCTGATTCCAAAGCCAATAGCATGTAAGTGCAATGATGAAACTTATCGTACTCCCAAATCATCATTTTGAAGCTTGTGCTCTTAAACGCAAGTTTTGAAGCATCAAAATGTGTGTTTGGAGGTACAACAAGCTTGAAAATGCAAGTTCTGATTCTGAAGCCATGAGCATGAGAGCATGATTATGAAACTTATCGTACTCATAAATCATCATTTTCAAGTTTTTCTTCCTAAACCTATGTTTTGAAGCATCAAAATGGGTATGTGGAGGCACAACAAGCTTGAAAATGCAAGTTCTGATTTGAGAGCCAGGAGCATGAAAGCGCAATTATGAAACTTATCATACTCTCAAATGATCATTTTGAAGCTAGTGCTTCCTAAACACATGTTTTGAAGCATCAAAATGTGTGTTTGGATGTACAAAAAGCTTCAAAATGCAAGTTTTGATTCCAAAGCAACATGAAAGCATAGTTATAAAACTTACCGTACTCCCAAATCATCATTTTCAAGCTTGCCCTTCCTAAACGCATGTTTGAAGCATCAAAATGGGTTTTTGGAGGGAGAAGAAGCTTGAAAATGCATGTTTTTATTTTGAAGCCATGAGCATGAAAGCACAAATATGAAACTTATCGTACTCCCAAATCATTGTTTTGAAGTTTGTGCTTTCTAAATGCATGTTTTGAAGCATCAAAAAGGGTGTTTGGAGGCACAAAAAAATTGAAAATGTAACTTTTGATTTCGAAGCCATGAGCATGAAAGCACGATTATGAAACTTATCCTACTCGCAAACAATCATTTTGAAGCTTGTGCTTCATAAACATAAGTTTTCAAACATCAAAATGTGTGTTTGGAATCACAACAGGCTTGAAACTGCAAGTTCTAATTCTGAGCCATGAGCGTGAAAGCTCAGTTTGGAGGTACAACAAGCTTGAAAATGCAAGTTTGAATTTCAAAGCCATGAGAATGGAAACACGGTTATGAAACTTATCATACGCCGAACGTCATTTTGAAGCTTGTGCTTTGTAAACGTAAGTTTTGAAGCATCAAAATGGGTGTTTAGAGGCATGAAAAGCTTGAAAATGCATGTTTTGATTAGGAAGCCACAAACATTTAAGCACGATTATGAAACTAATTGTACTACCAAATCATCATTTTGAAGCTTGTGCTTCCTAAACTAGAGTTTTTAAGTATCAAAATGGGTGTTTGGACATACAATAAGATTGAAAAGGCAAATTTTGATTTCAAAGCCACATGAGCATGAAAGTGTGATTTATGAAACTTATCATACTCCCAAATGATCATTTTGAAGCTTATGCTTCCTAAACGCAAATTTTGGAGCATCAAAATTGTTGTTTGGAGGCACAACAAGCTTGAAAATGCAATTTCTAATTTCAAAACCACAAGCATGAAACCATGATTATCAAACTTATCATACTTCCAAATCATCATTTTGAAGTTTGTGGTTCCTAAACGCAAGTTTTGAAGTATGAAAATGGGTCTTTGGAGGCACAACAAACTTGAAAATGCAAGTTCTGATTCATTCCAAAGCCATGAGTATGAAAGCATGATTATGAAGCTTATCGTACTCCCAAATCTTGATTTTGAAGTTTGTGCTTTCCTAAATGCAAGTTTTGAAGCATCAAAATGTGTGTGTGGAGGTACAACAAGATTGAAAAGTCATGTTCTAATTTTGAAGTCACACAAGTATGACAACTCGATTATGAAACTTATCGAACTCCCAAATAATCATTTTGAAGCTTGTACTAACTAAACACAAGATTTAAAGCATCAAAATGGGTGTTTGGAGGTACAACAAGCTCAAAAACGTGTGTTTGGAGGTACAATAAACTTGAAAATGCAAAATATGATTTTGAAGCCATGAGCATGAAAGTGCATTTATTAAACTTATCGTACTCACAAATCATCATTTTGAAGCTTGTGCTTCCTGAACGCAAGTTTTGAAGCTTTTGGAGACATGATTATTAAACTTATCATACTCCCAAGTCATCAATTTCAAGCCCGTGCTTCCCAAACGTAAGTTTTGAAGCATCAAAATGAGTGTTTAGAGGCATGAAAAACTTCAAAATGCATGTTCTGATTACAAAGCCACAATAATGTAAGCAGGATTATGAAACTAATCGTACTCCTAAATCATCATTTTGAAGCTTTTGCTTCCTAAACTCAAGTTTTGAGTATCAAGATGGGTGTTAGGAGGTACAAAAAGATTGAAAAGGCAAGTTTTGATTTTGAAGCCATGACTATGAAAGCATGATTATGAAACTTATCGTACTCCCAAATATTCATTTTGAAGCCTGTGTTAACTAAACACAAGTTTTGAAGCATCAAAATGGGTGTCTAGAGTTACAACAAGCTTGAAAATGCAAGTTCTGATTTGAAAGCCTATTTATGAAACTATTCGTACTCCCAAATCATCATTTTGAAGCTTATGCTTCCTAAACGCAAATTTTGAAGCATCAAAAAGGGTGTTTGGAGGCACTAGAAGCTTGAAAATGCAAGTTTTGATTCTGAAGCCACGAGCATGAAAGTGTCGTTGTGAAACTTATCATACTCATAAATCATCATTTTGAAAAATGTGCTTCCTAAATGCAAGTTTTGAAGCATCAGGTTGGGTGTTTCATGGAACAACAAGTTTGGAAATGCACATTTGGATTTTGAAGCTTGTGCTTCCTAAACACAAGTTGTAAAAGCATCAAAATGTGCATTTGGAGATACAACAAGATTTAAAATGGAAGGTCTAATTCCATAGCCATGAGCATGAAAGTACGATTATGAAAAATATCGTACTCCCAAATCATCATTTTGAAGCTTGTGCTTCATAAATGAAAGTTTTGAAGTGTCAAAATGGGTGGTTGGAGGAACAATAAGCTTGAAAATGCAAGTTATGATTCCGAAGCCATGAACATGAAAGCATGATTATGAAACTTATCGTACTACCAAATCAATGTTTTAGAGCTTGTGCTTCCTAAATGCACGTTTTGAAGCATAAAAATGGGTGTTTGGAGGCACAAAAAGCTTGAAAATGCATGTTCTAATTCTGAAGCCACTAGCATATAAGCATGATGATGAAACTTATCATACTCCCAAATCATCATTTTGAAGCTTGTGCTTCCTAAACTCAAGTTTTGAAGCATCAAAATGTGTGTTTGGAGGTACAACAAGCTTGAAAATGAATGTTTAGATTCTGAAGCCTCATTAAGTATGAAAGCATGATTATGAAACTTATCGTAGTCGCAAATCATCATTTTCAAGTTTTTCTTCCTAAACTTATGTTTTGAAGCATCAAAATGGGTATGTGGAGGCACATCAAGCTTGAAAATGCAAGTTCTGATTTGGGAGCCATAAGCATGAAAGCGCAATTATGAAAATTATCATACTCCCAAATGATCATTTTCAAGTTGGTGCTTCCTAAAGACAAGGTTTGAAGCATCAAAATGTGTGTTTGGATGCACAAAAAGCTTGAAAATCATCATTTTCAAGCTTGTGCTTCCTAAACATAAGTTTCAAAACATCAAAATGTGTGTTTGGAAGCACAACAAGTTTGAAAATGCTAGTTCTAATTTTGAAGCCACAAGCATGAAATCTCAGTTATGAAACTTATCGTAATCCCAAATCATTATTTTGAAGCTTGTGCTTCCTAAACGTGAGTTTTTAAGCACTAACATGTGTGTTTGGAGGTACAACAAGCTTATGAGCTTACTAGATGCAAGGTTTTAAAAAATCAAAATGTGTGTTTGGAGGCACCATGGGCTGGGTGGCTGGGGTGGGTTTGCACGTGGGTTGTGGTTTCCTAAGTACACACTATGATAAGCTCATAACAAGTGTGATCATACCATGCATTGGATCCCATCAGAACTCCGTAGTTAAGTGTGCTTGGGTCGGAGTAGTACTGGGATGGGTCACCTCCCGGAAAGTCCCAGTGTGCACACTTTTTTAGTTTTTACAACAAGCTTGAAAATGCAAGTTTCGATTCCAAAGCCATGAGCTTGAAAGCACAATTATGAAACTTATTATACTCCCAAGTCATCATTTTGAAGCTTGTGCTTCGTAAACATAAGTTTTGAAGCATCAAAATGGGTGTTTAAAGGCACGAAAAAGCTTCAAAATGCATGTTCTGATTATGAAGCCACAAACATGTAAGTGAGCTTATGAACCGAATCATACTCCCAAATAATCATTTTGAAGCTTGTGCTTCATAAAGTCAAGTTTTGAAGTATCAAAATGGGTGTTTGGAGGTACAACAAGATTGAAAAGGCAAGTTTTGATTTCAAAGTGACAAGTATGAAAGCACAATTATGAAACTTATCGTACTCCCAAATCATCATTTTGAAGCATCAAAATGGTATAAGTGTATCATTGGTGTAATAACATTTTCCTTTACTTTGTTTTCCCTAAGTCAAACTAATTTGTTTAATAAGGAGATTCTATTATATCTATCTCCTAAGAAGCATTAAATTCAAGATGATAGATCTCTTAATGCTCTATTATCTATTCAAATTCTCAAGTGTTAATTGACCATTTTGCCTTATGTGCAATATTTATCTTTTCAAAACCCAAGGGACTCTTTTCCCATCATTGAGGAGATACTAACTCTTTAGAATTAAAAAAAAAGTTCAAATTTTCAACTTAATTTCCATATTAAAAATCCAATAAGGTGTCCATTAATATGAGTTAGACCATTTTCGCTTAAAGTTTCCTTTAATATTTTAATAATCTAATTCCTAAAAGTAGAGATGATATTTTAAATACATTTCCATTAATTTGAATAAGGTTAGATTATAAATAGGTCTCATTAATCATTTTAAAATAGATTTCAATAAATAAAACCATTTTTCATTAAACAGAGCTCAATAAATAAATCCATTTCTCACTAAATTCGATTAATTTTTAACTATTAAAATTTATAATTATAAACTAATCCTAAATGATTTTTTTAATCACCAAGTGCAGAGTTAAATTTCAAAGAACAATAAGCTTATTAATTTTAATCATTCAAAATAAATTACAAACTCTAAAAGTATAATTCAATTTTAATAAAACAATTCCTAACTCTCTCTCTCTATATATAATAATTAGTAATTAACTCAAAATCTTTTAATAATATAATAAATTATATTTATTTAATCTTAAAAAAACATAACTAAATTTTTTTTTTAAAAAGTAAACTTAAATCTACAAACAAATTTAGAACATGAATTTAATATGATTTTAAATAAATTTGATATATATATATATATAGAACATGAATTTAATATGATTTTAAATAAATTTGAAGGGAAATTTACTAATTTATTAATCAAGGCAAGATTTTTTTTTTTTTTTTTTTAATTTCATATATGCACAGGAAAAAATTGTTTTTTCACAAAATCCAAAGAGATAATATGTTTCTAAAAAGTACAGAGATGAATATATTTCTATTTTTGTTTTCTTTATTCTTATTTTAGATTACTTTGGCAACAAATTTATTATTGTTCAAGTTATTCTAATATATATATTCCATTCTAAAAAAAAATCTGATTTTTGTAAAATAAAGAAAGTTGATTGAAGAACAGATTAAACAATATTCGAATTTGTATATGCATATTTTGAAAGAAATCTATTAACCAATTTATTTCCTACATGCAGAATAAAGAAAGAGATTTTTTTGTTTTTTAAACAATATTCAAATTTTTATATGCAGTTGATTATGAAACTTATCATACTCCCAAACCATCATTTTGAAGCATCAAAATGGTTGTTTGGAGGCACAAGAAGCTTGAAAATGCAAGTTTTGATTCCAAAGCCACAAGCATGAAAGCATGATTATAAAACCTATCATACTTCCAAATCATCATTTTGAAGCTTGTGGTTACTAAACACAAGTTTTGAAGTGTGAGAATGAGTCTTTGGAGGCACAAAAAACTCGAAAATGCAAGTTCTGATTTAGAAGCTAATGCGATTATGAAACTTATTGTACTCCCAAATCATGATTTTGAAGTTTGTGCTTTCCTAAACGCAAGTTTTGAAGTATCAAAATATGTGTTTGGAGGTACAACAAGCTTGAAAATGCAAGTTTTGACTCATAATTCATGAGCATGAAAGCATGATTAAGAAACTTATCGTACTCGCAAATCATCATTTTCAAGGTTTGCTTCCTAAATGTATGTTTTGAAGCATCAACATGGGTGTTTGGAGGGACAACAAGCTTGAAAATGCATGTTTTTATTCTGAAGCCATGAGTATGACGCACGATAATGAAAGTTATCGTACTCTCAAATCATTGTTTTGAAGTTTCTGCTTCCTAAACACATGTTTTGAAGCATCAAAAATGGTGTTTGGACACACAACAAGATTGAAAATGCAAGTTTTGATTCTGAAGCCATGACCATGAAAGCACAATTATGAAACTTATCATACTCCCAAATCATGATTTTTAAATTTATGCTTTGAAGCATCAAAAAGAGTGTTTGGAGGCATATGAAGCTTGAAAATGTAAGTTCTGATTCTGAAGCCACAAGCATGAAAGCATGATTATGAAACTTATCATACTTCCAAGTCATCAATTCTAAATGCAAATTTTGAAGTATGAAAATGTGTCTTTGGAGGCACAACAAACTTGAAAATGCAAGTTCTAATTCAGCAGCCATGAGTATGAAACCGCGAATATGAAACTTATTGTACTCCCAAATCATGATTTTGAAGTTTGTGCTTTCCTAAACGCAAGTTTTTAAGTATCAAAATGTGTGTTTGGAGGGACAACAAGCTTGAAAATGCAAGTTTTTATTCTGAAACCGCGAGCATGAAAGTGTGATTATGAAAGTTATGGTACTCCCAAATCATCATTTTGAAGTTTGTGCTTTCTAAAAACATGTTTTGAAGCATCAAACAGGTGTTTGGAGGCACAACAAGATTGAAAATGCAAGTTTTGATTCTGAAACCAAAACCATGAAAGCGTGACTATGAAACTTATCATACTCCCAAATCACCACTTTTAAATTTATGCTTCCTAAAAGCATCTTTTGAAGCATCAAATAGGGGGTTTGGAGGCACAAGAAGTTTGAAAATACAAGTCCTGATTCCGAAGCCACCAACATGAAAGCGTCATTGTGAAACTTATCGAACTACCAAATCATCATTTCAAAATGGGTGTTTGGAGGCACAACAAGCTTGAAGATATAAGCAATTATTAAACTTATCGTCCTCGCAAATCAACATTTTGAAGCTTGTGCTTCTTCCTAAATGCAAGTTTTGAAGCACCAAAATGGTTGTTTGGAGGCACAAGAAGCTTAAAAATGCAAGTTTTCATTCCGAAGCCACAAGCATGAAAGCATGATTATGAAACTTATCATACATCAAAATCATCATTTTGAAGCCCGTGGTTCTTAAACGCAAGTTTTTAAGTATGAAAATGGATCTTTGGAGGCACAACAAACTTGTAAATGCAAGTTCTAATTCAGAAGCCATGAGCATGAAAGTGCGATTATGAAACTTATCATACTCCCAAATCATGATTTTGAAGATTGTGCTTTCGAAACTAAACGCAAGTTTTGAAGCATCAAAATGTGTCTTTGGAGGTTCAACAAGCTTGAAAATGCAGATTTTGACTTAGAAGCCATGAGCATGAAAGCATGATTAAGAAACTTATCGTACTCTGAAATCATCATTTTCAAGGTTGCGCTTCCTAAATGTTTGTATGAAAGCATCGTGCTTGGATGGACAACAAGCTTGAAAATGCAAGTTTTTATTTTGAAGCCAAAAGCATTAAAGTGTGATTATGAAAGTTATCGTACTCCCAAATCATCATTTTGAAGTTTGTGCTTCCTAAACACATTTTTTGAAGCATAAAAAAGGGTGTTTGGAGGCACAAGAAGATTGAAAAAGCAAGTTTTGTTTCTGAAGCCATGACCATGAAAGAGCTATTATGAAACTTATCATACTCCCAAATCATCATTTTTAAACTTATGCTTCCTAAAAGCATGTTTTGAAGCATCAAAAAGGGTGTTTGGAGGCACAAGAAGCTTGAAAATGCGAGTTTAGATTCTGAATCCACAAGCATGAAAGCATGATTAAGAAACTTATGGTACTCCCAAATCATCATTTTTAAGGTTCTGCTTCCTAAATCTATGTTTCAAAATATCAACATGGGTGTTTGGAGGGACAACAAGATTGAAACTGCAAGTTTTTATTCCGAAGCATGCATGAAAGCCTGATTGTGAAAGTTTTTATTCTGAAGCCACGAGCATGGAAGCGCGATTATGAAAGTTTTGTAGTATGAAAGGACAACAAGATTCAAAGTGCTTCCTAAATGCAAGTTTTTTAGTATGAAAATGTGTATTTGAAGGTACAATAAGCTTGAAAATGCAAGTTATGATTTTGAAGCCATGAGCATGAAACTTTGGTTATTATCTTATCGTACTCACAAATCATCATTTTGAAGCTTGTGCTTCCTAAATGCAAGTTTTGAAGCATCAAAATGGGTGTTTCATGGAACACCAAGTTTGAAAATGCACAATTGAATTTTGAAGCCACGAGAATAAAAGTGAACAATTGTGAAACTTATCGTACTCCCAAATCATCATTTGGAAGCTTCTGCTTCCTAAACGCAAGTTGTAAAAGCATCAAAGTGTGTGTTTGGAGATACAAGATTGAAAATGCAAATTCTAATTCCTAAGCCACGAGCATGAAAGATCTATTATGAAACTTATCATACTCTCAATTCATCATTTTGAAGCTTGTGCTTCTTAAATGAAAGTTTTGAATTGTGTTTTCCTAAATGAAGTTTGTGCTTTCCTAAATGCAAGTTTTGAAGCATCAAAATGTGTGTTTGAAAGTACAACAAGCTTGAAAATGCAAGTTTTGATTCAGAAGCCATGAGCATGAAAGCATGATTAAGAAACTTATCGTACTCCCAAATCATCATTTTCAATGTTGTGCTTCCTAAATGTATGTTTTGAAGCATCAACATGGGTGTTTGGAGGGACAACAAGCTTGAAAATGCAAGTTTTTATTCTAAAGCCACGAGCATGAAAGCATGATTATGAAAGTTATTGTACTCCCAAATCATCATTTTGAAGTTTGTGCTTCCTAAACACATGTTTTGAAGCATCAAAAAGGGTGTTTGGAGGATAACAAGATTAAAAATACAAGTTTTGATTCTGAAGCCACGACCACAAAAGCGTGATTACGAAACTTATCATACTCCCAAATCATCATTTTGAAATTTATGCTTCCTAAAAGCATGTTTTGAAGCATCAAAAAGGGGGTTTGGAGGAACAAGAAGCTCGATAATGCAAGTTCTGATTCCAAAGCCACGAGCATGGAAGGGTCATTGTAAAACTTATTCTACTCCCAAGTCATCATTTCAAAACATGTGCTTCCTCAACACAAGTTTTCAAGTATCAAAATGGGTGTTTGGAGGCACAACAAGCTTGAAAATGTAAGTTTTAATTGAGTGGCCACAAGCATGAAAGAGTGATTATGAAGTTTATCATACTCCCAAATCATCCATTTGAAGATTGTGCTTCCTAAACACAAGTTTTGAAGTTTGAAAATGTGTGTTTGGAGGTACAATAAGCTTGAAAATGTAAGTAATGATTTCAAAGCCATGAGCATGAAAGTGCAGTTATTAAACTTATCATACTCGCAAATCATCATTTTGAAGCTTGTGCTTCCTAAACGCAAGTTTTGAAGCACCAAAATGGGTGTTTCATGTGACAACAAGTTTGTAAATGCACATTTGGAATTTGAAGCTACGAGCATGAAAGCGCGATTGTGAAACTTATCGTACTCCCAAATCATCATTTTGAAGCTTGTGCTTCCTAAATGCAAGTTGTAAAAGCATCAAAATGTGTGTTTGGAGATACAAGGTTGAAAATGAAAGTTCTGATTCCAAAGCCACGAGCATGAAAGCATGATTATGAAACTTATCGTACTCTCAAATCAACATTTTGAACCTTGTGCTTCCTAAACAAAAGTTTTGAAGTGTCAAAATGGGTGTTTGGGGGAACAGCAAGCTTAAAAATGAAAGTTATGATTCTGAAGCCACAATCATGAAAACCTGATTATGAAATGTATCGTACTACCAAATCAACATTTTCAAGCTTGTGCTTCCTAAATGCATGTTTTGAAGCATAAAAATGGGTGTTTAGAGGCACAACAAGCTTGAAAATGCATGTTCTAATTCCAAAGCCACTAGCATGTAAGCGTGATGATGGAACTTATCATACTCCCAAATCATCATTTTGAAGCTTGTGCTTCCTAAACACAAGTTTTCAAGCATCAAAATGTGTGTTTGGAGGTACAACAAGCTTGATAATGCCAATTGTGATTCTGAAGCCAAAAGAATGATTATGAAACTTATCATACTCGTAAATCATCATTTTCAAGTTATTCTTCCTAAACTTATATTCTGAAGCATCAGAATGGGTATGTGGAGGCACAACAAGCTTGAAAATGGAAGTTCTGATTTTAGAAACACGAACAAGCATGAAAGCGCGATTATGAAACTTATCAATACTCCCAAATGATCATTTTGAAGGTGGTGCTTCCTAGACACATGTTTTGAAGCATCAAAATGTGTGTTTGGATGCACAAAAAGCTTGAAAATGCAAGTTTTGATTCTGAAGCCACATGAAAGCGTAGTTATAAAACTTACCATACTCCCAAATCATCACTTTTGAGCTTGCCCTTTCTAAACACATGTTTTGAAGTATCAAAATGGGTTTTTGGAGGGAGAAGAAGCTTGAAAATTCAAGTTTTTATTCTGAAGCCACAAGCATGAAAGCACAATTATGAAACTTATCGTATTCCCAAATCATCGTTTTGAAGTTTGTGCTTACTAAATGCATGTTTTGAAGCATCAAAAAGGGTGTTTGGAGGCACAAAAAGATTGAAAATGTAACTTTTGACTACGAAGCCTCAGCATGAAAGCATGATTATGAAACTTATACTACTCCCAAATCATCATTTTGAAGCTTGTACTTCATAAACATAAGTTTTGAAACATCAAAATGTGTGTTTGGAAGCACAATAGGCTTGAAACTACAAGTTCTAATTTCAAAGCCACGAGCGTGAAAGCCCAGTTATGAAACTTATTGTACACCCAAATCATCATTTTGAAGCTTGTGCTTCCTGAATGCAAGTTTTTAAGCACTAACATGTGTGTTTGTAAGTACAACAAGCTTGAAAATGCATGTTCTAATTTCAAAACCACGAGCATGGAAACACTGTTATGAAACTTATCATACTCCCAAGTCATCATTTTGAAGCTTGTGCTTCCTAAACGTAAGTTTTGAAACATCAAAATGGGTGTTTAGAGGCACGAAAAGCTTGAAAATGCATGTTCCGATTACGAAGCCACAAACATGTAAGCATGATTATTAAACTAATCGTACTGCCAAATCATCATTTTGAAGTATCAAAATGAGTGTTTAGACGTACAACAAGATTGAAAAGGCAAATTTTGATTTCAAAGCCACACGATTATGAAAGTATAATTTATGAAACTTATCGTACTCCCAAATCATCATTTTCAAGCTTATGCTTTTCAAAATGGTTGTTTGGAGGCACAAGAAGCTTGAAAATACAAGTTTTGGTTTCAAAACCACAAGCATGAAAGCATGATTATGAAACTTATCATACTTTTCAATCATCATTTTGAAGTTTGTGGTTCCTAAACTCAAGTTTTGAAGTATGAAAATGGGTCTTTGGAGGGCACAAAAAACTTGTAAATGCAAGTTCTAAATCATTTAGAAGCCTTGAACGAGTATGAAAGCACGATTATGAAACTTATTGTACTCCCAAAATCATGATTTTGAAGTTTGTGCTTTCCTAAACGCAAGTTTTGAAGCATCAAAATGTGTGTTTGGAGGCACAACAAGCTTGAAATGCAAATTTTGATTCAGAAGCCATGAGCATGAAAGCATGATTAAGAAACTTATCGTACTCTCAAATCATTACTTTCAAGGTTGTGCTTCCTAAATGTATGTTTTGAAGCATCAACATGGGTGTTTGGAGGCACAAGAATCTTGAAATGCAAGTTTCTATTCCGAAGCCACGAGCATGAAAGCGCGATTATGAAAGTTATCATACTCCAAATCATCATTTTGAAGTTTGTGCTTCCTAAAGACATGTTTTGAAGAATCAAAAAGGGTGTTTGGAGGCACAACAAGATTGAAAATGCAAGTTTTGATTCTGAAACCATGACCATGAAAGCACGATTATGAAACTTATCATACTCCCAAATCATCATTTTGAAATTCATGCTTCTTAAAAGCATGTTTTGATGCATGAAAAAGAATGTTTGGAGGCACAAGAAGCTTGAAAATGCAAGTTCTAATTTCGAAGGCATGAGCAAGAAAGCGTCGTTGTGGAACTTATCATACTCCCAAATCATCATTTCGAAACATGTGTTTTTGGGTGTTTGGAGGCACAAAAAGCTTGAAAATGTAAGTTCTAATTGAGGGGCCATGAGCATGAAAGTGTGATTATGAAACTTATCGTACTCACAAATCATCAATTTGAAGCTTGTGCTATTTGAAGTATGAAAATGTGTGTTTTGAGGTACACTAATCTTGAAATGCAAGTTATGATTTCAAAGCCATGAGCATGAAAGTGAGGCTATTAAACTTATCGTACTCGCAAATCATCATTTTGAAACATCAAAATGGGTATTTCATGGAATAAAAAGTTTGGAAATGCACATTTGGATTTTGAAGCCACGAGCATGAAAGTGCAATTGTGAAACTTAGCGTACTCCCAAATCGTCATTTTGAAGCTTGTGCTTCCTAAACGGAAGTTGTAAAACTATCAAAATGTGTGTTTGGACATACAAAAGTTTTCAAGTGTCAAAATGGGTGTTTGGAGGCACAACAAGCTTGAAAATGCAAGTTATGATTCTGAAGCCACAAGCATGAAAGCCTGATTATGAAACTTATCGTAATACCAAACATTTTGAAGCTTGTGCTTCCTAAATGCACGTTTTGAAAATGGAGGCACAAAAAGATTGAAACTGTAACGTTTGATTCTAAAGCCATAAGCATGAAAGCATGATTATGAAACTTATCCTACTCTAAAATCATCATTTTGAAGTTTGTGCTTCCTAAACATAAGTTTTGAAACATCAAAAATTTTGTTTGGAAACACAACAAGCTTGAAAATGCTAGTTCTAATTCTGAAGCCACGAATGTGAAAATTCAGTTATGAAACTTATTGTACTCCCAAATCATCATTTTGAAACTTGTGCTTCCTAAACTCAAGTTTTTAAGCATTAACATGTGTGTTTGGAGGTACAACAAGCTTGAAAATGCAAGTTCTAATTTCAAAGCCAAGAAACATGGTTATGAAACTTATCGTACTCCCAAATCATCATTTTGAAGCTTTTTCTTACTAAATGCAAGGTTTGAAGAATCAAAATGTGTGTTTGGAGGTAAAAACAAGCTCCAAAATGCATGTTTGAATTCCAAAGCCACGAGCATGAAAGTGCGATTATGAAACTTATCATACTCCCAAGTCATCATTTTGAAGCTTGTGCTTTCTAAATGTAAGTGTTGAAGCATCAAAATGGGTGTTTAGAGGTACAACAAGATTGAAAAGGCAAGTTTTGATTTTGAAGCAACAAGTATAAAAGCATGATTATTAAACTTTTCGTACTCGCAAATCATCATTTTCAAGCTTGTGCGAACTAAACACAAGTTTTGAAGTTGAAGCATAAAAATGGGTGTCTGGAGTTACAAAAAGGTTGAAAATGCAAGTTTTCATTCCAAAGCCACGAGCATGAAAGTGTGATTTATCAAACTAATCCTACTCCCAAATCATTATTTTGAAACTTATGCTTCCTAAACGCAAATTTTGAAGCATAAAAATAGTTGTTTGGAGGTACAACCAGCTTGAAAATGCAAGTTCTAATTCTAAAGCCATGACCATGAAAGCATGATCATGAAACTTATCATACTTCCAGATCATCATTTTGAAGCTTGTGGTTCCTAAATGCAAGTTTTGAAGTATGAAATGAGTCTTTGGAAGCAAAACAAACATGAAAATGCAAGTTTTGATTTAAAACCCACAAGTCTAAAAGCGTGATTATGAAACTTATCGTACTCCCAAACTATGATTTTGAAGTTTGTGCTTTCCTAAATGCAAGTTTTGAAGCATCAAAATGATGATTTAGGATTACGATAAGTTTCACAACTGAGCTTTCACTTCAGAATTAGAACTAGCATTTTCAAGCTTGTTGTGCTTCCAAACACACATTTTGATGTTTCAAAACTCATGTTTAGGAAGCATAACCTTGAAAATGATGATTTGGGTGTAGGATAAGTTTCATAATCGCGCTTTCATGCTTGTGGCTTTAGAATCAAAAGTTACATTTTCAATCTTTTTGTGCCTCCAAACACCCTTTTCGACGCTTCAAAACATGCACTTAGAAAGCACAAACTTCAAAATGATGATTTGGGAGTATGATAAGTTTCATAATTGGGCTTTCATGCTCGTGGCTTCAAAATAGAAACTTGCATTTTCAAGCTTCTTGTCTGTCCAAACACACACTTTAATGCTTCAAAACATGTGTTTAGGAAGGGCAATCTTGAAAATGATGATTTGGGAGTACGATAAGTTTTATAACTATGCTTTCATGTGGCTTCAGAATCAAAATTTTCATATTCAAGATTTTTGTGCATCCAAACACACATTTTGATGCTTCAAAACTTGTGTTTAGGAAGCACCAGCTTCAAAATGATCATTTGGGGAGTATGATAAGTTTAGTAATTGGGCTTTCATGCTCGTGGCTCCAAAATCAGAATTGCATTTTCAAGCTTGTAGTGCCTCCACATACCCATTTTGATGCTTCAAAACATAAGTTTAGAAAGAAAAACTTCAAAATGATGATTTGCGACTATGATAAGTTTCATAATCATGCTTTCATGCTCATTGCTTCATAATCAAATTTTGTATTTTCAAGCTTGTTGTACCTCCAAACACACATTTTGATGCTTCAAAATTTGCGTTTAGGAAACACAAGCCTGAAAACAACATGCATTTTCAAGCTTGTTTTGCCTCCAAACACACATTTTGATGCTTTTACAATCGCACTTTCATGCTCATGGCTTAAAAATCCACACGTGCATTTTCAAACTTGTTGTTCCATGAAACACCCATGATGATCTAGGAGTACATTAAGTTTCCCAATCGCACTTTCATGAGCATGGCTTCGAAATAATAACTTGCATTTTCAAGCTTATTGTACTACCTCCAAACACACATTTTCATACTTCAAAAGCTTGCATTTAGGAAACACAAGCTTCAAAATGATAATTTGCGAGTACGATAAGTTTCAAAATCATGCTTTCATGCTTGTGGCTTTGGAATCATAACTTGCATTTTCAAGCTTGTTGTACCCCCAAACACCCATTTTGACACTTCAAAACTCTCATTTAAGAAGCACAAGCTTCAAAATGATGATTTGGGAGTACGATAAGTTTCATAATCATGCTTTCATGCTAGGCTTTGTAATCAGAACTTACATTTTCAATCTTTTTATATCTACAAACACTCATTTTGAGGCTTTTAAAACTTGCATTTAGGAAGCACAAGGTTCAAAATGATGATTTGGGAGTACAATGAGTTTCCCAATCGCACTTTCATTCTCATGGCTTCAAAATTCAATTGTGCATTTTCAAACTTGGTGTTACATGAAAGAACCATTTACTTGCGTTTAGGAAGCACAAGATACAAAATGATGATTTGCGAGTACAATAAATTTAATAACCATAATTTCATGCTCATGACTTCGGAATCATAACTTGCATTTTCAAGATTATTGTACCTCCAAACACACATTTTCATACTTCAAAACATGCATTTAGAAAGCACAAGTTTCAAAATGATGATTTGGGAGTACGATAAAAATCTTGTTGTACCTCCAAACACCCATTTTGATACTTACAAACTTGAGTTTAAGAAGAACAAGCTTCAAAATGATTATTTGGGAGTAGGATTAGCTTCATAATCGCGCTTACATGTTTGTGTGTTCGTAAAAAGAACATGCATTTTCAAGCTTTTTGTGCCTCTAAACACCCATTTTGATGCTTCAAAACTTACTTTTAGGAAGCACAAGCTTCAAAATGATGACTGGGGAGTATGATAAGTTTCATAACCATGTTTCCATGCTCGTGGCTTTGAAATTAGAACTTGCATTTTCAAGCTTGTTGTACCTCCAAACACACATGTTAATGCTTAAAAACATGCGCATTTAGGAAACGCAAGCTTCAAAATGATGACTGGGGAGTATGATAAGATTCATAACCATGTTTCCATGCTTGTGGCTTTGAAATTAGAACTTGCATTTTCAAGCTTGTTGTACCTCCAAACACACATCCTAATGCTTAAAAACTTGTGTGTTTAGGAAACACAAGCTTCAAAATGATGATTTGGGAGTACAATAAGTTTCATAACTGTGTTTCCATGAGGCTTTAAAATTAGAACTTGCATTTTCAAGCTTTTTGTACCTCCAAACACACATGCTAATGCTTAAAAACATGCATTTAGGAAGTGCAAGCTTCAAAATGATGATTTGGGAGTACGATAAGTTTCATAACTGAGCTTTCACTTTGAAATTAGAACTAGCATTTTCAAGTTTGTTGTCCTTCCAAACACACATTTTGATGTTTCAAAACTTATGTTTAGGAAGCACAAGCTTCAAAATGATGATTTGGGAGTAGGATAAGTTTCATAATCGCGCTTTCATGCTCATGGCTTCGGAATCAAAAGTTACATTTTCAATCTTTTTGTGCCTCCAAACACCCTTTTCAATGCTTCAAATCATGCGTTTAGAAAGCACAAACTTCAAAATGATGATTTGGGAGTACAATAAGTTTCATAATTGCCCTTTCATGGTCGTGGCTTCAGAACAAAAACTTGCATTTTCAAGCTTCTTGTCCCTCCAAACACCCATTTTGATGCTTCAAAATATGTGTTTAGGAAGGGCAATCTTGAAAATGATGATTTGGGAGTACGATAATTTTTATAACTTCGCTTTCATTCGGCTTCGAAATCAAAATTGCATTTCAATCTTTTTGTGCGTTCAAACACAAATTTTGATGCTTCAAAACTTGTGTTTAGGAAGCACCAGCTTCAAAATGATCATTTGGGAGTATGATAAGTTTCATAATTGCATTTTCATGCTCATGGCTCCGAAATCAGAATTTGCATTTTCAAGATTGTTGTTCCTCCACATACCCATTGTGATTCTTCAAAACATAAGTTTAGGAATAAAAACTTCAAAATGATGTTTTGCATGTATGATAAGTTTCATAATCATGCTTTCATGCTCATGGCTTCAGAATTAGAATTTGTATTTTCAAGCTTGTTGTACCTCCAAACACATATTTTGATGCTTTAAAACTTGAGTTTAGGAAGCACAAGCTTCAAAATGATGATTTGGGAGTATGATAAGTTTCATGATCATGCTTACATGCTAGTGGCTTCGGAATCAAAACATGCATTTTCAAGCTTGTTTTGCCTTCAAACACCCATTTTTATGCTTCAAAACATGCATTTAGGAAACACAAACTTCAAAAATATAATTTGGTAATCCCACTTTCATGCTCGTGGGTTCGGAATCATAACTTGTATTTCCAAGCTTGTTGTGCCTCCAAACACCCATTTTGACACTTCAAAACTTTTGTTTAGGAAGCACAAGCTTCAAAATGATGATTTGGGAGTATGAAAAGTTTCATAATCATGCTTTCATGCTCGTGGCTTCAGAATCAAAACTTCCATTTTCAAGCTTGTTGTATCTCCAAACACACATTTTGATGCTTTTACAACTTGACACAAGCTTCAAAATGATGATTTGGGAGTATGATAAGTTTCACAATCGCACTTTTATGCTCGTGGCTTCAAAATCCAAACATGCATTTCAAACTTGTTGTTCCATGAAACACCCATTTTGATGCTTCAAAACTTGCTTTTAGGAAGCACAAGCTTCAAAATGATGATCTAGGAGTACAATAAGTTTCCCAATCGCACTTTCATGCTCATAGCTTCAAAATTATAACTTGCATTTTCAAGCTTATTGCACCTACAAACACACATTCACACTTTCATGCTCGTGGCTCCTCAATTAGAACTTACATTTTCAAGCTTGGTGTGCCTCCAAACACCCATTTTGATGCTTCAAAACTTGTGTTTAGGAAGCACATGTTTCGAAATGATGATTTAGGAGTACTATAAGTTTCACAAGAATGCTTTCATGCTTATGGGTTTGGAATCAAAACTTGCATTTTCAAGCTTCTTGTGCCTCCAAACACCCATTTTGATGCTTCAAAACATGCTTTTAGGAAGTATAAATTTCAAAATGATGATTTGGGAGTATGCTAAGTTTCATAATCGTTGTAATGCACCGCCAGGAAACCCCGAAGGAATTAAGCCATAACACAAGAATAGAGTGCAATAATTTTTTTTTTTTTAAGTTACACCACATTAAGATACAACAAGATATCAAAGATTCAGATTACATAGCGGAAGACTTCAACTAACACCTAAAGAGTTTCCCAACGAGATTACTTAAATTTCACAATTCACTTAACTCACACAATTAATCCAATAAGCTAACTATCTTAATAACGAGAAAATTCTTAATAAGGATAACTTCTTTCAAAAGATGGAAATATAAATCACAAGCAAAGATTCATCATTAAGATCCATTCATAATCTTCACTCAAGCTTTTCATTTAAAATTACAAACCATACATCTAACATTCTAATACACTAGGATTTATCATAACATAAGAGATCTTTCCAAGCATATTTAAATTCCTTAACAACAACTGAGTATAATTCATTACTCTAAGTTACATTCTTTCATAATCCAACTCATTGCATTTTAAAAGACGATTACCTACATGCATCTACGACACATCTCATCTAAACCACTTATGCATTCGATCAACATGACATTCAAGAAAGAACTGCATATAAACATTTAAGGTTAATTCCATTCACCCACTTAACCATTCTAGCATAAGCTAATCATACATGATAAAGCTGAATAAAGGAAACATAAGAGAAAAACATCCCATAACACCATAATGATCTCAGAGTTCACCCCTAACGGGCTACATCTCCGGGTCTACTCAACTGCAAGACCCCTCTGATAATTAATAAAGTTAAGAATACAAGAGGTTACACCATTACAATCCGGCCATCAAGGCGAAATATAAACAATATACAAACGACCGCATCGGTCAATAATACATAAACGATCCCTGAAAAGAACAGGATCCAGCTGAACAAAATCAAGCTAATACAAAGGTCCAGAAGAGCATCCATAAAACTGAGCCATCACCACCCAAGGTCTAACATGAAACCGATACTCACAAGGGCAGAGACAAAAGAACGACCCACAAAGGTACGCCTAACAGGACAAATCGACAACACACTAGCGAACGTAGGGACAAGTGTCATCACACAACCTGGTATGGTTACCATGGCAAGTCTTCATAGGTCCCGGCCCCATACAATGGGTTACCCAGGCAACCTAATCCAAGCTTCCGGCCCATCCAAGCCTCATGTGGACCCACACATCCTCTCGTGAAGACAAGGATGGTGGTTTGCCATTTCGGGCCTTCTCACAACATGTCGAATCTATGATAGCACTCGTCCCATGTGTGAGGCACATTATCTTATTTAGAGATTACATTCTAATCTACTTAAAGGTTATCACTTATTAGACTCACTTTCGATGGGTTACCCAGCAGCCACTTTGGGCACAGCCCCCAATCGAAAGCCACTTTCCCATACGACACTAGACTATACTCAGACGAACTCAAAACCAAGGAATACACATGGTCAGACAAACGGAGTTCAAGAAGAAGAGGACAACCATCAGGTCAAACACGACTCAAAAGATGAACACTTATTGACGGTACTCTAACTAGAGACCCGACCAACAACGGTCAACCACAAAACATCATTCGACTCACATATAGAGGATATGATCAAAATGACACTACCACAACACAACAGTCAACTCGGAATCGAGGACTGAAACAGGAACCCCAAGTCAGGCCATACGACAGGGTCCTATCAAACAAAGCAAAACTTGCCATTTCATAAGCAAAAGCGAATACAACAATTAAACTCGCATAGGCAATGATCAACAGATACAATCTTTCCGAATTGATCTAAACATTAAAAGTCGATCAAGTTTCTACAAGATCTAAATCAGATTATAGTTATCTACCTCATCTAGGGATAAGTTGTTCTTGGTTTTCTAACTCTCTAAGATTCAAAGCATAAACAGACATATAAAGCCGTAATGAGTTTTTAAACCAAATCATATTAATTAAACTCAGACAACCATTAATCAAATAAATAAGATATTTAATCTCCAACAAGACATCATTAACATACTGGTCTAAAACCGACCTCTACAGTTTCGTATTTTCAAGTCTAGATGCATTATACGGATCATGGAAATACAAACGTAGAAAGAGAATCTAAATGGAGATAATCATTTCCAAAGCATATCATTTAAATTCAAACACCCAACGATAAATATTTCACTTACTTTTCAATTACTCAAATGATATGTTCTACAATAGCATTTAACATCATCAATTAGTAATTCCATCGTATTACAACGATTTCCCAATAACATATTATTCTCTATTTTGTTTTTAAACAATACTACCTTAATTAGTCAGATGCTCTAACCAGCTAGAAGGTAAGATATAAACTTATTAATCCAAGATTGGTCCAAGGAATAGCCAATTAATATTCGATGACGAAATTGTTAATTTTAGACTTAATTAGAAAAGTGCATAAGCCACAAAATGAAAATTGAATAATAATTAACTTATAAATTCCATTATAGAATTAATTAATATCCAAATTAACATTTATCAAGATATTGCCTTCTTAATCATAATTAAGAACAATTAAAACTTAACATTAAAAATAACTTTCATTAACATGATATTAAAATCATATGCATTTTTTTTGTAATAAAAAAATACATAAAAAAAAACATTTTTTATAAACCATGCTTAAAACAAAACAAAAAAACGCATTTAAAATAGTAGCGAGGGCGGGCCGTGCCCTAACCCTAGCCGCAGGACAATACCCGAGCGGCGGCACCACTGCGGTGCCCGCAGGCTCCGCGGCGCCCTGCGGCCACCGCAGCCCCTGCGGTCACCGCAGTGAGCTGCAGCCACAAGCGGCCTGCGTGCAAGCACAAAGGGGGACGTGCGGGGGACGAGCGGGGAGAAAGGAAAACGCACGGGGGAGGGGAGGAGGAGCGGGTGGAGCTCCGCTCCCCGCCCTCCAAACCCCAACCTCCGCTCATATTCACAGTTTCGGATTTATTAAAAAAAAACTCGCCCAGCTTGATAAAACTAAATTACACAGCGTTGTTATACAACGCACAGTTCGGTATTTATTTTTTTAATATATTTGCTATTTAAAACACACAGTCCGAACTTAACACAAACAAAATGCCCAGAAAGAGTTTGCTGAAGTTTCGATTTAAGAAGAGTTCAGATAAAATAAAGAACTATGTTTTGGTATCCATTTCTTTGGTGATTTCATTCTCTCCAAACACAAGGGGGTTTTCAAACACCCAAACAACAATGAGGAATAACACACCTCCATTAAAATTTCTAGCCAACTCAAAATGGACAATCAAATTGTTTTCTCAATAACAAAATCATTTCTTTCAACCAGAATAGCAAATTCTTTTGGCAACAAGAAAAGCAATTCAGAATCCTACCTTCATACGCAATCCTGGAATAGCTGAAGGAGAGCCCACCTGTCAGATCCAACAAAATTCCTTCCCAAAACCCCCAAAATTTCTTTCCAACCAAAAATTCTCCAAAAATGTCCCTCTCCCAAAATACCCCAAAATTTTGGGTTATATGAAAGAGTTGACCAAAAATTCTATTTTTGGAATAAAAATTCTTATTTACAAAATAACTCTCCAAATAATTCCTTTTTAACTATTAGCAACAATTAACTTGCTTTTCAATTCCAAAATCGATCTCTCAATCAACTGAAATTTAATCTTTCTAATTTCAAAAGCCAACAGAATATAATCAATCTATTCCGATAAAATACAAGACTTTCTTTTTTTCAACAGCATATATAAAATGCATTTCATATTCAAAATCAGTTATTTAATCGAATTTACTCCCAATTTAAAACGAGCAATTCAAAATCAATGAAAATCGCATAACGGAATCCCGATTAATCTAGTCCATTAATCTCTAATGCACAAATACATATTTAACCAAAATAATTACTAAGGACTAATTAATCAATTTAACCATGCACACCAAGCACGCAAATCGAGAAGGTCAACCAAACAGAAGACTCGCAAACCCAAACAAAAAGGGATTACCGACGATGACTGGCGATGCTCACTTGAGCACGACTAAGGTCAACTGGGGTCTTACAACCACCTAATCCAACTCTAAGGATTAAAAAGGTACACTCAAACCTGCAAATCCAGGTGAAGACGAACCTCACACTCATGCGGCGTTGTACCTGAAATATCCTGCAACCAAAGATCATACATGCATACATATATAATAACTTAATGAGAGCATTAGTCCGATACTAATATCATGAAATAGGAACACTGAATAACTTGCATACAACTAGTGTGAAAACCACATCAATAGCTATGCGTTAAATCAACATCTGACTATAAAATTAAATTATGATAAATTAATCAAGATTAAACCAAGATTAGAGATTGATTAGGGTAGGGGTACTATAATTGTGCTTTCATGGTCATGGCTTTAGAATCAAAACTTATATTTTCAATCTTGTTGCGCCTCCAAACACCCTTTTTGATGCTTCAAAACATGTGTTTAGGAAGTACAAACTTCAAAATGATGATTTGGGAGTACGATAACTTTCATAATCGCCCTTTCATGCTCATGGCTTCGAAATAGAAACTTGCATTTTCAAGCTTGTTGTCCCTCCAAACACCCATGTTGATGCTTCAAAACATTCATCTAGGAAGCACAACCTTGAAAATGATGATTTGGGAGTACAGTAAGTTTCTTAATCATGCTTCTAAATAAAAAACTTGCATTTTCAAGCTTGTCGTACATCCAAACACACATTTTGAAGCTTCAAAACTTGCGCTCAGGAAAGCACAAACTTCAAAATCATAATTTGGGAGTACGATAAGTTTCATAATCACGCTTTCAGACTCCTGGCTTTTGAATCAAAACTTGCATTTTCAAGTTTCTTTTGCTTCCAAAGACTCATTTCATACTTCAAAACTTGTGTTTAGGAACTACAAGCTTCAAAATGATGATCTGGAAGTATGATAAGTTTCATGATCATGCTTTCATGGTCGTGGCTTCAGAATTAGAACTTGCATTTTCAAGCTTGTTGTGCCTCCAAACAACCATTTTGATGCTTAAAAATTTGCAGTTAGGAAGCATAAGCTTCAAAATAATGATTTGGGAGTACGATTAGTTTGATAAATCACACTTTCGTGCTCGTGGCTTTGGAATCAGAACTTGCATTTTCAACCTTTTCGTAACTCTAGACACCCATTTTTATGCTTTAACTTCAAAACTTCTGTTTAGTTTGCACAAGCTTGAAAATGATGATTTGGGAGTATGAAAAGTTTAATAATCATGCTTTTATACTTGTGGCTTCGAAATCAAAACTTGCCTTTTCAATCTTGTTGTACCTCTAAACACCCATTTTGCTGCTTCAACACTTACGTTTAGAAAGCACAAGCTTCAAAATGATGACTTGGGAGTATGATAAGTTTCATAATCTTGCTTTCATGCTCGTGGCTTTGGAATTCAAACATGCATTTTGAAGCTTGTTTTTACGTCCAAACACACGTTTTGATTCTGCAAACCTTGCGTTTAGTAAGCAAAATCTTCAAAATGATGATTTGGGAGTACAGTAAGTTTCATAATCATGTTTCCATGCACTCGTGGCTTTGAAATTAGAACTTGCATTTTCAAGCTTCTTGTACCTCTCCAAACACACATGCTAATGCTTACAAACTTGTGTTTAGGAAGCACAAGCTTCAAAATGATGATTTGGGATTCCGATAAGTTTCATAACTCAACTTTCACTTCAGAATTAGAACTAGCATTTTCAAGCTTGTTGTGCTTCCAAACACACGTTTTGATGTTTCAAAACTCATGTTTAGGAGCATAACCTTGAAAATGATGATTTGGGAGTAGGATAAGTTTCATAATCGCGCTTTCATGCTTATTATGGCTTCGGAATCAAAAGTTACATTTTCATTTTTTTTGTAAACTCCCTTTTTGATTCTTCAAAACATGTGCTTAGAAAGCACAAACTTCAAAATGATGATTTGGGAGTACGATAAGTTTCATAATTGTGCTTTCATGCTCGTGGCTTCGAAATAGAAACTTGCATTTTCAAGCTTCTTGTCCATCCAAACACCCACTTTGATGCTTCAAAACATGCGTTCAGGAAGGGTAATCTTGAAAATGATGATTTTGGAGTACGATAAGTTTTATAACTACACTTTCATGTGGCTTCAGAATCAAAACTTTCATTTTCAAGCTTTTTGTGTGTCCAAGCACACATTTTGATGCTTCAAAACTTGTGTTTAGGAAGCACCAACTTCAAAATGATCATTTGGGAGTATGATAAGTTTCATAATCGTGCTTTCATGCTTGTGGCTCCAAAATCATAACTTGTATTTTCAAGCTTGTTGTGCCTCCACATACCCATTTTGATACTTCAAAACATAAGTTTAGGAAGAAAAACTTCAAAATGATGATTTGCGACTACGATAAGTTTCATAATCATACTTTCATGCTCATTGCTTCAGAATCAAAATTTGCATTTTCAAGCTTGTTGTACCTCCAAACACACATTTTGATACTTCAAAAATTGCATTTAGGAAACACAAGCCTAAAAACAACATGCATTTTCAAGCTTGTTTTGCCTCCAAACACACATTTTGATGCTTTTACAATTGCACTTTCATGCTCGTGGCCTAAAAATCCAAACATGCATTTTCAAACTTGTTGTTCCATGAAACACCCATTTTGATGCTTCAAAACATGCATTTAGGAAGCACAAGCTTCAAAATTATGACCTAGGAGTACAATAAGTTTCCCAATCGCACTTTCATGAGCATGGCTTCGAAATCATAACTTGCATTTTCAAGCTTATTGTACCTCCAAACACACATTTTCATACTTCAAAAGCTTGCATTTAGGAAGCACAAGCTTCAAAATGATAATTTGGGAGTACGATAAGTTTCAAATCACGCTTTCATGCTCGTGGCTTTGTAATCATAACTTGCATTTTCAAGCTTGTTGTGCCTCCAAACACCCATTTTGGGACTTCAAAACTTTCATTTAAGAAGCACAAGCTTCAAAATGATGATTTGGGAGTACCATAAGTTTCATAATCATGCTTTCGTGCTCGTGGCTTCGAAATGACCCTTATTTCTCCCCGATGATTAACTTTTGGAATTGAGGCAAATCTGTGTCTAACATTAACTCATATTGCTTGAAGTACCTAAAAGGGTTACTATGAATCTAAACACATTTACTTGTTAGGTAAATTCCTTTAACCTTTGATACTTGTACTAATTGAAATATACAAAAGGTTGTTTTGAAATCCATTAATTAAAGAACTTAAAAATTTGATATGTTTTGAATGTCTTGAGGGAACCTACTTACTATTAAGATTTATTTATTTGATGAAAAGATCCAAAACTATGGAATAAGTGTATCATGGGCGCAATAAAATTTTCCTAAACATAAGTTTTGATTCTTCGAACCTTCCATTTAGTAAGAAAAAGCATCAAAATGATGATTTGGGAGTACGATAAGTTTCATAACAGTGTTTCCATGCTCCTGACTTTGAAATTAGAACTTGCATTTCAAGCTTGTTATACCTCCAAACACATAAACTTATGTTTTGAAGCATCAAAATGGGTATGTGGAGGCACAACAAGATTGAAAATTCAAGTTTTTATTTCGGATCCACGGGCATTAATGCACAATTATGTAACTTATCATACTCCCAAATGACCATTTTGAAATTGGTGCTTCCTAAACACAAGTTTTGAAGTATCAAAATGTGTGTGCAGATGCACAAAAAGCTTGAAAATGCAAGTTTTGTTTCAGAAGCCACATGAAAGTGCACTTATAAAACTTATCGTACTCCCAAATAATCATTTTTAAGCTTGCCCTTCCTAAATGCATGTTTTGAAGCATCAAAATGGGTGTTTGGAGGGACAAGAAGCTTGAAAATGCAAGTTTCTATTCCAAGGCCATGAGCATGAAAGCGCAATTTTGAAACTTATCATACTCCCAAATCATCGTTTTGAAGTTTCTGTTTTCTAAATGCATGTTTTGAAGGATCAAAAAGGGTGTTTGGAGGCACAACAATATTGAAAATTCTAGTTTTAATTTTGAAGTCATAACCATGAAAGCACGATTATGGAGCTTGTCATACTCCCAAATCATCATTTTTAAATTTATGCTTCCTAAAAGCATGTTTGTAAAGCATCAAAAATGGTGTTTGGAGGCACAAGAAGCTTGAAAATGCAATTTTTGATTCCAAAGCCACCAACATGAAAGCGCCATTGTGAAACTTATCGTACTTCGAAATCATCATTTCGAAACATGTGCTTCCTAAACACAACTTTTGAAGTATCAAAAAGGGTGTTTGGAGGCACAACAAGCTTGAAAATGCAAGTTATGATTCTGAAGCCACAAGCAGGAAAGCATGGTTATGAAACTTATTGTACTACCAAATCAACATTTTGAAGCTTGTGCTTCCTAAATGAATGTTTTCAAGCATAAAAATTGGCATTGGAGGCACAACAAGCTTGAAATTGCATGTTTTGATTCTGAAGCCACTAGCATGTAAGCATGATGATGAAACTTATCATACTCCCAAATCATCATTTTGAAGCTTGTGCTTCCTAAACGAAAGTTTTGAAGCATCAAAATGTGTGTTTGGAGGTACAACAAGCCTGAAAATGCAAGTTGTGATTATGAAGCCATGAGCATGATTATGAAACTTATCATACTCACAAATCATCATTTTGAATTTTTTCATCCTAAACTTATGTTTTGAAGCATCAAAATGGGTATGTGGAGGCACAACAAGCTTGAAAATGCAAGTTCTGATTTTGGAGTCACGAGCATGAAAGAACGATTATGAAACTTATCATACTTCCAAATGATCATTTTGAAGCTAGCTAAACACATGTTTTGAAGCATCAAAATGTGTTTGGACGCACAAAAAGCTTGAAAATGTAAGTTTTGATTCCGAAGACACATGAAAGAGCAATTTTATCATACCCCAAAATCATCATTTTGAAGCTTGTGCTTCCTAATTGCACATTTTAAAGCAGAAAAATGGGTGTTTGGAGGCAAAACAAGCTTGAAAATGCATGTTTTGATTCCGAAGCCACTAGCATGTAAGTGCGATGATGAAACTTATCATACTCTTAAATCATCATTTTGAAGCACGTGCTTCCTAAACACAGGTTTTGGAGCATCAAAATGTATGTTTGGAGGTACAACAAGTTTGAAAATGCAAGTTTTGATTTTGAAGCCACGACGACCATGAAAGCACGATTACGAAACTTATCATACTTCCAAATGATCATGTTGAAATTTATCGTTCCTAAAAGAATGTTTTGAAGCATCAAAAAGGGTGTTTGGAGGCACAAGAAGCTTGAAAAATGCAAGTTTTGATTCCAAAGCATGAGCATGAAAGTGTCATTATGAAACTTATCCTACTCCCAAATCATCATTTCGAAACATGTTCTTCCTAAACACAAGTTTTGAAGTATCAAAATGGGTGTTTGCAGACACAACATACTTGAAAATATAAGTTCTAATAGAGGGACCACAAGCATGAAAGCGTGATTATGAAACTTATCGTACTCCCAAATCATCATTTCAAAGCTTGTGCTTCCTAAACACAAGTTTTGAAGTATGAAAATGTGTGTTTTGAGGTACAATAAGCTTGAAAATACAAGTTATGATTTCAAAGCCATGAGCATGAAAGTGCAGTTATTAAACTTATCGTACTCGTAAATCATCATTTTGAAGCTTGTGCTTCCTAAACGCAAGTTTTGAAGCATCAAAATGGGTGTTTCATGGAACAATAAGTTTGGAAATGCACGTTTTGATTTTGAAGCCATGAGCATGAAAGTGCGATTGTGAAACTTGTTGTACTCCCAAATCATCATTTCGAAGCTTGTGCTTCCCAAACACAAGTTGTAAATGTATCAAAATGTGTGTTTGGAGATACAACAAGCTTGAAAATAAAAGTTCTGATTACGAAGGCAGAAGCACGATTATGAAAATTATTCTACTTCCCAGACATCAATTTTAAGCTTGTATAAGTCCCTATTCCGGAGCCTGTAGCATCAAAATTCAATTTTGACACACATCATTCTCTTAGAAACTCATTTTGAAGCATCAAAATTAGTGTTTTGAGGCACAACAAGGTTTCAAGATGCAAGTTTTGATATTAGAGCTAGTAGTATCAAAATTCAATTTTGATGCACATTGTTCTCTTAGAACCTTGTTTCATAAATTGTGCCTCAAAAGCCCCGGTTTTGGAGGATCAAAATTGATGTTTTGAGGCACAACAAGGTTTCAAGATGCAAGTCCTGATTCTAGAGCTGGTAGTGTTAAAATTTGATTTTGACACACATCGTGCTCTTAGAACCTTTCTTTGGAGCTTGTCACTCCAAAGCCTCAGTTTCAGAGTATCAAAATCAGTGTTTGGAGGCAAAACAAGGTTTGAAGATGAAAGTCCTAATTCCAAAGCCAGTAGCATCAAAACATGATTTTTACGGTCATTGTTCTCTTAGAACCTCATTTCGAAACTTGTGCCTCAAAAACCCCAATTTCAAAGCATCAAAATCGAGTTGGCAACAATAATGAAGGAAAATTGAGAGGGGAGTGAATCAGTTTTCACTAGATATAACAATTTAATCACAACTTCATATCTGATCAATTGCAATAAGAAAAAAGATAAAATCAATAACAATAACACACATAACACCAAGAGTTTGATGTGGAAAACCTAGTTAAGGGAAAAACCACGGTGGGAACCTACCTACAATAAAATGATACCCTATAATATGTGAAAATATTATAATGGGGAATGCCCATGCTTTCAGGAACACTACCTACAGAGTATGATAAGTTTCTCGATCGCACTTTCATGCTCATGGCTTTGAAATAATAACTCGAATTTACAAGCTTATTGTACCTCTAAACACACATTTTCATACTTCAAAAACTTGTGTTTAGGAAGCACAAGCTTCAAAATGATGATTTGGGAGTAATATAAGTTTCATAATCATGCTTTCATGCCCGTGGCCCCTCAATTAGAACTTACATTTTCAAGCTTGGTGTGCCTCCAAACACCCATTTTGATACTTCAAAACTTGTATTTAGGAAGCACATGTTTCCAAATGATGATTTGGGAGTACGATAAGTTTCACAATGACACTTTCCTGCTCATGGCTTTGGAATCAAAACTTGCATTTTCAAGCTTCTTGTGCCTCCAAAGACCCATTTTCATACAACCATTTTGACAAATCTTGTGTTTAGGAAACCACTTGCTTCAAAATGATGATTTGTGAGTAAGATAAGTTTCATAATCGCGCTTTCATACTCGTGGCTTTTGAATGAATCATAACCTGCTTTTACAAGTTTGTTGTGCCTCCAAAGACCCATTTTCATACTTCAAAACTCGCATTTAGGAACCACAAGCTTCAAAGTCATTATTTGGAAGTATGATAATCATGATTTCATGCTTGTAGCTTGTAGCTTTGCATTTTCAAGCTTGTCGTCCCTCCAAACACCCATGTTGATGCTTCAAAACATACATTTAGGAAGCACAACCTTGAAAATGATGATTTGGGAGTAGGATAAGTTTCTTAATCATGCTCATGGCTTCTGAATCAAAACTTGCATTTTAAAGATTGTTGTACCTCCAAACACACATTTTGATGCTTTAATACTTGCGTTTAGGAAAGTACAGGCTTCAAAATCATGATTTGGGAGTACGATAAGTTTCGTAATCACGCTTTCATACTTGTGGCTTCTGAATTAGAACTTGCATTTTCAAGTTTGTTGTGCCTCCAAACACCAATTTTTATACTTCAAAACTTGGGTTTAGGAACCACAAGCTTCAAAATGATGATTTGGAACTCTAATAAGTTTCATAATCATGCTTTCATACTTGTGGCTTCAGAATTAGAACTTGTATTTACGAGCTTGTTGTGCCTCCAAACAACCATTTTGATGCTTCAAAATGATGATTTGGGAGTACGATAAGTTTCATAAATTGCATTTTCATGCACGTGGCTTCCAGAATCAGAAATTGCATTTTCAAGCTTGTTGTAACTCCAGACACCCATTTTGATGCTTCAAAACTTGTGTTTAGGAAGGCACAAGCTTCAAAATGATTATTTGGGAGTTCAATTAGTTTCATAATCACGCTTTCATGCTCATAGCTCCGAAATTAGAACTTGCATTTTCAGGCTTGTTGTGCCTCCACATACCCATTTTGATGCTTCAAAACATAACTTTAGGAAGATAAACTTCAAAATGATGATTTGCGAGAATGGTAAGTTTCATAATCATGCTTTCATACTCATGTCTTCAGAACCAAAACTTTCATTTTCAAGCTTGTTGTACCTCCAAACACACATTTTGATTTTTCAAAACTTGCGTTTACGAAGCACAAGCTTCAAAAGGATGATTTGGGAGTCTGATAAATTTCATCATCACGCTTATATGCTAGTGGCTTCGGAATCATAACTTGCATTTTCAAGAATATTGTACCTCCAAACACAAAATTTCATACTTCAAACACATACGTTTAGGAAGCACAAGTTTCAAAATGATGATTTGGGAATAGGAAATTTTTCATAATCGTCCTTTCATGCTAATGGCTTCAGAAACAAAACTTACATTTTCAATCTTTTTGTGCCTCCAAACACCCTTTTTGATGCTTCAAAACATGCGTTTAGAAAGCACAAACTTCAAAATGATGATTTGGGAGTATGATAAGTTTCATAATTGCATGGCTTCAGAATAAAAACATGCATTTTCAAGCTTCTTGTCCCTCCAAACACCCATTTTGATGCTTCAAAACATGCGTTTAGGAAGGGCAAGCTTGAAAATGATGATTTGGGAGGACGATAAGTTTTAGAACTGCACTTTCATGTGGCTTCAGAATCAAAAATTGCATTTTCAAGCTTTTTATGCGTGCAAACACACATTTTGATGATTCAAAATGATCCTTTGGGAGTATGATAAGTTTCATAATCGCGCTTTCATGCTCATGGCTTCAAAATCCGAACTTGCATTTCCAAACTTGTTGTGCCTCCACATACCCATTTTGATGCTTCAAAACATAATTTTAGGAAGAAAAACTTGAAAATGATGATTTGCAAGTATGATAAGTTATATAATCATCCTCATGCCTTTAGAATGAGAACTTTCATTTTCAAGCTTGTTATACCTCCAAATACACATTTTGATGCTTCAAAACTTATGTTTAGGAAGCACAAGCTTTAAAATGACAATTTACGATTATGATAAGTTTCATCATCGTGCTTACATGCTAGTGGCTTCGGAATCAAAACATGCATTTTCAAGCTGCTTGTGCCTCCAAACACCCATTTTTATACTTCAAATGATGATTTTGCAGTACGATAAAATTGCACTTTCATGTGTCTTGGGAATTAAAAAAATTGCGCTTTTTGTTAGTCCAAACACATTTTGATTCTTGAAAACTTATGTGTAGGAAGCACCAGCTTCAAAATGATCATTTGGGAGTATGATAACTTTCATAATCGTGCTTCCAAATAAACATTTTCATGTTTCAAAACTTATGTTTATGAAGCACACACTTCAAAATGATGATTTGGCAATAGGATAACTTTCATAATCACGCTTTCATACTCATGGCTTTGGAATCAAAAGTTACATTTTCAATCTTTTTGTGCCTCCAAACACCCTTTTTGATGCTTCAAAACATGCGTTTAGAAAGCACAAACTTCAAAATGTTGATTTGGGAGAACGATAAGTTTCATAATTGCACTTTCATGCTCATGGCTTCGGAATAAAAACTTGCATTTTCAAGCTTCTTCTCCCTCCAAAAGCCCATTTTTTTATGCTTCAAAACGTGCATTTAGGAAGGGAAAGCTTGAAAATGATGATTTGGGAGTACAATAAGTTTTATAACTATGCTTTCACATGGTTTCAAAATCAAAACATGGCTTTTCAACCTTTTTATGCGTCCAAACACACATTTTGATGCTTCAAAACTTGTGTTTAGGAAGCACTTGCTTCAAAATGATCATTTGGGAGTATGATAAGTTTCATAATTGCGCTTTCATGCTTGTGGCTCCAAAATCAGAACTTGCATTTTCAAGCTTGTTGTGCCTCCATATACCCATTTTGATGCTTCAAAACATACGTTTATTAAGGAAAACTTCAAAATGATGATTTCTGAGTATGATAAGTTTCATAATGATGATTGGGGTGTACGATAAGTTTCATGCTTAAAAACGTGTGTTCAGGAAGCGCAGGCTTCAAAAAGATGATTTGGGAGTACGATAAGTTTCATAATCGCGTTTTCATGCTCATGGCTTTGGAATCAAAATTTCCATTTTCAAGCTTGTTGTACAAAACTAAAAAAATGTGCAACACCAGGACTTCCTAGGAGGTCACCCATCCCAGTGCTACTACCCCAAGCATGCTTAACTGCGGAGTTCTGATGGGATCCAATGCATGGTATGATCACACTTGTTATGAGCTTGTCATAGTGTGTACTTAGTAAACCACGACCCACGTGCAAATCCACCTCAACCACCCAGCCCATGGTGCCTCCAAACACACATTTTGATTTTTCAAACCTTACATTTAGTAAGAAAAAGCTTGAAAATGATGATTTGGGAGTACGATAAGTTTCATAACCGTCTTTCCATGCTTGTGGCTTTGAAATTAGAACTTGCATTTTCAAGCTTGTTGTACCTCCAAACACATGTTAATACTTAAAAACTTGTGTTTAGAAAGAACAAGCTTCAAAATGATGATTTGGGAGTATGATAAGTTTCATAACTGAGCTTTCACACTCATGGCTTATGAATTAGAACTAGCATTTTCAAGCTTGTTGTGCTTCCAAACATACATTTTGACGTTTCAAAACTTATGTTTAGGAAGCACAAGCTTCAAAATGATGATTTGGGAGTAGGATAAGTTTCATAATCGCGCTTTCATGTTAATGGCTTTGAAATAAAAAGTTACATTTTCAATCTTTTGTGCATCCAAACGCCCTTTTTGATGCTTAAAAACATGCGTATAGAAAGCACAAACTTCAAAACGGTGATTTGGGAGTACAATAAGTTTCATAATTGCTATTTCATGTTCGTGTCTTTGTAATAGATACTTGCATTTTCAAGCTTCTTGTCCCTCCAAACACACATTTTGATGCTTCAAAACATGCATTTAGGAAGGGCAAGCTAAAAATGATGATTTGGGAGTACGATAAGTTTTATAACTACGTTTTCATGTGGCTTCGGAATCAAAACTTGCATTCTCAAGCTTCTTTTGCTTCCACATACCCATTTTGATGCTTCAAAACATAAGTTTCGGAAGAAAAACTTCAAAATGATGATTTGCAAGTATGATAAGTTTCATAATCATGCTTTCATGCTCATGACTTCAGAATCAGAACTTGCATTTTCAAGCTTGTTGTACCTCCAAACACACATTTTGATTCTTCAAAACTTGCGTTCAAAAAGAACAATCTTAAAAATGATGATTCAGGAGTACGAAAAGTTTCATAATCATGCTTTCATGCTCGTGGCCCCTTAGTTACAACTTATGTTTTCAAGCTTGGTGTGCCTCCAAACACCCATTTTGATACTTGAAAACTTGTGTTTAGGAAGCACATATTTCGAAATGATGATTTGGGAGTATGATAAGTTTCGCAACGATGCTTTCATGCTCATGGCTTCAAAATCAAAACTTACATTTTCAAGCTTCTTGTGCCTCCAAATACCCTTTTTGATTCTTCAAAACATGCTTTTAGGAAGCATAAATTTCAAAATGATGATTTGGGAGTATGATAAGTTTCATAATCACGCTTTCATGGTCGTGGCTTTAGAATCAAAACTTGCATTTTCAATTTTGTTGTGCCTCCAAACACCCTTTTTGATGTTTCGAAACATGTGTTTAGGAAACAAAAACTTCAAAATGATGATTTGCAAGTATGATAAATTTCATAATCATGCTTTCATGCTTGTGCCTTCGGAAGCAGAACTTGCATTTTTAAGCTTGTTGTGCCTCCAAACAATCATTTTGAATTTTCTTTTAGGAAGCATAAGCTTCAAAATGATGATTTGGGTGTACGATAAGTTTCATAAATCGCACTTTCATGCTCATGGCGTCGAAATTATAACTTGCATTTTCAAGCTTGTTATAACTCCAGACACCCATTTTGATGCCTCAAAACTTTGTGTTTAGCTAGCACAAGCTTCAAAATGATGATTTGGGAGTACGATAAGTTTTGTAATCGTGCTTTCATATTTGTGGCATCAAAATCAAAACTTGCCTTTTCAATCTTGTTGTACCTCCAAACACCAATTTCGATACTTCAAAACTTGTGTTTAGGAAGCACAAGCTTCAAAATGATGATTTGGGAGTACGATTAGTTTCATAATCGCACTTACATGTTTGTGGCTTTCTGATCTAAGCATGCATTTTCAATCTTTTTGTGCCTCTAAACACCTGATGCTTATGGCTTTGGAATCAAAACTTGCATTTTGAAGCTTGTTGTACCTCCAAACACACATTTTGATTCTTCAAACCTTGCGTTTAGTAAGAAAAAGCTTCAAAATGATATTTTGGGAGTACGATTATTTTCATAGCCATGTTTCGATGCTTGTGGCTTTGAAATTGGAACTTGCATTTAGGAAGCGCAAGCTTCAAAATGATGATTTGGGAGTACAATAAGTTTTATAACTAAGCTTTCATGCTCATCATGGCTTTGGAATTAGAAGTAGCATTTTCAAACATGCATTTTGATGTTTCAAAACTTATGTTTAGGAAGCACAAGTTTTAAAATGATGATTTGGAAGTAGGATAAGTTTCATAATCGCGCTTTATGCTCAGGACTTCGGAATCAAAAATTACATTTACCATCTCTTTGTGCCTCCAAACACCCTTTTTGATGCTTCAAAATATGCATTTAAAAAGCACAATCTTCAAAATGATGATTTGGGAGTACAATAAGTTTCATAATTATGCTTTCATGGTCGTGGCTCCGGAATAGAAACTTGCATTTTCAAGCTTCTTGTCCCTCCAAACACCCATTTTGATGCTTCAAAACATGCATTTAGGAAGGTCAAGCTTGAAAATGATGATTTGGGAGTACGATAAGTTTTATAACTGCGCCTTCATGTGGCTTCGAAATCAAAACTTACATTCTCAAGATTTTTGTGCATCCAAACACACATTTTGATGCTTCAAAACTTGTGTTTAGGAAACACCACCTTCAAAATGATCATTTGGGAGTATAATAAGTTTGATAATCGTGCTTTCATGCCAGTGGTTCCAAAATAAGAACTTCCATTTTCAAGGTTGTTGTGCCTCCACATACCCATTTTGATGCTTCGAAACATAAGTTTAGGAAGAAAAACTTCAAAATGATGATTTGCGAGTACAATAAGTTTCATAATCGTACTTTCATGCTCATGGCTTTAGAATGAGAACTTCCATTTTCAAGCTTGTTGTACCTCCGAACACACATTTTGATGCTTTAAAACTTGCGTTTAGGAAGCACAAGCTCCGAAATGATGATTTGGGAGTATGATTTGCTAGTGGCTTCCTAAACAAAACATGCATTTTCAAGCTTGTTGTGCCTCCAAAGACCCATTTTTATGCTTCAAAACATGCATTTAGGAAGCACAAGCTTCATAATGCTGATTTTGTAGTACGATCAATTTCGTAATCACGTTTTCATGCTTGTGGCTTCGGAATCATAACTTGCATTTTCAAGCTTGTTGTGCCTCCAAACACCCATTTTGACACTTCAAAACTTTCATTTAGGAAGCACAAACTTCAAAATGATGATTTGAGAGTACGAAAAGTTTCATAATCATGCTTTCATGCTCATGGCTTTGGAATCAAAACTTGCATTTTAAAGCTTCTTGTATCTCCAAACACATAGTTTGATGGTTTTACATCATGAAAGTGCGATTGTGAAACTTATCATACTCCCAAATCATCAATTTGAAGCTTGTGCTTCCTAAATGCAAGTTGTACAAGCATCTAAATTCATGTTTGGAGATACAACAAGCTTGAAAATGGAAGTTCTGATTCTGAAGCCAAGAGCATGAAAGCACGATTATGAAACTTATTGTACTCCCAAATCATCATTTTGAAGCTTGTGCTTCCTAAATGAAAGTTTTGAAGTGTCAAAATGGGTATTTCAAGGCACAACAAGTTTGAAAATGCAAGTTATGATTTCAAAGCCACGAGCATGAAAACGTTATTATGAAACTTATCATACTACCAAATCAACATTTTGAAACTTGTGCTTGCTAAATGCATGTTTTGAAGCATTAAAATGGGTGTTTGGAGGCAAAACAAGCATGAAAATGCATGTTCTGATTCCAAAGCTACTAAGGATGTAAGCACGATGATGAAATTTACCATACTCCCAAATCATCATTTTGAAGCTTGTGCTTCCTAAACGCAAGTTTTGAAGAATCAAAATGTGTTTTTGGAGGTACAACAAGCTTGAAAATGGAATTTTTGATTATGAAGTCATGAGCATGAAAGCAAGATTATGAAACTTATCGTACTCGCAAATCATCATTTTGAAGTTTTTCATCCTAAACTTATGTTTTGAAGCATCAAAATGGGTATATGGAGGTAAAACAATCTTGAAAATGCAAGTTTTGGTTTCGGAGCCATGAGCATGAAAGCACGATTATGAAACTTATGATACTCCCAAATGATCATTTTGAAGCTCGTGCTTCCTAAACACAAGTTTTGAAGCATCAAAATGTGTGTTTGGATGCACAAAAAGCTTGAAAATGAAAGTTTTGATTCTTTAGCCACATGCAAGCATAGTTATAAAACTTATCGTACTCCCAAATCATCAGTTTCAAGCTTGCCCTCCTTAAACGTATGTTTTAAAGCATCAAAATGGTTGTTTGGAGGGACAAGAAGCTTGAAAATGAAAATTTTCTATTCTGAAGCCAAGAGCATGAAAGCACAATTATGAAACTTATCGTACTCCCAAATCATTGTTTCCAAGTTTTTGCTTTCTAAACGCATGTTTTGAAGCATCAAAAAGGGTGCTTGGAGGCACGAAGAAATGGAAAATGTAATTTTTGATTCTGAAGCCATGACCATGAAAGCGTGATTATGAAACTTATCATACTCTCAAATCATCATTTTGAAGCTTGTGCTTCCTAAACGCACGTTTTTAAGCATTAACAAGTTTGCAGGTACAACAAGCTTGAAAATGCAAGTTCTAATTTTAAAGCCACGAGCATGAAAACATGGTTATGAAACTCATCATACTCCTAAATCATCATTTTGAAGCTTTTATTTACTAAACGCAAGGTTTGAAGAATCAAAATGTGTGTTTGGAGGTACAACAAGCTTGGAAATGCAACTTTTGATTTCAAAGCCACTAGTGTTAAAACGCGATTTATGAAACTTATCGTAGTCCCAAATAATCATTTTGAAGCATATGCATCCTAAACACAAATTTTGAAGCATCAAATTGGTTGTTTGAAGGCACAACAAGCTTGAAAATGCAAGTTTTGATTCTGAAGCCACAAGCATGAAAGCATGATTATGAAACTTATGATACTTCCAAATCACCAATTTAAAGCTTGTGGTTCCTAAACATAATTTTTGAAGTAAGGAAATGAGTCTTTGGAGGCACAACAAACTCAAAAATGCAAGTTTTGATTTAGAAGCCATGAGCATGAAAACATGATTAAGAAACTTATCGTACTCCCAAATCAACATTTTCAAGGTTTTGCTTCCTACTCCAAATCCACAAGCATAAAATCATCGTTGTGAAACTTATCCTTCTCCCAAATTATCATTTTGACACATGTGCTTCCTAAATAGAAGTTTTGAAGTATCAAAATGGGTGTTTGCAGGCACAACAAGCTTGAAAATGTAAAAGTTCTAATCGAGGGGCCACAACCATGAAAGCCTGATTATGAAACTTATCCTACTCCCAAATCATCATTTTGAAATTTTCCCTCCCTAAACGCAAGTTGGAAAAGCATCAAAATGTGTGTTTGGAGATACAACAAGCTTGAAAATGCTAGTTATGATTCCGAAGCCACAACAAGCATGAAAGCACGATTATGAAACTTATCATACTCCCAAATCATCATTTTGAAACTTGTGCTTCCTAAATGAAAGTTTTGAAGTGTCAAAATGGGTGTTTGGAGGTACAACAAGCTTGAAAATGCAAGTTATGATTCTGAAGCTATCCGCATGAAATCATGATTTGAAACTTATCGTATTACCAAATCAACAATTTGAAGCTTGTGCTTCTTAAATGCATGTTTTGAAGCATAAAAATGGGTGTTTCGAGGCACAACAAGCTTGAAAATGAATGTTTAGATTCTGAAACACATTTTTTGAAGCATCAAAAAGGGTATTTGGAGACACAACAAGATTGAAAATGTAAGTTATAATTGAAGGATCAAAAAGTGTGTTTGGAGGCGCAACAACCTTGAAAATGTAAGTTCTAATTGAGGTGCCACAAGCATGAAAGCATGATTATGAAACTTATCGTACTCCCAAATCATATTTTTAAGCTTGTGCATCCTAAACACAAGTTTTGAAGTATGAAAATGTGTGTTTGGAGGTACAGAAAGGTTGAAAATGTAAGTTATGATTTCAAAGCCAGGAGTATGAAAGTGCAGTTATTAAACATATCGTACTCCAAAATTATGATTTCAAAGCCATAAGAGTGAAAGTGTGATTGTGAAGCTTATCATACTCCCAAATTATCATTTTGAAGCTCGTGCTTCCCAAATGCAAGTTGTAAAAGCATCAAAATATGTGTTTGGAGATACAACAAGCTTGAAAATGCAAATTCTGATTTCAAAGCCAGCATGAAAGCAAGATTGTGAAAATTATCCTACTCCCAAATCATCATTTTGAAGCTCGTGCTTCCTAAAAGAAAGTTTTGTAGTATGAAAATGGGTGTTTGGAGGAACAACAAGCTTGAAAATGCAAGTTATGATTCCAAAGCTATGAGCATGAAAGCATGATTATGAAACTTATCATACTACCAAATCAACAATTTGAAGCTAGTGCATGAGCATGAAAGTGCGATTGTGAAACTTATCGTACTCCCAAATCATCATTTTGAAGCTTGTGCTTCCCAAACGCAAGTTTTAAAATCATCAAAATGTGTGTCCAAAGATGCAACAAGCTTGGAATGCAAGTTTTGATTCCGAAGCCATGAGCATGAAAGCACGATTATGAAACTTATCGTACTCCCAAATCATCATTTTTAAGCTTATGCTTCCTAAACACAAATTTTGAAGCATCAAAATGGTTGTTTGGAGGAACAAAATTGAGGGGCCACAACCATGAAAGCATGTTTATGAAACTTATCGTACTCCCAAATCATCATTTTGAAACTTGTGCTTCCCAAACACAAGTAGTAAAAGCATCAAAATGTGTGTTTGGATACAACAAACTTGGAATGCAAGTTCTGATTCTGAAGCCACAAGCATGAAAGCACGATTATGAAACTTATCGTACTCCCAAATCATCATTTTTAAGCTTATGCTTCCTAAATGCAAATTTTGAAGCATTAAAATGGTTGTTTGGAGGCAAAACAAGCTTGAAAATGTAAGTTCTGATTTTGAAGTCACAAGCATGATTATGAAACTTATCATACTTCCAAATCATTGAGGGGCCACGAGCATGAAAGTGGGGTTATTAAACTTATCGTACTTGCAAATAATCATTTTGAAGCTTGTGCTTCCTAAAACCAAGTTTTGAAGCATCAAAATGGGTGTTTCATGGAACAAGTTTGAAAATGCACAATTCAATTTTGAAGCCATGAGAATGCATGTGTGATTGTGAAACTTATCGTACTCCCACATCATCATTTTGAAGCTTGTTTTTCCAAAACACAAGTTGTAAAATCATCAAAACGTGTGTTTGGAGATAAAAACAAGATTGAAAATGCAAGTCTTGAATCCGAAGCCACGAGCATGAAAGCACGATTATGAAAATTATTGTATACCCAAATCATCATTCTGAAGCTTGTGCTTCTTAGACAAAAGTTTTCAAGTGTCAAATTGGGTGTTTGGAGGCACAACAAGTTTGAAAATGCAAGTTATGATTTTGAAGCCACGAGCATGAAAGTGTGATTATGAAACTTATCATACAACCAAATCAACATTTTGAAGGTTGTGCTTCCTAAATACACGTTTTGAAGCATAAAAATGGGTGTATGGAGGCACAACAAGTTTGAAAATACATGTGCTGATTCTGAAGCCACTAGCATGTAAGCATGATGATGAAACTTATCATACTCCCAAATCATCATTTTGAAGCTTGTACTTCCTAAATCCAAGTTTTGAAGCATCAAAATGTGTGTTGAAAATGCAAGTTTTGAGTCTAAACGCATCAGAATGAAAGAATGATTATGAAACTTATTGTACTCGCAAATCATCATTTCAAAGTTTTTCTTCCTAAACTTATGTTTTGAAGCACCAAAATGGGTATGTGCAGGCACAACAACCTTGAAAATGAAAGTTCTGGTTTCTAAACCATGAGCATGAAAGTGCAATTATGAAACTTATTATATTCTCAAATGATCATTTTGAATCATCAAAATGTGTGTTTGGACGCACAATAAACTAAAAAATGCAAGTTTTGATTTTGAAGCCGCATGAAAGCATAGTTCTAAAACTTATCATACTCCCAAATCATCATTTTGAAGTTTGTGCTTTCTAAATGCATGTTTTGAAGCATCATAAAAGGTGTTTGGAGGCACAAAATGATTGAAAATGTAACTTTTGATTCCGAAGCCATGACCATGAAAGCGCGATTATGAAACTTATCCTACTCCCAAATCATCATTTTGAAGCTTGTGATTCTTAACCATAAGTTTTGAAACATCAAAATGTGTCTTTAGAATTACAACAAGCCTAAAAATGCAAGTTCTAATTCCGAAGCCATGAGCGTGAAAGCTCAGTTATGAAACTTATCGTAATCCCAAATCATCATTTTGAAGCTTTTGCTATGCAAGGTTTGAACAATCAAAATGTGTGTTTGGAGGTACAACAAACTTGAAAATGCAAGTTTTTATTGCAAAGCCATGAGCGTGAAAGTGCGATTATCAAAATTACCATACACCCAATTCATCATTTTGAAGCTTGTGCTTCCAAACGTAAGTTTTGAAGCTTCTGCTTCCAAACGTAAGTTTTGAAGCATCAAAATGGATGTTTAGAGGCATGAAAAGTTTGAAAATGTGTTTTCCTGATTACGAAGCCACAAACATGTAAGCACGATTGAAAAGACAAGTTTTGATTTTGAAACCACAAGTATTAAAGCATGATTATCAAACTTATCGTACTCCCAAGTCATCATTTTGAAGCATCAAAATGTTTGGAAGTACAACAAGGTTGAAAATGCAAGTTTTGATTTCGAAGCCATGAGCCTTAAAGCATGATTATGAACTTATCGCACTCTCAAATCATCATTTTGAAGCTTCAAAATGGTTGTTTGGAGGCACAACAAGCTTGAAAATGCAAGTTCTAATTTCGACGACACCTGCATGAAAGCATGATTATGAAACTTATTATAATTTCAAATCATCATTTTGAAGCTTGTGGTTCCTAAACGTAAGTTTTGAAGTATGAAAATGGGTCTTTGGAGGCAAGACAAACTTTCAAATGCAAGTTTTAATTCAGAAGCAATGTATGAAAGCACGATTATGAAACTTATTGTACTCCCAAATCATGATTTTGAAGTTTCTCCTTTCCTAAATGCAAGTGCCTCCAAACACCAATTTTGATGCTTCGAAAATGGGGCTTTCATGGCACAAGGTTCTAAGAGCACAATGTGCTTCAAACTCACATTTTGACACTACCGGATCTGGAATCGGCAATTGCATCTTGAAACCTTGTTGTGCCTACAAACACCAATTTTGATGCTCCGAAACCGGGGCTTTCGATGTGCAAGTTCTGAAACAAGGTTCTAAGAGAATGATGTGCATCAAAATTGAATTTCGATGCTACCATCATGGGAATCAGGACTTGCATCTTGAAAACATTGATTTTGATGTTGCAAAATCAGGGCTTTCAAGGCACAAGCTCCGAAATGAGGTTCTAAGAGCATGATGTACATCAAAATTGCGTTTTGACACTACCAACTCTGGAATCAAGACTTGTATCTTGAAACCTTATTGTGCCTCAAAACAATAATTTTTTATGCTCCAAAATTGAGGCTTTTGAGGCACAACCTCCGAAATGAGGTTCTAAGAACACCATGCTTGTCAAAATCATGTTTTGACACTATCAGCTTGAGAATCGGGACTTGTGTCTTGAAACCTTGTTGTGCCTATCAACATTGATTTTCATGTTTTGAAACTGGAGCTTTCGAGCCACACGCTCCAAAATGAGGTACTAAGAGCACGATGTGCATCAAAATCATGTTTTGACAATACAAGCTCCGGAATAGGCGCTTGCATCTTGAAAGCTTGTTGTGCCTCCAAATACCAATTTGGATGCTTCGAAACCAAAGATTTTGAAACATAAGCTCCTAAACAAGGTTCTAAGAGCACGATGTGCACCAAAATCAAATTTTGAGGCATAAGCTCCAAAACAAGGTTCTAAGAGCACGATGTGCGTCAAAATCAAATTTTGATGCTACCGGCTCCAGAATCAGGACTTGTATCTTGAAACCTTGTTGTGCCTCCAAACATCAATTTTGATGCTCTGAAACTGTAGATTTTCAGGCACAAGCTCCGAAACGTGGTTCTAAGAGCACGATGTGTGTCAAAATCGCATTTTGATGCTATCAACTCTGGAATCAGCACTTGCATCTTGAAATCTTGTTGTGCCTCCATACACCGATTTTGATGCTCCAAAATCAAAGCTTTTGATGCACAAGCTCCGAAAAGAGAATGATATTTGTCTGAATCAAATTTTGATAGTACTGACTCTTTAATTGGGACTTGCATCTTGAAAGCTTGTTGTGCCTCCAAACACCAATTTTTATGCTCTGTAACTGGTGCTTTCAAAGATCAAGCTCTTAAAGGAGGTTCTAAGAGCACATTGTGTGTCAAAATTGAATTTTGATGCTATCGGCTCCGAAATCAAGACTTGTGCCTTGAAAACTTGTTGTACATCAAAACATTGATTTTCATTCTCTAAAGCAGGGGCTTTCAAGGCACAATATCCAAAATGAGGTTCTAAGAGCACAATGTGCCTTAAAATCATGTTTTGATGCTACTGGCTCAGGAATCGAGACTTGTGTCTTGAAACCTCTTTGTGCCTCCAAACATTGATTTTGATGCTCTGAAATTAGGGCTTTCAAGGTATAAGCTCCTTCTAAGAGCATAATGTATGCCAAAATCATGTTTTAACGCTACCGACTCTGGAATCTGGACTTGCATCTTCAAACTGTGTTGTGCCTCCAAACAACAATTTTGATGCTCTGAAATCAGGGCTTTCAAGGTATAAGATCCAAAATGAGGTTATAAGAGAATGATGTGCATAAAAATAAAATTTTGACACTATCGGCTCCAAAATCAGGACTTGCATCTTGAAACCTTGTTGTGCCTCCAAACACTAATTTTGATTCTTCGAAACCAAGGCTTTTGAGACACAATTTCAAAAACGATGTTCTAAAAGCACGAAGTGCACCAAAATAGCAATTTGACGCTACCAGCTTCGAAATCGGGACTTGCATCTTCAAACCCTGTTATGCCGCTAAACATCTATTTTGATACTTTGAAATTGGCGCCTTCGAGGCATAAGCTCAAAAAAAGGGTTCTAAGAGCACAATGTGCATCAAAGTTGAATTTTAACGCTACAGGCTCTAAAACTGGGACTTGCATCTTGAAACCATGTTGTGCCTCAAAACAGCAATTTTGGTGCTCTAAAACTGGGGCTTTCTATGCACAAGCTTCGAAATGAAGTTCTATGAGCATGATGTGTGCCAAAATTGTGTTTTGACGCTACCGGCTCTAGAATCAAGACTTACGACTTCAATTCAACCTTGTTGTGCCTCAAAACACTGATTTTGACGCTTCGCAACTGGGGCTTTCGAGGCACAAGCCCCAAAATGAGCTTCTAAGAGAATGATGTGCGCAAAATTGAATTTTGATGCTACCGGCTCTAGAATCGAGACTTGCATCATGCTCGTCACTTTGGAATCGGAACTTGCATTTTCAAAGCTTGTTGTACCTCCAAACACACATTTTGATTCTTCAAACCTTGCATTTAGTAACCAAAAGCTTCAACAGGAAGATTTGGGAGTACAATAAGTTTCATGACCGTGTTTCCATGCTCATGGCTTTGAAATTAGAACTTGCATTTTCAAGCTTGTTGTACCTCCAAACACACATGTTAATGATTAAAAAGTTGCGTCTAGAAAGCACAAGCTTCAAAATGGTGATTTTGGATTCGGATAAGTTTCATAACAGAGCTTTCACACTCGTGGCTTCAGAATTAGAACTTGCACATTTTCAAAGCTTGTTGTACCTCCAAAAACACATTTCGATTCTTCAAACCTTGCATTTAGCAACCAAAAGCTTCAAAATGATGATTTGGGAGTATGATAAGTTTCATGACCGTGTTTCCATGCTCGTGGCTTTGAAATTAGAACTCGCATTTTCATTCTTGTTGTACCTCCAAACACACATGTTAATGATTAAAAACTTGCGTTTAGGAAGCGCAAGCTTCAAAATGATGATTTTGGATTTCGATAAGTTTCACAACAAAGCTTTCACGCTCATTGCTTCGGAACTAGAACTTGTATTTTTAAGCTTGTTGTGATTTCAAACACACATTTTGAATCGCACTTTCATGTGAAGCTTGCACTTCCTAAACGCAAGTTGTAAAACCATCAAAATGTGTTTTCGGAGATACAACAAGCTTGAAAATGCAAGTTTCTATTCCGAAGCCACGAGCATGAAAGCACGATTATGAAAGTTATCATACTCCCAAATCATCATTTTGAAGTTTCTGCTTCCTAAAACACATGTTTTCAAGCATCAAAAAGGGTGTTTGGAGGCACAACAAGATTGAAAATGCAAGTATTAATTCTGAAGCCTCAACCATGATTAGGAAACTTATCATACTCCAAAATCATCAGTTTAAAATTTATGCTTCCTAAAAGCATGTATTGAAGTATGAAAATGGGTGTTGGGAGGCACAAGAAGTTTGAAAATGCAAGTTTTGATTCTGAAGCCACGAGCATGAAAGCATCATTGTGAAACTTATCGCACTCCCAAATCATCATTTTGAAACATGTGCTTCCTAAACACAAGTTTTGAAGTGTCAAAATGGGTGTTTGGAGGCACACCAAGCTTGAAAATGTAAGTTCTAATTGAGGCACAAGGAGCATGAAAGTGTGATTATGAAACCTATCGTACTCCCAAATCATAATTTTCAAGTTTATGCTTCTGAAACGCAAATTTTTGAATTATGAAAATGTGTGTTTGGAGGTACAATAAGCTTGAAAATGGAAGTTATGATTTCAAAGCCATAAGCATGAAAGTACGACTAGGAAACTTATCGTACTCTCTAGGCAGTGTTCCTGAATGCATGTGTATTCCCCCTAATAATATTTTAACGTACTACTCTATAGGGTATCATTTTAATGTGGGTAACTTCCCACGGTAGTTTTTCCCTTGACTAGGTTTTCCACGTCAAACTCTTGGTGTTATGTGAGTTGTTGTTATTTATTTTATCTTTGTTCTTAGTCCAACTGATTAGATACAAAGTTGTGATAAAATTGTTATAGCGAGTGAAAACTAATTCACCCCCCTCTCAGTTTTCCTTCATTATTATTGTCGATTCAATTTTGATCCTCCGAAATGAGGTTCTAAGAGAACAATGACCATCAAAATCATGTTTCAATGCTACTAGCTCTGGAATTAGGACTTGCATCTTCAAACCTTGTTTTGCATCCAAACATTGATTTTGATGCTCTAAAACTGAGGCTTTTGAGTGACAAGCTCCAAAACAAGGTTCTAAGAGCATGAGGTGTGTCAAAATCAAATTTTGACACTACTAGCTCTGAAATAAGGACTTGCATCTTCAAACCTTGTTGTACCTCCAAATATCAATTTCGATGCTCCAAAATTGGGGCTTTTGAGGCACAATTTTTAAAACAAGGTTCTACGAGTATAATGTGCATCAAAATTGAATTTTGATTCTACTGGCTCTAGAATCGGGGTTTGCATCTTGAAACCTTGTTGTGCCTCAAAACACTTATTTAGATGCTCTGAAACCAGGGCTTTCGAGACACAAGCTTCAAAATGAGAATCTAAGAGCACGATGTGCGCCAAAATCAGATTTTGATGCTATTGACTCTAGAATCGGGACTTGCATCTTAAAACTCTGTTGTGCCTCTAAGAGAATGATGTGCGTCAAAATTGAATTTTGATGCTACAGGCTCTGGAATAGGGACTTTCGTGCAACCTTGTGCCTCCAAACACCAATTTTGATGCTCCAAAACTGGGGATTTCGAGGCACAAGCTCCTAAACAAGGTTTTAAGAGCACAATGTGCTTCAAAATCGCATTTTGACACTACCGGCTTTGGAATTGGGACTTGCGTCTTAAAACCTTGTTATGCCTCAAAACACCAATTTTGATGCTCCGAAACTGGGGCTTTCGATGTCCAAGCTCTGAAACAAGGTTCTAAGAGAACAATGTGCATCAAAATTGAATTTTGATGCTACCAGCACAGGAATCGGAACATTCATCTTGAAAACATTGATTTTGATGTTCCAAAAATTCAGGGCTTTCAAGGCACAAGCTCAGAAATGAGGTTCTAAGAGCACGATGTACATCAAAATTGCATTTTGATGCTACCGACTCTAGAATCAGGACTTGTGTCTTGAAACCTTGTTGTGCCTCCAAACACTAATTTTTATGCTCCAAAAACGAGGCTTTTGAGGCACAACCTCTGAAATGAGGTTTTCAAGAACACCATGTTTGTCAAAATCGTGTTTTGACACTATCAGCTTGAGAATCGAACTTCTGTCTTGAAACCTTGTTCTACCTTTAAACATTGATTTTGATGTTTTAAAACTAGAGCTTTTGAGCCACACGCTCCAAAATGAGGTACTAAGAGCACGATGTGCATCAAAATCACGTTTTGACAATACAAGCTACTGAATAGGGGCTTGCGTCTTGAAAGCGTGTCGTGCCTCCAAACACCAATTTTGATGCTTTGAAACCAAATATTTTGAGGCATAAGCTCCAAAACAAGGTTCTAAGAGCACGATGTGTGTCAAAATCAAATTTTCATGTTATCGGCTCTAGAATCAGGACTTGTGTCTTGAAACCTTGTTGTGCCTCCAAACATCAATTTTGATGCTCTGAAAACACAAATTTTCAAGCACAAGCTATGAAACAGGGTTCTAAGAGCATGATGTGTGTCAAAATTGCATTTTGATGCTATTGGCTCTGGAATCAACAATTGCATCTTGAAAGCTTGTTGTGCCTCCAAACACCAATTTTGATGCTCCAAAATCAAGGCTTTTGATGCACAAGCTCCGAAAAGAAAATGATATTCGTCTAATTCAAATTTTAACAGTACCGACTCTTGAATTGGGACTTGCATCTTGAAAGCTTGTTGTGCCTCCAAACACCAATTTTTATGCTCCAAAACTAGTGCTTTCAATGCACAATCTCTTAAAGGAGGTTCTAAGAGCACAATGTGCGTCAAAATTGAATTTTGATGCTATCGGCTCTGAAATCAGGACTTGCGCCTTGAAAACTTGTTGTACATCCAAACACTGATTTTCATTCTCTAAAGTAGGGGATTTCAAGGCACAATATCCAAAATGAAGTTATAAGAGCACGATGTGCATTAAAATCATGTTTTGATGCTACCGGCTCAGGAATCGAGACTTGTGTCTTGAAACCTCCTTTTGCCTCCAAACATTGATTTTGATGCTCTGAACTCAGGGCTTTCGAGGTATAAGATCCTTCTAAGAGCATAATGTGTGCCAAAATCATGTTTTAATGCTACTGACTCTGGAATCTAGACTTGGGTCTTGAAACTATGTTGTGCCTCCAAACAACAATTATGATGCTCTGAAATTGGGGCTTTTGAGGCATAAGATCCAAAATGAGGTTATAAGAGAATGACATGCATAAAAACAAAATTTTGATGCTATCGGCTCCAAACTCGGGACTTCCATCTTGAAACCTTGTTGTGCCTCCAAACACTGATTTTGATTCTTCGAAACCGAGGCTTTCGAGACACAATTTCAAAAATGATGTTCTAAAAGCACGAAGTGCACCAAAATAGCTTTTTGACACTACAAGCTTCAAAATCGGGACTTGCATATTGAAACCCTGTTATGCCGCCAAACATCTATTTTGATACTTTTAAACCAAGGCCTTCAAGGCACAAGCTCCAAAAAGGGGTTCTAAGAGCACAATGTGCATCAAAGTCAAATTTTAATGCTACAGGCTCTAAAACTGGGACTTGCATCTTGAAACCATGTTGTGCCTCAAAACACCAATTTTGGTGCTCTAACACTGGGGCTTTTGAAGCACAAGCTTTGAAATGAAGTTCTAAGAGCATGATGTGTGCCAAAATTGCGTTTTGACGCTACCAGCTCTAGAATCAGGACTTATGACTTGAATTCAACCTTGTTGTGCCTCGAAACATAGAGTTTGATGCTCCAAAACTTGGGCTTTCAAGGTAAAAGCCCCAAAATGAGCTTCTATGAGAATGATGTGCACAAAATTGAATTTTGATGCTACCGGCTCCAAAATCGAGACTTCCATCATGCTCGTGGCTTTGGAATCAAAACTTGTATTTTCAAACCTTGTTGTACCTCAAAACAAACATTTTGATTCTTCAAACCTTCCGTTTAGTAACCAAAAGCTTCAAAAGGATGATTTTGGAGTACAATAAGTTTCATAACTGTGTTTCCATGCTTGTGGCTTTGAAATTAGAACTTGCATTTTCAAGTTTGTTGTACCTCCAAACACACATGTTAATGATTAAAAAGTTGCATTTAGGAAGCGCAAGCTTCAAAATGGTGATTTTGGATTCGGATAAGTTTCATAATAGAGCTTTCATGCTTGTGGCTTCAGAATTAGAACTTGCACATTTTCAAAGCTTGTTGTACCTCCAAAAACACATTTTGATTCTTCAAACCTTGCATTTAGTAACCAAAAGCTTCAAAATGATGATTTGGGAGTACGATAAGCTTCATGACCGTGTTTCCATGCTCGTGGCTTTGAAATTAGAACTCACATTTTCATTCTTGTTGTACCTCCAAACACACATGTTAATGATTAAAAACTTGCGTTTAGGAAGCACAAGCTTCAAAATGATGATTTTGGATTCCGATAAGTTTCACAACAGAGCTTTCAAGCTTGTGGCTTCAGAATTAGAACTTGGATTTTTAAGCTTGTCGTGCTTCCAAACACACATTTTGATGTTTCTAAACTTATGTCTAGGAAGCACAAGCTTCAAAATGATGATTTGGGAATAGGATAAGTTTCATAATCGTGCTTTCATGCGAAGCTTGTGCTTCCTAAATGCAAGTTGTAAAACCATCATAATGTGTTTTTGGAGATACAACAAGCTTGAAAATGCAAGTTTATATTCCGAAGCCACAAGCATGAAAGCACGATTATGAAAGTTATCGTACTCCCAAATCATCATTTTGAAGTTTGTGCTTCCTAAAACACATGTTTTCAAGCATCAAAAAGGGTGTTTGGAGGCACAACAAGATTGAAAATGCAAGTTTTGATTCTAAAGCCTCAACCATGATTATGAAACTTATCATACTCCAAAATCATCAGTTTAAAATTTATGCTTCCTAAAAGCATGTATTGAAGCATGAAAATGGGTGTTGGGAGGCACAAGAAGTTTGAAAATGCAAGTTTTGATTTCGAAGCCATGAGCATGAAAGCATTGTTGTGAAACTTATCGCACTCCCAAATCATCATTTCGAAACATGTGCTTCCTAAACAAAGGTTTTGAAGTGTCAAAATGGGTGTTTGGAGGCACAACAAGCTTGAAAATGTAAGTTCTAATTTAGGGGCGACAAGCATGAAAGCGTGATTGTGAAACTTATCGTACTCCCAAATCATAATTTTGAAGTTTGTGCTTCCAAAACGCAATTTTTTGAATTATGAAAATGTGTGTTTGGAGGTAGAATAACCTTGAAAATGGAAGTTATGATTTTGAATCCATGAGCATGAAAGTGTGACTGGGAAACTTATCGTACTCTTTAGGCAGTGTTCCTGAATGCATGTGCATTCCCCCTAATAATATTTTCACGTACTACTCTGTAGGGTATCATTTTAATGTGAGTAGCTTCCCACCGTGATTTTTACCTTAACTAGGTTTTCCACATCAAACTCTTGGTGTTATGTGAGCTGTTGTTATTTATTTAATCTTTGTTCTTATTGAAATTGATCAGATATGAAGTTGTGATAAAATTGTTATAGCCAATGAAAACTGATTCACCCCCTCTCAGTTTTCCTTCATTATTATTGCCGACTCGATTTTTATGCTCCGAAATGAGGTTCTAAGAGAACAATGACCGTCAAAATCATGTTTCGATGCTACTGGCTCTAGAATTAGGACTTGCATCTTCTAACCTTGTTTTGCATCCAAACACTGATTTTGATGCTCTAAAACTAAGGATTTTGAGTGACAAGCTCCAAAGCAAGGTTCTAAGAGCATGAGGTGTGTCAAAATCAAATTTTGACACTACCAGCTCTGGAATAAGGACTTGCATCTTCAAACCTTGTTGTGCCTCCAAATATTGATTTCGATGCTCCAAAACTAGGGCTTTTGAGGCACAATTTCGAAAACAAGGTTCTAAGAGCATAATGTGCATCAAAATTGAATTTTGATTCTACTGGCTCTAGAATCGGGGCTTGCATCTTGAGACCTTGTTGTGCCTCAAAACACTTATTTACATGCTCTGAAACTGGGGCTTTCGAGGCACAAGCTTCGAAATGAGGTTCTAAGAGCACTATGTGCGCCAAAATCAGATTTTGATGCTATTGACTCTAGAATCGAGACTTGCATCTTGAAACTTTGTTGTGCCTCTAAAAGAATAATGTGCGTCAAAATTGAATATTGACGCTACAGGCTCCGAAATAGGGACATTCGTGCAACCTTGTGCCTCCAAACACCAATTTTGATGCTATGAAACTGGGGCTTTCGAGGCACAAGCTCCTAAACAAGGTTCTAAGAGCACAATGTGCTTCAAAATCGCATTTTGACACTACCGGCTTTGGAATCGAGACTTGCATCTTGAAACCTTGTTGTGCCTCCAAACACCAATTTTGATCTTCCAAAACCGAGGCTTTCGATGTGCAAGCTCCAAAACAAGGTTCTAAGAGAACAATGTGCATCAAATTTCAATTTTGATGCAACTAGCATAGGAATCGGGACTTGCATCTTGAAAACATTGATTTTGATGTTCCAAAATCAGGGCTTTCAAGGCACAAGCTCCGAAATGAGGTTCTAAGAGAACGATGTACATCAAAATTGCGTTTTGACACTACCGACTCTGGAATCGGGACTTGTGTCTTGAAACCTTGTTGTGCCTCCAAACACTAATTTTTATCCTCCAAAAATGAGGCTTTTGAGGCACAACCTCCGAAATGAGGTTCTAAGAACACCATGTTTGTCAAAATCGTGTTTTGACGCTATCAGCTTGAGAATCAGACTTGTGTCTTGAAACCTTGTTATGCCTTTAAACATTGATTTTGATGTTTTGAAATTGGAGCTTTCGAGCCACATGCTCTGAAATGAGGTACAAAGAGCACGATGTGCATCAAAATCATGGTTTGACACTACAGGCTCCGGAATAGGGACTTGCATCTTGAAAGCATGTCGTGCCTCCCAACACCAATTTTGATGGTTTGAAACCAAATAGTTCGAGGCATAAGCTCCAAAACAAAGTTCTAAGAGCACGATGTGCATCAAAATCAAATTTTCATGCTATTGGCTCCAGAATCAGGACTTGTGTCTTGAAACCTTGTTGTGCCTCCAAACATCAATTTTGATGCTCTGAAACTGCAAATTTTTCAGGCACAAGCTCTAAAATGAGTTTCTAAGAGCACGATGTGTGTCAAAATTGCATTTTGATGCTATCAGCTTCGGAATTAACACTTGCATCTTGAAAGCTTGTTGTGCCTCCAAACACCAATTTTGATACTCCAAAATCAAGGCTTTTGATGCACAAGCTCTGAAAAGAAAATGATATTCATCTGATTCAAATTTTGACAGTACTGACTCTTCGATGCACAAGCTTCGAAATGAAGTTCTAAGAGCATGATGTGCGCCAAAATTGCGTTTTGACGCTACCGGCTCTAGAATCAAGACTTATGACTTGAATTCAACCTTGTTATACCTCAAAACACTGATTTTGATGCTCCGCAACTGGGGCTTTCAAGGCACAAACCCCAAAATGAGCTTCTAAGGGAATGATCTGCACCAAATTGAATTTTGATGCTACCGGCTCCAGAATAGAGACTTGCATCATGCTCATGGCTTTGGAATCAGAACTTGCATTTTCAAAGCTTGTTGTACCTCGAAACAAACATTTTGATTCTTCAAACCTTGCATTTAGTAACCAAAAGCTTCAAAAGGATGATTTTAGAGTACGATAAGTTTCATAACCGTGTTTCCATGCTCGTGGCTTTGAAATTAGAACTTGCATTTTCAAGCTTGTTGTACCTCCAAACACACATGTTAATGAATAAAAAATTGTGTTTAGGAAGTGCGAGCTTCAAAATGGTGATTTTGGATTCGGATAAGTTTCTTAATAGAGCTTTCACGCTCGTAGCTTTAGAATTAGAACTTGCACATTTTCAAATCTTGTTGTACCTCCAAAAACACATTTTGATTCTTCAAACCTTGCATTTAGTAACCAAAAGCTTCAAAATGATGATTTGGGAGTACGATAAGTTTCATGACCGTGTTTCCATGCTCGTGGCTTTGAAATTAGAACTCGCATTTTCATTCTTGTTGTACCTCCAAACACACATGTTAATGATTAAAAACTTGCGTTTAGGAAGTGCGAGCTTCAAAATGATGATTTTGGATTCCGATAAGGTTCATAATAGAGCTTTCACGCTCGTGGCTTCAGAATTAGAACTTGCATTTTTAAGCTTGTCGTGCTTCCACACACACATTTTGATATTTCTAAACTTATGTCTAGGAAGCACAAGCTTCAAAATGATGATTTGGGAGTAGGATAAGTTTCATAATCACGCTTTCATGTGAAGCTTGCGCTTCCTAAACGCAAGTTGTAAAACCATGAAAATGTGTTTTTGTAGATACAACAAGCTTGAAAATGCAAGTTTCTATTCCGAGGCCACGAGCATGAAAGTGCCATTATGAAAGTTATCGTAATCCCAAATCATCATTTTGAAGTTTGTGCTTCCTAAAACACATGTTTTGAAGCATCAAAAAGGGTGTTTGGAGGCACCACAAGATTGAAAATGCAAGTTTTGATTCTGAAGCCTCAACCATGATTATGAAACTTATCATACTCCAAAATCATCAGTTTAAAATTTATGCTTCCTAAAAGCATGTATTGAAGCATCAAAATGGGTGTTGGGAGGCACAAGAAGTTTGAAAATGCAAGTTCTGATTTCTAAGCCACGAGCATGAAAGCGTCGTTGTGAAACTTATCGCACTCCCAAATCATCATTTTGAAACATGTGCTTCCTAAACACAAGTTTTGAAGTGTCAAAATAGGTGTTTGGAGGCACACCAAGCTTGAAAATGTAAGTTCTAATTGAGGGGTGACGAGCATGAAAGTGTGATTATGAAACTTATCGTACTCCCAAATCAAAATTTTGAAACTTGTGCTTTCTAAACGCAATTTTTTGAAGAATGAAAATGTGTGTTTGGTGCGACTGGTGTTATGTGAGTTGTTGTTATTTAATTTATCTTTGTTCTTATTGCAATTGATCAGATACGAAGTTGTGATAAAATTGTTATATCCAATGAAAACTGATTCAGCCCCCTCTTAGTTTTCCTTCATTATTATTGCCGACTTGATTTTGATGCTCCAAAATGAGGTTCTAAAAGAACAATGACCGTCAAAATCATGTTTTGATGCTATTGGCTCTAAAATTAGGACTTGCATCTTCAAACCTTGTTTTGCATCCAAACATTGATTTTGATGCTCTAAAACTGAGGCTTTTGAGTGACAAGCTCCAAAGCAAGGTTCTAAGAGCATGAGGTGTGTCAAAATCAAATTTGACACTACCAGCTCTAGAATAAGGACTTGCATCTTCAAACCTTTTTGTACCTCCAAACATCGATTTCGATGCTACAAAACTGGGGCTTTTGAGGCACAATTTCTAAAATAAGGTTCTAAGAGCACCAATGTGCATCAAAATTGAATTTTGATTCTACTGGCTCTAGAATCAAGGCTTGCATCTTGAAACCTTGTTGTGCCTCAAAACACTTATTTAGATGATCCGAAACTAGATCTTTCAGGCCACGAGCTCCGAAATTAGCTTCTAAGAGAATGATGTGCATCAAAATCAAATTTTGACGCTACGGGCTCCGGAATAGGGACTTGCTTCCTGAAACCTTGGTGCCTTCAAACAATGATTTTGATGTTTCAAAATCAGAGCTTTCGAGGCACGAGCTCTGCAAACGAGGTTCTAGGAGCATGATGTGTGTCAAAATCACGTTTCGACGCTACCGGCTTCGAAATCGCGACTTGCATCTTGCAACCTTTTGCCTCCAAACATGAATTTTGATGCTCCAAAACCCGGGCTTTCGAGGCACCAGCTCCTAAATAAGGTTCTAAGAGCACAATGTGCTTCAAAATTGCATTTTGACACTACCGGCTTTGGAATCGGGACTTGCATCTTGAAACCTTGTTGTGCCTCCAAACACCAATTTTGATGCTCCAATTCGATGTGCAAGCTCTGAAACAAGTTTCTAAGAGAACGATGTGCATCAAAATTGAATTTTGATGCTACCAGCATGAGAATCGGGACTTGCATCTTGAAAACATTGATTTTGATGTTCCAAAATCAGGGCTTTCAAGGCACAAGCTCAGAAATGAGGTTCTAAGAGCATGATGTACATCAAAATTGCGTTTTGACGCTACCGACTCTGGAATCAGGACTTGTGTCTTGAAACCTTGTTTTGCTTCCAAACACTAATTTTTATGCTCCAAAAATGAGGCTTTTGAGGCACAACCTCCGAAATGAGGTTCTAAGAACACCATGTGTTGTCAAAATTGTGTTTTGACGCTATCAGCTTGAGAATCGGGACTTGTGTCTTGAAACCTTGTGTGCCTTTAAACATTGATTTTGATGTTTTGAAATGGGAACTTTTGAGCCACATGCTCCGAAACAAGGTACTAAGAGCACGATGTGCATCAAAATCATGTTTTGACACTACAGGCTCCGAAATACGGGCTTGCATCTTGAAAGCGTGTTGTGCCTCCAAACACCAATTTTGATGCTTCGAAACTGAAGATTTTGAGGCATAAGCTCCAAAACAAAACAAGGTTCTAAGAGCACGATGTGCATCAAAATCAAATTTTGATGCTACTGGCTCCAGATTCAGGACTTGTGTCTTGAAATCTTGTTGTGCCTCCAAACATCAATTTTGATGCTCTAAAACCACAAATTTTCAGGCACAAGCTTTGAAACGAGGTTCTAAGAGCATGATGTGTGCCTAAATTGCATTTTGACGCTATCGGCTCTAGAATCAACACTTGCATCTTGAAAGCTTCTTGTGCCTTCAAACACCGATTTTGATGATCCAAAATCAAGACTTTTGATGCACAAGCTTCAAAAAGAGAATGATATTCGTCTGATTGAAATTTTCATAGTACCGACTCTTCAATTGGGACTTGCATGTTGAAAGCTTGTTGTGCCTCCAAACACTAATTTTTATGCTCCGAAACTGGTGCTTTCAACACACAATCTCTTAAAGGAGTTTCTAAGAGCACAATGTGTGTCAAAATTGAATTTTGTTGCTATCGGCTCCGAAATCGGGACTTGCGCCTTGAAAACTTCTTGTACATCCAAACACTAATTTTCATTCTCTAAAGTAGGGGCTTCCAAGGCACAACATCCAAAATGAGGTTCTAAGAGCTCGATGTGCGTTAAAATCACATTTTGATGCTACCGGCTCAAGAATCGAGACTTGTGTCTTTAAACCTCCTTCTGCCTCTAAACACTAATTTTGATGCTTTGAAATCAGGGCTTTCGAGGTATAAGCTCCTTCTAAGAGCATAATGTGTGCTGAAATCATGTTTTAATGCTATCGACTCTAGAATCTGGACTTGGGTCCTAAAACTGTATTGTGCCTCCAAACAACAATTTTGATGCTTTGAAATTGGGCCTTTCGAGGCATAAGATCCAAAATGAGGTTATAAGAGAATTATGTGCATAAAAATAAAATTTTGATGCTATCGGCTCCAAAATCGGGATTTGCATCTTGAAACCTTGTTGTGCCTCCAAACACCAATTTTGATTCTTCGAAACCGAGGCTTTCGAGACACAATTTCAAAAATGATGTTCTAAAAGCACGAAGTGCACCAAAATAGCGTTTTGATGCTACCAGCTTCGAAATCGAGACTTGCATCTTGAAACGCTGTTATGCCACCAAACATCTATTTTCATACTTTGAAACCGAGGCCTTCAAGGCACAAGTTTCAAAAAGGGGTTCTAAGAGCACAATGTGCATCAAAGTCAAATTTTAATGCTACGGGTTCTAAAACTAGGACTTGCATCTTGAAATCGTGTTGTGCCTCAAAACACCAATTTTGGTGCTCTGAAACTGGGGCTTTCAATGCACAAGCTTCAAAATGAAGTTCTAAGAGGATGATGTGTGCCAAAATTGCATTTTGATGCTACCGGCTCTAGAATCAGTACTTATGACTTGAATTCAACCTTGTTGTGCCTCGAAACACTGATTTTGATGCTCTGAAACTTGGGCTTTCAAGGTAGAAGCCCCAAAATGAGCTTCTATGAGAATGATGTGCACAAAATTGAATTTTGATGCTACCGGCTCCAGAATCGAGACTTGCATCATGCTCGTGGCTTTAGAATCGGAACTTGCATTTTCAAAGCTTGTTGTACCTCCAAACACACATTTTGATTCTTCAAACCTTGCATTTAGTAACCAAAAGCTTCAAAAAGATGATTTGGGAGTACGATAAGTTTCATAACCATGTTTCCATGCTCTTGGCTTTGAAATTAGAACTTGCATTTTCAAGCTTGTTGTACCTCCAAACACACATGTTAATGATTAAAAAGTTGCATTTAGGAAGTGGAAGATTCAAAATGTTTATTTTGGATTCCGATAAGTTTCATAATAGAGCTTTCATGCTCGTGGCTTTGGAATTAGAACTTGCATTTTTAAGCCTGTCATGCTTCCAAACACACATTTTGATGTTTCTAAACTTATTTCTAGGAAGCACAAGCTTCAAAATGATCATTTGGGAATAGGATAAGTTTCATAATCACGCTTTCATGCGCTTCCTATACGCAAGTTGTAAAACCATCAAAATGTGTTTTTCGAGATACAACAAGCTTGAAAATGCAAGTTTCTATTCCGAAGCCATGAGCATGAAAGTGCAATTATGAAAGTTATGGTACTCCCAAATCATCATTTTGAAGTTTGTGCTTCCTAAAACACATGTTTTGAAGGATCAAAAAGGGTGTTTGGAGGCACAACAAGATTGAAAATGCAAGTTTTGATTCTGAAGCCTCAACCATGATTATGAAACTTATCATACTCCAAAATCATCAATTTAAAATTTATGATTCCTAAAAGCATGTATTGAAGCATCAAAATGGGTGTTGGGAGGCACAAGAAGTTTGAAAATGCAAGTTCTGATTCTGAAGCCACGAGTATGAAAGCGTCATTGTGAAACTTATCGCACTCCCAAATCATCATTTCGAAACATGTGCTTCCTAAACACAAGTTTTGAAGTGTCAAAATGGGTGTTTGGAGGCACACCAAGCTTGAAAATGTAAGTTCTAATTGAGGGGCGACAAGCATGAAAGCATGATTATGAAACTTATCGTACTCCCAAATCATAATTTTGAAGCTTGTGCTTCCTAAACAAAATTTTTTGAAGTATGAAAATGTGTGTTTTGAGGTACAGTAAGCTTGAAAATGCAAGTTATGATTTTGAAGCCATGAGCATGAAAGTACGACTGGGAAACTTATCGTACTCTCTAGGCAGTGTTCCTGAATGCATGTGCATTCCCTGTTATAATATTTTAATGTGGATAGCTTCCCAGCGTGGTTTTTCCCTTAACTAGTTTTTCCATGTCAAACTATTGGTGTTATGTGAGTTGTTATTTATTTTATCTTTGTTCATATTGCAATTGATCAGATACAAAGTTGTGATAAAATTGTTATATCCAGTGAAAACTGATTCAACCCCCTCTCAAGTTTCCTTCATTATTATTGCCGACTCAATTTTGATGCTCTGAAATGAGGTTCTAAGAGAACAATGACTGTCAAAATCATGTTTTGATGCTACTGGCTCTAAAATTAGGACTTGCATCTTCAAACCTTGTGTTTACATCCAAACACTGATTTTGATGCTCTAAAACTGAGGCTTTCAAGTGACAAGCTCCAAAGCAAGGTTCTAAGAGCATGAGGTGTGTCAAAATCAAATTTTGACACTACTAGCTCTGGAATAAGGACTTCCATCTTCAAACCTTGTTGTGCCTCCAAACATCGATTTCAATGCTCCAAAACTGGGGCTTTTCAGGCACAATTTCTAAAATAAGGTTCTAAGAGCACAATGTGCATCAAAATTGAATTTTGATTCTACTGGCTCTAGAATCGGGGCTTGCATTTTGAAACGTTTTTGTGCCTCAAAACACTTATTTAGATGCTCCAAAACCTGGGCTTTCGAGGGACAAGCTTTGAAATGAGGTTCTAAGAGCAAGATGTGTGCCAAAATCATATTTTGGCACTATTGACTCTAGAATTGGGACTTGCATCTTGAAACTTTGTTGTGCCTCCAAACACCAATTTTGATGCTCCAAAACTGGGGCTTTCGAGGCACGAGCTCTTAAACAAGGCTCTAAGAGCACAATGTGCTTCAAAATCGCATTTTGACACTACTGGCTCTGGAATCGGGACTTGCATCTTGAAACCTTGTTGTGCCTCCAAACACCAATCTTGACGCTCTGAAATCGGGGCTTTTGATGTGCAAGCTCCGAAACAAGGTTCTAAGAGAACGATGTGCATCAAAATTCAACATGGGAATCGGGACTTGCATCTTGGAAACATTGATTTTGATGTTCCAAAATAAGGGCTTTCAAGGCACAAGCTCCGAAATGAGGTTCTAAGAGCATGATGTACATCAAAATTGCATTTTGACGCTATCGACTTTGGAATTGGGACTTGTGTCTTGAAACCTTGTTGTGCCTCCAAACACTAATTTTTATGCTCCAAAAATGAGGCTTTTGAGGCACAACCTCCAAAATGAGGTTCTAAGAACACCATGTTTGTCAAAATCGTGTTTTGACGCTATGAGCTTGAGAATCGGGACTTGTGTCTTGAAACGTTGTTGTGCCTTTAAATATTGATTTTGATGTTTTAAAACTGGAGATTTTGAACCACATGCTCCAAAACAAGGTACTAAGAGCACGATGTGCATCAAAATCACATTTTGACACTACAAGCTCCAGAATAGGGGTTTGCATCTTGAAAGCTTGTTAAAAATCACGTTTTGACACTACAGGCTCCGGAATAGGGGCTTGCATCTTGAAAGCTTGTTGTGCCTCCAAACACCAATTTTGATGCTTCAAAACTAAAGATTTTGAGGCATAAGCTCCAAAACAAGGTTCTAACAACACAATGTGTGTCAAAATCAAATTTTGACACTACCGGCTCTAGAATCAGGACTTGTATCTTGAAACCTTGTTGTGCCTCCAAACATCAATTTTGATGCTCTGAAACCATAGATTTTCAGACACAAGCTCCGAAATGAGATTCTAAGACCACGATGTGTGTCAAAATTGCATTTTGATGCTATCAGCTCTAGAATCATCACTTGCATCTTGAAAGCTTGTTGTGCCTCCAAACACCGATTTTGATGCACCAAAATTGAGGCTTTTGATGCACAAGCTCCGAAAAGAGAATGATATTCGTTTGAATCAAATTTTGACAGAACCCACTCCTGAATTGGGACTTGCATCCTGAAAGCTTGTTGTGCCTCCCAAAACTATTTTTTATGCTCCAAAAATGAGGCTTTTGAGGCACAACCTCTGAAATGAGCTTCTAAGAACACCATGGTTGTCAAAATTGTGTTTTGACGCTATGAGCTTGAGAATTGGGACTTGTGTCTTGAAACCTTATTGTGCCTTTAAACATTGATTTTGATGTTTTGAAACTAGAGCTTTCAAGCCACATGCTCTGAAATGAGGTACTAAGAGCACGATGTGCATCAAAATCACATTTTGACACTACAAGCTCCGGAATAGGGGTTTGCATCTTGAATGCTTGTTCAAAATCACATTTTGACACTACAGGCTTTGGAATAGGGTCTTGCATCTTAAAAGCTTGTTGTGCCTCCAAAAACCAATTTTTATGCTTTGAAATCAAAGATTTTGAGGCATAAGCTGCAAAACAAGGTTTTAACAGCACAATGTGCGTCAAAATTAAATTTTGACACTACCAGCTCTAAAATCAGGACTTGTGTCTTGAAACCTTGTTGTGCCTCCAAACATCAATTTTGATGCTCTGAAACTACATATTTTTAGGCACAAGCTCCGGAATGAGGTTCTAAGAGCACGATGTGTGTCAAAATCAAATTTTGATGCTATCAGCTCCAGAATCAGCACTTGCATCTTGAAAGCTTGTTGTGCCTCCAAACACCGATTTTGATGCTCCAAAATCGAGGCTTTTGATGCACAAGCCCGAAAAGAGAATGATATTCGTTTGAATCAAATTTTGACAGTACCCACTCTTGAATTGGGACTTGCATCTTGAAAGCTTGTTGTGCCTCCAAACACCAATTTTTATGCTCTAAAACTGGTGCTTTCAATGCACAAGCTCTTAAAGGAGGTTCTGAGAGCACAATGTGCGTCAAAATTGAATTTTGATGCTATCAGTTCCAAAATCAAGACTTGGGCCTTGAAAACTTGTTGTACATCCAAACACTTATCATACTCCCAAATCATAATTTTTAAATTTATGCTTCCTAAAAGCATGTTCTGAAGCATCAAAAAGGGTGTTTGGAGGCACAATAAGCTTGAAAATGCAAGTTTTGATTCTGAAGCCACAAGCATGATTATGAAACTTATCATACTTCCAAATCACCAATTTGAAGCTTTGTGGTTTCTAAACTCAAGTTTTGAAGTATGAAAATGAGTCTTTGAAGGCACAACAAACTTGAAAATGGGAGTTCTGATTCAAAAGCCAAGAGTATGAAAGCATGATGATGAAACTTATCGTACTCCCAAATCATGATTTTGAAGTTTGTGATTTCCTAAACGCAAGTTTTGAAGCATCGAAATGTGTGTTTGGAGGGACAACAAGTTTGAAAATGCAAGTTTTTTTTTCCGAAGCCACAAGCATTAAAGCGCGATTATGAAAGTTATTGTACTCCCAAATCATCACTTTTAAATTTATGCTTCCTAAAAGCATGTTTTGAAGCATCAAAGAGGGTGTTTGGAGGCACAAGAAGCTTTAAAATGGAAATTTTGATTATGAAGCCACCAACATGAAAGCGTCGTTGTGAAACTTATCATACTCCCAAATCATCATTTTGAAACATGTGTTTCCTATACACAAGTTTTGAAGTATCAAAATGGGTGTTTGGAGGCACAACAAGCTTGAAAATTTAAGTTCTAATTGAGGGGCCATGAGCATGAAAGTGCGGTTATTAAACTTATCGTACTCGCGAATCAAAATTTTGAAGCTTGTGCTTCCTAAATGCAAGTTTTGAAGCATCAAAATGGGTGTTTCATGGAACACCAAGTTTGAAAATGCACAATTAAATTTTGAATCCACAAGAATACAAGTTTTGAAGTGTCAAATGGGTGTTTGGAGGCACAAAAAGCTTGAAAGTGCAAGTTATGATTTCAAAGCCACGAGCATGAAAGCGTGATTATGAAAATTATCGTACAACCAAATCAACATTTTGAAGCATAAAAATGGGTGTATGGAGGCACAACAAGCATGAAAATGCTTGGCCTGATTCTAAAGCCACTAGCATGTAAGTACGATGATGAAACTTATCATACTACCAAATTATCATTTTCAAGCTTGTGCTGCCTAAATGCAAGTTTCGAAGCATCAAAATGTGTGTTTAGAGGTACAACAAGCTTGAAATTGCAAGTTTTGATTCTAAAGGCATGATCATGAAACTTATCGTACTACCAAATCATCATTTTGAAGTTTTTCTTCCTAAAGTTATGTTTTGAAGCATCAAAATGGGTATGTTGAGGCACAACAAGATTGAAAATGCAAGTTCTGATTTTGGAACCACAAGCATGAAAGAGCGATTATGAAACTTATCATCATTTTGAATCATCAAAATGTGTGTTTGGACGTACAAAAAGCTTGAAAATGCAAGTTTTGATTCCGAACCAACATGAAAGCACAATTATGAAATTTATCATTCTCCCAAATCATCGTTTTGAAGTTTGTACTTTCTAAACGCATGTTTTGAAGCATCAAAAAGGGTGTTTGGATGCACAAAAATATTCAAAATGTAACTTTTGATTTTGAAGCCATGACCATGAAAGTGCGATTATGAAACTTATCCTACTCCCAAATCATTGTTTTGAAGCTTGTGCTTCCTAAACATAAATTTTTTAACATCAAAATGTATGTTTGGAATCATAACAAGCTTGAAAATGCAATTTCTAATTCCGAAGCCACGAGCGTGAAATCTCAGTTATGAAACTTATCGTAATCCCAAATCATCATTTTGAAGCGCTAAACACAAGTTTTTAAGCATTAACATGTGTGTTTGGAGGCACGAAAAGCTTGAAAATGCATCTTTTGATTATGAAGCCACAAACATATAAGCGCGATTATGAGACTAATCATACTCCCAAATCATCATTTTGAAGCATCAAAATATGTGTTTGGAGGTACAAAAAGGTTGAAAATGCAAGTTTTGATTCTGAAGCCACGAGCATGAAATTGTGATTATGAAACTTATCGCACTCCCAAATTATCATTTATAAGATTATGCTTCCTAAATGCAAATTTTGAAGCATCAAAATGGTTGTTTGGAGGCACAATAAGCTTGATAACGCAAGTTCTAATTCGGAAGCCACAAGCAGGAAAGCATTATTATGAAACTTATCATACTTCCAAACCATCATTTTGAAGCTTGTGGTTCCTAAACGCAAGTTTTGAAGTATGAAAATGAGTCTTTGGAGGCAAAACAAACTTGAAAATACAAGTTTTGATTCAGAAGCCATGAGCATGAAAGCGCGATTATGAAACTTATCGTACCCTCAAATCATGATTTTGAAGTTTGTGCTTCCTAAAAGCATTTTTTGAAGCATCAAAAATGGTGTTTGGAGGAACAAGAAGCTTGAAAATGCAAGTTTTGATTCTGAATCCACAAGCATGAAAGCATGATTATGAAACTTATCATACTTCCAAATCATCATTTTGAAGCTTGTGGTTCCTAAACACAAGTTTGGAAGTATGAAAATGGGTCTTTGGAGGCACAACAAACTTGAAAATGCAAGTTCTGATTCAGAAGCCATGATTATGAAACTTATCGTACTCCCAAATCATGATTTTGAAGTTTGTGTTGTCCTAAACACAAGTTTTGAAGCATCAAAGTGTGTGTTTGGAGGTACAACAATTTTTAAAAGGCAAGTTTTGATTTAGAAGCCATGACCATGAGAGCATGAAAGCGCAATTATGAAAGTTATCATACTTCCAAATCATCATTTTGAAGTTTGTGCTTCCTAAACACATGTTTTGAAGCATCAAAAAGGGAGTTTGGAGGCACAACAAAATTGAAAATTCAAGTTTTGATTCTAAAGCTACAACCATGAAAGCGCAATTATGAAACTTATCATACTTCCAAATCATCATTTTTAAATTTATGCTTCGTACAAGCATGTTTTTGAAGCATAAAAAATGGTGTTTGGAGGCACAAGAAGATTGAAAATGCAAGTTCTAATTCAGAAGCCACCAGCATGAAAGTGTCATTGTGAAACTTATTGTACTCCCAAATCATTATTTCGAAACATGTGTTTCCTAAACACAAATTTTGGAGTATCAAAATGGATTTTTGTAGGCACAACAAGCATGAAAATGCAAGTTATGATTTTGAAGCCACGAGCATGAAAGCGTGGTTATGAAACTTATCGTACTATGAAATCAACATTTTGAAGCTTGTGCTTCCTAAACGCACATTTTGAAGCATAAAAATGGGTATTTGGAGGTACAACAAGTTTGAAATTGCATGTTCTGATTCCGAAGCCACTAGCATGTAAGCGTACTCACAACAAGCTTGAAAATGCAAGTTCTGATTTTGAAGCCATGAGTATGAAAGCATGATTATGAAACTTATCATACTCACAAATCATCATTTTGAAGTTTTTTTCCTAAATTTATGTTTTGAAGCATCAAAATGGGTATATGGAGGCACAACAAGCTTGAAAATGCAAGTTTAGATTTTGGAGCCACGAGCATGAAAGCACGATTATGGAACTTATCATACTCCCAAATGATCATTTTGAAGTTGGTGCTTCTGAAACACATGTTTTGTAGAATCAATATATCTTTGGATGGTACAAAAAGCTTGAAAATGCAATTTTTGATTCAGAAGACACATGAAAGCACAGTTTTATCATACTCCAAAATCATCATTTTGAAGCTTTTGCTTCTTAAATGCACATTTTAAAGCATAAAAATAGGTGTTTGTTGGAACAACAAGCTTGAAAATGCACATTCTTATTCGGAAGCCACTAGCATGTAAGCGCAATGATGAAACTTATCATACTCCCAAATCATCATTTTGAAGCTTGTGCTTCCTAAATGCAAATTTTGAAGCATCAAAATGTGTGTTTGGAGGTACAACAAGATTGAAAAAGCAAGTTCTGATTCTGAATCCATGAGCATGATTATGTAAATTATCATGCTCGTAAATCATCATTTTGAAGTTTTTCTTCCTAAACTTATTCTTTGAAGCATCAAAATGGGTATGTGGAGGAACAACAAGCTTGAAAATGCAAGTTCTAAAACTTATCGTCCTCCCAAATCAACCTTTTCAAGCTTGCCCTTCCTAAATGCATGTTTTGAAGCATCAAAATGGGTGTTTGGAGGGACAAGCTTGAAAATGCAAGTTTTTATTCTAAAGCAAGAAGCATGAAAGCACAATTATGAAACTTATCATTTTTTGGTTCCGAAGCCAAGCATGAAAGCGTGATTATGAAAATTCTCCTGCTCCCAAATCATCATTTTGAAGCTTGTGCTTCCTAAACATATGTTTTGAAAAATCAAAATGTGTGTTTGGAAGCACATCAAGCTTGAAATTGCAAGTTCTAATTCCAAAGCCACGAGCGTGAAAGCTAAGTTATGAACTTATCGTACTCCCAAATCATCATTTTGAAGCTTGTGCTTCCTAAACATAAGTTTTTAAGCATTAATATGTGTGTTTGGAGACACAACAAGCGTGAAAATGCAAGTTCTAATTTCAAGATTGTGCTTCCTAAACGTAAGTTTTGAAGCATCAAAATGGTTGTTTGGAGGCACAACAAGCTTGAAAATGCAAGTTCTGATTCTGAAGCCACAAGCATGAAAGCATGATTATGAAATTTATCATCATTTTGAAGCTTGTTGTTCGTAAACACAAGTTTTGAATTTTGAAAATGGATCTTTGGAGGCACAATAAACTTGAAAATGCAAGTTGTGATTCATAAGCCATGAGTATGAAAGGGCAATTATGAAACTTATCATACTCCCAAATCATGATTTTGAAATTTGTGCTTTCCTAAATGCAAGTTTTGAAGCATCAAATTGTGTGTTTGGTGGTACAACAAACTTGAAAATGCAAGTTTTGATTAATCATGAGCATGAAAGCATGATTAAGAAACTTATTGTACTCCCAAATCATCTTATTCAAGGTTGTGCTTCCTAAATATATGTTTTCAAGCATCAAAATGGGTGTTTGGAGGGACAACAAGCTTTAAAATGCAAGTTTTTATTCTGAAGCCACGAGCATGAAAGCGTGATTATGAAAGTTATCGTACTCTCAAATCATTATTTTGAAGTTTGTGCTTCCTAAACACATGTTTTGAAGCATCAAAAAGGGTGTTTGGAGGCACAACAAGATTGAAAATGCTTCCTAAATGCAAGTTTTGATGTATGAAAATGTGTGTTTGGAGGTACAATAAGATTGAAAATGCAAGTTATGATTTCGAAGCCATGAGCATGAAACTGTGTTTATTAAACTTATCGTACTCACAAAATAAGTTTTGAAGCATCAAAATGGATGTTTCATGGAACACCAAGTTTGAAAATTCACAATTGAATTTTGAAGCCATGAGAATGAAAGCACACGATTGTGAAACTTATCGTACTCCAAATCATCATTTTGAAACTTTTGCTTCCTAAACACAAGATGTAAAAGCATAAAAATACGTGTTTGGAGATACAACAAGATTGAAAATGCAAGTTCTGATTCTGAAGCCATGAGCATGAAAGCACAATTATGAAATTTATCATACTCCCAAATCATTAATTTGAAGATTGTGCTTCTTAAATGAAAGTTTTGAAGTGTCAAAATGGGTGTTTGGAGGGACAACAAGCTTCAAAATGCAAGTTATGATTCTGAAGTGCATGAAAGCGTGATTATGAAACTTATCATACTAACAAATCAACATTTTGAAGCATAAAAATAGGTGTTTGGAGGCACAACATTTTGAACCTCATTGTACTCCCAAATCATCATTTTGAAGCTTGTGCTTCCTAAATGCAAGTTGTAAAAGCATCAAAATGCACGTTTGGAAATGCAACAAACTTGAAAATGGAAGTTTTGATTCCGAAGCCACGAGCATGAAAGGATGATTGTGAAACTTATCGTACTCCCAAATCATCATTTTGAAGCTTGTGCTTCCCGAATTAAAGTTTTGAAGTGTCAAAATAGGTGTTTGGAGGCACAACAAGCTTGAAAATGCAAGTTTTGATTCCAAAGCCACGAGCATGAAAGCGTGATTATGAAACTTGTCGTACTTCCAAATGAACAATTTGAAGCTTGTGCTTCCCATATACACATTTTTAAGCATAAAAATGGGTGTTTGAAGGCACAACAAGCTTGAAAATGCATGTTTTGATTCCAAAGCCACTAGCAAGTAAGCACAATGATGAAACTTATTATACACCCAAATCATCATTTTGAAGCTTGCGCTTCCTAAACGCAAGTTTTGAAGCATCATCAAATAGTATGTTTGGAGGTACAAAAAGTTTGAAAATGCAAGTTTTGATTCTGAAGCCATAAACATGAAAGCATGATTATGAAACTTATCGTACTTGTAAATCATCATTTTGAAGTTTTTCTTCCTAAACTTATATTTTGAAGCATCAAAATGGGTATGTGGAGGCACAACAAGCTTGAAAATGCAAGTTTTGATTTCGGAGCCACGAGCATGAAAATGTGATTATGCAACTTATGATACTCCCAAATGATCATTTTGATGTTGGTGCTCACTAAACACAAGTTTTGAAGCTTCAAAATGTGTGTTTGGACGCACAAAAATCTTGAAATGCAATTTTTGATTTCATAGTTATAAAACTTATCGTACTCCCAAATCATCATTTTCAAGCCTGCCCTTCCTAAACGCATGTTTTGAAGCATCAAAATGGGTGTTTGGAGGGACAAGAATCTTGAAAATGTGAATTTTTATTCTGAAGCCACGAGCATGAAAGCACAATTATGAAACTTATTGTACTCCTCAATCATCATTTTGAAGTTTGTGGTTTCTAAATGCATGTTTTGAAGAATAAAAAATGGTGTTTGGATGCACAAAAAGTGAAAATGTAACTTTTGATTCCAAAGCCATGATTATGAAACTTATCCTACTCCCAAATAATCATTTTGAAGCTTGTTCTTCCTAAACGCAAGTTGTAAAAGCATCAAAATGCGTGTTTGGAGATACAACAAGCTTGAAAATGGAAGTTCTGATTTCGAAGCCATGAGCATTAAAGCATGTTTATGAAACTTATCGTTCTCCCAATTTTTAATCATTAACATGTGTGTTTGGAGGTACAACAAGCTTGAAAATGCAAGTTCTAATTTCAAAGCCACGAGCATGGAAACAGGGTTATGAAACTTATCATACTCCCAAATCATCCTTTTGAAGCTTTTGGTTACTAAATGCAAGGTTTGAAGAATCAAAATGTGTGTTTGGAGGTACAACAAGCTTTGAAAATGCAAGTTTCGATTCCAAAGCCACAAGCATGATGCAAGTCTCGATTCTGGAGCTAGTAGCATCAAAATTCAATTTTAAGCACATCATTCTCTTACAAGCTCATTTTGGGGCTTGTGCCTCGGTAGCCCCATTTTCGAAGCATCAAAATCACTTTTTCAAGGCACAACAAGGTTGAATTCAAATCACAAGTCCTGATTCTAGAGACGGTAGTGTCAGAATGCAATTTTGCTGCACATCATGCTCTTAGAACTTCATTTTGAAGCTTGTGCATCGAAAGCCCCAGTTTCAGAGCATCAAAATTGGTGTTTTGAGGCACAACATAGTTTCAAGATGCAAGTCCCAATTTTAGAGCCCGTAGTGTTAAAAATTGACTTTAATGCATATTGTGCTCTTAGAACCCTTTTTTGGAGCTTGTGCCTCGAAGGCCCCGGTTTCAAAGTATCAAAATAAATGTTTGGTGGCATAACAACGTTTCAAGATGCAAGTCCCGATTTCAAAGCTGGTAGCGTCAAAACGCTATTTTGGTGCACATCGTGCTTTTGGAACATCATTTTTGAAACTGTGTCTCAAAGGCCTTGGTTTTGAAGAATCAAAATCGGTGTTTGGAGGCACAACAAGGTTTCAAGATGCAAGTCCCGATTTTGTAGCCGATAGCATCAAAATTTTATTTTTATGCACATCATTCTCTTATAACCTCATTTTGGATCTTATACCTCGAAAGCCCCGATTTCAAAGCATCAACTTTGTTGTCTGGAGGCACAACACAGTTTCAAGATGCAAGTCTAGTTTCCAGAGTTGGTAGCGTTAAAACATGATTTTCGTACACATTATGCTCTTAGAAGGAGCTTATACCTCGAAAGCCTTGATTTCAGAGCATCAAAATCAATGTTTGGAGGCACAAGGAGGTTCCAAGACACAAGTCTCGATTCCTGAGCCAGTAGCATCAAAACGCGATTATAATGCACATCGTGCTTTTAGAACCTTGTTTTGGATATTATGCCTTGAAGGCCCCTGCTTTAGAGAATGAAAATCAATGTTTGGATGTACAACAAATTTTCAAGTTGTGAGTCCTGATTTCGGAGCCGATAGCATCAAATTTCAATTTTGACGCACATTGTGCTCTTAGAACATCCTTTAAGAGCTTGTGCGTTGAAAGCACCAGATTTGAAGCATAAAATTGGTGTTTGGAGACACAACAAGCTTTCAAGATGCAAGTCCCAATTCAAGAGTTGGTACTATCAAAATTTGATTCATACGAATATCATTCTCTTAGAACCTCATTTCGGAGCTTGTGCATCAAAAGCCTCGATTTTGGAGCATCAAAATCGATGTTTGGAGGCACAACAAGCTTTCAAGATGCAAGTTCTGATACCGAAGCCAATAGCGTCAAAATGCGATTTTGACACACATCGTGCTCTTAGAACCTCATTTCGGAGCTTGTGCCTGAAAATGTGCGATTTCAGAGCATCAAAATTGATGTTTGGGGGCACAACAAGGTTTCAAGACTCAAGTCCTGATTTTGGGGCTGATAGCATCAAAATTTGCTTTTGGCGCACATCGTGCTCTTACAACCTTGTTTTGGAGCTTATGCCTCAAAATTTTTGGTTTCGAAGCATCAAAATTGGTGTTTGGAGGCAAACAAGCTTTCAAGATGCAAGCCCCTATTCCGGAGCCTATAGTGTCAAAACATGATTTTGATGCACATCATGCTCTTAGTACCTCATTTTTGAGTGTGTGGCTCGAAATCTCCAATTTCAAAACATCAAAATCAATGTTTAAAGGCACAACAAGGTTTCAAGACACAAGTCCTGATTCTCAAGCTAATAGCATCAAAACACTTGTTGTGCCTCTGGAATTAGGGCTGGCTCTAGAATCGGGGCTTGCATCTTGAAACCTTGTTGTGCCTCAAAACACTTATTTAGATGCTCCGAAACTGGGGCTTTCGAGGCACAAGCTTGGAAATGAGGTTCTAAGAGCACGATGTGTGCCAAAATCAGATTCTAATGCTATTGACTCTAGAATCGGGACTTGCATCTTGAAACCTTATTGTGCCTCCAAACATTGATTTTGATGGTCTAAAACTGGATCTTTTGAGCCACTAGCTCCGAAATTAGCTTCTAAGAGAATGATGTGCATCAAAATCAAAATTTGACGTTACAGGCTCCAAAATAGGGACTTGCTTCTTGAAACCTTGTTTGATGCTCTGAAATCGGGGCTTTTGAGGCACAAGCTCCTAAACAAGGTTCTAAGAGCACAATGTGTTTCAAAATCGCATTTTGACACTACTAGCTCTGTAATCATGACTTGTGTCTTGAAACCTAGTTGTGCCTCCAAACACCAATTTTGATGCTCTGAAACTATGGCTTTCAATATGCAAGCTCAAAAACAATGTTCTAAGAGAATGATGTGCATCAAAATTGAATTTTGATGCTACCAGTATGGGAATCGGGACTTGCATCTTGAAAACATTGATTTTGATCTTCCAAAATCAGGGCTTTCAAGGCACAAGCTCCGAAATGAGGTTCTCAGAGCATGATGTACATAAAAATTGCATTTTGACGCTACCAACTCTTGAAACCTTGTTGTGCATCCAAACACGAATTTTTATGCTTCAAAAATGAGGGATTTGAGGCACAACCTCTGAAATGAGGTTCTACGAACACCATGTTTGTGAAGAAATTTTGTTGTACATCCAAACATTGATTTTCATTCTCTAAAGCAGGGGCTTTCAAGGCACAATATCCAAAATGAGGTTCTAAGACCATGATGTATGTTAAAATAACATTTTAATGCTACCAGCTCAGGAATCAAGACGTGTGCCTTGAAACCTCCTTGTGCCTCCAAACATTGATTTTGATGCTCTGAAATCATGGCTTTCGACGCTACCGACTCTGGAATCTGGACTTGTGTCTTGAAACTATGTTGTGCCTCCAAACAACGATTTTGATGCTCTAAAATCAGGGCTTTTGAGGCATAATCTCTAAAATGAGGTTATATGAGAATGATGTGCATAAAAATAAAATTTTGACGCTATCGGCTCCAAAATTGGGGCTTGCATCTTGAAACCTTGTTGTGCCTCCAAACACCGATTTTGATTCTTCGAAACCAAGGCTTTTGAGACACAATTTCAAAAATGATGTTCTAAAAGCACGATGTGCACCAAAATAGCATTTTGACACTACCAGCTTCGAAATCGGGACTTGCATCTTGAAACCTTATTATGCCACCAAACATCAATTTTCACACTTTGAAACCAGGGCTTTCGAGGCACAAGCTCCAAAAAAAGTTCTAAGAGCACAATGTGCATCAAAGTAAAATTTTAATGCTACGGGCTTTAAAATTGGGTCTTGCATCTTGAAACCTTGTTGTGCCTCAAAACACCAATTTTGATGCTCTGAAACTGGGGCTTTCAATGCAAAAGCTTCAAAATGAACTTCTAATAGCATGATGTGCGCGAAAATTGCGTTTTGATGCTACCGGCTCTAGAATTAGGACTTGCGACTTGAATTAAACCTTGTTGTGCCTTCACACATTGATTTTAATGCTCCAAAAATGGGGCTTTCGGGGCACAAGCCCCAAATTGAGCTTCTAAAAGAATGATCTACGTCAAAATTGATTTTTTGTGCTACCGGCTCCAAAATCGAGACTTGCATCATGCTCATGGCTTTGGAATCAAAACTTGCATTTTCAAGCTTGTTGTACCTCCCAACACATATTTTGATTCTTCAAACCTTGCATTTAGTAACCAAAAGCTTCAAAATGATGATTTGGGAGTACGATAAGTTTCATAACCATGTTTCCATGCTCGTGGCATTGAAATTAGAACTTGCATTTTCAAGCTTGTTGTACCTCCAAACACACATTTTAATGATTAAAAACTTGCATTTAGGAAGTGCAAGCTTCAAAAGGATGATTTTGAATTCTGATAAGTTTCATAGCTGAGTTCATGCTCGTGGCTTTGGAATTAGAACTCGCATTTTTAAGCTTGTTATGCTTCCAAACACACATTTTGATGTTTCAAAACTTACATCTAGGAAGCGCAAGCTTCAAAACAATGATTTAGGAGTAGGACTTAGTTTCATAATCATTCTTTCATGTGAAGCTTGTGCTTCCTAAATGCAAGTTGTAAAACAATCAAAATGTGTGTTTGGAGATACAACAAGCTTGAAAATGCAAGTTTCTATTCCAAAGCCATGAGCATGAAAGCGCGATTATGAAAGTTATTGTACTCCCAAATCATCATTTTGAAGTTTTTTGTTTCTAAAACACATGTTTTGAAGCATCAAAAAGGGTGTTTGGAGGCACAACAAGATTGAAAATGCAAATTTTGATTCTAAAGCCACGACCATGATTATGAAACTTATCACACTCCAAAATCATCATTTTAAAATTTCTGCTTCCTAAAAGCATGTATTGAAGCATCAAAAAGGGTGTTCGGAGGCACAAGAAGCTTGAAAATGCAAGTTCTGATTTCAAAGCCATGAGCATGAAAGCATTGTAGTGAAACTTATCGCACTCCCAAATTATCATTTCAAAACATGTGCTTCCTAAACACAAGTTTTGAAGTGTCAAAATGGGTGTTTGGAGGCACACCATGCTGAAAATGTAAGTTCTAATTGAGGGTATTTTTAAGCTTGTTCCTTCCTAAATACAATTTTTTGGAGGTACAAGAAGCTTGAAAATGCAAGTTATGATTTTGAAGCCATGAGCATTTACTCCCTAGGCAGTGAACCTGAATGCATGTGCATTCTCCATTATAATATTTTCACATACTGCTGTAGGGTATCATTTTTAATGTGGGTAGGTTCCCATTGTGGTTTGTGCCTTAACTTGGTTTTCCACATCAAACTCTTGGTATTATGTGTGTTGTTGCTATTTATTTTATCTTTGTTCTTATTGCAATTGAACAGATATGAAGTTGTGATTAAATTGTTATATCTAGTGAAAACTGATTCACCCTCTTCTCAGTTTTCCTTTTGCCGAATCGATTTTGATGCTCTGAAACTAGGGTTTTTGAGGAACAAGCTCCAAAATAAGGTTCTAATAGAACAATGATCGTTAAATTCATGTTTTGATGCTACTGGCTCTAGAATTAGGACCTACATCTTCAAACCTTGTTTTGTATCCAAACACTGATTTTGATGCTCTAAAACTGAGGATTTCAAGTGACATGCTTCAAAGCAAGGTTCTAATAGCACGATGTGTGTCAAAATCAAATTTTGATACTACCAGCTCTAAAATTACGACTTGCATCTTGAAACCTTGTTGTGCCTCCAAACATCGATTTTGATGCTCCAAAACTAGGGCTTTTGAGGCACAATTTCTAAAACAAGGTTCTAAGAGCACAATGTGCATCAAAATTGAATTTTGATGTTACTAGTTCTAGAATCGGGGCTTGCATCTTGAAACCTTGTTGTGCCTCAAAACACTGATTTTGATGCTCGAAAATTGGGGATTTTGAGGCACAAGCTTCGAAATGAGGTTCTAAGAGCACGATGTGCTCCAAAATCAGATTTTGATGCAATTGACTCTAGAATCGAGACTTGCATCTTGAGACCTTGTTGTGCCTCCAAACATTGATTTTGATCTTGAAAACTGGGTCTTTCAAGGCAAAAGTTCCAAAATGAGCTTCTAAGAGAATGATGTGCATCAAAATCGAATTTTGATGCTATAGGCTCTGGAATAGGGACTTGCTTCTTGATACCTTGCTGTGACTCCAAATAGTGATTTTGATGTTTCTAAATTGAGGCTTTCGAGGCACAAGCTCCACAAACGAGGTTCTAAGAGCACGATGTGCGTCAAAATCATGTTTTGACGCTACTAGCTCCAAAATTGCAAGTTGCGTCTTGCAACCTTATGCCTCCAAACACCAATTTTGATGCTCTGAAACTAGGGTATTTGAGGCACAAGCTCCTAAACAAGGTTCCAAGAGCACAATGTGCTTCAAAATTGCATTTTGACACTACTGGCTTTACAATCGAGTATTGTGTCTTGAAACCTTGTTGTGCCTCCAAACACCAATTTTGATGCTCCGAAACTGAGGCTTTCGTGGTGCAAGCTTGGAAACAAGGTTCTAAGAGAACGATGTGCATCAAAATTGAATTTTGATGCTACCAGCATGGGAATTGGGACTTGCATCTTCAAACCTTGTTGTGGCTCCAAACATTGATTTTGATGTTCCAAAATTAGTGCTTTCAAGGAACAAGCTCTGAAATGAGGTTCTAAGAGCATGATGTACATCAAAATTGCATTTTGATGCTACCGACTCTAGAATGGGGACTTGTGTCTTGAAACCTTGTTGTGCCTCCAAACACTAATTTTTACGCTCCAAAAATGAGGCTTTTGAGGCACAACCTCCAAAATGAGGTTCTAAGAACACCATGTTTGTCAAAATCGTGTTTTGACGCTATTAGCTTGAGAATCAGGACTTGTATCTTGAAGCCTTGTTGTGCCTTTAAACATTGAATTTGATGTTTTGAAACTGGAGCTTTCGAGCCACATGCTCCAAAATGTGGTTCTAAGAGCATGATGTGCATCAAAATCATGTTTTGATAGTACAAGCTCCAAAATAGGGACTTGCACGTTGAAAGCTTGTTGTGCCTCCAAACACCAATGTGCATCAAAATCAAATTTTGATGCTACCAGCTCTAGAATCAGGACTTGTGTCTTGAAACCTTCTTTTTCCTCCAAACATCAATTTTGATGCTCTAAAACTGTAGATTTTCAGGCACAAGCTCCAAAATGAGGTTCTAAGAGCACAGTGTGTCAAAATCCCATCTTGACGCTATCGGCTCCAAAATCAGCACTTGCATCTTGAAAGCTTGTTGTTCTTTCCAACATCGATTTTGATGCTCCAAAATCAAGGCTTTTGATGTACAAGCTCCGTAACGAGGTTCTAAGAGAATGATATTCGTCACAATTAAATTTTGATAGTATCGACTCTTGAAGTGGAACTTGAATCTTGAAATCTTGTTGTGCCTCCAAACACCGATTTTGATTCTTTGAAACTAAGGCTTTCAAGACACAAGTACAAAAATGATGTTCTAAAAGCACGATGTGCACCAAAATAGCACTTTGACGCTACCAGCTTTGAAATCAGGACTTGCATCTTGAAACCTTGTTATGCTGCCAAACATCAATTTTGATATTTTGAAACTGGGGCTTTCGAGGCACAAGCTCCAAAAAAGGGTTCTAAGAGCACAATGTGCATCAAAGTCGAATTTTAACGCTACGAGCTCTAAAATTGGGACTTGCCTCTTCAAACCTTGTTGTGTGTCAAAACACTAATTTTCAAGCTCTGAAATAGGGGCTTTTGATGCACAAGCTTCGAAATGAAGTTGTAAGAGTATGATGAGTGCCAAAATTCCATTTTGATGCTATCTGCTCTAGAATCAGAACTTGTGACATGAATTCAATCTTGTTGTATGTCCAAACACTAATTTTGATGCTCAGAAACTAGGGCTTTCGAGGCACAAGCCCCAAAGGAGCTTCTAAGAGAATGATGTGCATCAAAATTGAATTTTGATGCTACTAGCTCCAGAATTGAGACTTGCATCATGCTACCGGCAAGTTGTAAAACCATCAAAATGTGTGTTTGGAGATACAACAAGCTCAAACATGAAAGTTTCTATTCTGAAGCCACGAGCATGAAAGCACAAATATGAAAGTTATCGTACTCCAAGATCATCATTTTGAAGTTTGTGCTTACTAAAACACATGTTTTGAAGCATCAAAAAGGGTGTTTGGAGGCACAACAAGATTGAAAATGCAAATTTTGATTCTGAAGCCACGACCATGATTATGAAACTCATCATACCCCCAAATCATCATTTTGAAATTTATGCTTCCTAAAAGCATGTATTGAAGCATCAAAAAGGGTGTTTGGGGGCACAAGGAGCTTGAAAATTCAAGTTCTGATTCCGAAGCCACTAGCATGAAAGTGTTGTTGTGAAACTTATCGCACTCCCAAATCATCATTTCAAAACATGTGCTTCCTAAACACAAGTTTTGAAGTGTCAAAATGGGTGTTTGGAGGCACACCAAGCTTGAAAATGTAAGTTCTAATTGAGCAGCGATGAGCATGAAAGCATGATTATGAAACTTATTGTAGTCCCAAATCATAATTTTGAAGCTTGTGCTTCGTAAACACAATTTTCTGAAATATGAAAATGTGTGTTTGGAGTTACAATAAGCTTGAAAATGCAAGTTATGATTTCTAAGCCATGAGCATGAAAGTGAGATTGGGAAACTTATCATACTCCCTAGGCTGTGTTCCTGAATGCATGTGCATTCCCCATTATAATATTTTCACATACTAATGTAGGGTATCATTTTAATGTGGGTAGGTTCCCACTGTGGTTTCTCCCTTAACCAAGTTTTCCACGTCAAACTCTTGGTGTTATCTGTGTTGTTGTTATTTATTTTATCATTGCTTTTATTGCAATTGATTAGATATGAAGTTGTGATTAAATTGTTATATCCAGTGAAAACTGATTCACCACCCTCTCATTTTTCCTTCATTATTATTGTCGACTCGATTTTGATGCTCTGAAACTAGGGTTTTCGAGGCACAAGCTCCAAAATGATGTTCTAAGAGAACAATGAATGTCAAAATCATGTTTTGATGCTACTGGCTCTTGAATTAGGACTTGCATCCTCATACCTTGTTTTGCCTCCAAACATTGATTTTGTTGCTCTGAAACTGAGGCTTTCAAGTGACAAGCTCCAAAGCAAGGTTCTAGGGGCACGATATGTGTCAAAATCAAATTTTGACACTACCAGCTCCACAATCAGGGCTTGCATCTTGAAACCTTTTTGTGCCTCCAAACATCGATTTTGATGCTCCAAAATTAGGGCTTTTGAGGCATAATTTCTAAAACAAGGTTCTAAGAGCACAATGTGCATCAAAATTCAATTTTGATGCTACTAGCTCTAGAATCGGGGTTTGCATCTTGAAATCTTGTTGTGCCTCAAAACACTAATTTTTATGCTCTAAAACTGGGGCTTTCAAGCCACAAGCTTTAAAATGAGGTTCTAAGAGCTTGGAAATCAGATTTTGACACTATTGACTCTATAATCAGGACTTGCATCTTGAAACCTTGTTTTGCCTCCAAACATTGATTTTGATTCTCCAAAACTGAGTCTTTCAAGGAATAAGCTCTGAAACCGCGACTTGCGTCTTGCAACCTTGTGCCTCGAAACACCAATTTTGATGCTCCAAAATAGGGGCTTTCTAGGAACAAGCTCCTAAACAAGGTTCTAAGAGCACAATGTGCTTCAAAATCGCATTTTGACACTACCGGTTCTAGAATCAGGACTTGCATCTTGAAACCTTGTTGTGCCTACAAACACCAATTTTGATGTTCCAAAACCAGGGCTTTTAAGGTGCAAGCTCTGAAACAAGGTTCTAAGAGAACGATGTGCATCAAAATTCAATTTTGATGCTACCAGCATGAGAATCAAGACTTGCATCTTGAATACATTGATTTTGATGTTCCAAAATTAGGGCTTTCAAGGCACAAGCTCCGAAATGAGGTTCTAAGAGCATGATGTACATCAAAATTATGTTCTGATGCTACCGAGTTCGTAATCAAGACTTGTGTCTTGAAACCTTGTTGTGCCTCCAAGCACTAATTTTTATGCTCCAAAAATGAGGCTTTTGAGGCACAACCTCTGAAATGAGGTTCTAACAACACCATGTTTGTCAAAATCATGTTTTGATGCTATTAGCTTGAGAATCAGGACTTGTGTCTTGAAACCTTATTGTGCCTTTAAGAATTGATTTGATGTTTTGAAACTAGACCTTTCAAGCCACACACTCCGAAATGAGGTTCTAAGAGCATGATGTGCATCAAAATCATGTTTTGACAGTACGGGCTCTAGAATAGGGACTTGTGTCTTGAAAGGTTGTTGTGCCTCCAAACACCAATTTTGATGCTTCGAAACTGAAGATTTTTAGGCATAAGCTCCAAAACAAGGTTCTAAGAGCACGATGTTTGTCAAAATTGCATTTTGACGCTATCAGCTCTAGAATTAGCACTTGCATCTTGAAAGCTTGTTGTGCCTCCAAACACTGATTTTGATTATCCAAAATCGAGGCTTTTGATGCACAAGCTCCAAAATGAGGTTCTAAGAGAATGATATTCATCTAAATCAAATTTTGATAGTACTGACTCTTGAATTGGGACTTGCATCTTGAAAGCTTGTTGTGCCTCCAAAGACCAATTTCTATGCTCTAAAACTAGTGCTTTCAATGCACAAGCTCTTAAAGGAGATTCTAAGAGCACAATGTGCGTCAAAATTGAAATTTGATGCTATCGGCTCTGAAATCAGGACTTGCGCTTGAAACCTTGTTGTACATCCAAACACTGATTTTCATTCTCTAAAACAGGGGCTTTCAAGGCACAATCTCCAAAATGAGGTTCTAAGAGCACGATGTGCATTGAAATCGTGTTTTGATGCTACCGGTTCAAGAATCAAGACTAGTGTTTTGAAACCTCCTTGTGGCTCCAAACATTAATTTTGATGCTCTAAAATCAGGGCTTTCGAGATAGAAGATCCTAGATGAGGTTCTAAGACCATAATGTGTGTCAAAAACATGTTTTGACACTACCAACTCTGGAATCTAGACTTACATCTTGAAACTGTGTTGTGCTCTAAACAATGACTTTGATGCTATGAAATTGGAGCTTTCGAGGCATAAGCTCCAAAATGAGTTTATAAGAGAATGATGTGCATAAAAATAAAATTTTAACACTACCGGCTCCAAAGTTGAGACTTGCATCTTGAAACCTTGTTGTGCCTCCAAACACCCTTTTTGATTCTTCAAAACCAAAGTGCCAAAATTGCATTTTGATACTACCAGCTCTAGAATCTGGACTTGCAACTTGAAACCTTGTTATGCCTCCAAACACTGATTTCGATGCTCTGAAACTAGAGCTTTGGAATTGGAACTTGCATTTTCAAGCTTGTTGTACCTCCAAACACACATTTTGATTTTTCAAACCTTGCATTTACTAACCAAAAGCTTCAAAATGATGATTTGGGAGTACGATAAGTTTCATAACCATGTTTCCATGCTCGTGGCTTTGAAATTAGAACTTGCATTTTAAACCTTGTTGTACCTCCAACACACATTTTAATGATTAAAAACTTGCATTTAGGAAGCACAAGCTTCAAAATGATGATTTCGAATTCCGATAATTTTCATGACTGAGCTTTCACACTCATGGCTTCGGAAATAAAACTTGCATTTTTAAGCTTGTTGTGCTTCCAAACAGACATTTTGATGTTTCAAAACTTATGTGTAGGAAGCACAATATTCAAAATGATGATTTGGGAGTAGGACTTAGTTTCATAATCGTGCTTTCATGTGAAGCTTGTGCTTCCTAAACGCAAGTTGTAAAACCATCAAAATATGTGTTTGGAGATACAACAAGCTTGAAAATGCAAGTTTCTATTCCGAAGCCGTGATTATGAAAGTTATAGTACTCCCAAACCATCATTTTGAAGTTTGTGCTTTCTAAATACATGTTTTGAAGCATCAAAAAGGGTGTTTGGAGGCACAACAAAATTGAAAATGCAAGTTTTAATTTTGAAGCCATGACCATGATCATGAAACTTATCACTCCCAAATCATCATTTTGAAATTTATGCTTCCTAAAAGCATGTATCGAAGCATAAAAAAGGGTGTTGGGAGGCACAAGAAGTTTGAAAATGCAAGTTCTAATTCCGAAGCCACGAGCATGAAAGCGTCGTTGTGAAACTTATCGCACTCCCAAATTGTCATTTCAAAACATGTGCTTCCTAAACACAAGTTATGAAGTGTCAGAATGTGTGTGTGGAGGCATACGAAGCTTGAAACTGTTAGTTCTAATTGAGGGGTGATGAGCATGAAAGCGTGATTATGAAACTTATCATACTCCCAAATCATTATTTTGAAGCTCGTGCTTCCTAAACGCAATTTTTTGAAGTATGAAAATGTGTGTTTGGAGGTACAATAAGCTTGAAAATGCCAGCTATGATTTCAAGGCCATGAGCATGAAAGTACGATTGGGAAACTTATCATACTCCATAGGCAGTGTTCCTGAATGCATGTGCATTCCCCATTATAATATTTTCACATACTACTATAGGGTATCATTTTAATGTGGGTAGCTTTACCGTGGTTTTTCCCTTAACTAGGTTTTCCACATCAAACTCTTGGTGTTATGTGTGTTGTTATTTATTTTAGCTTTGTTGTTATTGTAATTGATCAGATATGAAGTTGTGATTAAATTTTTATATCTAGTGAAAACTGATTCACCCCCCTCTTAGTTTTCCTGCAATATTGTTGCCAACTTGATTTTGATGCTCCGAAACTAAGGTTTTTGAGGCGCAAGCTCCAAAATGACTTTCTAAGAGAACAATGACTGTCAAAATCATGTTTGATGCTACTGGCTCTTGAATTAGGACTTGCATCTTCAAACCTTGTTTTGCCTCCAAACACTGATTTCGATGCTCTGAAGCTGAGGTTCTAAGAGCATGATGTGTGTCATAATCATATTTTGACACTACCACCTCTGTTTTAAAGCTTGTTGTATCTCCAAACACACATGTTAATGATTAAGAACTTGTTTCTAGGAAGCACAAGCTTCAACATGATGATTTTGGATTTCGATAAGTTTCATAACTGAGCTTTCATGCTCGTGACCTCAAAAATTAGAACTTGCATTTTTAAGCTTGTTGTGCTTCCAAACACACATTTTGATGTTTCAAAACTTGTGTCTAGGAACCACAAGCTTCAAAACAATGATTTGGGAGTAGGATAAGTTTCATAATCGTGCTTTAATGCGAAGCTTGTGCTTCCTAAATGCAAGTTGTAAAACCATCAAAATGTGTGTTTGGAGATACAGCAAGCTTGAAAATGCAAGTTTCTATTCCTAAGCCACAAGCATGAATAGGCAATTATGAAAGTTATCGTACTCCCAAATCATCATTTTAAAGTTTGTGCTTCCTAGAACACATGTTTGAAGCATCAAAAATGGTGTTTGGAGGCACAACAAGATTGAAAATGCAAGTTTTGATTCTGAGGCCACGCCATAATTATGAAACTTACCATACTCCCAAATCATCATTTTGAAATTTATGTTTCCTAAAAGCATGTATTGAAGCATCAAAAAGGGTGTTTGGAGGCACAAGAAGCTTGAAAATGCAAGTTCTAATTCCGAAGCCACAAGCATGAGAGCATCCTTATGAAACTTATCGCACTCCCAAATCATCATTTCAAAACATGTGCTTCTTAAACACTGATTTTGATGATCTGAAACTGAGGCTTTTGAGTGACAAGCTCCAAAACAAGGTTCTAAGAGCACGATGTGTGTGAAAATCAAATTTTGACACTACTAGCTCTAGAATCAGGAATTGCATCTTGAAACCTTGTTTTGCCTCCAAACGTCAATTTTGATGCTCCAAAACTAGGGCTTTTGAGGCACAATTTCTAATACAAGATTCTAAGAGCACAATATGCATCAAAATTGAATTTTGATGCTACTGGCTCTAGAATTGGGGCTTGCATCTTGAAACCTTATTGTGCCTCAAAAAACTGATTTTGATGCTTTGAAACCGGGGCTTTCGAGGCACAACCTTCGAAATGAGGTTCTAAGAGCACAATGTGTGCCAAAATCAAATTTTGATGCTATTGACTCTAGAATCAGGACTTGTAACTTGAAACCTTGTTGTGCCTCCAAACATTGATTTTGATGCTCCAAAACTAGGTCTTTCGAGGCACAAGCTCCGAAATGAGTTTCTACAAGAATAATGTTCGTCAAAATCAAATTTTGATGCTACAAGCTCCGGAATAGGGACTTGCTTCTTGAAACGTTGTTTTGCCTCCAAACACTAATTTTGATGTTTCAAAATCAGGGATTTCAAGGCACAAGCTCTACAAACGAGGTTCTAAGAGCATGATGTGCATCAAAATAACATTTTGATGCTACCGGCTTCGAAATCGTGACTTGCATCTTGCAACCTTGTGCCTTCAAACACCAATTTTGATGCTTTGAAACCAGGGCTTTTGAGGCACAAGCACCTAAACAATGTTCTAAGAGAACAATGTGCACCAAAATTGAATTTTGATGCTACCAGCATGGGAAGTGGGAATTGCATCGTCAAACCTTTTTGTGCCTGCAAATATTGATTTTGATGTTCCAATATTAGGGCTTTCAAGGCATAAGATCCAAAAAGAGGTTCTAAGAGCATGATGTTTATAAAAATTGCATTTTGACACTACCGACTCTGGAATGGGTTGTGTCTTGAAACCTTGTTGTGTATCCAAACACTAACTTTTATGCTCCAAAATTGAGGCTTTTGAGGCACAACCTCTGAAATGAGGTTCTAAGAACACCATGTTTGTCAAAATCATTTTTTGACGCTATCAACTTGAGAATGCGAACTTGTGTCTTGAAACCTTGTTGTGCCTTTAAACATTGATTTTGATGTTTCAAAATTGGAGCTTTTGAGTTTGTTTGGAGAGAAAACAAGCTTTCAAATGAAAGTTCCAAGCTTCGAATGAGGTTTTAAGAGCATGATGTGCACCAAAATCAGATTTTGACGCTATTGAATCTATAATCGGGACTTGCATCTTGAAACTTTGTTGTGGCTCAAAAAATCAATTTTGATGCTCCAAAACCAGAGCTTTTGAGATACAATTTCTAAAACAAGGTTCTAAGGGAAAAATTTGCATTAAACTTGAATTTTCATGCTACTGGCTCTAGAATAGGGGCTTGCATCTTGAAACCTTGTTGTGCCTCAAAACACTGATTTTAATGATCCGAAACTAGGGATTTTGACGCACAAGCTTCAAAATGAGGTTTTAAGAGCACGATGTGCACCAAAATCAAATTTTGATGCTATTGAATCTAGAATCAGGACTTGCATCTTCAAACCTTGTTGTGCCTCCAAACATTGATTTTGATGCTCCAAAACTGAGTCTTTTGAGGCACGAGCTCCGAAATGAGCTTCTCAAACAATGATGGAATTTTGACACTACTAGCTCCACAATAGGGACTTGTTTCTTGAAACCTTGTTGTGCCTCAAAACATTGATTTTGATGTGCCAAAATCACGGCTTTCAAGGCACAATCTCCGAAATGAGGTTCTAAGAGCATGATGTACATCAAAATTGCATTTTGACTCTACCCACTCTGGAATTGGGACTTGTGTCTTGAAACGTTGTTGTGTTTCCAAACACTAATTTTTATGTTCCAAAAATGAGGCTTTTGAGTCACAAACTCCAAAATGAGGTTCTAAGAACACCACGTTTGTGAAAATTGTGTTTTGATGCTATCAACTTGAGAATTGGGACTTGTGTCTTGAAACCTTGTTGTGCCTTTAAACATTGATTTGGGTGTTTTGAAACTGGTACTTTCAAGCCACAAGCTCCGAAATGAGTTTCTAAGACCATGATGTGCATCAAAATCATGTTTTGACACTACAGGCTCGGGAATAGGGACTTGCCTCTCGAAAGCTTGTTATGACTCCAAACACCAATTTTGAGGCTACGAAACTGATGATTTTCAGGCATAAGCTCCAAACCAAGGTTCTAAGAGCATGATGTGCATCAAAATAAAATTTTGACCCTACTGGCTCCAGAATCAGGACATGCATCTTGAAACCTTGTTGTGCCAATTGGGGCTTTTGAGGCACAATTTCTGAAACAAGGTTCTAAGAGCACAATGTGCATCAAAATTAAATTTTGATGCTACTAGCTCTAGAATCAGGGCTTGCATCTTGAAACCTTGTTGTGCCTCAAAACATTGATTTTGATACTCTAAATCTGGGGCTTTTGAGGCACAACCTTTGAATGAGGTTTTAAGAGCACGATGTGTGCCAAAATCAGATTTTGATGCTATTGACTCTATAATCGGGACTTGCATCTTGAAACCCTGTTGTGCCTTGAAACATTGATTTTGATGCTCCAAAACTGAGTCTTTCGAGGCACAAGCTCTGAAATGAGCTTCTAAGCGAATGATGTGCATCAAAATGGAATTTTGACGCTACTAGCTCCAAAATAGGGACTTGTTTCTTGAAACCTTGTTGTGCCTCAAAACACTGATTTTGATGTGCCAAAATCAGGGCTTTAAAGGCACAATCTCCGAAATGAGGTTCTATAAGCATGATGTTCCAAAAATTATGCTTTTGAGTCACAACCTCCGAAACGAGTTTCTAAGAGGACGATGTGCATCAAAATCACGTTTTGACACTATAGGCTCCGAAATAGGGACTTGCATCTCGAAAGCTTCTTGTGCCTCCAAACACCAATTTTGATGCTTCGAAACCGATGATTTTGAGGCATAAGCTCCAAAACAAGGTTCTAAGTGCACTGTGTGCATCAAAATCAAATTTTGATGCTACCGGCTCGAGAATTAGGACTTGCATCTTGAAACCTTGTTGTGCCTCCAACGATGTGCACCAAAATCATGTTTTGACACTATAGGCTCTGGATTAGGGACTTGCGACTGGAAAGCTTGTTGTGCCTCCAAACACCAATTTTGATGCTTTGAAACTGATGATTTTGAGGCATAAGCTCCAAAACAAGGTTCTAATAGCATGATGTGCATCAAAATCGATGCTCCAAAATTGGGGCTTTTGAGGCACAATTTCTAAAACAAGGCTCTAAGGGCACAATGTGCATCAAACTTGAATTTTGATGCTACTGGCTCTAGAATAGGGGCTTGCATCTTCAAACCTTATTGTGCCTCAAAACACTGATTTTGATGATCCAAAACTAGGGCTTTTGAGACACAAGCTTCGAAATGAGGTTCGAAGAGCACGATGTGCACCAAAATCAAATTTTGATGCTATTGACTCTAGAATTAGGACTTGCCTCTTGAAACCTTGTTGTGCCTCCAAATGTTGATTTTGATGCTCCAAAACTGAGTCTTTTGATGCACAAGCTCTGAAATGTGCTTCTCAAAGAATGATGTGCGTCGAAATTGACGCTACTGGCTCCGGAATAGGGACTTGTTTCTTGAAACCTTGTTGTGCCTCAAAACATTGATTTTGATGTGCCAAAATTAGGGCTTTCAAGGCACAAACTCCGAAATGAGGTTCTAAGAGCATGATGTACATCAAAATTGCATTTTGACTCTACCCACTCTAGAATTGGGACTTGTGTCTTGAAACCTTTTTGTGACTCCAAACACTAATTTTTATGTTCCAAAAATGAGTCTTTTGAGTGGCAACCTCCAAAATGAGGTTCTAATAAGAACACCATGTTTTTCAAAATCGTGTTTTAATGCTATCAGCTTGAGAATTGGGACTTGTGTCTTGAAACATTGTTGTGCCTTTAAACATTGATTTGGTTCTTTTGAAACTGGAGCTTTCGAGCCACATGCTTCGAAATGAGTTTCTAAGAGCACGATGTGCATCAAAATCAAGTTTTGACACTACAGGTTTTGGAATAGGGACTTGCCTGTTGTGCCTCGAAAAAAAAAATTTGATGCTTTGAAACTGATGATTTTGAGGTATAAACTTCAAAACAAGGTTCTAAGAGCATGATGTGCGTGAAAATCAAATTTTGACTCTATGGGCTCTAGAATTAGGACTTGCATCTTGAAACCTTGTTGTGCCTCCAAAAATCGATTTTGATGCTCAAAAACTGTGGCTTTTGAGGCACAATTTCTAAAACAGGGTTCTAAGAGCACAATGTGCATCAAAATTAAATTTTGATCCTACTGTCTCTAGAATCGAGGCTTGCTTCTTGAAATCTTGTTGTGCCTGAAAACACTGATTTTGATGATTCGAAACCAGGGCTTTTGAGACACAAGCTTTGAAATGAGGTTCTAAGAGAACGATGTGCACCAAAATCAGATTTTGATGCTCCAAAACTGAGTCTTTCGAGGCACAAGCTTTGAAATGAGCTTCTCAAAGAATGTTGTGTGTCAAAATGGAATTTGGATGGTACTGGCTCTGGAATAGGGACTTGTTTCTTGAAACCTTGTTGTGCCTGAAAACATTGATTTTGATGTGCGAAAATCAGGGCTTTCAAGGCACAATCTCCGAAATGAGGTTCTATGAGCATGATGTTCCAAAAATTATGCTTTTGAGTCACAACCTCCGAAATGAGTTTCTAAGAGGACGATGTGCATCAAAATTACGTTTTGACACTATAGGCTCCGAAATAGGGACTTGCATCTCGAAAGCTTCTTGTGCCTCCAAACATCAATTTTGATGCTTCGAAACCGATGATTTTGAGGCATAAGCTCCAAAACAAGGTTCTAAGAGCACGATGTGCGTGAAAATAAAATTTTGATGCTAGCGGCTCTAGAATAAGGACTTGCATCTTGAAACCTTGTTGTGCCTCCAAACATCAATTTTGATGCTCCAAAATTGGGGCTTTTGAGGCACAATGTGCTTCAAAATTAAATTTTGATGATACTAAGTCTAGAATCGAGGCTTGCAACTTGAAACCTAGTTGTGCCTCAAAACATTGATTTTGATGCACTGAATTTGGGTCTTTTGAGGCACAAGCTTCAAATGAGGTTTTAAGAGCACAATGTGCACCAAAATCATATTTTGATGCTATTGACTCTATAATCGGCACTTGCATCTTGTAACTTTATTGTGACTCCAAAAATCGATTTTGATGCTCCAAAACTGGGGCTTTTGAGGAACATTTTCTAAAATAGGGTTCTAAGGTCACAATGTGCATCAAACTTGAATTTCGATGCTACTGGCTCTAGAATAGGAGCTTGCATCTTGAAACCTTGTTGTGCCTCAAAACACTAATTTTATTGATCTGAAACCAGGGCTTTTAAGGCACAACCTCGGAAATGAGGTTCTAAGAACACTACATTTGTCAAAATTATGTTTTGATGCTATCAGCTTGAGAATTGGGACTTGTGTCTTGAAACCTTGTTGTACCCTTAAACATGTATTTGAGTATTTTGAAACTCATGCTTTCAAGCCACATGCTCCAAAATGAGTGTCTAAGAGCATGATGTCCATCAAAATCACGTTTTGACACTACATGCTAGAAAATAGGGACATGTGTCTTGAAAGCTTTTGAGTCACAACCTCGGAAATGAGGTTCTAAAAACACTACGTTTGTCAAAATCATGTTTTGATGCTCTGAAACTAAGGCTTTTGAGGCACAAGCTTCAAAATGAGGTTCTAAATGTACAATGTGAACCAAAATCAGATTTTGATGCTATTGATTGTAGAATCAGGAATTGCATCTTGAAACCTTGTTGTGCCTCCAAACATTGATTTTGATGCTCCAAAACTAAGTCTTTCGAGGCACAAGCTCTGAAATGAGCTTCTCAAAGAATGATGTGCGTCAAAATGGAATTTTGACGCTACTGGCTCCAGAATAGGGACTTGTTTCTTGAAACCTTGTTGTGCCTCAAAACATTGACTTTGACGTGCCAAAATCAGGGCTTTCAAGGCACAACCTCCAAAATGAGGTTCTTAAATGCTAATTTTTATGTTCCAAAAATGAGGTTCAAGGCACAATATCTGAAATGAGGTTCTAAGAGCATGATGTACATCAAAATTGCATTTTGACTCTACCCACTCTGGAATTGGGACTTGTGTCTTGAAACCTTGTTGTGACTCCAAACACTAATTTTTATGTTCCAAAAATGACGCTTTTGAGTCACAACCTCCGAAATGAGGTCCTAACAACACCATGTTTGTCAAAATAGTGTTTTGATGCTATCAGCTTGAGAAATTGGACTTCTGTCGTGAAACCTTGTTGTGCCTTCAAACATTGATTTGGGTGTTGTCAAACTGGTGCTTTCGAGCCCCATGCTCTGAAATGAGTTTCTAAGAGCATGACGTGCATCAAAATCACATTTTGACACTACAAGCTTTGGAATAGGGACTTGCATCTCCAAAGCTTGTTGTGCCTGCAAACACCAATTTTGATGCTTCGAAACCAATTATTTTGATGCATAAGCTCCAAAACAAGGTTCTAAGAGCATGATGTGCGTCAAAATTAAATTTTGATGCTACCAGCTCCAAAATAAGGACTTGCATCTTGAAACCTTGTTCTTGCTCCAAACAACAATTTTGATGCTCCAAAATTGGGGCTTTTGAGGCACAACTTCTGAAACAGGGTTCTAAGAGCATAATGTGTATCAAAATTAAATTTTGATGCTACTGGCTCTAGAATCGGGGCTTGCATCTTGAAACCTTATTGTGCCTCAAAACATTGATTTTCATGCTTTGAATCTGGGGCTTTTGAGGCACAAGCTTCGAATGAGCTTTTAAGAGCACGATGTGCGCCAAAATCATATTTTGATGCTATCGACTCAAAACCCTTATTTTTGGAATATAAAAATTAGTGTTTGGAGTCACAACAAGGTTTCAAGACACAAGTCCCAATTCCAGGGTGGGTAGAGTCAAAATGCAATTTTGATGTACAACATGCTCTTAGAACCTCATTTCGAAGATTGTAACTTGAAAGCCTTGATTTTGGCACATCAAAATCAATGTTTTGAGGCACAACAAGGTTTCAAGAAACAAGTCCCTATTCCGGAGCCAGTAGCGTCAAAATTCCATTTTGACGCACATCATTCTTTGAGAAGCTCATTTCAGACCTTGTGCCTTGAAAGACTCAGTTTTGGAGCACCAAAATCAATGTTTGGAGGCACAACAAGTTTTCAAGATGCAAGTCCTGATTCTAGAGTCAATAGCATCAAAATCTGATTTTGGTGCACATTGTGCTCTTAGAACCTCCTTTCAAAGCTTGTGCCTTAAAAGCCCTGGTTTCGGATCATCAAAATCAGTGTTTTGAGGCACAACAAGGTTTCAAGATGCAAGCCCCTATTCTAGAGTCAGCAGCATCAAAATTCAAGTTTGATGCACATTGTGCCCTTATGACCCTGTTTTAGAAATTGTGCCTCAAAAGCCCCAGTTTTGGAGCATCAAAATCAATTTTTTGAGTCACTACAAAGTTTCAAGATGCAAGTGCTAATTATAGAGTCAATAGCATCAAAATATGATTTTGGCGCACATCGTGCTCTTAAAATCTCATTCGAAGCTTGTGCCTCAAAAGCCACAGATTCAGAGCATCAAAATCAATCTTTTGAGGCACAACAATGTTCCAAGATGCAAGCATTGATTCTAGAACCAGTAGCATCAAAATTTAATTTTGATGCACATTGTGCTCTTAGAATCCTGTTTCAGAAATTGTGCCTTAAAAGCCCCAATTTTGGAGCCTCAAAATCGATGTTTGGAGGCACAACAATGTCTTAAGATGCAAGTCTTGATTCTGGAGCTGGTAGCATCAGAATTTGATTTTGATGCACATCATGCTCTTAGAACCTTGTTTCGGAGCTTATGCCTCAAAATCGTCGGTTTCGAAGTATCTATATTGGTGTTTGGAGGCACAACAAGCTTCCGAGACGCAAGTCCCTATTCCAGAGCCTATAATGTCAAAACGTGATTTTGATGCACATCGTGCTTTTAGAAACTAGTTTCAAAGCATGTGGCTCGAAAGCACCAGTTTCAAAAATCAAAGCATGTTGAAACTTTGTTGTGACTCCAAAAATTGATTTTGATGCTCCAAAACTGGGGCTTTTGAGGCACAATTTCTAAAATAGGGTTCTAAGGGCACAATGTGCATCAAACTTAAATTTTGATGCTACTGGCTCTAGAATAGGGGCTTGCATCTTGAAACCTTATTGTGCCTCAAAACACTTATTTTGATGATCCGAAACCAGTGCTTTTGAGGCACAAGCTTCAAAATGAGGTTCTAAGAGTACAATGTGCACCAAAATCAGATTTTGATGCTATTGACTCTAGAAACAAGACTTGCATCTTGAAACCTTGTTATGCCTCCAAACATTGATTTTGATTCTCCAAAACTGAGTCTTTTGAGGTACAAGCTCTGAAATGAGCTTCTCAAAGAATGATGTGCGTCAAAATGGAATTTTGACGCTACTATCTCCGGAATAGGGACTTGTTTATTGAAACCTTGTTGTGCCTCAAAATAATGATTTCGATATTCCAAAATCAGGGGTTTGAAGCCACAATATCCGAAATGAGGTTCTAAGAGCATGATGTACATCAAAATTGCATTTTGACTCTACCCACTCTAGAATTGGCACTTGTGTCTTGAACAACACGTTTGTCAAAATCATGTTTTGATGCTATGAGCTTGAGAATTGGGACTTGTGTCTTGAAACCTTGTTGTGCCTTTAAACATTGATTTGGGTGTTTTGAAACTGGTAGTTTTGAGCCACATGCTCTGAAACGAGTTTTTAAGAGCATGATCTGCATCAAAATCATGTTTTGACACTATAGACTCCGGAATCGAGAATCAGGTTTTACATCTTGAAACCTTGTTGTGCCTCCAAACATCAATTTTGATGCTCCAAAATTGGGGCTTTTGAGGAACAAATTTTGAAACAGGGTTCTTAGAGCACAATGTGCATCAAAATTAAATTTTGATGCTACTGGCTCTAGAATCGGGGGCTTGCATCATGAAACCTTGTTGTGCCTCAAAACATTGATTTTGATGCTTTGAATCTGGGGATTTTGAGGACAAACTTCGAATGAGATTTTAAGAGCATGATGTGCGCCAAAATCATATTTTGATGCTATTGACTCTATAATCGGTACTTGTGTCTCTAAACTTTGTTGTGACTCCAAAAATTGATTTTGATGCTCCAAAACTAGGGCTTTTGAGGCACGATTTCTAAAACAAGGTTCTAAGGGCACAATATGCATCAAACTTGAATTTTGATGCTACTAAAACCTTGTTGTGCCTCAAAACATTGATATTGATGATCTGAAACCAGGGCTTTTGAGGCACAAGCTTCGTAATGAGGTTCTAAGAGGATGATGTGCACCAAAATCAGATTTTGATGTTATTGACTCTAGAATCAGGAATTGCATCTTGGAACCTTCTTGTGCGTCCAAACATTGATTTTGATGCTCCAAAACTGAGTCTTTCGAGGCACAAGCTCTGAAATGAGCTTCTTAAAGAATGATGTGCGTCAAAATGGAATTTTGACGCTACTGGCTCCAGAATAGGGACTCATTTCTTGAAACATTGGTGTGCCTCAAAACATTGATTTTGATGTGCCAAAATTAGGGCTTTCAAGGCACAATCTCCAAAATGAGGTTCTAAGAGCATGATGTACATCAAAATTGCATTTTGACTCTACCCACTCTAGAATTGGGACTTGTGTCTTGAAACCTTATTGTGACTCCAAATACTAATTTTTATGTTCCAAAAATGAAGTTTTAAGAACACCATGTTTGTCAAAAATCATGTTTTGATGCTATCAGCTTGAGAATCGGGACTTGTGTCTTGAAACCTTGATGTGCCTTTAAACATTGATTTGGGTGTTTTGAAACTAGAGCTTTCAAGCCACATGCTCCGAAATGAGTTTCTAAGAGCATGATGTGCATCAAAATCACATTTTGACACTATAGGCTCCGGAATAGGGATTTGCGTCTCGAAAGCTTGTTGTGCCTCCAAACACCAATTTTGATGGTTTGAAACTAATGATTTTGAGGCATAAGCTCCAAAACAAGATTCTAAGAGCACAATGTGCGTCAAAATCAAATTTTGACGCTACCCGATCCAGAATCAGGACTTGCATTTTGAAACCTTGTTGTGCCTCCAACTATGTGCATCAAAATCACGTTTTGACAATACAGGCTTCGAAATAGGGACTTGCGTCTTGAAAGCTTGTTGTGGCTCCAAACACCAATTTTGATGCTTCAAAATCAATGATTTTGAGGCATAAGCTCCAAAAAAAGGTTCTAAGAGCACGATGTGTGACAAAATCAAATTTTGACACTATCAGCTCCAGAATTAGGACATGCATCTCAAAACCTTGTTGTGCCTCCAACGATGTGCATCTTGACACCTTTTTGTGCCTCCTAACATCAATTTTGATGCTCCAAAATTGGGGCTTTTGAGGCACAATTTCCGAAATAGGGTTCTAAGAGCACAATGTGCATCAAAATTAAATTTTGATGCTACTGGCTCTAGAATCGGGGCTTGCATCTTGAAACCTTGTTGTGCCTCAAAACATTGATTTTGATGCTCTGAATCTGGGGCTTTTGAGGCACAAGCTTCGAATGAGGTTTTAAGAGCAGGGTGTGCACCAAAATCACATTTTGATGCTATTGACTCTATAATCAGGACTTGCATCTTGAAACTTTGTTGTGACTCCAAAAATTGATTTTGATGCTCCAAAACTAGGGCTTTTCAGGCATAATTTCTAAAACAGGGTTATAAGGAAACAATGTGCATCAAACTTGAATTTTGATGCAACTATCTCTAGAATAGGGGATTGCATCTTGAAACCTTGTTGTGCCTCAAAACACTGATTTTGATGATCCGAAACCAGGGCTTTTGAGGCACAAGCTTCGAAATGAGGTTCTAAGAGCAGGATGTGCACCAAAAACAGATTTTGATGATATCAATTCTAGAATCAGGACTTGCATCTTCAAACCTTGTTGTGCCTCCAGACATTGATTTTGATGCTCCAAAACTGAGTCTTTCAAGGTACAAGCTCTGAAATGAGCTTCTCAAAAAAGGATGTGCGTCAAAATGGAATTTTGACGCTACTGGCTCTGAAATAGGGACTTGTTTCTTGAAACCTTGTGGTGCCTCAAAACATTGATTTTGATGTGCCAAAATCAGGCCTTTCAAAGCACAATCTCTGAAAGGAGGTTCTAAGAGCATGGTGTGCCTCAAAATTGCATTTTGACTCTACCCACTCTGGAATTGGGACTTGTGTCTTGAAAACTTGTTGTCACTCGAAACACTAATTTTTATGTTCCAAAAATGAGGCTGTTGAGTCACAACCTCCGAAATGAGGTTTTAAGAACACCACTTGTCAAAATCGTGTTTTGATGCTATGAGCTTGAGAATTGGGACTTGTGTCTTCAAACCTTGTTGTGCCTTTAAACATTGATTTGTGTGTTTTGAAACTAGTGCTTTCGAGCCACATGCTTCGAAATGAGTTTCTAAGAGCACGATGTGCGTCAAAATGGCTCCAGAATAGGGACTTGTTTCTTGAAACCTTGTTGTGCCTCAAAACATTGATTTTGATGTGCCAAAATTAGGGCTTTCAAGGCACAATCTCCGAAATGAGTTCTAAGAGCATGATGTACATCAAAATTGCATTTTGACTCTACCCACTCTAGAATTGGGCCTTGTGTCTTGAAACCTTGTTGTGAGTCCAAACACTAATTTTTATGTTACAAAAATGAGGCTTTTGAGTCACAACCTCTGAAATTAGGTTCTAAGAACACTACGTTTGTCAAAATCATGTTTTGATGCTATCAGCTTGATAATTGGGACTTGTGTCTTGAAACCTTATTGTGCCTTTAAACATTGATTTGGGTGTTTTGAAACTAGTGCTTTCGAGCCACATGCTCGGAAACGAGTTTCTAACAGCACGATCTGCATCAAAATCACGTTTTGACACTACAGGCTTTGAAATAGGTACTTGCATCTCGAAAGCTTGTTGTACCTCCAAACACCAATTTTGATGCTTCGAATTCGATGATTTTGAGGCATAAGCTCCAAAACAAGGTTCTAAGAGAACGATGTGTGTCAAAATCAAATTTTGACTCTACCGGCTCCAGAATCAGAAGCATCTTGAAACCTTGTTGTGCCTCCAAACATCAATTTTGATGCTCCAAAATCAGGGCTTTCAAGGCACAATCTCCGAAATGAGGTTGAAAATTAAATTTTGATGCTAATGGCTCTAGAATCAGGGCTTGCATCTTGGAACCTTGTTGTGCCTCAAAACATTGATTTTGATGCTCTGAATATGGGGCTTTTGAGGCACAAGGTTCGAATGAGGTTTTAAGGGCACGATGTGCGCCAACATCATATTTTGAGACTATTAACTCTATAATGGGGACTTACATCTTGAAACTTTGTTGTGACTCCAAAAATCGATTTTGATGCTCCAAAACTAGGAATTCTGAGGCACAATTTCTAAAATAGGGTTCTAAGGGCACAATGTGAATCAAACTTGAATTTTGATGCTACTCAAACCTTGTTGTGCCTCAAAACACTGATTTTGATAATCCAAAACCAGGACTTTAGAGGCACAAGCTTCGAAATGAGGTTCTAAGAGCACGATGTGCACCAAAATAAGATTTTGATGCTATTGACTCCAGAATCAGGACTTGCATCTTGAAACCTTGTTGTGCCTCAAAACATTGATTTTGATGCTCTGAATCTTGGGCTTTTGAGCCACAAGCTTCGAATGCTCTGAAACTTTGTTGTGACTCGAAAAAATTCATTTTGATGCTCCAAAACTTGGGCTTTTGAGTTACAATTTCTAAAACAGGGATCTAAGAGCACAATGTGCATCAAAATTAAAATTTGATGCTACTGGCTCTAGAATCGGGGCTTGCATCTTGAAACCTTGTTGTGCCTCAAAACATTGATTTTGATGCTCTGAATCTCGGGCTTTTGAGCCACAAGCTTCGAATGCTCTGAAACTTTGTTGTGACTCGAAAAAATTCATTTTGATGCTCCAAAACTGGGGCTTTTGAGGCACAATTTCTAAAACAGGGTTCTAAGGGCACAATGGGCATCAAACTTGAATTTTGATGCTACTGGCCCTAGAATAGGGGCTTGCATCTTGAAACCTTGTTGTGCCTCAAAATACTGATTTTGATGATCCGAAACAAGGGCTTTTGAGACACAAGCTTCAAAATGAGGTCCGAAGAGCACGATGTGCATGAAAATCAAATTTTGATGCTATTGACTCTAGAATCAGGACTTGCATCTTGAAACCTTGTTGTGCCTCCAAACATTGATTTTGATGCTCCAAAATTGAGTCTTTCGAGGCACAAGCTCTGAAATGAGCTTCCCAAAGAATGATGTGCGTCAAAATGGAATAGGGACTTGTTTCTTGAAACCTTGTTGTGCTCAAAACATTGATTTTGATGTGCCAAAATCAAGGCTTTCAAGGCACAATCTCCAAAATGAGGTTCTAAGAGCATGATGTACATTGAAATTGCATTTTGACTCTACCCACTCTGGAATTCGGACTTGTGTCTTGAAACCTTTTTGTGACTCCAAACACTAATTTTTATGTTCCAAAAATGAGGCTTTTGAGTGGCAACCTTCAAAATGAGGTTCTAAGAACACCATGTTTGTCAAAATCATGTTGTGATGCTATCAGCTTGAAAATTGGATCTTGTGTCTTGAAACCTTGTTGTGCCTTTAAACATTGATTTGGGTGTTTTGAAACTGGAACTTTCGAGCCACATGCTCCGAAATGAGTTTCTAAGAGCACGATGTGCATCAAAATCACGTTTTGACACTACAGGCTCTAGAATAATGACTTGCGTCTCGAAAGCTTTTTGTGCCTCCAAACACCAATTTTGATGCTTTTAAACTAATGATTTTGAGGCATAAGCTCCAAAACAAGGTTCTAAGAGCATGATGTGCGTCAAAATCAAATTTTGATGCTACCGGGTCCAGAATGAGGACTTGCATTTTGAAACCTTGTTGTGCCTCCAACGATATGCATCAAAATCATGTTTTGACACTACCGGCTCCGGAATAGGGTCTTGCATCTCGAAAGCTTGTTGTGCCTCCAAACACCAATTTTGATGCTTTCAAATTGATGGTTTTGAGGCATAAGCTCCAAAACATGGTTCTAAGAGCACGATGTGTGTCAAAATCAAATTTTGACGCTATCAGCTCCAGAATCAGGACATGCATCTTGAAACCTTGTTGTGCCTCCAACAATGTGCATCAAAATCACGTTTTGACACTACAGGCGCCAGAATAGGGACTTCCGTCTTGAAAGCTTATTGTGCCTCAAAACATTGATTCTGATGCTCTGAATCTGGGGGTTTTGAGGCACAAGCTTCGAATGATGTTTTAAGAGCATGGTGTGCGCCAAAATTAGATTTTGATGCCATTGACTCTATAATCGGGACTTGCACCTTCAAACTTTGTTGTGACTGCAAAAATCATGTTTGATGCTCCAAAACTGGGGTTTTTGAGGCACAATTTCTAAAACAGGGTTCTAAGGGCACAATGTGCATCAAACTTGAATTTTGATGCTACTGGCTCTAGAATAGAGGTTTGCATCTTGAAACCTTGTTGTGCCTCAAAACACTGATTTTGATCATCCGAAACCAGGGCTTTTGAGGTAGAAACTTTGAAATGAGGTTCTAAGAGCACGATGTGCACCAAAATAAGATTTTGATGCTGTTGACTCTAGAATCAGGACTTGCATCTTGAAACCTTGTTGTGCCTCCAAACATTAATTTTGATTCTCCAAAACTGAGTGTTTCAAGGCACAAGCTCTAAAATGAGCTTCTCAAAGAATGATGTGCATCAAAATCAAATTTTGACGCAACTAGCTCCAGAATAGGGACTTTTTTCTTGAAACCATGTTGTGCATCAAAACATTGATTTTGATGCACCGAATTCAGGGCTTTCAAGGCACAATCTTCTAAATGAGGTTCTAAGAGCATGATGTACATCAAAATTGCATTTTGACTCTACCCACTCTGGAATTGGGACTTGCATCTTGAAACCTTGTTGTGACTCCAAACACTAATTTTTATGTTCCAAAAATGAGGCTTTTGAGTCACAACCTCCGAAATGAGGTTCTAAGAACACCACGTTTGTCAAAATCGTGTTTTGATGCTATCAGCTTGAGAATTGGGACTTGTGTCTTGAAAGCTTGTTGTGCCTTTAAACATTGATTTTTGTGTTTTCAAACTGGTGCTTTCGAGCCACATGCTCTGAAATGAGTTTCTAAGAACACGATGTGCATCAAAATCACGTTTTGACAGTACAAGCTCCGGAATAGGGACTTGCATCTCGAAAGCTTGTTGTGCCTCCAAATACCAATTTTGATGCTTTGAAACTGATGATTTTCAGCCATAAGCTCCAAAACAAGGTTCTAAGAACACGATGTGCGTCTTGAAAGCTTGTTGTGCATCCAAACACCAATTTTGATGCTTCGAAAATGATGATTTTCAGGCATAAGCTCCAAAACAAGGTTCTAAGAGCACAATGTGCATCAAAATCAAATTTTGACGCTACTGGCTCCAAAATCAGGACTTGCATCTTGAAACCTTGTTGTGCCTGCAAACATCAATTTTGATGCTCCAAAATTGGGGTTTTGAGGCACAATTTCTGAAATAGGGTTGTAAGAGCATAGTGTGGATCAAAATTAAATTTTCATGCTACTGGCTCTAGAATCGGGGCTTGTATCTTGAAACCTTCTTGTGCCTCAAAACATTGATTTTGATGATCCGAAACAAAGGCTTTTGAGGCACAAGCTTCGAAATGAGGTTCTAAGAGCACGATGTGCACCAAAATCAGATTTTGATGCTATTGACTCTAGAAATAGAACATGCATCTTGAAACCTTGTTGTGCCTCCAAACATTGATTTTGATGCTTCAAAACTGAGTATTTCAAGGCACAAGCTATGAAAGGAGCTTCTTAAAGAATGATGTGCGTCAAAATGGAATTTTGATGCTACTGGCTCTGGAATAGGGACTTGTTTCTTAAAACCTTGTTGTGCTCAAAACATTGATTTTGATGTGCCAAAATCAAGGCTTTCAAGGCACAATCTCCGAAATGAGGTTATAAGAGCATGATGTCAATCAAAATTGCATTTTGACTCTACCCACTCTGGAATTGGGACTTGCATCTTGAAACCTTGTTGTGACTCCAAACACTAATTTTTATGTTCCAAAAATGAGGCTTTTGAGTCACACCCTCCGAAATGAGGTTTTAAGAACACCACGTTTGTCAAAATCATGTTTTGATGCTATCAGCTTGAGAATTGGGACTTGTTGTGCATCCAAACACCAATTTTGATGCTTCAAAAGCGATAGTTTTGAGGCATAAGCTCCAAACTAATTTTTATGTTCCAAAAATGAGGCTTTTGAGTCACAACCTCTGAAATGAGGTTCTAAGAGCATGATGTGCGTCAAAATCAAATTTTGATGCTATCGGCTCTAAAATCAGGACTTGCATTTTGAAACCTTGTTGTGCCTCCAAACATCGATTTTGATTCTCCAAAATTGGGGCTTTTGAGGCACAATTTCTGAAATAGGGTTCTAAGAGCACAATGTGCATCAAAATTAAATTTTGATCCTACTGGCTCTAGAATCGGGGCTTGCATCTTGAAACCTTGTTGTGCCTGAAAACATTGATTTTGATTCTCTGAATCTGGGCCTTTTGAGGCACAATCTTTGAATGAGGTTTTAAGAGCACGATGTGTGCCGAAATCAGATTTTGACGCTATTGACTCTATAATCAGAACTTGCATCTTGAAACATTGTTGTGACTCCAAAACTTGATTTTGATTCTGCAAAACTAGGGCTTTTGAGGCACAATTTCTAAAATAGGGTTCTAAGCGCACAATGTGCATCGAACTTGAATTTTGATGCTACTGGCTCTAGAATCAGGACTTGCATCTTGAAACCTTGTTGTGCCTCCAAACACTGATTTTGATGCTCCAAAACCGAGTCTTTCGACGCACAAGCTCTGAAATGAGCTTCTCAAAGAATGATGTGCCTCCAAACATTGATTTTGATGTGCCAAAATCAGGGCTTCCAAGGCACAATCTTCGAAACGAGGTTCTAAGAGCATGATGTACATCAAAATTGCATTTTGACTCTACTCACTCTAGAATTGGGACTTGTGTCTTGAAACCTTGTGGTAACTCCTTTTGATGCTACTGGCTCTAGAATCGAGGCTTGCATCTTGAAACATTGTTGTGCCTCAAAACATTGATTTTGATGCTCTGAATCTGGGGCTTTTGAGGCACAAGCTTCAAATGAGGTTTTAAGAGCACGATGTGTGCAAAATCAGATTTTCACGCTATTGACTCTATAATGGGGACTTGCATCTTGAAACTTTGTTGTGACTCCAAAAATCGATTTTGATAATCAAAAACTGGGGCTTTTGAGGCACAATTTCTAAAATAGGGATCTAAGGGCACAATGTGCATCAAACTTGAATTTTCATGCTACTGATACCTTGTTGTGCCTCAAAACACTGATATTGATAATCTGAAACCATGGCTCTTGAGGCACAAGCTTTGTTATGAGGTTCAAAGAGCATGATGTGCACGAAAATCAGATTTTGATGTTATTGACTCTAGAATCAGGACTTGCATCTTGAAACCTTTTTGTGACTCCAAACACTTATTTTTATGTTCCAAAAATGAGGCTTTTGAGTGACAACCTCCGAAATGAGGTTCTAAGAACACCACGTTTTTCAAAATCATGTTTTGATGCTATCAGCTTGAGAACTGCGACTTGTGTCTTGAAACCTTGTTGTGCCTTTAAACATTGATTTCGGTGTTTTGAAACTGGTGCTTTCGAGCCACATGCTCCGAAACGAGTTTCTAAGAGCACGATGTGCATCAAAATCATGTTTTGAGACTACAGGCTCTAGAATAGGGACTTGCATCTCGGAAGCTTGTTGTGCCTCCAAACACCAATTTTGATGCTTCGAAACTAATGATTTTGAGGCATAAACTCCAAAACAAGGTTCTAAGAGCACGGTGTGCAACAAAATCAAATGTTGATGCTACCAGCTCCAGAATCAGGAATTGCATCTTGAAACCTTGTTGTGCCTCCAAACATCGATTTTGATTCTCCAAAATTGGGGCTTTCGAGGCACAATTTCTAAAATAGGGTTCTAAGAGCACAATGTCCATCAAAATTAAATTTTCATGCTACTTGCTCTAGAATCAGGGCTTGCACCTTGAAACCTTGTTGTGCCTCAAAACATTGATTTTGATGCTCTGAATCTGGGACTTTTGAGGCACAAGCTTCGAATGAGGTTTCAAGAGCACGATGTGCACCAAAATCAGATTTTGACGCTATTGACTCTATAATCGGGACTTCCATCTTGAAACTTTGTTGTGACTCCAAAAATTGATTTTGATGCTCCAAAACTAGGGTTTTTGAGGCACAATTTCTAAAACAGGGTTCTAAGGGTACAATGTGCATCAAACTTGAATTTTGATGCTCCTAAAACCTTGTTGTGCCTAAAAACACTAATTTTGATGATCCAAAACCAGGGCTTTTCAATCAGAAGCTTTGAAATGAGGTTCTAAGAGCACGATGTGCACAAAAATCAGATTTTAATGCTATTGACTCTAGAATCGGGACTTGCATCTTGAAACCTTGTTGTGCCTCCAAACATTGGTTTTGATGCTCAAAAACTGAGTCTTTCGAGGCAAGAGCTCCGATATGAGCTTCTCAAAGAATGATGTGTGTCAAAATCGAATTTTGACGATACTGGCTCTGGAATAGGGACTTGTTTCTTGAAAACTTGTTGTGCCTCAAAACATTGATTTTGATGTGCCAAAATTAGGGCTTTCAAGGCACAATCTCCAAAATGAGGTTGAAAATTAAATTTTGATGCCACTGGCTCTAGAATCGGGGCTTGCATCTTGAAACCTTGTTGTGCCTCAAAACTTTGATTTTGATGCTCTGAATCTGGTTCTTTTGAGGCACAAGCTTTGAATGAGGTTTTAAGAGCACGATGTGCACCAAAATTAGATTTTGATGCTATTGACTCTATAATCAAGACTTGCATCTTGAAACTTTGTTGTGACTCCAAAAATTGATTTAGATGCTCCAAAACTAGGGCTTTTGAGGCACAATTTCAAAAACAGGGTTCTAAGGTCACAATGTGCATCAAACTTGAATTTTGATGCTACTGGCTCTAGAAAACAGGCTTGCATTTTGAAACCTTGTTGTGCCTCAAAACACTGATTTTGATGATACGAAACTAGGGCTTTTGAGGCACAAGCTTTGAAATGAGCTTCTAAGAGCACGATGTGCGCCAAAATCAGATTTTGATGCTATTGACTCTAGAATCAGGACTTGCATCTTGAAACCTTGTTGTGCCTCCAAATATTTATTTTGATGCTCCAAAACTGAGTCTTTCGAGGCACAAGTTCTGAAATGAGCTTCTCAAAGAATGATGTGCGTCAAAATGGAATTTTGATGCTACTGGATCCGGAAAAGGGACCTGTTTCTTGAAACCTTCTTGTGCCTCAAAACATTGATTTTGATGTGCCAAAATCAGGGCTTTCAAGGCACAATCTCCGAAATGAGGTTCTAAGAGCATAATGTACATCAAAATTACATTTTGATTGTACCCACTCTGGAATTGGGACTTGTGTCTTGAAACCTTGTTGTGACTACAAAAACTAATTTTTATGTTCCAAAAATGAGGCTTTTGAGTCACAACCTTAGAAATGAGGTTCTAAGAACACAATGTTTGTCAAAATCATGTTTTGATGCTATCAGCTTGAGAATTGGGACTTGTGTCTTGAAACCTTGTTGTGCCTTTAAACATTGATTTGGGTGTTTTGAAACTGGTCCTTTCGAGCCACATTCTCTGAAACGAGTTTCTAAGAGCATGATATGCATCAAAATCACGTTCTGACACTACAGACTCCGAAATAGCGACTTGCCTCTCGAAAGCTTGTTGTGTGTCCAAACATCAATTTTGATATTTCAAAACTGATGATTTTGAAGCGTAAGTTGCAAAAGAAGGTTCTAAGAGCATGATGTGCGTCAAAATCAAATTTTGATGCTACCGGCTCGAGAATTAGGACTTGCATCTTGAAACCTTGTTGTGCCTCCAAACATCGATTTTGATGCTCCAAAATTGGGGTTTTTGAGGCACAATTTCTGAAACAGGGTTCTAAGAACACAATGTGCATCAAAATTAAATTTTGGTGCTATTGCCTCTAGAATCGGGGCTTGCATCTTGAAACCTTGTTGTGCCTCAAAACATTGATTTTGATGCTTTGAATCTAGGTCTTTTGAGGCACAAGCTTCGAATGAGGTTTTAAGAGCACTATGTGTGCCAAAATTAGATTTTGATGCTATTGACTCTATAATCGAGATGTGCATCTTGAAACTTTGTTGTGAATCCAAAAATCAATTTTGATGCTCCAAAACTAGGGCTTTTGAGGTACAATTTCTAAAACAGGGTTCTAAGGGCACAATGTGCATCGAACTTGAATTTTGATGCTACTGAAACCTTGTTGTGCCTCAAAACACTGATTTTGATGATCCCAAATGAAGGCTTTTTAGGCACAAGCTTCGAAATGAGGTTCTAAGAGCATGATGTGCACCAAAATAAGATTTTGATACTATTGACTCTAGAATCAGGACTTGCATCTTGAAACCTTGTTTTGCCTCCAAACGTTGATTTTGATGCTCCAAAACTAAGTATTTCTAGAAACAAGCTCTGAAATGAGCTTCTCAAATAATGATGTGGGTCAAAATAGAATTTTGACGCAACTGGCTCCGGAATAGGGACTTGTTTCTTGAAACCTTGTTGTGCCTCAAAACATTGATTTTGATGTGCCAAAATCAGGGCTTTCAAGGCACAATCTCGGAAAAGAGGTTCTAAGAGCATGATGTACATCAAAATTGCATTTTGACTCTACCTACTCTGGAATTGGGACTTGTGTCTGAAACCTTGTTGTGACTCCAAACACTAATTTTTATGTTCCAAAAATGAGGCTTTTGAGTCACAACCTCTGGAATGAGGTTCTAAGAACACCATGTTTGTGAAAATCGTGTTTTGATGCTATCAGCTTGAGAATTGGGACTTGTGTCTAGAAACTTTGTTGTACCTTTAAACATTGATTTGGGTGTTTTGAAACTGGAGCTTTCGAGCCACATGCTCTGAAATGAGTCCCTATTCCAGAGCTTTCAACATGATTTTGACGCAAGTCCCTATTTCGGAGCCCGTAGTGTCAAAACATGATTTTGATGCTACTGGCTCCAGAATAAGGACTTGCATCTTAAATAGGGTTCTAAGAGCACAATGTGCATGAAAATTAAATTTTGATGCTATTGGCTCTAGAATCGGGGCTTGCATTTTGAAACCTTGTTGAGCCTCAAAATATTGATTTTGATGCTCTGAATCTGGGGCTTTTGAGGCACAAGCTTCGAATGAGGTATTAAAAGCATGATGTGCGCCAAAATCAGATTTTGACGCTATTGACTCTATAATCAGGAATTGCATCTTGAAACTTTGTTCTGACACCAAAAATCGATTTTGATGCTCCAAAACTGGGGCTTTTGAGGCACAATTTCTGAAACAGGGTTCTAAGGGTACAATGTGCATCAAACTTGAATTTTGATGCTTCTCGCTCTAGAATAGGGGCTTGCATATTCAAACCTTGTTGTTCCTAAAAACACTAATTTTGATGATATGAAACCAAGGCTTTTGAGGCACAAGCTTTGAAATGAGGTTCTAAGAGCACGATGTGCACGAAAATCAAATTTTGATACTATTGACTATAGAATCAGGAATTTCTTCTTGAAACCTTGTTGTGCCTCCAAACATTGATTTTGATGCTCCAAAATTGAGTCTTTCGAGGCACAAGCTCTGAAATGAGCTTCTCAAAGAATAATGTGCGTCAAAATAGAATTTTGACGCTACTGGCTCTGGAATAGGGACTTGCTTCATGAAACCTTGTTGTGCCTGAAAACATTGATTTTGATGTGCCAAAATCAGCGCTTTCAAGGCACAATCTCTGAAATGAGGTTCTAAGAGCATGATGTAAATCAAAATTGCATTTTGACTCCACCCACTCTGGAATTGGGACTTGTGTCTAGAAACCTTGTTGTACCTTTAAACATTGATTTGGGTGTTTTGAAATTGGAGCTTTCGAGCCACGTGCTCTTCTTTCGAGGCACAAGCTCTAAAATGAGCTTCTCAAAGAATGATGTGTGTCAAAATGGAATTTTGACGCTGCTGGCTCCTGAATAGGGACTTGTTTCTTGAAACCTTGTTGTGCCTCAAAACATTGATTTTGATGTGCCAACATCAGGGCTTTCAAGGCACAATCTCCGTAATGAGGTTCTAAGAACATGATGTACATCAAAATTGCCTTTTGACTCTACCCACTCTGGAATTGGGACTTGTGTCTTGAAACCTTTTTGTGACACCAAACACTAATTTTTATGTTCCAAAAATGAAGCTTTTGAGTCACAACCTCCGAAATGAGGTTCTAAGAACAACATGTTTGTCAAAATCGTGTTTTGATGCTATCAGCTTGAGAATTGGGACTTGTGTCTAGAAACCTTGTCGTACCTTTAAAGATTGATTTGGGTGTTTTGAAACTGGAGCTTTCGAGCCACATGAACTAAAATGAGTCCCTATTACGAAGCTGTCAACATGATTTTGACGCAAGTCCCTCTTCCGGAGCCTGTAGTGTCAAAACATGATTTTGACGCTACTGGCTCTAGAATAGGGGCTTGCATCTTGAAACCTTGTTGTGCCTCAAAACACTGATTTTGATGATCCAAAACCAGGGCTTTTGAGGCACAAGCTTTGAAATGAGGTTCTAAGAGCACGATGTGCACCAAAATTGGATTTTGACGCTATTGACTCTATAATCAGGACTTGCATCTTGAAACTTTGTTGTGACTCCAAAAATCGATTTTCATGCTCCAAAACTGGGCCATTTGAGGCACAATTTCTAAAACAGGTTTCTAAGGGCACAATGTGCATCAAACTTGAATTTTGACGCTACTGAAACCTTTTTGTGGCTTAAAACACTAATTTTGATCATCCGAAACCAGGGCTTTAGAGGCACAAGCTTCGAAATGAGGTTCTAAGAGCACGATGTGCACCAAAATAAGATTTTGATGATATTGACTCTAGAATCAGGAATTGCATCTTGAAACATTGTTGTGCCTCCAAACATTGATTTTGATGCTCCAAAACTGAGTCTTTCAAGGCACAAGCTATGAAATGAGCTTCTCAAAGAATGATGTGCGTCAAAATGGAATTTTGACGCTACTGGCTTCGGAATAGGTACTTGTTTCTTGAAACCTTGTTGTGACTCCAAACACTAATTTTTATGTTGCAAAAATGAGGCTTTTGAGTCACAACCTCCGAAATGAGGTTCTCAGAACACAATGTTTGTCAAAATTGTGTTTTGATGCTATCAGCTTGAGAATTGGGATTTGTGTCTTGAAACCTAATTGTGCCTTTAAACAAATATTTGGGTGTTTTGAAACTGGTGCTTTCGAGCCACATGCTCTGAAATGAGTTTCTAAGAGCACGATGTGCATCAAAATCAAATTTTGATGCTACCGGCTCCAGAATCAGGACTTTCATCTTGAAACCTTGTTGTGCCTCCAAACATCAATTTTGATGCTCCAAAATTGGGGCTTTTGAGGCACAATTTTCTAAAACAGGGTTCTAAGAGCACAATGTGCATCAAAATTAAATTTTTATGCTACTAGCTCTAGAATCGGGGCTTTCATCTTGAAACCTTGTTGTGCCTCAAAACATTGATTTTGATGCTCTGAATCTAGAGATTTTGAGGCACAAGCTTTAAATGTGGTTTTAAGAGCACGATATGGGCCAAAATCAAATTTTGACACTTTACTCTATAATCGGGACTTGAATCTTGAAACTTTGTTGTGACTCCAAAAATCATGTTTGATGCTCAAAAACTGGGGCTTTTGAGGCACAATTTCTAAATCAGGGTTCTAAGGGCACAATGTGCATCAAACTTGAGTTTTGATGCTATGGGCTCTAGAATAGGGGCTTGCATCTTGAAACCCTCTTGTGCCTCAAAACACTGATTTTGATGATCCAAAACCAAGGCTTTTGAGGAACAAGCTTCGAAATGAGGTTCTAAGAGCACGATGTGCACCAAAACCAGATTTTGATTCTATTGATTCTAGAATCAAGACTTGCATCTTCAAACCTTGTTGTGCCTCCAAACATTGATTTTCATTCTCCAAAACTGAGTCTTTCGAGGCACAAGCTCTGAAATAAGATTCTCAAAGAATAATGTGCGTCAAAATAGAATTTTGATGCTACTGGCTCTGGAATAGGGACTTGTTTCTTGAAACCTTGTTGTGCCCCAAAACATTGATTTTGATGTGACTCTAAACACTAATTTTTATGTTCCAAAAATGAGGCTTTTGAGTCACAACCTCCAAAATGAGGTTCTAAGAACACCACGTTTGTCAAAATCATGTTTTGATGCTAGCAGCTTGATAATTGGGACTTGTGTCTTGAAACCTTATTGTGCCTTTAAACATTGATTTGGGTGCTTTCAAACTGGTGCTTTCGAGCCACATGCTCCGAAATGAGTTTCTAAGAGCACGATGTGCATCAAAATCACATTTTTACAGGCTCCAGAATAGGGACTTGCATCTCGAAAGCTTGTTGTTCCTCCAAATACCAATTTTGATGCTTCGAAACCGATGATTTTGAGGCATAAGCTCCAAAACAAGGTTCTAAGAGCACGGTGTGCATCAAAATCAAATTTTGACGCTACCAGCTCCAGAATAAGGACTTGCATCTTGAAAACTTGTTGTGCCTCCAAACATCAATTTTGATGCTCCAAAATTGGGGCTTTTAAGGCACAATTTCTGAAACAGGGTTCTAACAGCACAATGTGCATCAAAATTAAATTTTGATGCTACTGGCTCTAGAATCGGGGCTTGCATCTTGAAACCTTCTTGTGCCTCAAAACATTGATTTTGATGCTCTGAATCAGGGGCTTTTGAGGCACAACCTTTGAATGAGGTTTTAAAAGCACAGTGTGCACCAAAATTAGATTTTGATACTATTGACTCTATAATCGGGACTTGCATCTTGAAAATTTGTTGTGACTCCAAAAATCGATTTTTATGCTGCAAAACTAGGGCTTTTGACAATCCAAAACTAGGGCTTTTGAGGCACAAGCTTTGAAATGAGGTTCTAAGAGCACGATGTGCAATAAAATAAGATTTTGATGCTATTGACTCTACAATCAGGACTTGCATCTTGAAACTTTGTTGTGCCTCCAAACATAGATTTTGATGCTCCAAAACTGAGTCTTTCGAGTCACAACCTCTGAAATGAGGTTCTAAGGACACCATGTTTGTCAAAATCATGTTTTGATGCTATCAGCTTGAGAATTGGGACTTGTGTCTTGAAACCTTGGTGTGCCTTTAAACATTGATTTGGGTGTTTTGAAACTGGTGCTTTCGAACCACATGCTCCGAAATGAGTTTCTAAGAGCACAATGTGCATAAAAATGATGTTTTGACACTACAATCTATGGAATAGGGACTTGTGTCTCAAAAGCTTGTTGTGCCTCCAAACACCAATTTTGATGCTTCGAAACCAATGATTTTGAGGCATAAGCTCCAAAACAAGGTTCTAAGAACATGATGTGAGTCAAAATCAAATTTTGACACCACCGGCTCCAAAATTAGGACTTTCATCTTGAAACCTTGTTGTGCCTCCAAACATCAATTTTGACGCTCAAAAATTGGGACTTTTGAGGCACAATTTCTAAAATAGAGTTCTCAGAGCACAATATGCATCAAAATTAAATTTTGATTCTACAGGCTCTAGAATTGGGGAATGCATCTTGAAACCTTGTTATGCCTCAAAACATTGATTTTCATGCTCTGAATCTGGGGCTTTTGAGGCACAAGATTTGAATGAGGTTTTAAGAGCATGATGTGCGCCAAAATCAAGCTTTGACTTGCATCTTGAAACTTTGTTGTGACTCCAAAAATTGATTTTTATGATCCAAAATTGAGGCTTTTGAGGCACAATTTCTAAAACACGGTTCTAAGGGCACAATGTGCATCAAACTTGAATTTTGATGCTACTGAAACTTTGTTGTGCCTCAAAACACTAATTTTGATGATCCGAAATCAGGCCTTTTGAGACACAAGCTTCAAAATGAGGTTCTAAGAGCACGATGTGCACCAAAATCAAATTTTGATGCTATTGACTCTAGAATCAAGACTTGCATCTTGAAACCTTGTTTTGCCTCCAAACATTGATTTTGATGCTCAAAAACTAAGTCTTTCGAGGCACAAGCTCTGAAATGAGCTTCTCAAAGAATGATGTTCGTCAAAATGGAATTTTGACGCAACTGGCTCTGAAATAGGGACTTGATTCTTGAAACCTTGTTGTGCCTCAAAACATTGATTTTGATGTGCCAAAATCAGGGCTTTCAAGGCACAATCTCCGAAATGAGGTTTTAAGAGCATGATGTACATGAAAATTGCATTTTGACTCTACCCACTCTGCAAATGGGACTTGTGTCTGGAAACATTGTTACGACTCCAAACACTAATTTTTATTTTCCAAAAATGAAGCTTTTGAGTCAGAACCTCCAAAATGAGGTTCTAAGAACACCATGTTTGTCAAAATCGTGTTTTGATGCTATCAGCTTGAGAATTGGGACATGTATCTTGAAACCTTGTCGTAACTTTAAACTGATACTTTCGAGCCACATGCTCCGAAATGAGTTTCTAAGAGCACGATGTGCATCAAAATCATGTTTTCACACTACAGGCTCCGGAATAGGGACTTGCATCTCGAAAGCTTGTTTTGCCTCCAACCACCAATTTTGATGCTTCGAAACTGTTGATTTTGAGGAATAAGCTCCAAAAGAAGGTTCTAAGAGCACGATGTCCATCAAAATCAAATTTTGACGCTACCAGCTCAAGAATCAGGAGTTGCATCTTGAAACCTTGTTGTGCCTCCAAACATCGATTTTGATGCTTTAAAATTCGGGCTTTTGAGACACAATTTCTAAAAAAGGGTTCTAAGAGCACAATGTGCATCAAAATTAAATTTTGATGCTACTGGCTCTAGAATCGGGGCTTGCATTTTGAAACCTTGTTGTGCCTCAAAACATTGATTTTGATACTCTAAATCTGGGGCTTTTGAAGCACAATCTTCGAATGAGGTTTTAAGAGCACGATGTGCGCAAAATCAAATTTTGACGCTATTGACTCTATAATTAGGACTTGCATCTTGAAACTTTTTTGTGACTCCAAAAATCAATTTTGATAATCCAAAACTGGGGCTTTTCAGGCACAATTTCTAAAATAAGGTTCTAAGGGCACAATGTGCATCAAACTTGAATTTTGATGCTATTGAAACCTTGTTGTGCCTCAAAACATTGAAATCGATGATCCAAAACTAGGACTTTTGAGGCACAAGCTTCGTAATGAGGTTCTAAGAGCATGATGTGCACGAAAATCAGATTTTGATGTTATTGACTCTAGAATCAGGACTTGCATCTTGAAACCTTGTTGTGCCTCCGAACGTTGATTTTGATGCTCCAAAACTGAGTCTTTCGAGGCACAAGCTCTGAAATGAACTTCTCAAAGAATGGTATGAGTCAAAAATGGAATTTTGACACTACTGGCTCCGAAATATGGACTTGTTTCTTGAAACCTTGTTGTGCCTCAAAACATTGATTTTGATGTGCCAAAATCAGGGCTTTCAAAGCACAATCTCCGAAATGAAATTCTAAGAGCATGATGTACATCAAAATTGCATTTTGACAGTACCCACTCTGGAATTGGGACTTGTGTCTTGAAACCTTGTTGTGACTCCAAACACATATTTTTATGTTCCAAAAATGAGGCTTTTGAGTCACAACTTCCGAAATGAAGTTCTAAGAACACCACGTTTGTCAAAATCATTTTTTGATGCTATCAGCTTGAGAATTGGGACTTGTATCTCGAAAACTTGTTGTACCTTTAAACATTGATTTGCGTGTTTTGAAATTGGTGCTTTCGAGCCACATGCTCCGAAATGATTTTCTAAGAGCACGATGTGCATCAAAATCACATTTTGACACTACAGGCTCCGGAATAGGGACTTGCGTCCCGAAAGCTTGTTTAGCCTCCAAACACCAATTTTGATGCTTCGAAACCGATGATTTTAAGGCATAAGCTACAAAACAAGGTTCTAAAAGCACGATGTGTGTCAAAATCAAATTTTGATGCTACCGGCTACAAAATCAAGACTTGCGTCTTGAAACCTTGTTGTGCCTCCAAACATCGATTTTGATGCTCCAAAATTGGGGCTTTTGAGGCACAATTTCTGAAACAGGGTTATAAGAGCACAATGTGCATCAAAATTAAATTTTGATGCTACTAGCTCTAGAATCGGGGATTGCATCTTGAAACCTTGTTGTGCCTCAAAACATTGATTTTGATGCTCTGAACCTGGGGCTTTTGAGGCACAAGCTTCGAATGAGGTTTTAAGAGCACGATGTGTGCCAAAATCAACTTTTGATGCTATTGACTCTAAAATCAGGACTTGCAACTTGAAACTTTGTTGTGACTCCAAAAATCAATTTTCATGCTCCAAAACTAGGGCTTTTGACGAACAATTTCGAAAATAGGGTTCTAAGGGCACAATCTGCATCAAACTTGAATTTTGATACTACTGGCTCTAGAATAGGGGCTTGCATCTTGAAACCTTGTTTTGCCTCAAAACATTGATTTTGATAATCTGAATCTAAGCCTTCTGAGGCACAAGCTTCGAATGAGGTTTGAAGAGCACAATGTGGGCCAAAATTAGATTTTGACGCTATTGAGTCTATAATTAGGACTTGCATCTTGAAACTTTGTTGTGACTCCAAAAATTGATTTTGATGCTCCAAAACTAGGGCTTTTGAGGTACAATTTCTAAAACAGGGTTCTAACAGTACAATGTGCACCAAACTTGAATTTTGATGATACTGGCTCTAGAATAGAGGCTTGCATCTTGAAACCTTCTTGTGCCTCAAACCGTTGATTTTGCCAATTCGAAACCAGGGCTTTTGAGGTACAAGCTTCGAAATGAGGTTCTAAGAGCACGATGTGCACCAAAATCAGATTTTGATGCTATTGACTCTAGAATCAGGACTTGCATCTTGAAACCTTGTTGTGCCTCCAAACATTGATTTTGATGCTCCAAAACTGAGTCTTTTGAGGCACAAGCTCTGAAATGACCTTGTCAAAGAATGATGTGCATCAAAATGGAATTTTGACACTACTGGCTCTGGAATAGGGACTTGTTTCCTGAAACCTTGTTGTGCTCAAAACATTGATTTTGATGCGCCAAAATCAGGGCTTTCAAGGCACAATTTCTGAAATGAGGTTCTAAGAGCATGATGTACATCAAAATTGCATTTTGCCTGTACCCACTTTGGAATTGGGACTTGTGTCTTGAAACCTTGTTGTGACTCCAAACACTAATTTTTATGTTCCAAAAATGAGGCTTTTGAGTGGCAACCTCCGAAATGAGGTTCTTAGAACACCATGTTTGTCAAAATCGTGTTTTGATGCTATCAGCTTGAGAATTGGGACTTGTGTCTTGAAACCTTATTGTGCCTTTAAACATTGATTTGGGTGTTTTCAAACTGGAACTTTCGAGCCACATGCTCCAAAATGAGTTTCTAAGATCACGATGTGCATCAAAATCACGTTTTGACATTACAGGCTCCGGAATAGGGACTTGCATCTCGAAATCTTGTTGTACCTCCAAACACCAATTTTGATACTTTGAAACTAATGATTTGAGGCATAAGCTCCAAAACAAGGTTCTAAGAGCATGATGTGCGTCAAAATCAAATTTTGACACTACCAGGTCCAGAATCAGGACTTGAAACCTTGTTCTGCCTCCAACGATGTGCACCAAAATCAAGTTTTGACACTATAGGCTCCGGAATAGGGACTTGCATCTCGAAAGCTTGTTGTGCCTCCAAAAACCAATTTTGATGCTTTCAAATCGATGATTTTGAGGCATAAGCTCCAAAACAAGGTTGTAAGAGCACGATGTGCATAAAAATCAAATTTTGATGCTATCGGCTCTAGAATCAAGACATCCATCTTGAAACCTTGTTATGCCTCCAACGATGTGCATCAAAATCACGTTTTGACACTACAGGATCCGAAATAGGGACTTGTGTCTTAAAAGCTTGTTGTGCCACCAAACAACAATTTTGATGCTTTGAAACTGATGATTTTGAGGCATAAGCTCCGAAACAAGGTTCTAAGAGCACGATGTGTGTCAAAATCAAATTTTGATGCTATCGACTCCAAAATTAGGACTTGCATCTTGAAACCTTGTTGTGCCTCCAAACATCGATTTTGATGTTCCAAAACTAGGGATTTTGAGGAACAATTTCTAAAATAGGGTTCTAAGAGCACAATGTGCATCATAATTAAATTTTGATGCTACTAGCTCCAGAATCAGGGCTTGCATCTTGAAACCTTGTTGTGCCTCAAAACAATGATTTTGATGCTCTGAATCTGGGGGTTTTGAGGCACAAGCTTCAAATGATATTTTAAGAGCATGGTGTGCGCCAAAATCAGATTTTGACGCTATTGACTCTATAATCGGGACTTGCATCTTGAAATTTTGTTGTGACTCCAAAAATCATGTTTGATGCTCCAAAACTGGGGCTTTTGAGGCATAATTTCTAAAACAGGGTTCTGAGGGCAAAATGTGTATCAAACTTGACCTTTGATGCTACTAGCTCTAGAATAGGGGCTTCCATCTTGAAACCTTCTTGTGCCTCAAAACACTGATTTTGACGATCCAAAACTAGGGCTTTTGAGGCACAAGCTTCGAAATGAGGTTCTAAGAGCACGATGTGCACCAAAATCAGATTTTGATGCTATTGACTCTAGAATCAGGACTTGCATCTTGAAACCTTGTTGTGCCTCCAAACATTGATTTTGATGCTCCAAAAATGTGTCTTTCGAGGCACAAGCTCTGAAATGAGCTTCTCAAAGAATGATCTGCGTCAAAATGGAATTTTGACGCTACTGGCTTTGGAATAGGGACTTGTTTCTTGAAACCTTGTTGTGCCTCAAAACAATCATTTTGATGTGCCAAAATCAGGGCTTTCAAGGCACAATCTCTAAAATGAGGTTCTAAGAGCATGGTGTACATCAAAATAGGGTCTTGAATCTTGAAACCTTTTTGTGACTCAAAACATTGATTTTGATGTGCTTTTCAGGGCTTTCAAGGCTTAATCTCCGAAATGAGGTTCTAAGAGCATGATGTACATCAAAATTGTATTTTGACTCTACCCACTTTGGAATTGGGACTTGTGTCTTCAAACCTTGTTGTGAATCCAAACACTAATTTTTATGTTCCAAAAATGAGGCTTTTGAGTCAAAACCTCCAAAATGGGGTTCTAAGAACACCACGTTTGTCAAAATCATGTTTTGATAAAATCAGCTTGAGAATTGGGACTTGTTTCTTAAAACCTTGTTGTGCCTTTAAGCATTGATTTAGGTGTTTTGAAACTGGTGCTTTCCAGCCACATGCTCTGAAATGAGTTTCTAAAAGCACAATGTGCATCAAAATCATGTTTTGACACTACAAGCTCCGGAATAGGGACTTGCATCTCGAAAGCTTGTTGTACCTCCAAACACCAATTTTGATGCTTCGAAACCGATGATTTTGACGCATAAGCTCCAAAACAAGGTTCTAAGAGCATGATGTGCGTCAAAATCAAATTTTGACGCTATCGGCTCCAAAATTAGGACTTGCATCTTGAAACCTTGTTGTGCCTCCAAACATCGATTTTGAAGCTCCAAAATTGGGGCTTTTGAGGCACAATTTCTAAAACAGGGTTCTAAGAGCACAATGTGCATCAAAATTAAATATTGATGCTACTGGCTCTAGAATTGGGGCTTGCATCTTGAAACCTTGTGCCTCAAAACATTGATTTTGATGCTCTAAATCTAGGGCTTTTGAGGCACAAGCTTCGAATGTTTGGAGCATCAAAATCGATGTTTGGAGGCACAACAAGGTTTCAAGATGCAAGTCCTGATTCTGGAGCCGGTAGCGTCAAAATTTGATTTTGATGCACATCGTGCTGTTAGAACCTCATCAGTTTCAAAGCATCAAAATTAGTGTTTTGCATCAAAATCAATTTTTGGAGTCACAACAAAGTTTCAATATGCAAGTCCCGATTATATAGTCAATAGCGTCAAAAAATTATGTTGGCGCACATCATGCTCTTTAAACCTCATTCGAACCTTGTGCCTCAAAAGCCCCAGATTCAAAGCATCAAAATCAATGCTTTGAGGCGCAACAAGCTTTCGAGATGCAAGTACCTATTTCGAAGCCTGTAGTGTCAAAACGTGATTTTAATGCACATCGTGCTCTTAGAAACTCGTTTCGGAGCATGTGGCTCGAAAGCACCAATTTAGAAACACCCAAATCAATGTTTAATGGCACAACAATGTTTCAAGACACAAATCCCAATTCTAAAGTTGATAGCACCAAAACATGATTTTGACAAACATTGTATTCTTAGAACCTCATTTCGGAGGTTGTGACTCAAAAGCCTCATTTTTGGAACATGAAAATTAGTGCCTCGAGTCACCACAAGGTTTCAAGACACAAGTCCCAATTCTAGAGTGGGTAGAGTCAAAATTCAATTTTGATGTACATCATGCTCTTAGAACCTCATTTTGAAGATTGTGCCTTGGAAGCCCTGATTTTGGCACATCAAAATCAATGTTTGGAGGCACATCATTCTTTGAGAAGCTCATTTCAGAGCTTGTGCCTCGAAAGACTCAGTTTTGGAGCATCAAAATCAATGTTTGGCGGCACAACAAGGTTTCAAGATGCAAGTCCTGATTCTAGAGCCAATAGCATCAAAATTCAAGTTTGATACACATTGTGCCCTTAGAACCCTATTTTAGAAATTGTGCCTCAAAAGCCCCAGTTTTGGAGCATCAAAATTGGTTTTTGGAGTCACAACAAAGTTTCAAGATGCAAGTCCTGATTATAGAGTCAATAGCGTCAAAATGTGATTTTGGCGCACATCGTGTTCTTAAAACCTCATTCAAAGTTTGTGCCTCAAAAGGCCCAGATTCAGAGCATCAAAATCAATGTTTTGAGGCACAACAAGGTTTCAAGATGCAAGCCCCGATTGTAGAGCCAGTAGCATCAAAATTTAATTTTGATGCACAATGTGCTCTTAGAACCCTTTTTCAGAAATTGTGCATCAAAAGCCCCTATTATGGAGCATCAAAATCGATGTTTGGAGGCAGAACAAAGTTTCAAGATGCAAGTCCATATTTTGGAGCCGGTAGCGTTAAAATTTGGTTTTGACGCACATCGTACTCTTAGAACCTCATTTTGGAGCTTATGCCTGAATATCATCGGTTTCGAAGCATTAAAATTGGTGTTTGGAGGCACAACAAGCTTTCGAGATGCACATCGTGCTTTTAGAACCTTGTTTTGGAGCTTATGCCTGAAAATCATTGGTTTCCAAGCATCAAAATTGGTGTTTGGAGGCACAACAAGCTTTCGACACGCAAGTCCCTATTCCAGAGCTTGTAGTGTTAAAACGTGATTTTGATGCACGTCGTGCTCTTAGAAACTCGTTTCGGAGCATGTGGCTCGAAAGCACCAGTTTCAAAACACCCTAATCAATGTTTAAAGGCACAAGAAGGTTTCAAGACACAGATCGCAATTCTCAAGCTGATAGCCTCAAAACACAATTTTGACAAACATGGTATTCTTATAACCTCATTTTGGAGGTTGTGACTCAAAAGCCTCATTTTTGGAACATAAAAATTAGTATTTGGAGTCACAACAAGGTTTCAACACACAAGTCCCAATTCCGGAGTGGGTAGAGTCAAAATGCAATTTTGATGTACATCATGCTCTTAGAACCTCATTTCAGAGATTGTGCCTTGAAAGCCCTGATTTTTGTACATCAAAATCAATGTATTGAGACACAACAAGGTTTCAAGAAACAAGTCCCTATTCCAGAGCCAGTAGTGTCAAAATTTTATTTTGAAGCACATTATTTTTTAAGAAGTTCATTTCAGAGCTTGTGCCTCAAAAGACTCAATTTTGGAGCATCAAAATCAATGTTTGGAGGCACAACAAGGTTTCAAGATGCAAGTCCTGATTCTAGAGTCAATAGCATCAAAATCTGATTTTGGTGCACATCGTGTTCTTAGAACCTCATTTTGAAGCTTGTGCCTCAAAAGCCCTGGTTTCGGATGATCAAAATCAGTGTTTTGAGGAACAACAAGGTTTCAGTAGCATCAAAAGTCAAGTTTGATGCACATTGTGCCCTTAGAACCCTATTTTAGAAATTGTGCCACAAAAGCCCCAGATTCAGAGCATCAAAATCAATGTTTTAAGGCACAACAAGGTTTCAAAATGCAAGCCCCGATTCTATAGTCAATGGCATTAAAATTTAATTTTGATGCATATTGTGCTCTTAGAACCCTTTTTCAGAAATTGTGCCTCAAAAGCTCCAATTTTGGAGCATGAAAATCGATGTTTGGAGGCACAACAAGTTTTCAAGATGCAATTCCTAATTCTGGAGCCGGTAGGGTCAAAATTTGATTTTGACGCACATCATGCTCTTAGAACCTTGTTTTGGAGCTTATGCCTCAAAATCATCGGTTTCAAACCTCATTTCGAAGCTTGTGCCTCAAAAGCCCTGGTTTCGGATCATCAAAATAAGTGTTTTGAGGCACATCAAGGTTTCAAGATGCAAGAGCCAGTAGCATCAAAACTCAAGTTTGATGCACATTGTTCCCTTAGAACCCTGTTTTAGAAATTGTGCCTCAAAAACCCCAGTTTTTAAGCATCAAACATGATTTTTGGAGTCAAAACAAAGTTTCAAGATGCAAGTCCTGATTATAGAGTCAATAGCATCAAAATCTGATTTTGGCGCACACCATGCTCTTAAAACATCATTCAAAGCTTGTGCCTCAAAACCCCCAAATTCAGAGCATCAGAATCAATGTTTTGAGGCCCAACAAGGTTTCAAGATGCAAGCCCCGATTCTAAAGCCAATAGCATCAAAATTTAATTTTGATGCACATTGTGCTCTTAGAACCCTGTTTTAGAAATTATGCCTCAAAAGCCCCAGTTTTGGAGCATCAAAATCGATGTTTGGAGGCACAACAAGGTTTAAAGATGCAAGTCCTGATTTTGGAGCCGGTAGCATCAAAATTTGATTTTGATGCACATCGTGCTCTTATAACCTTGTTTTGGAGCTTATGCCTCAAAATCATCGATTTCGAAGCATCAAAATTGGTGTTTGGAGGCAAAACAAGCTTTGGGAGACGCAAGTCCCTATTCCAGAGCCTGTAGTGTCAAAACATGAATTTGATGCACATCATTGGAGGCACAACAAGGTTTCAAAATGCAAGTCCTAATTCTCGACCTGGTAGCATCAAATTTTGATTTTGACGCACATCGTGCTCTTAGAACCTTGTTTTGGAGCTTATGCCTCAAAATCATCAGTTTGAAAGCATGAAAATTTGTGTTTGGAGGCACAACAAGCTTTCGGGATGCAAGTCCCTATTCCAGAGCCTCTAGTGTCAAAACGTGATTTTGATGCACATCATGCTCTTATAAACTCATTTCGAAGCATGTGGCTCGAAAGTTCTAGTTTCAAAACACCCAAATCAATGTTTAAAGGCACAACAAGGTTTCAAGACACAAGTCCCAATTCTCAAGCTGGTAGCATCAAAACACAATTTTGACAAAAATGGTGTTCATAGAACCTCATTTCAGAGGTTGCCACTCAAAAGCCTCATTTTTGGAACATAAATATTAGTGTTTAGAGTCACAACAAGGTTTCAAGACACAAGTCCCAATTCCAGAGTGCGTAGAGTCAAAATGCAATTTTGATGTATATCATGCTCTTAGAACCTCATTTCGGAGATTTTGCCTTGAAAGCCCTGATTTTGGCACATCAAAATCAATGTTTTGAGCACAACAAGGTTATAAGAAACAAGTCCCGATTCTGGAGCCAGTAGCGTCAAAATTCCATTTTGATGCACATCATTCATTGAGAAGCTCATTTCAAAGCTTTTGCCTCGAAAGACTTAGTTTTGGAGCATCAAAATCAATGTTTGGAGGCACAACAAGGTTTCAAGATGCAAGTCCTGATTCTAGAGTCAATAGCATAGAAATCTGATTTTGGTGCACATCGTGCTCTTAGAACCTCATTTCAAAGCTTGTGCCTCAAAAGCCCTGGTTTCGGATCGTCAAAATTAGTGTTTTGAGGCACAAGAAGGTTTCAAGATGCAAGCCTCTATTCTAGAGCCAGTATCATCAAAATTCAAGTTTGATGCACATTGTACCCTTAGAACCCTGTTTTAGAAATTGTGTCTCAAAAGCCCCAGTTTTGGAGCATCAAAATCGATTTTTGGAGTCACAACAAAGTTTCAAGATGCAAGTCCCAATTATAGATTCAATAGCATCAAAATTTGATTTTGGTGCACATCGTGCTCTTAAAACTTCATTCGAAGCTTGTGCCTCAAAAGCCCCAGAGTCAGAGCATCAAAATCAATGTTTTAAGGCATAACAAGGTTTCAAGATGCAAGCCCCGATTGTAGAGCCACTAGATCAAAATTTAATTTTGATGCACATTCTGCTCTTAGAACCCTATTTCAGAAATTGTGCCTCAAAAGCCCCAATTCGGGAGCATCAAAATCGATGTTTGGAGGCACAACAAGTTTTCAAGATGGAAGTCCTCATTCTGGAGCCGGTAGCGTCAAAATTTGATTTTGACGCACATCGTGCTTTTAGAACCTTTTTCTGGAGCTTATGCCTCAAAACCATCAGTTTTGAAGCATCAAAATTGGTGTTTGGAGGCACAACAAGCTTTTGAGATGCAAGTCCCTATTCGAGAGCCTGTAGTGTGAAAACGTGATTTTGATGCACATCGTGCTCTTAGAAACTTGTTTCAGAGCATGTGGCTCAAAAACACCAGTTTCAAAACACCTAAATCAATGTTTAAAGCCACAACAAGGTTTCAAGAGACAAGTCCCAATTCTCAAGCTGATAGCATCAAAACACGATTTTCACAAATGTGGTGTTCTTAGAATCTCATTTCGGAGGTTGTGACTCAAAAGCCTCATTTTTGGAACATAAATATTAGGTTGTGACCAATTTTGATGCTTCGAAACCGACGATTTTAAGGCATAAGCTCCAAAACAAGGTTCTAAAAGCACGATGTGCAACAAAATCAAATTTTGACGCTACCGGCTACAAAATCAAGACTTGCATCTTGAAACCTTGTTGTGCCTCCAAACATCGATTTTGATGCTCCAAAATTGGGGCTTTTGAGGCACAATTTCTGAAACAAGGTTCTAAGAGCATGCATCAAAATTAAATTTTGGTGCTACTAGCTCTAGAATCGGAGCTTGCATCTTGAAACCTTGTTGTGCCTCAAAACATTGATTTTGATGCTCTGAATCTGGGGCTTTTGAGGCACAAGCTTCGAATGAGGTTTTAAGAGCACGATGTGCGCCAAAATTAAATTTTGACGCTATTCACTCTATAATCGGGACTTGCATCTTGAAACTTTGTTGTGACTCCAAAAATCAATTTTGATGCTCCAAAACTAGGGCTTTTGATGCACAATTTCTAAAATAGGGTTCTAAGGGCACAATGTGCATCAAACTTGAATTTTGATGCTACTGGCTCTAGAATAGGGGCTTGCATCTTGAAACCTTGTTGTTCCTCAAAAGATTAATTTTGATACTCTGAATTTGGGCCTTTGGAGGCACAAGCTTCAAATGAGGTTTTAAGGGCACGATGTGGGCCAAAATCAGATTTTGATGCTATTGAGTCTATAATCATGACTTGCATCTTGAAACTTTGTTGTGACTCCAAAAATCGATTTTGATGCTCCAAAATTGGGGCTTTTGAGGCACAATTTCTAAAACAGGGTTCTAAGGGTACAATGTGCATCAAACTTGAATTTTGATGATACTGGCTTTAGAATAGGGGCTTGGATCTTGAAACCTTCTTGTGCCTCCAAACATTGATTTTGATGCTCCAAAACTGAGTCTTTCGAGGCACAAGCTCTAAAATGAGCTTCTCAAAGAATGATGTCTGTCAAAATAGAATTTTGACGCTACTGGCTCCGGAATAGGGACTTGTTTCTTGAAACCTTGTTGTGCTCAAAACATTGATTTTGATGTGCCAAAATCAGGGCTTTCAAGGCACAATCTCCTAAATGAGGTTCTAAGAGCATGATGTACATCAAAACTACATTTTGACTTTACGCACTCTAGAATTTGGATTTGTGTCTTGAAACCTTGTTGTGACTCCAAACACTAATTTTTATGTTCCAAAAATGAGGCTTTTGAGTGGCAACCTCTGAAATGAGGTTCTTAGAACACTATGTTTGTCAAAATCGTGTTTTGATGCTATCATTAGAACCTCATTTCGAAGCTTGTGCCTCAAAAGACCTAGTTTCGAATCATCAAAATCAATGTTTTGAGGCACAGCAAGGTTTCAATAGCATCAAAATTCAAGTTTGATGCACATTGTGCCCTTAGAACCATGTTTTAGAAATTGTGCCTCAAAACCCCCAGTTTTTGAGCATCAAAATTGATTTTTGGAGTCACAACAAAGTTTCAAGATGCAAGTCCCGATTATAGAGTCAATAGCGTCAAAATATGATTTTGGCACAAATCGTGCTTTTACAACCTCATTCGAAGCTCGTGCCTCAAAAGCCCCAGATTCATAGCATCAAAATCAATGTTTTGAGGCACACCAAGGTTTCAAGATGCAAGCCTCGATTCTAGAGCCAGTAGCATCAAAATTTAATTTTGATGCACATTGTGCTCTTAGAACCCTATTTCAGAAATTGTGCGTCAAAAGCCCCAATTTTGGAGCATCAAAATCGATATCTGGAGGCACAACAAGGTTTCAAGATGCAAGTCCTGATTCTAGAGCCGGTAGTGTCAAAATTTGAATTTGATGCACATCGTCCTCCTAGAACCTTGATTTGGAGCTTATACCTCCAAATCATTGGTTTTGAAGCATCAAGCCTCAAAAGCCATGGTTTGGGATCATGAAAATCAGTGTTTTGAGGCACAACAAAGTTTCACTAGCATCAAAATTCAAGTTTGATGCACATTGTCCCCTTAGAACCCTATTTTAGAAATTGTACCTCAAAAGCCCCAGTTTTGGAGTATCAAAATCGATTTTTGGTGTCACAACAAAGTTTCAAGATGCAAGTCCCGATTATAGAGTCAATAGCGTCAAAATTTGAATTTGGTGCACATCGTGCTCTTAAAACCTCATTCGAAGCTTGTGCCTCAAAAGGCCCAGATTCAGAGCATCAAAATCAATGTTTTGAGGCACAACAAGGTTTCAAGATGCAATCCCCGATTCTAGAGCGAGTAGGATCAATTTTGATGCACATTGTGCTCTTAGAACCCTATTTTAGAAATTATGCTTCAAAAGCCCCAATTTTGGAGCATCAGAATCAATGTTTGGAGGCACAACAAGGTTTCAAGATGCAAGTCCTGATTCTGGAGCCGGTAGCATCAAAATTTGATTTTGACGCACATCGTGCCCTTAGAACCTTGGTTTGGAGTTTATGCCTCAAAATCATCGGTTTCAAAGCATCAAAATTGGTGTTTGTAGGCACAACAAGCTTTCGAGACGCAAGTCCCTATTCCGGAGCCTGTAGTGTCAAAACGTGATTTTGATGCAGATCGTGCTCTTAGAAACTTGTTTCGGAGCATGTGACTCGAAAGCACTAGTTTCAAAACACCCAAGTCAATGTTTAAAGGCAAAACAAGGTTTCAAGACACAAATCCCAATTCTCGAGCTGATAGCATCAAAACACGATATTGACAAACGTGGGGTTCTTAGAACCTCATTTCGGAGGTTGTGACTCAAAAGCCTCATTTTTCCCACATTAAAATTAGTGTTTGGACTCACAACAAGGTTTAAAGACACAAGTCCCAATTCCAGAGTGGGTAGAGACAAAATGGAATTTTGATGTACATCATGCTCTCAGAACCTCATTTCAGAGATTGTGCCTTGAAAGTCCTGATTTTGGCACATCAAAATCAATGTTTTGAAGAAACAAGTCCCTATTCCGGAGCCAGTAGTGTCAAAATTCCATTTTGATGCACATCATTCTTTGAGAAACTCATTTTAGAGATTGTGCCTCGGAAGAGTTAGTTTTGGAGCATCAAAATCAATGTTTGGAGGCACAACAAGGTTTCAAGATGCAAGTCCTGATTCTAGAGTCAATAGAATCAAAATCGGATTTTGGTGCACATCGTGATCTTAGAACCTCATTTCGAAGCTTGTGCCTCAAAAGCCCTGGTTTTGGATCATCAAAATCAATGTTTTGAGGCACAACAAGGTTTTTATTAGCATCAAAATTCAAGTTTGATGCACATTGTGCCCTTAGAACCCTATTTTAGAAATTGTGTCTCAAAAGCCCTAGTTTTGGAGCATCAAAATCAATTTTTGAAGTCACAACAAAGTTTCAAGATGCAAGTCCCAATTATAGAGTCAATAGCATCAAAATCTAATTTTGGCGCACATCGTGCTCTTGAAACCTCATTCAAAGCTTGTGCCTCAAAAGCGCCAGATTCAGAGCATCAAAATAAATGTTTTGAGGCACAACAAGGTTTCAAGATGCAAGCCCGATTCTAGAGCCAGTAGCATCAAAATTTAAATTTGATGCACATTGTGCTCTTAGAACCCTGTTTCAAAAATTGTACTTGAAAAGCTCCAATTTTGGAGCATCAAAATCAATGTTTGGAGGCACAACAAGGTTTCAAAATGCAGGTCCTGATTCTTGAGCCGATAGTGTCAAAATTTGATTTTGACGCACATCATGCTCTTAGAACCTCATTTTGGAGGTTGTGACTCAAAAGCCTCATTTTTTGAACACAAAAATTAGTTTGGAGCTTATGCCGCAAAATCATCAGTTTTGAAGCATCAAAATTGGTGTTTGTAGGCACAACAAGCTTTCGAGACGCATGTCCCTATTTTGGAGCCTGTAGTGTCAAAACATGATTTTGATGCACATCATGCTCTTAGAAATACATTTCGGAGCATGTGGCTCGAAAGTACCAGTTTCAAAACACCCAAATCAATCTTTAAAGGCACAACAAGGTTTCAAGATATATGTCCCAATTCTCAAGCTGATAGCATCAAAACACAATTTTGACAAACAACGTGTTCTTAGAACGTCATTTCGGAAGTTGTGACTCAAACGCGTCATTTTTAGAACATAAAAATTAGTGTTTGGCTTCAAAACAATGTTTCAAGACACAAGTCCCAATTCCAAAGTGGGTAGAGTCAAAATGCAATTTTGATGTACATCATGCTCTTAGAACCACATTTCGGAGATTGTGCCTTGAAAGCCCTAATTTTGGCACATCAAAATCAATGTTTTGAGGCACAACAAGGTTTCAAGAAACAAGTCCCTATTCCTGAGCCAGTATTGTCAAAATTCCATTTTGACGCACATCATTCTTTGAGAAGCTCATTTCAGAGCTTGTGTCTCGAAAGACTCATTTTTGGAGCATCAAAATCAATGTTTGGAGGCACAACAAGGTTTAAAGATACAAACCCCTATTCTAGAGCCAGTAGCATCAAATTCAAGTTTGATGCACATTGTGCCCTTAGAACCCTATTTTAGAAATTTTGCCTCAAAAGCCCCAGTTTTGGAGCATCTAAATCGATTTTTGGAGTCAGAACAAAGTTTCAAGATGCAAGTCCCGATTATAGAGTCAATAGTGTCAAAATCTGATTTTGGCGCACATCATGCTCTTAAAACCTCATTCGAAGCTTGTGCCTGAAAAGCCCCAGATTAAGAGCATCAAAATAAATGTTTTGAGGCACAACAAGGTTTCAAGATGCAAGCCCTGATTCTAGAGCCAGTAGCATCAAAATTTAATTTTGATGCACATTGTGCTCTTAGAAACCTGTTTCAAAAATTGTGCCTCAAAAGCCCCAATTTTGGAGCATCAAAATCGATGTTTGTAGGCACAACAAGATTTCAAGATGCAAGTCCTGATTCTGGAGTTGGTAGCATCAAAATCTGATTTTGATGCACATCATGCTCTTAGAACCTTGTTCTAGAGCTTATGCCTCAAAATCATCGGTTTCAAAGCATCAAAATTGGTGTTTGGAGGGACAACAAGCTTTCAAGATGCAAGTCCAAATTCTGAAGCTTGTAGTGTCAAAACATGATTTTGATGCATATCATTCTCTTAGAAACTCATTTCGGAGGATGTGGCTCGAAAGCATTAGTTTCAAAACACCCAAATCAATGTTGAAAGGCACAACAAGGTTTCAAGACACAAGTCTCCATTCTCGAGCTGATAGCATCAAAACATGATTTTGACAAATGTGGTGTTCTTAGAACTTCATTTAAGAGTTTGTGACTCAAAAGCCTCATTTTTGGAATAGAAAAATTAGTGTTTGGAGTCACAACAAGGTTTCAAGACACAAGTCCCAATTCCAGAGTTGGTAGAGTCAAAATGAAATTTTGATGTACATCATGCTCTAAGAACCTCATTTCGGAGATTGTGCTTGAAAGCCCTGATTTTGGCACATCAAAATCAATGTTTTGAGACACAACAAGGTTTCAAGAAACAAGGCCCTATTCTTGAGCCAGTAGCGTGAAAATTCCATTTTGAGGAATATCATTCTTTGAGAAGCTCATTTCAGAGCTTATGAGTCAAAAGACTCAGTTTTGGAGCATCAAAATCAATGTTTGGAGGCACAAAAAGGTTTGAAGATGCAAGTCCTGATTCTAGAGTCAATAGCATCAACATCTGATTTTGGAGCACATCGTGCTCTTAGAACCTCATTTCAAAGCTTGTGCCTCAAAAGCCCTGGTTTCGGATCATCAAAATCAATATTTTGAGGCACAACAAGGTTTCAGTAGTATCAAAATTCAAGTTTGATGCACATTGTGGCCTTAGAACCCTGTTTTAGAACTTGTGCCTCAAAAGCCCCAGTTTTGGAGCATCAAAATCAATTTTTGGAGTCACAACAAAGTTTCAAGATGCAAGTCTCGATTATAGATTCAATAGCATCAAAATCTGATTTTGGTGCACATCGTGCTCTTAAAACCTCATTCGAAGCTTGTGCCTCAAAAGCCCCAGATTCAGAGCATCAAAATCATTGTTTTGAGGCACAACAAGGTTTCAAGATGCAAGCCCCGATTCTACAGCCAATAGCATCAAAATTTAATTTTGATGGACATTTTGCTCTTAGAACCTTGTTTTAGAAATTTAATTTTGATGCATATTGTGCTCTTAGAAATTTGTTTTGGAGCTTATGCCTCAAAATCATCGGTTTCGAAGCATCAAAATTGGTGTTTGGAGGCACAACAAGCTTTCATGATGCAAGTCCCTATTTTGTAGCCTGTAGTGTCAGAACATGATTTTGATACACATCGTGCTCTTAGAAACTCATTTCGGAGCTTGTGTTTCGAAAGCACCAGTTTCAAAACACCCAAGTCAATGTTTAAAGGCACAACAAGGTTTCAAGACACAAGTCCCAATTCTAAAGCTGATAGCGTCAAAACACAATTTTGACAAACGTGGTGTTCTTAGAACCTCATTTCAGAGGTGGTGACTCAAAAGGCTCATTGTTGGAACATAAAAATTAGTGTTTGGAGTCACAACAAGGTTTCAAGACACAAGTCCCAATTCCAGAGTGGGTAGAGTCAAAATGCAATTTTGATGTACATCATGCTCTTAGAACCTCATTTTGGACATTGTGCCTTGAAAGCCCTGATTTTGGGACATGAAAATCAATGTTTTGAGGCACAACAAGGTTTCAAGAAATAAGTCCCTATTTCGGAGCCAATTGCGTCAAAATTCCATTTTGATGCACACCATTCTTTGAGAAGCTCATTTCGGAGCTTGTTCCTCGAAAGACTTAGTTTATTGGAATCAAAATCAATGTTTGGAGGCACAACAAGGTTTCAAGATACAAGTCCTGATTCTAGAGTCAATACCATCAAAATCTGATTTTGGTGCACATCGTGCTCTTAGAACCTCATTTCGAAGCTTGTGCCTCAAAAGCCCTCTTTTCGGATCATCAAAATTAGTGTTTTGAGGCAAAAGAAAGTTTCAAGACGCAAGCCCCTATTCTAGAGCCAGTAGCATCAGAATTCAAGGTTGATGCACATTGAAACCTTAGAACCCTATTTTAGAAATTGTGCCTCAAAAGCCCCAGTTTTGGAGCATCAAAATCAATTTTTGCTGTCACAACAAAGTTTCAAGATACAAGTCCCGATTATAGAGTCAATAGCATCAAAATATGATTTTGGCGCACCTCATGCTCTTAAAATGTCATTCGAAGCTTGTGCCTAAAAAGTCTCAGATTCAAAATCTAATTTTGGTGCACATCGTGTTCTTGAATGTCATTTCGAAGCTTGTGCCTCAAAACCCTGGTTTTTGATCATCAATATCAGTGTTTTGAGGCACAAGAAGGTTTCAAGATGCAAGCCCCTATTCTAGAGCCAGTAGCATCAAAATTTATGTTCAATGCACATTGTGCCCTTAGAACCCTGTTTTAGAAATTGTGCCTCAAAAGCACCAGTTTTAGAGCATCAAAATCAACTTTTGGAGTCACAACAAAGTTTCAAGATGCAAGTCCCCATTATAGAGTCAGTACCATCAAAATCTGATTTTGGCGCACACAGTGCTCTTAAAACCTCATTCGAAGCTTGTGCCTCAATAGCCCTAGATTCAGAGCATCAAAATCAATGTTTTGAGGCACAACAAGGTTTCAAGATGCAAGCCCTGATTCTAGAGCCAGTAGCATCAAAATTTAATTCTGATGCACATTGTGCTTTTAGAACCCTATTTCAAAAATTGTGCCTGAAAAGCCACAATTTTGGAGCATCAAAATCGATGTTTGGAGGCACAACAAGGTTTAAAGATGCAAGTCCTGATTCTGGAGCCAGTAGCATCAAAATTTGATTTTGATGCACATCGTGCTCTTAGAACCTCATTTCAGAGGTTGTGACTCAAAAGCCTCATTTTTGGAACATAAAAATTAGTTTGGAGCTTATGCCTCAAAATCATCAGTTTCGAAGCATCAAAATTGGTGTTTGGATGCACAACAAGCTTTCGAGATGCAAGTTCCTATTCCGAAGCCTGTAGTGTCAAAACATGATTTTGATGCACATCGTGCTCTTAAAAACTCATTTTGGAGCATGTGGCTCGAAAGCACCAGTTTCAAAACACCCAAATCAAGTTTTGAAGGCACAACAAGGTATCAAGACACGATTTTGACAAACATTGTGCTCTTAGAACCTCATTTTGAACTTTATGCCTTGAAAGCCATGATTTTGGCACATCAAAATCAATGTTTTGACGCACAACAAGATTTCCAGAAACAAGTCCCTATTCCGAAGCCAGTTGCGTCAAAATTCAAAAGCTCATTTCAGAGCTTGTGCCTTGAAAGACTCAATTTTGGAGCATCAAAATCAATGTTTGGAGGCACAATAAGGTTTTGAGATGCAAGTCTTGATTCTAGAATCAATAGCATCAAAATCTGATTTTGGTGCATTTGGAACCTTGTGCCTCAAAAGCCTTGGTTTTGGATCATCAAAATTAGTGTTTTGAGGCACAACAAGGTTTCAAAATGCAAGCCCATTTTCTAAAGCTAGCAACATCAAAATTCAAGTTTCATGCACATTGTGCCCTTAGAACCCTGTTATAGAAATTGTGCCTCAAAAGCCCTAGTTTTGAAGCATCAAAATCAATTTTTGGAGTCACAACAAAGTTTCAAGATGCAAGTCTTGATTATAGAGTCAATAGCATCAAAATCTGATTTTGGCACACATCGTGCTCTTAAAACCTCATTCGAAGCTTGTGCCTTAAAAGACCCAGATTCAGAGCATCAAAATCAATGTTTTGAGGCACAACAAGGTTTAAAGATGCAAGCCCCAATTCTAGAGCCAGTAGCATCAAAATTTAATTTTGATGCACATTGTGCTGTTAGAAACCTATTTCAGAAATTGTGCCTCAAAAGCCACAATTTTGGATCATCAAAATTGATGTTTGGAGGCACAACAAGGTTTCAAGATGCAAGTCCTGATTCTGGAGCCGGTAGCATCAAAATCTGATTTTGACGCACGACGTGCTCTTAGAACCTCATTTTGGAGGTTGTGACTCAAAAGCCTCATTTTTGGAACATAAAAATTAGTTTGGAGCTTATGCCTCAAAATCATCGATTTCGAAGCGTCAAAATTGGTGTTTGGAGGCACAACAAGCTTTCGAGATGCAAGTCCCTATTCCGGAGCCTATAGTGTCAAAACGTGATTTTGATGCACATCGTGCTCTTAGAATCTCATTTCGAAGTATGTGGCTCAAAATTACCAGTTTCAAAACACCCAAATCAATGTTTAAAGGCACAAAAAGGTTTCAAGACACAGGTCCCAATTCTCAAGCTGATAGCATCAAAACACAATTTTGACAAACCTGGTGTTCTTAGAACCTCATTTCAGAGGTTGTGACTCAAAAGCGTCATTTTTGGAACTTGCATCTTGAAACTTTGTTGTGACTCCAAAAATCGATTTTGATGCTCCAAAACTGGGTCTTTTGAGGCACAATTCCTAAAACAAGGTTCTAAGGGCACAATGTGCATCAAACTTGAATTTTGTTGCTACTGAAACCTTGTTGTGCCTCAAAACACTAATTTTGATGATCCCAAACCAAGGCTTTTGAAGCACAAGCTTTGAAATGAGATTCTAAGAGCACGATGTAAACCAAAATCAGATTTTGATGCTATTGACTCTAGAATCAGGACTTGCATCTTGAAACCTTGTTTTGCCTCCATACATTGATTTTGATGCTCCAAAACTGAGTCTTTCAAGGCACAAGCTCTGAAATGAGCTTCTCAAAGAATGATGGAATTTTGACACTACTGGCTCCAGAATAGGGACTTTGTTGGAGGAGCACCCTAGTTAGGCTAAGTATCTAAATGTAATAAAGGTTCTATTTGGATACCATCTGTAAGACCTAGCCCCAGAATTGGCGTTTATAAGCCCTCGGGTAGCTAATGGTTAATGGGTTATCCTGAACCTTAGCATTAGGACAGTCATTTAGATTTTATGTTCTTGTTAATAAGATCCATGTTGGATCACCCAAAATTGGTTTAAGACCAAGTTGGTTATTTAGTTTAGGAAAAACTTTAAACTCATTCCCAAGTGGCTAGTTGGTTTTCAACTATATTGTAACCACTGGGAATGCATCTACTTAACCCACAGGCGGGAAGTAGAAAGGGAGAAAAAAAGTTGTAATCTATTTTGAAATCAATAAAATAAAACTCTGTTTCCCTGTTATCTCTTTTTGAACACTCGTTTCCTGTAGATGTATTTGGTGGTTTGAAAACAATCTCGTAGCATTAGCATTTGATCTGCATCTGCCCCAAACCAGTGTTCGTTGTGTGAATTGAAGCAGCCGGTTGAGGAAGGTTTGTGTGTGGAATCTGGTTCACTAGTTGGATGCCCTAAATTGGTTCACATTGGAGATTGAGGACTGTCCCGAACTCCACAATGGGAATCTAATATCCTCTGGTGGAGATTTTATCTTTCATGTCTTTATTATGCAACTTTGGAATGTGGGTTTGCAGGGAACAGGGCGTTTATTGATGCATTAAGTGCACATAACTAGTTGTGCACCCAGACTCGCTGATAACAGTCCACTCCCTCTCTTTGAAATTACAGACTTATTATGCCACGCACGGCTCAGGATTGCAGACTTTACGCATCCCTTTACCTGGAAAAAAGTGACAGATAGATTTGGAGGTCATGATAAAGTGCTGGTAGTGTTTCAAGTTGTGCCAGCCCTTTTCATTTGTAGTGAATGAATGCGGCTTGATGACAGCCATTTTCCACAAATGAATCTCGAGTTCATATCAGTGCACTCCAGATTAACTAAGGCGTCGATGAAGGTAGCATGATTGTTTGAAGGCGTGGGCTATGAATCAAGATACATGTCAAATGTTTGCGGAAATGCCACACAGGTTTGACCGAAGGCATCAGCAGTGTGACCGAACATTGAACCCTATTTTTTTGAAGTCCTTGAGTTCGTGAGGAATGCTGACTGGTTTCTAATCCATGTCGACATGTCAAATAGAAGTGCCTTGAATTCCAAATTGGTGACCCCCTGTCTTCCCGCCGAAGCCTGGTAAGGAATTTGTCTATACAACTGGCACGTTATGAAATAATGAAAGTGGTGTTCTGAGTTGTTCGATTGTTTACGTTGAGGTTTGTGAAGCCGAGTCTATCACTTGTAAGTCCTTTGCATTTTTAGATTCTCAAAATCTCTATCTTCTCCATCGAATTTGAATGTCGAATGGAGTAGTAAGACTATTCTGTTTTGAAAAAAAAAAACCAAGTGTGTCAACGATACAACATACTTTGGGCTGTCGGCATTTTAATTCATATTGTGTTTGGAAGGCCTTAAGCCTGAGTCTTATGTTGGACTATTGAATGTATCAACTATTGCACTGTGTTTCTTAGAACCCAAGAAGGGTAATACAATCTTTTACTACTTCAAGGACAAACTAATATGCAGTGGCAATCTCAATAGAGATGTTTTGTGATTTTGACTACAAGTAATGTTGCGTAGAGTCCCAAGAAAAGGGTTGTTTCATTTAGTCCTATTCATTTCATTGTCATCTTGGTGAATCCATTTTTCTTGTCTGTTACAATCAGGTCTGTGTAGTACACCAAACCTTAATAGGACACCCTGTTCATTGTGATTCATTTGCAATAAGTTAACAACTTGTGAGTCCATACCTGTATCTGTTGTTGACCAGTGATTGGTTAACTATTGGCTTAATTGGGGTTCAGTGATTGAGCACCATTTTGGCAGGCTATGATAGCCTACAATGAGTCCTTGACAGCAAGTCTGAAAGAGTACAGGGAACACCAGAACAAAGGCCCTCATTTTCCAGATTCTTGGTTAGTTTTTGGAAGGTTTGAAAGGGCAAATACAGAGTTAATCCACACTTCCAGTGACCACTTGCATCAGACTTGTTTCTTGAAACCTTGTTATGCCTCAAAACATTGATTTTGATGTGCCAAAATCATGGCTTTCAAGGCACAATCTCCGAAACAAGGTTCTAAGAGCATGATGTACATCAAAATTGCATTTTGACTCTACCCACTCTCGAATTGGGACTTGTGTCTTGAAACCTTGTTGTGACTCCAAACACTTATTTTTATGTTCCAAAAATGAGGCTTTTGAGTCACAACCTCCGAATTGAGGTTCTAAGAACACCACGTTTGTCAAAATCATGTTTTGATGCTATAAGATTGAGAATTGGGACTTGTGTCTTGAAACCTTTTTGTGCCTTTAAACATTGATTTGGGTGTTTTGAAACTGGAGCTTTTGAGCCTCATGCTATGAAATGAGTTTCTAAGAGCACGATGTGCATCAAAATCACATTTTGACACTACAGCCTCTAGAATAATGACTTGCATCTCGAAAGCTTGTTGTGCCTCCAAACACCAATTTTGATGCTTCGAAACCGATGATTTTGAGGCATAAGCTCCAAAACAAGGTTCAAAGACTATGATGTGCGTGAAAATAAAATTTTGATGATACCGGCTCCAGAATCAGGACTTGCATCTTGAAACCTTGTTGTGACTCCAAACATTGATTTTCATGATCCAAAATTGGGGCTTTTGAGGCACAATTTCTGAAACAGAATTCTAATAGCACAATGTGCATCAAAATTAAATTTTGATGCTACTGGCTCTAGAATCCGGGCTTGCATCTTGAAACCTTGTTGTGCCTCTAAACATTGATTTTGATGCTCTGAATCTGGGCCTTTTGAGGCACAAGCTTCGAATGAGGTTTTAAGAGCACGATGTGTGCCAAAATCAGATTTTGACGCTATTGACTCTATAATCGGGACTTGCATCTCGAAACTTTTTTTCGACTCCAAAAATTGATTTTGATGCTCCAAACTTGGGGCTTTTGAGGCACAATTTCTAAAATAGGGTTCTAAGGGCACAATGTGCATCAAACTTGAATTTTGATGCTACTGAAACCTTGTTGTGCCTCAAAACACTGATTTTGATGATCCGAAACCAAGGCTTTTGAGGCACAAGCTTCGAAATGAGGTTCTAAGAGCACGATGTGCACCAAAATCAGATTTTGGTGCTATTGACTCTAGAATCAGGACTTGCATCTTGAAACCTTTTTGTGCCTCCAAGCATTGATTTTGATGATCCAAAATTGAGTCTTTCGAGGCACAAGCTCTGAAATGAGCTTCTCAAAAAATGATGTGCTTCAAAATGAAAGTTTGACACTACTGGCTCCGGAATAGGGATTTGTTTCTTGAAACCTCGTTCTTCCTCAAAACATTGATTTTGATGTACCAAAATCAGGGCTTTCAAGGCACAATCTCCATAATGAGGTTCTAAGAGCATGATGTACATCAAAATTGCATTTTGACTCTACCCACTCTAGAATTGGGACTTGTGTCTTGAAACCTTGTTGTGACTCCAAACACTAATTTTTATGTTCCAAAAATGAGGCTTTTGAGTCACAACCTCCGAAATGAGGTTCTAAGAACACCATGTTTGTCAAATTGTGTTTTGATGCTATCAGCTTGAAAATTGGGACTTGTGTCTTGAAAGTTTGTTGTGCCTTTAAACATTGATTTTTGTGTTTTCAAACTGGTGCTTTTGAGCCACATGCTCCGAAATGAGTTTCTAAGAGCACGATGTGCATCAAAATCATGTTTTGACACTACAATCTCCGGAATAGGGACTTGCGTCTCGAAAACTTGTTGTGCCTCCAAACACCAATTTTGATGCTTCGAAACCGATTATTTTCAGCCATAAGCTCCAAAACAAGGTTCTAAGAGCACGATGTGCATCTTGAAAGCTTGTTGTGCCTCCGAACACCAATTTTGATGCTTCAAAAATGATGATTTTCAGGCATAAGCTCCAAAACAAGATTCTAAGAGCATAATGTGCATCAAATGGTTACAGAATCAAGACTTGCATCTTGAAACCTTGTTGTGCCAACAAACATCGAATTTGATGCTCCAAAATTGGGGCTTTTGAGCCACAATTTCTGAAATAGGGTTCTAAGAGCACAATGTGCAACAAAGTTAAATGTTTATGCTACTGGCTCTACAATCGGGACTTGCGTTTTGAAACCTTGTTGTGCCTCAAAACATATATTTTGAAACTCTAAATCTGGGGCTTTTGAGGGACAAGCTTCGAATGAGCTGTTAAGAGCACGATGTGTGCCAAAATTAGATTTTCACGCTATTGAGTCTATAATCAGGACTTGCATCCTGAAACATTGTTGTGACTCCAAAAATTGTTTTTGATGCTCCAAAACTGGGGCTTTTCACGCACAATTTCTAAAACAGGGTTCTAAGGGTACAATGTGCATCAAACTTGAATTTTGATGATACTGACTCTAGAATAGGGGCTTGCATCTTGAAACCTTCTTGTGCCTCAAAACACTAATTTTCAGGATCCAAAACCAAGGCTTTTGAGGCACAAGCTTCGAAATGAGGTTCTAAGAGCACGATGTTCACCAAAATCAGATTTTGATGCTGCTGACTCTAGAATCAGGACTTCCATATTGAAACCTTGTTGTGCCTCCAAACATTGATTTTGATGCTCCAAAACTGAGTCTTTCGAGGCACAAGCTTTGAAATTAGCTTCTCAAAGAATGATGTGCATCAAAATGGAATTTTGACACAACTGCCTCCGGAATAGGGACTTGTTTCTTGAAACCTTGTTGTGCACGAAAACATTGATTTTGATGTGCCAAAATCAGGGCTTTCAAGGCACAATCTCCGAAATGAGGTTCTAAGAGCATGATGTACATCGAAATTGCATTTTGACTCTACCCACTCTCAAATTGGGACTTGTGTCTTGAAACCTTGTTGTGACTCCAAACACTTATTTTTATTTTCCAAAAATGAGGCTTTTGAGTCACAACCTCTGAAATGAGGTTCTAAGAACACCACGTTTGTCAAAATCGTGTTTTGATGCTATCAGCTCAAGAATTGTGAGTTGTCTCTTGAAACCTTGTTGTGCCTTTAAACATTGATTTGGGTGTTTTTAAACTAGTGCTTTCGAGCCACATGCTCTGAAACGATTTTCTAAGAGAACGATGTGCATCAAAATCACATTTTGACACTATAGTCTACGTAATAGGGACTTGCATCTGGAAACCTTGTTGTGACTCCAAACACCAATTTTGATGCCTTGAAACCAATGATTTTGAGGCATAAGCTCCAAAACAAGGATCTTTTGAGGCACAATTTCTAAAACAGGGTTCTAAGGGCACAATGTGCATCAAACTTGAATTTTGATGCTACTGGCTCTAGAATAGGGGTTTGCATCTTGAAACCTTGTTTTGCCTCAAAACACTGATTTTGATGATCTGAAACCAAGGCTTCTAAGGCACAAGCTTCAGAATGAGGTTCTAAGAGGACGATGTGCACCAAAAAAATATTTTGATGCTATTGACCCTAGAATCAGGACTTGCATCCTGAAACCTTGTTGTGCCTCCAAACATTGATTTTGATGCTCCAAAACTGAGTCTTTCAAGCCACAAGCTCTGAAATGAGCTTCTCAAAGAATGATGTGCATCAAAATGGAATTTTGACGCAACTGGCTCCGGAATATGGACTTTTTTCTTGAAACCTTGTTGTGCCTCAAAACATTGATTTTGGTGTGTCAAAATCAGGGCTTTCAAGGCACAATCTCTGAAATGATGTTCTAAGAGCATGATGTACATCAAAATTGCATTTTGACTCTACGCACTCTAGAATTGGGACTTGTGTCTTGAAACCTTGTTCTGCCTTTATACATTGATTTGGGTGTTTTCAAACTGGAACTTTTGAGCCACATGCTCCGAAATGAATTTCTAAGAGCACGATGTACATCAAAATCACGTTTTGACATTACAGGCTCCGGAATATGGACTTGCATCTCGAAATCTTGTTGTGCCTCCAAACATGAATTTTGATGCTTTGAAACTGATGATTTTGAGGCATAAGTTCCAAAACAATGCTCTGAATATGGGGCTTTTGAGGGACAAGCTTCGAATGAGGTTTTAAGAGCACGATGTGCTCCAAAATTTGATTTTAACACTATTGACTCTATAATGGGGACTTGCATCTTGAAAATTTGTTGTGACTCCAAAATACGATTTGGATGCTCCAAAACTGGGGCTTTTCAGGCACAATTTCTAAAATATGGTTCTAAGGGCACAATGTGCATCCAAGTTGAATTTTGATGCTACTGGCTCTAGAATAGGGGTTTGCATCTTGAAACCTTGTTGTGCCTCAAAACACTGATTTTGATGATCCGAAACCAGGGCTTTTGAGGTACAAGCTTCGAAATGAGGTTCTAAGAGCACGATGTGCACCAAAATTAGATTTTGATGCTATTAACTCTAGAATCAGGACTTGGATCTCGAAACTTTGATGTGCCTCCAAACATTCATTTTGATGCTTCAAAACTGAGTCCTTCGAGGCACAACCTCTGAAATGAGCTTCTCAAAGAATGATGTGCGTCAAAATTACTGGCTCTGGAATAGGGACTTGTTTCTTCAATCCTTTTTGTGCCTAAAAACATTGATTTTGATGTGCCAAAATCAGGGCTTTCAAGGCACAATCTCTGAAATGAGGTTCTAAGAGCATGATGTAAATCAGAATTGCATTTTGACTCTACCCACTCTGAAATTGGGACTTGTGTCTTGAAACCTTGTTGTGACTCCAAACACTAATTTTTATGTTCCAAGAGCACAATGTGCATCAAGATTAAATTTTTATGCTACTGGCTCTAGAATCGGGGCTTGCATCTTGAATCCTTGTTGTGCTTGAAAACATTGATTTTGATGCTTTGAATCTGGGGCATTTGAGGCACAACCTTGGAATGAGGTTTTAAGAGCACGATGTGCACCAAAATCAGATTTTCATGCTATTGACTCTATAATCAGGACTTGCATCTTGAAACTTTGTTGTGACTCCAAAAATCGATTTTGATGCTCCAAAACTGGGGCTTATAAGGCACAGTTTCTAAAATAGGGTTCTAAGGGCACAATGTGCATCAAACTTGAATTTTTATGCTATTGGCTCTAGAATAGGGGCTTGCATATTGAAACCTTGTTGTGCCTCAAAACACTAATTTTGATGATCCGAACCCAGAGCTTTTGAGGCACAAGCTTCAAAATGAGGTTGTAAGAGCATGATGTGTACCAAAATCATATTTTGATGCTATTGACTCTAGAATCAGCACTTCCATCTTGAAACCTTGTTGTGCCTCCAAACATTGATTTTGATGCTCCAAAACTGAGTCTTTCGAGGCACAAGCTCTGAAATGAGCTTCTCAAAGAATGATGTGCGTCAAAGTGGAATTTTGACGCAACTGGCTCCGGAATAGGGACTTGTTTCTTGAAACCTTGTTGTGCCTCAAAACATTGATTTTGATTTGCCAAAATCATGGCTTTCAAGGTACAATCTCCGAAACGAGGTTCTGAGAGCATGATGTTCATCAAAATTGCATTTTGACTCTACCCACTCTCAAATTGGGACTTGTGTCTTGAAACCTTGTTGTGACTCCAAACACTTATTTTTATGTTCCAAAAATGAGGCTTTTGAGTCACAACCTCTGAAATGAGGTTCTAAGAACACCACGTTTGTCAAAATCGTGTTTTGATGCTATCAACTCAAGAATTGGGACTTGTGTCTTGAAACCTTGTTGTGCCTTTAAACAATGATTTGGATGTTTTTAAACTAGTGCTTTCGAGCCACATGCTCTGAAACGAGTTTCTAAGAGTACGATGTGCATCAAAATCATGTTTTGACAATACAGGCTACGTAATAGGGACGTGTATCTCAAAATCTTGTTGTGACTCCAAACACCAATTTTGAAGCTTCAAAATCGATGATTTTGAGGCATAAGCTCCAAAACAAGGTTCTAAGAGCACGATGTGCGTCAAAATCAAATTTTGACACTACCGGCTCCAGAATCAGGACTTGCATCTTGAAACCTTGTTGTACCTCCAAACATCGATTTTGATGATCCAAAATTGGGGCTTTTGAGGCACAATTTATGAAATAGGGTCCTAAGAGGACAATGTGCATCAAAATTAAATTTTGATGCTACTGGCTCTAGAATCAGGGCTTGCATCTTGAAACTTTGTTGTGCCTCAAAACATTGATTTTGATGCTCTGAATCTGGGGCTTTTGAGGCACAAGCTTCGAATGAGGTTTTAAGAGCATGATGTGCGCCAACATCATATTTTGACGCTATTCACTCTATAATCGGAACTTGCATCTTGAAACTTTGTTGTGACTCCAAAAATCAATTTTGATGCTCCAAAACTGGGGCTTTTGAGGAACAAATATGTTTGGAGGCACAACAAGGTTTCAAGATGCAATCCTGATTCTAGAGTCAATAGCAATAAAATCTTATTTTGGTGCACATCATGCTCTTAGAACCTCATTTCAAAGCTTGTGCCTCAAAAGCCCTGGTTTCGGATCATCAAAATCAGTGTTTTGAGGCACAACAAGGCTTTAGTAGCATCAAAATTCAAGTTTGATGCACATTGTATCCTTAGAACCCTGTTTTAGAAATTGTGCCTCAAAAGCCCTAGTTTTGGAGCATTAAAATCGATTTTCGGAGTCACAACAATGTTTCAAGATGCAAGTCCCGATTATAGAGTCAATAGCGTCAAAATCTGATTTTGGTGCACATCGTGCTCTTAAAACCTTAATCAAAGCTTGTGCCTCAAAAGGCCCAGATTCAGAGTATCAAAATCAATGTTTTGAGGCACAACAAGGTTTCAAGATGCAAGCCCTGATTCTAGAGCCAGTAGCATAAAAATTTAATTTTGATGCACATTGTGCTCTTAAAACCTTATTTTCAAAAATTGTGCCTCAAAAGCCCCAATTTTGGAGCATCAAAATCGATGTTCGGAGTCACAACAAGGTTTGAAGATGCAAGTTCTGATTCTGGAGCCAGTACCATCAAAATTTGATTTTCACGCACATCATTCTCTTAGAACCTCATTTCGGAGGTTGTGACTCAAAAGCCTCATTTTTGGAACATAAAAATTAGTTTGGAGCTTACGCCGCAAAATCATCGGTTTCGAAGCATCAGATTTGGTGTTTAGAGGCACAACAAGCTTTTGAGACGCAAGTCCCTATTCCGGAGCCTGTAGTGTCAAAACGTGATTTTGATCCACATCGTGCTCTTAGAAATTTGTTTCAAAGCATGTGGGTCGAAAGCACCAGTTTCAAAACACCCAAATCAATGTTTAAAGGCACAACAATGTTTCAAGACACAAGTCCCAATTCTCAAACTGATAGCATCAAAACATGATTTTGACAAACATGGTGTTGTTAGAACCTCATTTCGGAGGTTGTGACTCAAAAGCCTCATTTTTGGAACATAAAAATTAGTGTTTGGAGTCACAACAAGGTTTCAAGACACAATTCCCAATTCCAGAGTGGGTAGAGTCAAAATGCAATTTTGATGTACATCATGCTCTTAGAACCTCATTTCAGAGATAGTGCCTTGAAAGCCTTAATTTTGGCACATCAAAATCAATGTTTTGAGGCACAACAAGGTTTCAAGAAACAAGTCCCTATTTCAGAGCCATTTTGACGCACATCATTCTTTGAGAAGCTCATTTCAGAGCTTGTGCCTAGAAAGACTCAGTTTTAGAGTATCAAAATCAATGTTTGGAGGCACAACAAGGTTTCAAAATGCAAGTCCTGAATCTAGAGTCAATAGCATCAAAATTTGATTGTTGTGCACATCGTGCTCTTAGAACCTCATTTCGAAGCTTGTGCCTCAAAAGCCCTGGTTTTGGATTATCAAAATCAGTGTTTTGAGGCACAACAAGGTTCGGTAGAATCAAAATTCAAGTCTGAAATTGTGCCTCCAAAGCCCCAGTTTTGGAGCATCCAAATCGATTTTTGGAGTCACAACAAAGTTTCAAGATGCAAGTCCCTATTATAGAGTCAATAGTGTCAAAATCTGATTTTGGTGCACATTGTGCTCTTAAAACCTCATTCGAAGCTTGTGCCTCAAAATCCCCAGAGTCAGAGCATCAAAATCAATGTTTTGAGGCACAACAGGGTTTCAAAATGCAAGCTCCGATTCTAGAGCTAGTAGCATCAAAATTTAATTTTGATGCACATTGTGCTCTTAGAACCCTGTTTCAGAAATTGTGCCTCAAAAGCCCCAATTTTGGAGCATCAAAATCGATGTTTGGAGGCACAACAAGGTTTCAAGATGCAAGTCCTGATTACAGAGCCCGTCGCATCAAAATTTGATTTTGACGCACATCGTGCTCTTAGAACCTTGTTTTGGAGCTTATGCCTCAAAATCATCGATTTCAAAGCATCAAAACTGGTGTTTGGAGGCACAACAAGCTTTCAAGATGCAAGTACCTATTTCAGAGCCTGTAGTGTCAAAACATGATTTTGATCCACATCATGCTCTTAGAAACTCGTTTCAAAGCATGTGGCTCGGTAGCACCAGTTCCAAAACACCCAAATCAATGTTTAAAGGCACAACAAGGTTTCAAGACACAAGTCCCAATTCTCAAGCTTATAGCATCAAAACATGATTTTGAAAAATGTGGTGTTCTTAGAACCTCATTTCGGATGTTGTGACTCAAAAGCCTCATTTTTGGAACATAAAAATTAGTGTTTTGAGGCACAACAAAGTTTCAAGACACAAGTCCCAATTCGATAGTGGGTAGAGTCAAATTGCAATTTTGATGTACATCATGCTCTTAGAACCTCATTTCGGAGATTGTGCCTTGACAGCCTTGCTTTTGGCACATCAAAATCAATGTTTTGAGGCACAACAAGGTTTCAAGAAACAAGTCCCTTTTCCGAAGCCTGTATTATAAAGATTCAGTTTTGGAGTATCAAAATCAATGTTTGAAGGCACAACAAGTCTTCAAGATGGAAGTCCTAATTCTAGAGTCAATAGCATCAAAATCTGATTTTGGTGCACATCGTGCTCTTAGAACCTCATTTTGAAGCTTGTGCCTCAAAAGCTCTAGTTTCGGATCATCAAAATCAGTGTTTTGAGGCACAACAAGGTTTCAAGATGCAAGCCCCTATTCTAGAGCTAGTAGCATCAAAATTCAAGTCTGATGCACATTGTGCCCTTAGAACCCTGTTTTAGAAACTATGCCTAAAAAGCCCCAGTTTTGGAGCATCAAAATCGATTTTTGGAGTCACAACAAAGTTTCGAGATGCAAGTCCTGATTATAGAGTCAATAGCGTCAAAATCTGATTTTGGCACACATCGTGCTGTTAAAACCTCATTCGAAGCTTTTGAGACGCAAGTCCCTATTCCGGAGCCTGTATTATAAAAATGTGATTTTGATGCACATCATGCTCTTAGAAACTCGTTGCGGAGCATGTGGCTCGAAAGCACCAGTTTGAAAACAGGCAAATCAATGTTTAAAGGCACAACAAAGTTTCAAGAAACAAGTCGCTTTTTCGGAGCCAGTAGCGTCAAAATTCCATTTTGACGCACATCATTCTTTGAGAAGTTCACTTCAGAGCTTGTGCCTCGAAAGACTCAGTTTTGGAGCATCAAAATCAATGTTTGAAGGCACAACAAGGTTTCAAGATGCAAGTCCTGATTCTAGAGTAAATAGCATCAAAATCTTATTTTGGTGCACATCGTAGTCTTAGAATCTCATTTCGAAGCTTGTGCCACAAAAGCCATAGTTTCGGATCATCAAAATCAGTGTTTTGAGGTACAACAAGGTTTCAAGATGCAAGCCCCTATTCTAGAGCCAGGAGCATCAAAATTCAAGTTTGATGCACATTGTGCCCTTAGAACCCTGTTTTAGAAACTATACCTCAAAAGCCCTAGTTTTGGAGCATCAAAATCGATTTTTGGAGTCACAACAAAGTTTCAAGGTGCAAATCCCGATTATAGAGTCAATAGCATCAAAATCAGATTTTGGCGCACATCGTGCTCTTAAAACCTCATTCGAAGCTTGTACCTCAAAAGCCCCAGATTCAAAGCATCAAAATCAATGTTTTGAGGCAGAACAAGGTTTCAAGATGCAAGGCCCGATTCTAGAGCCAGTACCATCAAAATTTAATTTTGATGCACATTGTGCTCTTAGAACCCTGTTTCAGAAATTGAGCCTAAATTTTGATGCACATTGTGCTCTTAGAACCCTATTTCAGAAATTGTGCCTCAAAAGCCCCAATTTTGGAGAATCAAAATCAATGTTTGGAGGAACAACAACGTTCCAAGATGCAAGTGCTAATTCTGGAGCCAATAGCGTCAAAATTTGATTTTGACGCACATCGTGCTCTGAGAACCTTGTTTTGGAGCTTATGTCTCAAAATCATCGGTTTCGAAGTATCAAAATTGGTGTTTCAAGGCACAACAAGCTTTCGAGACGCAAGTCCCTATTCTGGATCCTGTAGTGTCAAAACATGATTTTGAAGCACATTGTTCTCTTAGAAACTCATTTCGGAGCATGTGGCTCGAAAGTACCAGTTTCAAAATACCCAAATCAATTTTTAAAGGCACAACAAGGTTTCAAGACACAAGTCCCAATTCTCGAGTTGCTAGCATCAAAAGACAATTTTGACAAACGTGGTGTTCTTAGAACGTCATTTCGGAGGTTGTGACTCAAAAGCTTCATTTTTGGAACATAAAAATTAGTGTTTGGAGTCACAACAAGGTTTCAAGACACAAGTCCCAATTCCAGAGTGCACATCGTTGGAGGCACAACAAGGTTTCAAAATGCAAGTCCTGATTCTGGACCCGGTAGCGTCAAAATTTGATTTTGACACACATCGTGCTCTTAGAACCTTGTTTTGGAGCTTATGCCGAAAAATCATGAGTTTCAAAGCATCAAAATTGGTGTTTGGAGGCACAACAAGCTTTCAAGATGCAAGTCCCTATTCGGGAGCCTGTAGTGTCAAAATGTGATTTTGATGCACATCGTGCTATTAGAAACTCATTTCGGAGCATGTGGCTTGAAAGCTCAAATTTTAAAACAACCAAATCAATGTTTAAAGGCACAACAAGGTTTCAAGACACAAGTCCCAATTCTCAAGCCTGTAGTGTTTAAGAAATTGTGCCTCAAAAGACCCAATTTTGGAGCATCAAAATTGATGTTTGGAGGCACAACAAGGTTTCAAGATGCAAGTCCTGATTTTGGAGCCGGTAGCGTCAAAATTTTATTTTGACACACATCATGCTCTTAGAACCTCATTTCAAAGGTTGTGACTCAAAAGCCTCATTTTTGGAACATAAAAATTAGTTTCAAGCTGATGCCTCAAAATCATCTGTTTCAAAGCATCAAAATTGGTGTTTCGCACAACAAGCTTTCGAGACGCATGTCCCTATTCCGGAGCCTATAGTGTTAAAATGTGATTTTGATGCACATCGTGCTCTTAGAAACTCATTTCAGAGCATGTGGCAAGAAAGCACCAGTTTCAAAACACCCAAATCAATGTTTAAAGGCACAACAAGGTTTCAAGACACAAGTCGCAATAAAAATTAGTGTTTGGAGTCACAACATGGTTTCAAGACACAAGTCCCAATTCCAGAGTGGGTAGAGTTAAAATCCAATTTTGATGTACATCATGCTCTTAGAACCTTATTTCAGAGATTGTGCCTTAAAAAGCCCTGAATTTGGTACATCAAAATCAATGTTTTGAGGCACAACAAGGTTTCAAGAAACAAGTCCCTATTCCTGAGCCAGTAGCGTCAAAATTTCATTTTGAAGCACATCATTTTTTGAGAAACTCATTACAGAGCTTGTGCCTCGAAAGACTCAGTTTTGGAACAACAAAATCAATGTTTGGAGGCACAACAAGGTTTCAAGATGCAAGTATTGATTCTAGACTCAATAGCATCAAAATCTGATTTTCGTGCACATCGTGCTCTTAGAACCTCATTACGAAGCTTGTGCCTCAAAAGCCCTAGTTTCGGATCATCAAAATCAGAGTTTTGAGGCACAACAAGGTTTCAGTAGCAATCAAAATTCAAGTTTGATGCACATTGTGCCCTTAGAACCCCGTTTTAGAAATTGTGCCTCAAACGCCCCAGTTTTGGAGCATCAAAATCAATTTTTGGAGTCACAACAAATTTTCAAGATGCAAGTCCCGATTATATAGCCGGTAGCATCAAAATTTGATTTTGATGCACACCGCGCTCTTAGAACCTTGTTTTGGAGTTTATAACTCAAAATCATAGGTTTTGAAGCATCAAAATTGGTTTTTGGAGGCACAACAAGCTTTCGAAACGCAAGTCTCTATTCCGGAGCCTGTAGTGTCAAAACATGATTTTGATGCACATCGTGCTCTTAAAAACTCATTTCGGAGCATGTGGCACAGAAGCACCAGTTTCTAATGCCCAATAAATGTTTAAAGGCACAACAAGGTTTCAAGACGCAAGTCACAATTCTCAAGCTGATAGCATCAAAACATGATTTTCACAAACATGGTGTTTCTTAGAACCTTATTTCGGACGTTGTGACTCAAAAGCCTCATTTTTGGAACATAAAAATAAGTTTTTGGAGTCCCAATTCCATAGTTGGTAGAGTCAAAATGCAATTTTGATGTACATCATGCTCTTAGAACCTCATTTTGAAGATTGTGCTTTGAAATCCTAATTTTGGCACATCAAAATCAATGTTTTGAAGCACAACAAGGTTTCAAGAAACAAGTCCCTATTCTAGAGTCACACAAAGTTTCAAGATGCAAGACGCGATTATAAAGTCAATAGCGTCAAAATTTGATTTTGGTGCACATCATGCTCTTAAAACCTCATTAGAAGCTTGTGCCTCAAAAGCCCAGATTCAGAGCATCAAAATCAATGTTTTGAGGCACAACAAGGTTTCAAGATGCAAGCCCCGATTCTAGAGCCAGTAGCATCAAAATTTAATTTTGATGTACATTGTGCTCTTAGAACCCTATTCCAGAAATTGTGCCTCAAAAGCCCCAATTTTGGAGCATCAAAATCGATGTTTAGAGGCACAACAAGGTTTCAAGATGCAAGTACTGAATTCTAGAGCCGGTAGCATCAAAATTTCATTTTGACGTACATTATGCTCTTAGAACCTTGTTTTGGAGCTTATGCCTCAAAATCATTGGTTTCGAAGCATCAAAATTGCTGTTTGGAGGCACAACAAGCTTTCAAGACGCAAGTCCTTATTCCGGACCCTGTAGTGTCAAAACGTGATTTTGATGCACATCGTGCTGTTAGAATCTTGTTTCAGAGCATGTGGCTCGAAAGCACCAGTTTCAAAACATCCAAATCAATGTTTAAAGGCACACCAAGGTTTCAAGACACAAGTCCCAATTCTAAAGCTGATAGCATCAAAACACGATTTTGACAAGCGTGGTGTTTTTAGAACCTTATTTCAGAGCTTGTGACTCAAAAGCCTCATTTTCGGAACATAAAAATAAGTTTTTGGAGTCAAAAAAAGGTTTCAAGATACAAGTCCCAACTCCAGAGTGGGTAGAGTCAAAATGCAATTTTGCTGTACATCATGCTCTTAGAACCTCATTTTGGAGATTGTACCTTGAAAGCCCTGATTTCGGCACATCAAAATCAATGTTTTGAAGGACAATATTTTGACGCACATCATTCTTTGAGAAACTCATTTCAGAGCTTGTGCCTCGAAAGACTCAGTTTTGGAGCATCAAAATCAATGTTTGGAGGCAAAACAAGGTTTCAAGATGCAAGTCTTGATTCTAGAGTCAATAGCATCAAAATTTGATTTTGGTGCACATCGTACTCTTAGAACCTCATTTCAAAGCTTGTGCCTCAAAAGCCTTGGTTTGGGATCATCAAAATCAGTGTTTTGAGGCATAACAAGGTTTTAGTAGCATCAAAATTCAAGTTTGATGCACATTGTGCCCTTACAACCCTGTTTTATAAATTGTGCCTCAAAAGCCCCAGTTTTGGAGCATCAAAATCGATTTTTGGAGTCACAACAAAGTTTCAAGATGCAAGTCCTGATTATAGAGTCAATAGCGTCAAAATCTATTTTTGGCACACAGCGTGCTCTTAAAACCTCATTCGAAGCTTGTGCCTCAAAAACCCCAGATGCAGTAGCATCAAAATTTAATTTTGATGCACATTGTGCTCTTAGAACGCTATTTCAGAAATTGTGCCTCAAAAGCTCCAATTTTGGAGCATCAGAGTCAATGTTTGGAGGTACAACAAAGTTTCAAGATGCAAGTCCCGATTCTGGAGCCAGTATCATCAAAATTTGATTTTGACGCACATCATGCTCTTAGAACCTTGTTTTGGAGCTTATGCTTGAAAATCATCAGTTTCGAAGCCTCAAAATTGGTGTTTGGAGGCACAACAAGCTTTTGAGACGCAAGTCACTATTCCGGAGCCTATAGTGTCAAAACGTGATTTTGATGCACATCGTGCTCTTAGAAACTCATTTCGGAGCATGTGGCTTGAAAGTACCAGTTTCAAAACACCCAAATCAATGTTTAAGAACACAACAAGGTTTCAAGACACAAGTCTCAATTCTCAAGCTGGTAGCATCAAAACATGATTTTGACAAACCTAGTGTTCTTAGAACCTCATTTCAGAGGTTGTGACTCAAAAGCGTCATTTTTGGAACATAAAAATTAGTGTATGGTGTCACAACAAGGTTTAAAGACACAGGTCCCAATTCCGGAGTGGGTAGAGACAAAATGGAATTTTGATGTACATCATGCTCTCAGAACCTCATTTCAAAGATTGTGCGTTGAAACTCCTGATTTTGGCACATCAAAATCAATGTTTTGAGGCACAAAGAGGTTTCAAGAAATAAGTCCCTATTCCGGAGCCAATATCATCGAAATTCCATTTTCACGCACATCATTCTTTGAGAAAATCATTTTAGAGATTGTGCCTCGAAAGACCCAGTTTTGGAGCATAAAAATCAATGTTTGGAGGCACAATAAGGTTTCAAGATGCAAGTCCTTATTCTAGAGTCAATAGCATCAAAATCTGATTTTGGTGCACATCGTGCTCTTAGAAGCTCATTATGAAGCTTGTGCCTCAAAAGCCCTGGTTTCGCATCATCAAAATCTATGTTTTGAGGCACAACAAGGTTTCAGTAGCATCAAAATTCAAGTTTCATGCACATTGTGCCCTTAGAACCCAGTTTTAGAAATTGTGCCTCAAAAGCCGCAGTTTTGGAGCATCAAAACTGATTTTTGGAGTCACAACAAAGTTTCAAGATGCAAGTCCCGATTATAGAGTCAATAACATCAAAATCTGATTTTGGGGCACATCATGCTCTTAAAACCTCATTCGAATCTTGTGCCTAAAAAACCCCAGATTCAGAGCATCAAGTTCAATGTTTTGAGGCACAACAATGTTTCAAGATGCAAGCCCCGATTCTAGAGCCAGTAGCATCAAAATTTTATTTTCAAGCACATTGTGCTCTTAGAACCCTATTTCAGAAATTGTGCCTCAAAAGCCCCAATTTTGGAGCATCAAAATCGATCTTTGGAGGCACAACAAGGTTTCAAGATGCAAGTCCCTATTCCAGAGCCGGTAGTGTCAAAAGGTGATTTTGATGGACATCGTGCTCTTAGAAACTCATTTCGGAGCATGTCGCTCGAAAGCACCAGTTTCAAAACACCCAAATCAATGTTTCAAGGCACAACAAGGTTTCAAGATACAAGTCCCAATTCTCAAGCTGATAGCATCAAAAAATGATTTTGAAAAATGTGGTGTTCTTAGAACCTCATTTTAGTGGTTGTCACTCAAAAGCCTCCTTTTTGGAACATAAAAATAAGTGCTTGGAGTCACAACAAGGTTTCAAGACACAAGTCCCAATTCCAGAGTGGGTTGAGTCAAAATGCAATTTTGGCGTACATCATGTTCTTAGAACCTCATTTCAGAGATTGTGCCTTGAAAGCCCTAGTTTTGGCATATCAAAACCAATGTTTTGAGGCACAAGAAGGTTTCAAGAAACAAATCCCTATTCCAGAACCAGTTGCGTCAAAATTTCATTTTGACGAACATCATTCTTTGAGAAGCTCATTTCAGAGCTGGTGCCTTGAAAGACTCAGTTTTGGAGCATCAAAATCAATGTTTGGAGGCAAAATAAGGTTTCAAGAATGTTGTGCCTCCAAACATCGATTTTGATTCTCCAAAATTGGGGGTTTTGAGACACAATTTCTGAAATAGCGGTCTAAGAGCACAATGTGCATCAAAATTAAATTTTGATGCTACAGGCTCTAGAATCAAGGCTTGCATCTTGAAAACTTGTTGTGCCTCAAAACATTGATTTTGATGCTCTGAATCTGGGGTTTTCTAGCACAAGCTTCAAATGAGGTTTTAAGAGCACGAAGTGAGCCAAAATCAGATTTTGACGCTATTGACTCTATAATCGGGACTTGCATCTTGAAACTTTGTTGTGACTCCAAAAATTGATTTTGATAATCCAAAACTAGTGCTTTTGAGGCACAATTTCTAAAACAGGGTTCTAAGGGCACAATGTGCATCAAACTTGAATTTTGACACTACTGAAACCTTGTTGTGCCTCAAAACACTGATATTGATGATGCAAAACTATGGCTTTTGAGGCACAAGCTTCGTAATGAGGTTCTAAGAGCATGATGTGCACCAAAATAAGATTTTGATGTTATTGACTCTAGGATCAGGACTTGCATCTTGAAACCTTGTTGTGCCTCCAAACATTGATTTTGATGCTCCAAAACTGAGTCTTTCGAGGCGCAAGCTCTGAAATCAGCTTCTCAAAGAATGATATGCGTCAAAATAGAATTTTGATGCTACTGGCTCCATAATAGTGACTTGTTTCTTGAAACTTTGGTGTGCCTCAAAACATTGATTTTGATGCGCCAAAATCAGGGCTTTCAAGGCACAATCTCTGAAATGAGGTTCTAAGAGCATGATGTACATCAAAATTGCATTTTGACTCTACCCTCTATAGAATTGGGACTTGTGTCTTGAAACCTTATTGTGAATCCAAATACTAATTTTTATGTTTAAAGGCACAACAAGGTTTCAAGACACAAGTCCCAATTCTCAAGATACTAGCACCAAAACACAATTTTGACAAATGTGGTGTTCTTAGAACTTCATTTCAGAGGTTGTGACTCAAAAGCCTCATTTTTGGAACATGAAAATTACTATTGCAGTCACAACAAGGTTTCAAGACATAAGTCCCAATTCTAGAAGTGGGTAGAGTCAAAATGCAATTTTGATGTACATCATGCTCTTAGAACCTCATTTCAAAGATTGTGCCTTGGAAGGCCTGATTTTGGCACATCAAAATGAATTTTTTGAGGCACAACAAGGTTTCAAGAAACAAGTCCCTATTTTGGAGCCAGTAGTGTCAAAATTCCATCATTCTTTGAGAAGCTCTTTTCAAAGCTTGTGCCTCGAAAGACTCAGTTTTGGAGCGTCAAAATCAATGTTTGGACGCACAACAAGGTTTCAAGATGCAAGTCCTGATTCTAGAGTCACTAGCATCAAAATTTGATTTTGGTGCACATCGTGCTCTTAGAACCTCATTTTGAAGCTTGTGCCTCAAAAGCCCTAGTTTTGGATCATCAAAATCAGTGTTTTGAGGCCCAACAAGGTTTCAAGATGCAAGCCCCTATTCTAGAGCCAATAGCATCAAAATTCAAGTTTGATGCACATTGTGCCCTTAGAACCCTGTTTTAGAAATTGTGCCTCAAAAGCCCCAGTTTTGGAGCATGAAAATAGATTTTTGGAGTCACAACAAAGTTTTAAGATGCAAGTCCCAATTATAGAGTCAATAGCATCAAAATCTAATTTTGGCACACACCGTGCTCTTAAAACCTCATTCGAAGCTTGTGGCTCAAAAGCCCTAGATTCACAGCATCAGAATCAATGTTTTGAGGCACAACAAGGTTTCAAGATGCAAGCGCCGATTCTAGAGCCAATAGCATCAAACTTTAATTTTGATGCACATTGTGCTTTTACAACCCTGTTTTAGAAATTGTGCCTTAAAAGCCCTAGTTTTGGAGCATCAAAATTGATGTTTGGAGGCACAAGAAGGTTTCAAGATGCAAGTCCTGATTCTGGAGCTGGTAGCATCAAAATTTGATTTTGACGCACATCATGCTCTTAGAACCTTATTTTGGAGCTTATGCCTCAGAATCATCAGTTTTGAAGCATCAAAATTGGTGTTTGGAGGCACAACAAGCTTTCGAGATGCAAGTCCCTATTCGAGAGCTTGTAGTGTCAAAACGTGATTTTGATGCACATCATGCTCTTAGAAACTCATTTTGAAGTATGTGGCTTGAAACCTCCAATTTCAAAATACCCAAATCAATGTTTAAAGGCACAACAAGCTTTCAAGACACAAGTCCCAATTCTCAAGCTGATTGTATCAAAACACGATTTTTACAAACATTATGTTCTTAGAACCTCATTTCGGAGGTTGTGACTCGAAAGCCCTGATTTTGGCACATCAAAATCAATGTTTTCAGGCACGACAAGGTTTCAAGAAACAAGTCCCTATTCCGGAGCCAGTAGCGTCAAAATTCCATTTTGACGCACATCATTCCTTGAGAATCTTATTTCAGAGCTTGTGCCTCGAAAGACTCAGTTTTGGAGCATCAAAATCAATGGTTGTAGGCACAACAAGGTTTCAAGATGCAAGTCCCGATTCTAGAGTCAATAGAATCAAAATCTGATTTTGGTGCACATCGTGCTTTTAGAACCTCATTTCGAAGCTTGTGCCTCAAAAACCATGATTTCAAGATGCAAGTCCTGATTTTGACGCACATCGTGCTCTTATAACTTCTTTTTGGAGATTATGCCTCAAAATCATCAGTTTCAAAGCATCAAAATTGGTGTTTGGAGGCACAACAAGCTTTCAAAAGTCTCTATTCCGAAGGCTGTACTGTCAAAACATGATTTTGATGCACATCGTTGGAGGCACAACAAGGTTTCCAGATGCATGTCCTGATTTTGGAGCCGATAGCATCAAAATTTGATTTTGATGCACATCATGCTCTTAGAACCTTGTTTTGGAACTTATGCCTCAAAATCATCGATTTCGAAGCATCAAAATTGGTGTTTGGAGGCACAACAAGTTTTCGAGATGCAAGTCCCTATTCCGGAGCCTATAGTGTCAAAACATGATTTTGATGCACATCGTGCTCTTCGAAACTCATTTCAGAGCATGTGGCTCAAAAATTCCAGTTTTAGAACACTCAAATCAATGTTTAAAGGCACAAAAGGGTTTCAAGATGCAAATCCTGATTCTAGAGTCAATATCATCAAAATCTGATTTTGGTGCACATCATGTTCTTGGAACCTCATTTCAAAGCTTGTGCCTCAAAAGCCCTGGTTTCGGATCATCAAAATTAGTGTTTTGAGGCACAAGAAGGTTTCAAGATGCAAGCCCCTATTCTAGAGCTAGTATCATCAAAATTCAAGTTTGATGCACATTGTGCCCTTAGAACCCTATTTTAGAAATTGTGCCTCAAAAGCCCCAGTTTTGGAGCATCCAAATCGATTTTTGGAGTCACAACAAAGCTTCAAGATGCAAGTCCCTATTATAGAGCATCAAAATGCAAGTCAGAGCATCAAAATCAATGTTTTGAGGCACAACAAGGTTTCAAGATGCAAGCCTCGATTCTAGAGCCAGTAGCATCAAAATTTAATTTTGATGCGCATTGTGCTCTTAGAACCCTGTTTCAAAAATTGTGCCTCAAAAGCCCCAATTTTGGAACATAAAAATCGATGTTTCGAGGCACAATAATGTTTCAAGATGCAAGTCCTGATTCTGAAGCTGGTAGCGTCAAAATTTGATTTTGACGCACATCGTGCTCTTAGAACCTTGTTTTGGAGCTTATGCCTCAAAATCATCAGTTTCAAAGCATCAAAATTGGTGTTTTGGAGGCAGAACAAGCTTTCGAGATGCAAGTCCCTATTCCGGGGCATGTAGTACCAAAACATGATTTTGATGCACATCGTGCGCTTAGAAACTCATTTCGGAGCATGTGGCTCGAAAGCACCAATTTCAAAACACCCAAATCAATGTTTAAAGGCACAACAAGGTTTCAAGACACAAGTCCCAATTCTCGAGCTGATAGCATCAAAACACAATTTTGACAAACGTGGTGTTCTTAGAACCTCATTTCGGAGGTTGTGACTCAAAAGCCTCATTTTTGGAACATAAAAATTAGTGTTTGGAGTCACAACAATGTTTCAAGACACAAGTCCCAATTCCAGAGTGGGTAGAGTCAAAATGCAATTCTGATGTACATCATGCTCTTAGAACCTCATTTCGGAGATTGTGCCTTGAAAGCCCTGATTTTGGCACATGAAAATCAATGTTTTGAGGCACAACAAGGTTTCAAGAAACAAGTCCCTTTTCCGGAGCCAGTAGCATCAAAATTCCATTTTGATGCACATCATTCTTTGAGAAGCTCATTTCAAAGCTTGTGCCTCGAAAGACTCTGTTTTGGAGCATCAAAATCAATGTTTTAAGGCACAACAAGGTTTCAAGATGCAAGTCCTGATTCTAGAGTCAATAGCATCAAAATCTGATTTTGGCGCACATCATGCTCTTAAAACCTCATTTTGAAGCTTGTGCCTCAAAAGCCCTAGTTTCGGATCATGAAAATCAGTGTTTTGAGGCATAACAAGGTTTCAAGATGCAAGCCCCTATTCTAGAGCCAGTAGCATCAAAATTCAAGTTTGATGCACATTGTGCCTAGAACCCTATTTTAGAAACTGTGCCTCAAAAGCCCCAGTTTTGGAGCATCAAAATCAATTTTTGGAGTCACAATAAAGTTTCAAGATGCAAGTCCCGATTATAGACTCAATAGCGTCAAAATCTAATTCTGGCTCACATCATGCTCTTTAAACCTCATTCAAAGCTTGTGCCTCAAAAGCCCTGGTTTCAGATCATCAAAATCATTGTTTTGAGGCACAACAAGGTTTCAAGATGCAAGCCCTGATTCAAAGGATCAAAATCAATGTTTTGAGGCACAACAAGTATTCAAGTTGTAAACCTCGATTCTAGAGCCAGTAGCATAAAAATTTAATTCTGATGCACATTGTGCTCTTAGAACCCTATTTCAGAAATTGTGCCTCAAAAGCCCCAATTTTGGAGCATCAAAATCGATGTTTGGAGGCACAACAAGGTTTCAAGATGCAAGTCTTGACTCTGGAGCCGATAGCGTCAAAATTTTATTTTGATGCTCACCATCCTTTTTGAATGTTGTTTTGGAGCTTATGCCTCAAAATCATCAGTTTTGAAGCATCAAAATTGGTGTTTGGTGGCACAAAAAACTTTCGAGATGCAAGTCCCTAGTCCGGAGCTTGTATTATAAAAATGTTATTTTGATTCACATCATGCTCTTAGAAACTCGTTTCGGAGCATGTGGCTCAAAAGAACCAGTTTGGAAACACCCAAATCAATGTTTAAAGGCACAACAAGGTTTCAAGAAACAAGTCCCTTTTCCAGAGCCAATAGCGTCAAAATTCCATTTTGATGCACATCATTCTTTGAGAAGCTCATTTCAGAGCTTGTGCCTTGAAAGACTCAGTTTTGGAGCATCAAAATCAATGTTTGAAGGCACAACAAGGTTTCAAGATTCAAGTCCTGATTCTAGAGTCAATAGCATCAAAATCTGATTTTGGTGCACATCGTGCTCTTAAAACCTCATTTCGAAGCTTGTGCCTGAAAAGCCCTAGTTTCGGATCATCAAAATCAATGTTTTGAGGCACAACAAGGTTTCAAGATGCAAGCCCCTATTCTAGAGCCAGTAGCATCAAAATTCAAGTTTGATGCACATTGTGCCCTTAGAACCCTGTTTTAGAAACTGTGCCTGAAAAGCCCCTGATTTGGAGCATCAAAATCAGATTTTGGAGTCACAAGAAAGTTTCAAGATGCAAGTCCCGATTATAGAGTCAGTAGCGTCAAAATCTGATTTTGGCCCACATCGTGCTCTTAAAACCTCATTCAAAGCTTCTACCTCAAAAGCCAGGCACAACAAGGTTTCAAGATGCAAGCCCCTATTCTAGAGCCAGTAGCATCAAAATTTAATTTTGATGCACATTGTGCCCTTAGAACCCTGTTTTAGAAACTGTGCCTGAAAAGCCCCTGATTTGGAGCATCAAAATCAGATTTTGGAGTCACAAGAAAGTTTCAAGATGCAAGTCCCGATTATAGAGTCAGTAGCGTCAAAATCTGATTTTGGCCCACATCGTGCTCTTAAAACCTCATTCAAAGCTTCTACCTCAAAAGCCAGGCACAACAAGGTTTCAAGATGCAAGCCCCTATTCTAGAGCCAGTAGCATCAAAATTTAATTTTGATGCACATTGTGCTCTTAGAACCCTATTTCAGAAATTTTGCCTCAAAAGCCCCAGTTTTGGAGCATCAAATTCGATGTTTGGAGGCACAACAAGGTTTCAAGATGCAAGTCCTCATTCTGGAACCGGTAGCATCAAAATTTGATTTTGACACACATCGTGCTCTTAGAACCTTGTTTTGGAGCTTATGTCTCAAAATCATCGGTTTCGAAGCAACAAAATTGATGTTTCAAGGCACAACAAGCTTTCAAGATGCAAGACCCTATTCTGGATCCTGTATTGTCAAAACTTGATTTTGAAGCCTCAAAATCATCAGTTTCGAAGCATCAAAATTGGTGTTTGGAGGCACAACAAGCTTTCGAGATGCAAGTCCCTATTCCGGGGCCTATACTGCCAAAACATGATTTTGATGCTCATCGTGCTCTTAGAAACTCATTTCGGAGCATGTGGCTCGAAAGCACCAATTTCAAAACACCCAAATCAATGTTTAAAGGCACAACAAGGTTTCAAGACACAAGTCCCAATTCTCGAGCTCATAGCATCAAAACACAATTTTGACAAGCGTGGTGCTCTTAGAACCTCATTTCAGAGGTTGTGACTTAAAAGCCTCTTTTTTGGAACATAAAAATTAGTGTTTGGAGTCACAACAAGGTTTCAAGACACAAGTCCCAATTCCAGAGTGTGTAGAGTCAAAATGTAATTTTGATGTACATCATGGTCTTAGAATCTGATTTCGAAGCTTGTGCCTCAAAAGTCCTGGTTTTGGATCATCAAAATCAGTGTTTTGAGGCACAATAAGGTTTCAAGATGCAAGCCCCTATTCTAGAGCTAGTAGCATCAAATTTTAATTTTGGTGCACATTGTGCTGTTAGAACCCTATTTCAAAAATCTAGCCTCAAAAGCCCCAATTTTGGAGCATCAAAATCGATGTTTGGAGGCACAACAAGGTTTCAAGATGCAAGTCCTCATTTTGGAGCCGATAGCGTCAAAATCTGATTTTGATGCACATCGTGCTCTTAGAACCTTCTTCTACAGCTTATGCCTCAAAATCATCAGTTTTGAAGAATCAAAATTGGTGTTTGGAGACACAACAAGCTTTCAAGACGCAAGTCCCTATTCCAGAGCCTGTAGTGTCAAAACCTGATTTTGATGCATATCGTGATCTTAGAAACTCATTTCGAAGCATGTGGCTCAAAAGCACCAGTTTCAAAACACCTAAATCAATTTTTAAAGGCACAACAAGGTTTCAAGAGACAAGTCCCAATTCTCAAGCTGATAGCATCAAAACACGATTTTGAAAAATGTAGTGTTCTTTGAACCTCATTTCGAAGGTTGTGACTCAAAAGCCTCATTTTTGGAACATAAAAATTAGTGTTTGGAGTTACAACAAGGTTTCAAGACACAAGTCCCAATTCCAAAGTGGGTAGAGTCAAAATGCAATTTTGATGTACACTATGCTCTTAGAACCTCATTCCGGAGATTCAGCCTTGAAAGCCCTGATTTTGGTACATCAATATCAATGTTTTGAGGCACAAATAGGTTTCAAGATTCAAGTCCCTATTCCGGAGCCAGTAGCGTCAAAATTTCATTTTGATGCACATCATTCTTTGAGAAGCTCATTTCAGAGCTTGTGCCTCGAAAGACTCAGTTTTGGAGTATAAAAATCAATGTTTGGAGGCACAACAATGTTTCAAGATGCAAATCCTTATTCTAGAGTCAATAGCAACAAAATTTGATTTTGGTGCACATTGTGCTCTTAGAACCTCATTCCGAAGCTTGTGCCTCAAAAGCCCTGGTTTCAGATCATCAAAATCAGTGTTTTGAGGTAGAAAAAGGTTTCAAGATGCAAGCCCCTATTCTAGAGCCAGTAGCATCAAAATTTAATTTTGATGCACATTGTGCTCTTAGAACCCTGTTTTAGAAATTGTGCCTGAAAAGCCCTAGTTTTGGAGCATCAAAATCGATGTTTGGAGGCACAACAAGGTTTCAAGATGCAAGTCCTGATTCTAGAGACAGTAGCATCAAAATTTGATTTTGACGCACATCATGCTCTTAGAGCCTTGTTTTGGAGCTTATGCCTCAAAATCATCAGTTTCGAAGCATCAAAATTGGTGTTTGGAGGCACAACAAGCTTTCGAGATGCAAGTCCCTATTCCAGAGCCTGTAGTGTCAAAATGTGATTTTGATGCACATAGTGCTCTTAGAAACTCATTTTGGAGCATGTGTCTTGAAACCTCCAGTTTCAAAACACCCAAATCAATGTTTAAAGGCACAACAAGGTTTCAAGACACAAGTCCCAATTCTCAAGCTGATAGCATCAAAAAATGATTTGACAAACATTGTGTTCTTAGAACCTCATTCCGGAGGTTGTGACTGAAAAGCCCCGATTTTGGCACATCAAAATCAATGTTTTTAGGCACAACAAGGTTTCAAGAAACAAGTCCCTATTCTGGAGCCAGTAGCGTCAAAATTCCATTTTGACGTACATCATTCTTTGAGAATCTTATTTCAGAGCTTGTGCCTCGAAATCTGATTTTGGTGCACATCGTGCTTTTGGAACCTCATTTCGAAGCTTGTGCCTCAAAAGCCATGGTTTCGGATCATCAAAATCAGTGTTTTGAGGCACAAGAAGGTTTCAAGATGCAAGCCCCTATTCTAGAGCCAGTAGCATCAAAACTCAAGTTTTATGTACATTGTGCCCTTAAAACCCTATTTTAGAAATTGTGTCTCAAAAGCCCAAGTTTTTGAGCATCAAACATGATTTTTGGAGTCACAACAAAGTTTCAAGATGCAAGTCCCGATTATAGAGTTAATAGCGTCAAAATCTGATTTTGGCGCACACCATGCTCTTAAAACCTCATTCGAAGCTTGTGCCTCAAAAGCCCAAATTTAGAGCATCAAAATCAATGTTTTGAGGCACAACAAGGTTTCAAGATGCAACCCCCAATTCCAGAGCCAGTAGCATCAAAATTTAATTTTGATACACATTGTGCTCTTAGAACCCTGCTTCAGAAATTATGCCTTAAAAGCCCAAATTTTAGAGCATCAAAGTCGATGTTTGGAGGGACAACAAGGTTTCAAGATGCAAGTCCTGATTGTAGAGCCAGTAGTATCAAATTTTGATTTTGACGCACATCGTGCTCTTAGAACCTCATTTCGGAGGTTGCGACTCAAAAGCCTCATTTTTGGAACATAAAAATTAGTTTGGAGCTTATGCCTCAAAATCATCAGTTTCGAAGCATCAAAATTTCTGTTTGGATGCACAACAAGCTTTCAAGATGCAAGTCCCTATTCCGTAGCCTATAGTGTCAATACGTGATTTTGATGCACATCGTGCTCTTAAAAACTCATTTCGAAGCATGTGGCTCGAAAGTACCAGTTTCAAAACACCCAAATCAATGTTTAAAAGCACAACAAGGTTTCAAGACACATGTCACAATTCTCAAGCTGATAGCATCAAAACATGATTTTCACAAACGTGGTGTTCTTAGAACCTCATTTCCAAGGTTGTGACTCAAAAGCATCATTTTTGGAACATAAAAATTAGTGTTTGGAGTCACAACAAGGTTTCAAGACACAAGTCCCAATTCTAGAGTGGGTAGAGTTAAGATGCAATTTTGATGTACATCATGCTCTTAGAATCTCATTTTGGAGATTGTGCATTGAAAGCCCTAATTTTGGCACATCAAAATCAATGTTTTGAGGCACCAAAAGGTTTCAAGAAATAAGTCCCTATTCCGAAGCTAGTAGCGTTAAACTTCCATTTTGACACACAGCATTCTTTGAGAAGCTCATTTCAGAGCTTGTGCCTCGAAAGACTCAGTTTTGGAGCATCAAAATCAATGTTTGGATGCACAACAAGGTTTCAAGATGCATGTCCTGATTCTAGAGTCAATAGCATCAAAATCTGATTTTGGTGCACATCGTGCTCTTAGAACCTGATTTCGAAGCTTGTGCCTCAAAGGCCCTGGTTTCGGATCCTCAAAAATAGTGTTTTGAGGCACAACAAAGTTTCAGTAGCATCAAAATTCAAGTTTGATGCACATTGTGCCCTTAGAACCGTGTTTCAAGATGCAAGCCCCTATTCTAGAGCCAATAGCATCAAAATTTAATTTTGGTGCACATAGTGCTCTTAGAACCCTATTTCAGATATTTTGCCTGAAAAGCCCCAATTTTGGAGCATCAAAATCGATGTTTCGAGGCACAACAAGGTTTCAAGATGCAAGTCCTCATTTTGGAGCCGGTAGTGTCAAAATCTGATTTTGACACACATCGTGCTCTTAGAACCTTCTTCTGGAGCTTATGCCTCAAAATCATCAGTTTCAAAGCATCATAATTGGTGTTTGGAGGCACAACAAGCTTTCAAAACGCAAGTCCCTATTCCAGAGCCTGTAGTGTCAAAACTTTATTTTGATGCATATCGTGATCTTAGAAACTCATTTCGGAGCATGTGGCTCAAAAGCACCAGTTTCAAAACACCTAAATCAATTTTTAAAGGCACAACAAGGTTTCAAGAGACAAGTCCCAATTCTCAAGTTGATAGCATCAAAACACGATTTTGACAACCGTAGTGTTCTTAGAACCTCATTTCGGAGGTTGTGACTCAAAAGCCTCATTTTTGGAACATAAAAATTAGTGTTTGGAGTCACAACAAGGTTTCAAGACACAAGTCCCAATTCTAGAGTGGGTAGAGTCAAAATGCAATTTTGATGTACATCATGCTCTTAGAACCTCATTTCGGAGATTCAGCCTTGAAAGCCCTGATTTTGGCACATCAAAATCAATGTTTTGAGGCACAAATAGGTTTCAAGATTCAAGTCCCTATTCCGGAGCTAGTAGCGTCAAAATTTCATTTTGATGCACATCATTCTTTGAGAAGCTCATTTCAGAGCTTGTGCCTCGAAAGACTCAGTTTTGGAGTATAAAAATCAATGTTTGGAGGTACAACAAGGTTTCAAGATGCAAATCCTTATTCTAGAGTCAATAGCATCAAAAGCTTGTTTTGGTGCACATCGTGCTCTTAGAAACTCATTTCGAAGCTTGTGCCTCAAAGGCCCTGGTTTCAGATCATCAAAATCACTATTTTGAGGCACAACAAGGTTTCAATAGCATCAAATTTCAAGTTTGATGCACATTGTGCCCTTAGAACCCTATTCTAGAAATTGTGCCTCAAAAGCCCTTGTTTTGGAGCATCAAAATCAATTTTTGGAGTCACAACAAAGTTTCAAGACTCAAGTCCCGACTATAGAGTCAATAGTGTCAAAATCTGATTTTGGCGTCCTTCATGCTCTTAAAACCTCATTCGAAGCTTGTGCCTGAAAACCCCAGATTCAGAGCATCAAAATCAATGTTTTGAGGCACAACAAGGTTTCAAGATGCAAGCCCCGATTCTAGAGCCAGTAGCATCAAAATTTAATTTTGATGCACATTGTGCTCTTACCTTGTTTAATAAATTGTGCTTCAAAAGCCCCAATTTTGGAGCATCAAAATAGATGATTGGAGGCACAACAAGATTTCGAGATGCAAGTACTGATTCAGGAGCCAGTAGCATCAAAATTTGATTTTAATGCACATCGTACTCTTAGAACCTTGTTTTGGAGCTTATCCCTCAAAATCATCAGTTTCGAAGCATCAAAATTGGTGTTTGGAGGCACAACAAGCTTTCGAGATGCAAGTCCCTATTCCGTAGCCTGTAGTGTCAAAACGTGATTTTGATGCACATCGTGCTCTTAGAAACTCATTTTGGAGCATGTGGCTCAAAAGCGCCAGTTTCAAAACACCCAAACCAATGTTTAAAGGCACAAAAAGGTTTCAAGACATGTCGCAATTCTCAACCTGATAGCATCAAAACATGATTTTGACAAACATGGTGTTCTTAGAACCTCATTTCGGAAGTTGTGACTCAAAAGCCTCATTTTTGGAACATAAAAATATGTGTTTGGAGTCACAACAAAGTTTCAAGACACAAGTCCCAATTCCAGAATGGGTAGAGTAAAAATGCAATTTTGATGTACATCATGCTCTTAGAACCTCATTTCGGAGATTGTGCCTTGAAAGCCCTGATTTTGGCACATAAAAATCAATGTTTTGAGGCACAATAAGGTTTCAAGAAACAAGTCCGTATTCCGTAGCCAATTGCGTCAAAATTCCATTTTGATGCACATCATTCTTTGAGAAGCTCATTTAAGAGGTTGTGCGTCGAAAGCCTCAGTTTTGGAGCATCAAAATCAATGTTTGGAGGCAAAACATGGTTTCAAGATGCAAGTCCTAATTCTAGAGTCAATCGCATCAAAATCTGATTTTTGTGCACATCGTGCTCTTAAAACCTCATTTCGAAGCTTGTCCCTCAAAAGCCTTGGTTTGAGATCATAAAAATCAATGTTTTGAGGCACAAGGCACAACAAGGTTTCAAGAAACAAGTCCCAATTCTCAAGCTGAGAGCATCAAAACATGATTTTGACAAACGTGGTGTTCTTAGAACCTCATTTCGAAGGTTGTGACTCAAAGGCCTCATTTTTGGAACATAAAAATAAATGTTTGGAGTCACAACAAGGTTTCAAGACACAAGTCCCAATTCCAGAGTGGGTAAAGTCAAAATGCAATTTTGATGTACATCATGCTCTTAGAACCTCATTTCAGAGATTTTGCCATGAAAGCCTTGATTTTGGTACATCAAAATCAATGTTTTGAGGCACAACAAGGTTTCAAGAAACAAGTCCCTATTTCGGAGCTAGTAGCGTCAAAATTTAATTTTGAAGCACATCATTTTTTGAGAAGTTCATTTCAGAGCTTGTGCCTCGAAAGACTCAGTTTTGGAGCATCAAAATCAATGTTTAGAGGCACAACAAGGTTTCAAGATGCAAGTCCCGATTCTAGAGTCAATAGCATCAAAATCTAATTTTGGTGCACATATTGCTCTAACCTCATTTTGAAGGTTGTGCCTCAAAAGCCCTAGTTTCGAATCATCAAAATCAGTGTTTTGAGGAACAACAAGGTTTCAGTAGTATCAAAATTCAAGTTTGATGCACATTGTGCCCTTAGAACCCTATTTTAGAAATTGTGCCTCAAAAGCCCCAGATTTAGAGCATCAAAATCAATATTTTAAGGCACAACAAGGTTTCAAGATGCAAGCCCTGATTCTACAGTCAGTGGCATTAAAATTTAATTTTGATGCGCATTGTGCTCTTAGAACCCTGTTTCAGAAATTGTGCCTCAAAAGCCCCTTTTTTGGAGCATCAAAATCGATGTTTGGAAGCACAACAAGGTTTCAAGATGCAAGTCTTGATTCTGGAGCCGGTAGCATCAAAATTTAATTTTGACGCACACCGTACTCTTAGAACCTTGTTTTGGAGCTTATGCCTCAAAATCATCAGTTTCGAAGCATCAAAATTGGTGTTTGGAGGCACAAGAAGCTTTCGAGATGCAAGTCCCTATTACAGAGCCTGTAGTGTGAAAACATCATTTTGATGCACATCATGCTCTTAGAAACTCGTTTCAGAGCATGTGGCTCAAAAGCACCAGTTTCAAAACACCTAAATCAATGTTTAAAGGCACAACAAGGTTTCAAGACACAAGTCCCAATTCTCAAGCTGCTAGCATCAAAACATGATTTTGACAAATGTGGTGTTCTTAGAACGTCATTTTGGATGTTGTGACTCAAAAGCCTCATTTTTTGAGAAGCTCATTTAAGAGAGTGTGCCTCGAAAGAATCGGTTTTGGAGCATCAAAATCAATGTTTGGAGGCACAAAAAGCTTTCAAGAGGCAAGTCTTGATTCTAGAGTCAATAGCATAAAAATCTGATTTTGGTGCACATCGTGCTCTTAGAGCCTCATTTCAAAGCTTGTGTCTCAAAAGCCCTAGTTTCGGATCATCAAAATTAGTGTTTTGAGGCACAACAAGGTTTCAAGATGCAAGCCCCTATTCTGGAGCCAGTAGTGTCAAAATTTGATTTATATGCACATCGTGCTCTTAGAACCTTGTTTTGGAGCTTATGCCTCAAAATCATCGGTTTTGAAGCATCAAAATTGGTGTTTGGAGGCACAAAAAACTTTCGAGACGCAAGTCCATATTCTGAAGCCTGTACTGTTAAAACGTGATTTTGATGCACATCGTGCTCTTAGAAACTCGTTTCGGAGCAGGTGGCGTGAAAGCACTAGTTTCAAAACACCTAAATCAATATTTAAAGGTACAACAAGGTTTCAAGACACAGGTCCCATTACTCAAGCTGATATCATCAAAACACGATTTTGACAAACATGGTGTTCTTAGAATGAGGTTGTGACTCAAAATCCTTATTTTTGGAACATCAAAAATTAGTGTTTGCTGTCACAACAAGGTTTCAAGACACAAGTCCCAATTCCAGAGTGGGTAGAGTCAAAATGCAATTTTGATGTACATCAAGCTCTTCGAACCTCATTTCGGAGATTGTGCTTTCAAAACCTTGATTTTGGCACATCAAAATCAATGTTTTGAGGCAACACAAGGTTTCAAGAAACAAGTCCTTATTCTAGAGTCAATAGCATCAAAATCTGATTTTGGTGCACATCGTGCTCTTAGAACCTCATTCCAAAGCTTGTGCCTCAAAAGCCCTGGTTTCAGATCATCAAAATCAGTGTTTTGAGGCACAATAAGGTTTCAAGATGTAAACCCCTCTTCTAGAGTCAGTAGCATCAAAATTCAAGTTTGATGCACATTGTGCCCTTAGAATCCTGTTTTAGAAATTGTGCCTCAAAAGCACCAATTTTTTAGCATCAAAATCGATTTTTTGAGTCACAATAAATTTTCAAGATGCAAGTCCCGATTATAGAGTCAAGAGCGTCAAAATATGATCTTTGGCGCACATTGTGCTCTTAAAACCTCATTTGAAGCTTCTTCCTCAAAAGCCCCAGATTCAGAGCATCAAAATCAATGTTTTGAGGCACGACAAGGTTTCGAGATGCAAGCCCCGATTCTAGAGCCAGTAGCATCAAAATTTAATTTTGATGCACATTGTGCTTTTAGAACCCTGTTTCAGAAATTGTGCCTCAAAAGCCCCAATTTTGGAGCATCAAAATCGATGTTTGGAGGCACAAGCAGGTTTCAAGATGCAAGTCCTGATTCTGGAGCTGATAGCGTCAAAATTTGATTTTGACACACATCGTGCTCTTAGAACCTTGTTTTGGAGCCTATGCCTCAAAATCATCGGTTTCGAAGCATCAAAATCAATGTTTTGAGGCACAACAACCTTTCGAGATGCAAGTCCCTATTCCGGAAACTATAGTGTCAAAACATGATTTTGATGCACATCGTGCTCTTAAAAACTCATTTCGGAGCATGTGGCTCGAAAGCTCTAGTTTCAAAACACCCAAATCAATGTTTAAAGGCACACCAAGGTTTCAAGACACAAGTCCCAATTCTCAAGCTAATAGCATCAAAATAGGATTTTGACAAACATGGTGTTCTTAGAACCTCATTTCAGAGGTTGTGACTCAAAAGCCTCATTTTTGGAACATAAAAATTAGTCTTTGGAGTCACAACAAGGTTTCAAGACACAACTCCCAATTCCAAAGTGGGGAGAGGCAAAATGCAATTTTGATGTACATCATGCTCTTAGAACCTCATTTTGGAGATTGTGCCTTGAAAGCCCTGATTTTGGCACATCAAAATCAATGTTTTGAGGCAAAACAAGGATTCAAGAAATAAGTCCCTATTCCGGAGCCAGTAACGTAAAAATTCCATTATTCTTTGAGAAGCTAATTTCAGACCTTGCGCCTCGAAAGACTCAGTTTTGGAGCATCAAAATCAATGTTTGGAGGCACAACAAGGTTTCAAGATGCAAGTCCTGATTCTAGAGTCAATAGCATCAAAATCTAATATTGGTGCACATCGTGCTCTTAGAACCTCATTTCAAATCTTGTGCCTAAAAGCCCTAGTTTCGGAGCATCAAAATTGATTTTTGCAGTCACAACAAAGTTTCAAGATGCAAGTCCCGATAATAGAGTCAATAGCATCAAAATATGATTTTAGCGCACATCGTGCTCTTAAAACCTCATTCGAAGCTTGTGCCTCAAAGGCCCCAGATTCAAAGCATCAAAATCAATGTTTTGAGGCACAACAAAATTTAAAGATGCAAGCCTCGATTCTAGAGCTAGTTTTTGATGCACATTGTGCTCTTAGAACCCTGTTTCAAAAATTGTGCCTCAAAAGCCCCAATTTTGGAGCATCAAAATTGATGTTTGGAGGCACAACAAGGTTTCAAGATGCAAGTCCTGATTCTAGAGCCGGTAGCATCAAAATTTCATTTTGACGCACATCATGTTCTTAGAACCTTGTTTTGGAGCTTATGCATCAAAATCATCGGTTTCGAAGCATCAAGCCTCAAAAGCCCTAGTTTTGGATCATCAAAATCAGTGTTTTGAGGCACAACAAGGTTTTGCTACCATCAAAATTCAAGTTTGATGCACATTGTGCCTCAAAAGCCCCAATTTTGGACCATCAAAATCGATTTTTGGAGTCACAAAAAGTTTCAAGATGCAAGTCCTAATTATAGAGTCAATAGCATCAAAATCTGATTTTGGCGCACATCGTGCTCTTAAAACCTCATTCGAAGCTTGTGCCTCAAAAGGCCCAGATTCAGAGCATTAAAATCAATGTTTTGAGACAAAACAAGGTTTCAAGATGCAAGCCCTGATTCTAGAGCCAGTAGCACCAAAATTTAATTTTGATGCACATTGTGCTCTTAGAACCCCATTTCAAAAATTGTGCCTCAAAAGCCCCAATTTTGGAGCATCAGAATTGATGTTTGGAGGCACAACAAGGTTTCAAGAAGCAAGTCCTGATTCTGGAGCCGGTAGCATCAAAATTTGATTTTGACGCACATCGTGCTCTTAGAACCTTGTTTTGGAGCTTATGCCTGAAAATGATCAGTTTCGAAGCATCAAAATTGGTTTTTGGAGGCACAACAAGCTTTCGAGATGCAAGTCCCTATTCCGACGGTTGTAGTGTCAAAACGTGATTTTGATGCACATTGTGCTGTTATAAACGCGTTTCAAAGCATGTGGCTCGAAAGCACCACTTTGAAAACACCCAAATCAATGTTTAAAGGCACAACAAGGTTTCAAGATACAAGTCCCAATTCTCAAGCTGATAGCATCAAAACACTATTTTGACAAACATGGTGTTCTTAGAACCTCATTTCAAAGGTTGTGACTCAAAAGCCTCATTTTTGGAACATAAAAATTAGTGTTTGGAGTCACAACAAGGTTTCAAGAAACAAGTCCCAATTCCAGAGAGGGTAGAGTCAAAATGCAATTTTGATGTATATCATGCTCTTAAAACCTCATTTCGAAGATTGTGCCTTGAAATCCCTGATTTTGGTACATTAAAATCAATGTTTTGAGGTACAACAAGGTTTCAAGAAACAAGTCCCTATTCCGGAGCCATTAGCGTCAAAATTTCATTTTGAAGCACATCATTTTTTGAGAAGCTCATTTCAAAGCTTGTGCCTTGAAAGGCTTAGTTTTGGAGCATCAAAATAAATGTTTGGAGGCACAACAAGGTTTCAAGATGCAAGTCCTGATTCTAGAGTCAATAGCATCAAAATCTGATTTTGGTGCACATCGTGCTCTTAGAACCTCATTTCGAAGCTTGTGCCTCAAAAGCCTTGGTTTCGGATAATCAAAATCTGTGTTTTGAGGCACAACAAGGTTTCAGTAGCATCAAAATTCAAGTTTGGTGCACATTGTGCCCTTAGAACCCTATTTTAAAAATTGTGCCTCAAAAGCCCCAGTTTTGGAGCATCAAAATCGATTTTTGGAGTCGCAATAAAGTTTTAAGATGCAAGTCCCGATTATAGAGTCAATAGCTTTAAAATCTGATTTTGGCGCACATCGTGCTCTTAAAACCTCATTCGAAACTTGTGCCTCAAAAGCCCTAGATTCAGAGCATCAAAATAGCTATTTTGAGGTACAACAAGGTTTCAAGATGCAAGCCCCAAATCTAGAGGTTGTAGTATCAAAACTTAATTTTGATGCACATTGTGCTTTTAGAACCCTATTTCAGAAAATGTGACTCAAAAGCCCTAATTTTGGAGCATCAAAATCGATGTTCGGAGGCACAACAAGGTTTCAAGATGCAAGTCTTGATTCTGGAGCCGGTAGTGTGAAAATTTGATTTTGACGCACGACGTGCTCTTAGAACCTCATTTCGGAGGTTGTGACTCAAAAGCCTCATTTTTGGAACATAAAAATTAGTTTGGAGCTTATGCCTCAAAATCATCGGTTTCGAAGCGTCAAAATTGGTGTTTGGATGCACAACAAGATTTTGAGACGCAAGTCCCTATTCCAGAGCCTGTAGTGTCGAAATTCCATTTTGACGCACATCATTCTTTGAGAAGCTCATTTAAGAGCTTGTGCCTCAAAAGACTCAGTTTGGGAGCATCAAAATCAATGTTTGAATGCACAACAAAGTTTCAAGATGCAAGTCCTAATTCTAGAGTCAATAGCATAAAAATCTGATTTTGGTGCAGATCGTGCTCTTAGAACCTCATTTCGAAGCTTGTGCCTAAAAAGCCCTGGTTTCAGATCATCAAAATCAGTGTTTTGATGCACAACAAGGTTTCAAGATGCAAGCCTCTATTCTAGAGCCAGTAGAATCAAAATTCAAGTTTGATGCACATTGTGCCCTTAGAACCCTATTTTAGAAATTGTACCTCAAAAGTCCCAGTTTTGGAGCATCAAAATTGATTTTTGGAGTCACAACAAAGTTTCAAGATCCAAGTCCCCATTATAAAGTCAATAGCGTCAAAATCTGATTTTGGTGGACATCGTGCTTTTAAAACCTCATTCGAAGCTTGTGCCTCAAAAGCACCAGATTCAGAGCATCAAAATCAATGTTTTAAAGCACAACGAGGTTTCAAGATGCAAGCCCCAATTCTAGAGCCAGTAGAATCAAAATTTAATTTTGATGCACATTGTGCTCTTAGAAAGTCAATAGCATCAAAATCTTATTTTGGTGCACATCGTGCTCTTAGAACCTCATTTCGAAGCTTGTGCCTCAAAAGCCCTGGTTTCGGATCATCAAAATCAGTGTTTTGAGGCACAACAAGGTTTCAAGATGCAAACCCCTAGAGTCAATAGCGTCAAAATCTTATTTTGGCGCACATTGTGCTCTTAAAACCTCATTCAAAGCTTGTGCCTCAAAAGCCCCAGATTCAGAACATCAAAATCAAAATTTTGATGCACATTGTGCTCTTAGAACCTTGTTTCAGAAATTGTGCCTCAAAAGCTCCAATTTTGGAGCATCAAAATCGATGTTTGGAGGCACAACAAGGTTTCTAGATGCAAGTCCTGATTCTGGAGCCGGTAGCATCAAAATTTGATTTTGACGCACGACATGCTCTTAGAACCTCATTTCGGAGGTTGTGACTCAAAAGGCTCATTTTTGGAGAATAAAAATTAGTTTGGAGCTTATGCCTCGAAATCATCAGTTTCAAAGCATCAAAATTGGTGTTTTGCACAACAAGCTTCGGAGATGCAAGTCCCTATTCTGGAGCCTGTAGTGTTAAAATGTGATTTTGATGCACATCGTCCTCTTAGAAACTCGTTTCGGAGCATGTGGCTCGAAAGCTCCAGTTTCAAAACACCCAAATCAATGTTTCAAGGCACAACAAGGTTTCAAGACACAAGTCGCAATTCTCAAGCTGATAGCATCAAAACACGATTTTGACAAACATGGTGTTCTTAGAACCTCATTTCCGAGGTTGTGACTCAAAAGCATCATTTTTGGAATATAAAAATTAGTGTTTGGAGTCACAACATGGTTTCAAGACACAAGTCCCAATTCCAGAGTGGGTAGAGCTAAAATCCAATTTTAATGTACATCATGCTCTTAGAACCTCATTTCGAAGATTGTTCCTTGAAAGCCCCGATTTTTGCACATCAAAATCAATGTTTTGACGCACAACAAGGTTTCAAGAAACATCTCCCTATTCCGAAACCAGTAGTTTCAAAATTTCATTTTGACGCACATCATTCTTTGAGAAGCTCATTTCAGAGCTTGTGCCTCAAAAGACTCAGTATTGGGGCATCAAAATCAATGTTTGGAGTCACAACAAGGTTTCAAGATGCAAATCCTGATTCTAGAGTCATAACATGGTTTCAAGATGCAAGCCTCGATTCTAGAGCCAGTAGCTTCAAAATTTAATTTTGATGCACATTGTGCTCTTAGAACCCTATTTCAGAAATTGTGCCTCAAAACCCCAAATTTTTGAGAATCAAAATCGATGTTTGGAGGCACAACAAGGTTTCAAGATGCAAGTCCTAATTCAGAAGCCGATAGCATCAAAATTTGATTTTGATGCACAACAAGCTTTCGAGACGCAAGTCCCTATTCCGGAGCCTATAGTGTATAAACGTGATTTTGATGCACATTGTGCTCTGAGAAACTCATTTCGAAGCATGTGGCCTGAAAGCACCAGTTTCAAAACACCGAAATCAATGTTTAAAGGCACAAGTCCCAATTCTCAAGCTGATAGCATCAAAACATGATTTTGACAAACGTGGTGTTCTTATAACCTCATTTCGGAGGTTGTCACTCAAAAGCCTCATTTTTGGAACATAAAAATAAGTGTTTGGAGTCACAACAAGGTTTCAAGACACAAGTCCCAATTCCAGAGTGGGTAGAGTCAAAATGCAATTTTGATGTACATCATGCTCTTAGAACCTCATTTCGAAGATTGTGCCTTGAAAGCCCTGATTTTGGCACATCAAAATCAATGTTTTGAGGCACAACAAGGTTTCAAGAAACAAGTCCCTATTCCGGAGTCAATTGCGTCAAAATTCCATATTGATGAACATCATTCTTTGAGAAGGTCATTTCAGAGCTTGTGCCTCAAAAGACTCAGTTTGGGATCATCAAAATAAGTGTTTTGAGGCACAACAAGGTTTCAGTAGCATCAAAATTCAAGTTTCATGCACATTGTGCCCTTAGAACCTTGTTTTATAAATTGTGCCTTAAAAGCCCCAGTTTTGGATCATCAAAATCGATTTTTGGAGTCACAACAAAGTTTCAAGATGCAAGTCCCAAATATAGAGTCAATAACGTCAAAATCTGATTTTAGCGCACATCATGCTCTTAGAACCTCAATTCGGAGATTGTGCTAAAGCCCTGATTTTGGCACATCAAAATCAATGTTTTGAGGCACAACAAGGTTTCAAGAAACAAGTCCCTATTCCGGAGCCAATAGCGTCAAAATTCCATATTGACGCATATCATTTTTTGAGAAGCTCCTTTTAGAGCTTGTGCCTCGAAAGACTCAGTTTTGGAGCATCAAAATCATTTTTTGGAGGCACAACAAGGTTTCAAGATGCAAGTCCTGATTTTAGAGTCAATAGCATCAAAATTGGATTTTGGTACACATCGTGCTCTTAGAACCTCATTCTGAAGCTTGTGCCCTAGTTTTGGATCATCAAAATCAGTGTTTTGAGGCACAACAAGGTTTCAAGATGCAAGCCCCTATTCTAGAGACAGTAGCATCAAAATTAAAGTTTGATGCACATTGTGCCCTTAGAACCTTGTTTTAGAAACTTTGCCTCAAAAGCCAAGTTTTCGAGCATCAAAATCTATTTTTGGAGTCACAACAAAGTTTCAAGATGCAAGTCCCGATTATAGAGTCAATAGTGGCAAAAACTAATTTTGGTGCACATCGTGCTCTTAAAACCTCATTCGAAGCTTGTACCTCAAAAGCCTCAGATTCAGAGCATCAAAATCAATGTTTTGAGGCACAACAAGGTTTCAAGATGCAAGCCCCGATTGTAGAGCCAGTAGCATCAAAATTTAATTTTGATGCACCTTGTGCTCTTAAAACCCTATTTCAGAAATTGTGCCTCAAAAGCCCCAATTTTAGAGCATCAAAATCAATGTTTGGAGGCACAATAAGGTTTCAAGATGCAAGTCCTGATTCTGGAGCCAGTAGTGTCAAAATTTGATTTTGATGCACATCGTGCTCTTAGAACCTTGTTTTGGAGCTTATGCCTCAAAATCATCGGTTTTGAATCGTCAAAATTCATTTTTGGAGGCACAACAAGCTTTCGGGATGCAAGTCCCTATTCCGGAGCCTATGGTGTCAAACTGTTATTTTGATGCACATCGTGCTCTTAGAAACTCGTTTCGGAGCATGTGGCTTGAAAGCACCAGTTTCAAAACACCAAAATCAATGTTTAAAGGCACAACAAGGTTTCAAGACACAAGTCGCAATTCTCAAGCTGATAGCATCAAAACATGATTTTGACAAACATGGTGTTCTTAGAACCTCATTTCTGAGGTTGTGACTCAAAAGCGTCATTTTTGGAACATAAAAATTAGTGTTTGGAGTCACAACAAGGTTTCAAGACACAAGTCCCAATTCCAGAGTGGGTAGAGTCAAAATGCAATTTTGATGTACATCATGCTCTTCGAACCTCATTTCGGAGATTGTGCTTTCAAAGCCTTGATTTTGGCACATAAAAATCAATGTTTTGAGCCACAACAAGGTTTCAAGAAACAAGTCCCCATTCCAGAGCCAGTTCCGTCAAAATTCCATTTTGACGGACATCATTCTTTGAGAAGTTCATTTTAGAGCTTGTGCCTTGAAAGACTCAGTTTTGGAGCATCAAAATCAATGTTTGGAGGCACAACAAGGTTTCAAGATGCAAGGCCTGATTCTAGAGTCAATAGCATCAAAATCTGATTTTGGTGCACATCGTGCTCTTAGAACCTCATTTCGAACCTTGTGCCTCAAAAGCTCTGGTTCCGGATCATCAAAATCAGTTATTTGAGACACAATAAGGTTTCAAGATGCAAGCCCCTATTCTAGAGCCAGTAACATCAAATTTCAAGTTTGATGCACATTGTGCCCTTAGAACCCTGTTTTAGAAATTGTGCCTCAAAAGCCCCAGTTTTGGAGCATCAAAATTAATTTTTTGAGTAAAAAAAAGGTTTCAAGATGCAAGTCCTGATTATAGAGTCAATAGCATCAAAATATGATTTTGGCGCACATCGTGCTCTTAAAACCTTATTCGAAGCTTGTTCCTGAAAAGCCTTCGATTTAGAGCATCAAAATCAATGTTTTGAGGCACAACAAGGTTTGAAGGTGCAAGCCTCGATTCTAGAGCCAGTAGCATCAAAATTTAATTTTGATGCACATTGTGCTCTTAGAACCTTATTTTAGAAATTGTGCCTCAAAAGCCCCAATTTTGGAGCATCAAAATCAATGCTTGGAGGCACAACAAGGTTTCAAGATGCAAGTCCTGATTCTGGAGCCAGTAGCGTCAAAATTTGATTCTGACACACATCGTGCTTTTAGAACCTTGTTTTGGAGCTTATACCTCAAAATCATCTATTTTGAAGCATCAAAATCAATTTTTTGAGGCACAACAATCTTTCGAGACGCACATCCCTATTTCGGAGCCTGTAGTGTCAAAACATGATATTGATGCACATCATGCTCTTAGAAACTCATTTCAGAGCGTGTGCCTCAAAAGCTCTAGTTTTAAAACACCCAAATCAATGTTTTAAGGCACACCAAGGTTTCAAGACACAAGTCCCAATTCTCAAGTTGATAGCATCAAAACACGATTTTGAAAAACATGGTGTTCTTAGAACCTCATTTCAGAGGTTGTGACTCAAAAGCCTCATTTTTGGAACAAAAAAATTAGTGTTTTGTGTCACAACAAGGTTTCAAGACACAAGTCCTAATTCCAGAGTGAGTAGAGTCAAAATGCAATTTTGATGTACATCATGCTCTTAAAACCTCATTTCACAGATTGTGCCTTGAAAGCCCTAGTTTTGGCACATCAAAATAAATGTTTTGAGGCACAACAAGGATTCAAGAAACAAGTCCCTATTCCGGAGCCAGTAACGTCAAAATTCCATTTTGACTCATATCATTCTTTGAGAAGCTCATTTCAAAGCTTGTGCCTTGAAAGACTCAGTTTTGGAGCATCAAAATCAATGTTTGGAGGCACAACAAGGTTTCAAGATGCAAGTCCTGATTCTAGAGTCAATAGCATCAAAATCTAATTTTGGTGCACATCATGCTCTTAGAACCTCATTTCGAAGCTTGTGCCTCAAAAGCTCTGGTTTCGGATCATCAAAATCAGTGTTTTGAGGCACAACAAGGTTTCAAGATGCAAGCCCTATTCTAGAGCCAGAAGCATCAAAACTCAAGTTTGATGGACATTGTGCCCTTAGAACCTTGTTTTAGAAATTGTGCCTCAAAAGCACCAGTTTTGGAGCATCAAATTCAATTTTTGGAGTCACAACAAAGTTTCAAGATGCAAGTCCTGATTATAGAGTCAACAGCGTCAAAATATGATTTTGGCGCACATCGTGCTCTTAAAACCTCATTTGAAGCTTGTTCCTCGAAAGCTCCAGATTCAGAGCATCTAAATCAATGTTTTGAGGCACAACAAGGTTTCAAGATGCAAGCCCCAATTGTAGAGCCAGTAGCATCAAAATTTAATTTTGATGCACCTTGTGCTCTTAAAACCCTGTTTCAGAAATTGTGCCTCAAAAGCCCCAATTTTAGAGCATCAAAATCAATGTTTGGAGGCACAACAAGGTTTCAAGATGCAAGTCCTGATTCTGGAGCTAGTAGTGTCAAAATTTGATTTTGATGCACATCGTGCTCTTAGAACCTTGTTTTGGAGCTTATGCCTCAAAATCATCGGTTTCGAATCATCAAAATTCATTTTTGGAGGCACAACAAGCTTTCGGGATGCAAGTCCCTATTCCGGAGCCTGTGGTGTCAAACCATGATTTTGATGCACATCGTGCTCTTAGAAACTCGTTTTGGAGCATGTGGCTCGAAAGCACCAGTTTCAAAACACCAAAATCAATGTTTAAAGGCACAACAAGGTTTCAAGACACAAGTCGCAATTCTCAAGCTGATAGCATCAAAACATGATTTTGACAAAAATGGTGTTCTTAGAACCTCATTTCTGAGGTTGTGACTCAAAAGCGTCATTTTTGGAACATAAAAATTAGTGTTTGGAGTCACAACAAGGTTTCAAGACACAAGTCCCAATTCCAGAGTGGGTAGAGTCAAAATGCAATTTTGATGTACATCATGCTCTTCGAACCTCATTTCGGAGATTGTGCTTTCAAAGCCTTGATTTTGGCACATAAAAATCAATGTTTTGAGTCCCAACAAGGTTTCAAGAAACAAGTCCCTATTCCAGAGCCAGTTCCATCAAAATTCCATTTTGACGCACATCATTCTTTGAGAAGTTCATTTCAGAGCTTGTGCCTTGAAAGACTCAGTTTTGGAGCATCAAAATCAATGTTTGGAGGCACAACAACGTTTCAAGATGCAAGGCCTGATTCTAGAGTCAATAGCATCAAAATCTGATTTTGGTGCACATCGTGCTCTTAGAACCTCATTTTGAACCTTGTGCCTCAAAAGCGCTGGTTCCGGATCATCAAAATCAATTATTTGAGACACAGTAAGGTTTCAAGATGCAAGCCCCTATTCTAGAGCCAGTAACATCAAATTTCAAGTTTGATGCACATTGTGCCCTTAGAACCCTGTTTTAGAAATTGTGCCTCAAAAGCCCCAGTTTTGGAGCATCAAAATTAATTTTTTGAGTAAAAAAAAAGTTTCAAGATGCAAGTCCTGATTATAGAGTCAATAGCATCAAAATATGATTTTGGCGCACATCATGCTCTTAAAACCTTATTTGAAGCTTGTTCCTGAAAAGCCTTCGATTTAGAGCATCAAAATCAATGTTTTGAAGGTGCAAGCCTCGATTCTAGAGCCAGTAGCATCAAAATTTAATTTTGATGCACATTGTGCTCTTAGAACCTTATTTTAGAAATTGTGCCTCAAAAGCCCCAATTTTGGAGCATCAAAATCAATGCTTGGAGGCACAACAAGGTTTCAAGATGCAAGTCCTGATTCTGGAGCCCGTAGCGTCAAAATTTGATTTTGACACACATCGTGCTTTTAGAACCTTGTTTTGGAGCTTATACCTCAAAATCATCTGTTTTGAAGCATCAAAATCAATTTTTTGAGGCACAACAATCTTTCGAGATGCACATCCCTATTTCGGAGCCTGTAGTGTCAAAACATGATATTGATGCACATCATGCTCTTAGAAACTCATTTCAGAGCGTGTGCCTCGAAAGCTCTAGTTTTAAAACACCCAAATCAATGTTTTAAGGCACACCAAGGTTTCAAGACACAAAAATATTAGTGTTTTGTGTCACAACAAGGTTTCAAGACACAAGTCCTAATTCCAGAGTGGGTAGAGTCAAAATGCAATTTTGATGTACATCATGCTCTTAAAACCTCATTTCAGAGATTGTGCCTTGAAAGCCCTAGTTTTAGCACATCAAAATAAATGTTTTGAGGCACAACAAGGATTCAAGAAACAAGTCCCTATTCCGGAGCCAGTAACGTCAAAATTCCATTTTGACTCATATCATTCTTTGAGAAGCTCATTTCAGAGCTTGTGCCTTGAAAGACTCAGTTTTGGAGCATCAAAATCAATGTTTCGAGGCACAACAAGGTTTCAAGATGCAAGTCCTGATTCTAGAGTCAATAGCATCAAAATCTAATTTTGGTGCACATCATGCTCTTAGAACCTCATTTCGAAGCTTGTGCCTCAAAAGCTCTGGTTTCGGATCATCAAAATCAGTGTTTTGAGGCACAACAAGGTTTCAAGATGCAAGCCCTATTCTAGAGCCAGAAGCATCAAAATTCAAGTTTGATGGACATTGTGCCTTTAGAACCTTGTTTTAGAAATTGTGCCTCAAAAGCACCGGATTTGGAGCATCAAATTCAATTTTTGGAGTCACAACAAAGTTTCAAGATGCAAGTCCCGATTATAGAGTCAACAGCGTCAAAATATGATTTTGGCGCACATCGTGCTCTTAAAACCTCATTCGAAGCTTGTTCCTCGAAAGCTCCAGATTCAGAGCATCAAAATCAATGTTTTGAGGCACAACAAGGTTTCAAGATGCAAACCCCGATTCTAGAGCCAGTAGCATCAAAATTAAATTTTGATTCACATTTTGCTCTTAGAAGCCTATTTTAGAAATTATGCCTCAAAAGCCCCAATTTTGGAGCATCAAAATCGATGTTGGGAGGCACAACAAGGTGTCAAGATGTAAGTCCTAATTCTAGAGCGATTTTGATGCACATCGTGTTTTTAGAACCTTGTTTTGGAGCTTATGCCTAAAAATCATCGGTTTCGAAGCATCAAGCCTCAAAAGCCCTGGTTTCGGTTCATCAAAATCAGTGTTTTGAAGCACAACAAGGTTTCACTAGCATCAAAATTCAAGTTTGATGTACATTGTCCCCTTAGAACCCTATTTTAGAATTTGTACCTCAAAAGCCCAAGTTTTGGAGCATCGAAATTGATTTTTGGTGTCACAACAAAGTTTCAAGATCCAAGTCCTGATTATAGAGTCAATAGCGTCAAAATCTGATTTTGGCCCACATCGTGCTCTTAAAACCTCATTCGAAACTTGTGCCTCAAAAGCCCCAGATTCAGAGCATCAAAATCAATGTTTTGAGGCACAACAAGGTTTCAAGATGCAATCCCTGATTCTAGAGCCAGTAGCATCAAAATTTAATTTTGATGCACATTGTGCTCTTAGAACCCTGTTTCAGAAATTGTGCCTCAAAAGCCCCAATTTTGGAGCATCAAAATCGATGTTTGGAAGCACAACAAGGTCTCAAGATGCAAGTCCTGATTCTGGAGCCGGCAGCGTCAAAATTTGATTTTGACGCACATCGTGCTCTTAGAACCTTGTTTTGGAGCTTATGCCTCAAAATCATCGGTTTCAAAGCATCAAAATTGTTGTTTTGAGGCACAACAACCTTTCAAGATGCAAGTCACTATTCCGGAGTCTGTAGTGTCAAAACGTGATTTTGGTACACATCGTGCTCTTAGAATCTCATTTCGAAGCATGTGGCTCGAAAGCTCTAGTTTCAAAACACCCAAATCAATGTTTAAAGGCACACCAAGGTTTCAAAACACAAGTCCCAATTCTCAAGCTAATACATCAAAACATGATTTTGACAAACATGGTGTTCTTAGAACCTCATTTCAGAGGTTGTGACTCAAAAGCCTCATTTTTGGAACATAAAAATTAGTCTTAGGAGTCACAACAAGGTTTCAAGACACAACTCCCAATTCCAGAGTGGGTAGAGTCAAAATGCAATTTTGATGTACATCATGCTCTTAGAACCTCATTTTGGAGATTGTGCCTTGAAAGCCCTGATTTTGGCACATCAAAATAAATGTTTCGAGGCACAAGAAGGATTCAAGAAACAAGTCCCTTTTCCGGAGCCAGTAACGTGAAAATTCTGTCATCCTTTGAGAAGCTCATTTCAGAGCTTGTGCCTCAAAAGACTCAGTTTTGGAGCATCAAAATCAATGTTTGGAGGCACAACAAGGTTTCAAACTGCAAGTCCTAATTCTAGAGTCAATAGCATCAAAATCTAACTTTGGTGCACATCTAGCGTCAAAATATGATTTTAGTGCACATCATGCTCTTAAAACCTCATTCGAAGCTTGTGCCTCAAAAGCCCAAGATTCAGAGCATCAAAATCAATGTTTTGAGGCACAACAAGGTTTCAAGATGCAAGCCCCGATTCTAGAGCCAATTTTTGATGCACATTGTGCTCTTAGAACCCTGTTTCAGAAATTGTGCCTCAAAAGCCCCAATTTTGGAGTATCAAAATCGATGTTTGGAGGCACAACAAGGATTCAAGATGCAAGTCCTGATTCTAGAGCCGGTAGCATCAAACTTTGATTTTGACCCACATCGTGTTCTTAGAACCTTGTTTTGGAGCTTATGCATCAAAATCATCAGTTTCGAAGCATCAAGCCTCAAAAGCCCTGGTTTCGGATCATCAAAATCAGTGTTTTGAGGCACAACAACGTTTCGCTAGCATCAAAATTCAAGTTTGATGCACATTGTGCCCTTAGAACCTTGTTTTAGAAATTGTTCCTCAAAAGCCCCAGTTTTGGAGCATCAAAATTGATTTTTGGAGTCACAAAAAGGTTTCAAGATGCAAGTCCTGATTCTGGAGCTGGTAGCGTCAAAATTTTATTTTGACGCACATCGTGCTATTAGAACCTTGTTTTGGAGCTTATGCCTGAAAATCATCGGTTTCGAAGCATCAAAATTGGTGTTTAGAGGCACAACAAGCTTTCGAGACGCACATCATGCTCTTAGAACCTTGTTTTGGAGCTTATGCCTGAAAATCATCGGTTTCAAAGCATCAAAAATGTTGTTTGGAGGCACAACAAGCTTTCGAGATGCAAGTCCCTATTCCGGAGCTTGTAGTGTCAAAACATGATTTTGATGGACATTGTGCTCTTAGAAACTTGTGGCTCGAAAGGACCACTTTGAAAACACCCAAATCAATGTTTAAAGGCACAACAAGGTTTCAAGACACAAGTCGCAATTCTCAAGCTAATAGCATCAAAACACTATTTTGACAAACATGGTGTTCTTAGAACCTCATTTCGGAGGTTGTGACACAGAAGCCTCATTTTTGGAACATAAAAATTAGTGTTTGGAGTCACAACAAGGTTTCAAGAAACAAGTCCCAATTCCAGAGAGGGTAGAGTCAAAATGCAATTTTGATGTACATCATGCTCTTACAACCTCATTTCAGAGATTGTGCCTTGAAAGCCCTGATTTTGGTACATCAAAATCAATGTTTTGAGGTACAACAAGGGTGCAAGAAACATGTCCCTATTCCCGAGCCAGTAGCGTCAAAATTTCATTTTGATGCACATCATTTTTTTAGAAGCTCATTTTAGAGCTTGTGCCTCCAAAGGCTCAGTTTTGGAGGATCAAAATCAATGTTTGGAGGCACAACAAGGTTTCAAGATGCAAGTCCTGATTCTAGAGTCAATAGCGTCAACATCTGATTTTGGTGCACATCGTGCTCTTAGAACCTCATTTCTAAGCTTGTGCCTCAAAAAACCTGGTTTCAGATGATCAAAATCTGTGTTTTGAGGCACAACAACATTTCAGTAGCATCAAAATTCAAGTTTGATGCACATTGTGCCCTTAGAAACCTATTTTAAAAATTGTTCCTCAAAAATCCCAATTCCAGAGATGATTTTGAGTAGCACCAAAATTCAAGTTTGATGCACATTGTTTCCTTAGAACCCTGTTTTAGAAATTGTGCCTCAAAAGCCCTAGTTTTGGAGCATCAAAATCGATTTCTGGAGTCACAACAAAGTTTCAAGATGCAAGTCCCGATTATAGAGTCAATAGCTTTAAAATCTGATTTTGGCGCACATCGTGCTCTAAAAACCTCATTCAAAACTTGTGCCTCAAAAGCCCCAGATTCAGAGCATCAAAATCACTGTTTTGAGGTACAACAAGGTTTCAAGATGCAAGCCCCGATTATAGAGCGCGTAGTATCAAAATTTAATTTTGATGCACATTGTGCTTTTATAACCCTGTTTCAGAAATTGTGCCACAAAAGCCCCAATTTTGGAGCATCAAAATTGATGTTTGGAGGCACAACAAGGTTTCAAGATGCAAGTCTTGATTCTAGAGCCGGTAGTGTCAAAATTTGATTTTGACGCACGACATGCTCTTAGAACCTCATTTCGGAGGTTCTGACTCAAAAGCCTCATTTTTGGAACGTAAAAATTAGTTTGGAGCTTATGACTCAAAATCATTGGTTTTGAAGCGTCAAAATTGGTTTTTGGAGGCACAACAAGCTTTGGAGACACAAGTCCCTATTTTGGAGCCTGTAGTGTCAAAATTATATTTTGACGCACATCATTCTTTGAGAAGCACATTTCAGAGCTTGTGCCTCGAAAGACTCAGTTTTGGAGCATCAAAATCAATGTTTGAATGCACAACAAGGTTTCAAGATGCAAGTCCTAATTCTAGAGTCAATAGCATCAAAATCTAATTTTGGTGCACATCGTGCTCTTAGAACCTCATTCCGAAGCTTGTGCCTCAAAAGCCCTGATTTCGGATCATGAAAATCTGTGTATTGGGGCACAAGAAGGTTTCAAGATGCAAGCCCATATTCTATAGCCAATAGAATCAAAATTCAAGTTTGATGCACATTGTGCCCTTAGAACCCTATTTTAGAAATTGTGCCTCAAAAGCCCTAGTTTTGGAGCATCAAAATCGATTTTTGGAGTAACAACAAAGTTTCAAGATCCAAGTCCTGATTATAGAGTCAATAGCGTCAAAATCTGATTTTGGCGGACATCGTGCTTTTAAAACCTCATTCAAAGCTTGTGCCTCAAAAGCACCAGATTCAAAGCATCAAACTCAATATTTTAAGGCACAACAAGTTTTCAAGATGCAAGCCCCACCCAATTCTAGAGCTAGTAGCATCAAAATTTAATTTTGATGCACATTGTGCTCTTAGAACCCTGTTTCAAAAATTGTACCTCAAAAGCCCCAATTTTGGAGCATCAAAATCGATGTTTGGAGGCACAACAAGGTTTCAAGATCCAAGTCCTGATTCTGGAGCTGGTAGCGTCAAAATTTGATTCTGATGCACATCATGCTCTTAGAACCTTGTTTTGAAGCTTATGCCTCAAAATCATCGGTTTCAAAGCATCAAAATTGGTGTTTGGAGGCACAACAAGCTTTCGAGACGCAACTCCCTATTCCGGAGCTTGTAGTGTCAAAACATGATTTTGATGTACATCGTGCTCTTAGAAACTCACTCTGGAGCATGTGACTCAAAATCACTAGTTTCAAAACACCCAAATCAATGTTTAAAGGCACAACAAGGTTTCAAGACACAAGTCCCAATTCTTGAGCTGATAGCATCAAAACATGATTTTGACAAATGTGGTGTTCTTAGAACCTCATTTTGGATGTTGTGACTCAAAAGCCTCATTTTTGGAACATAAAAATTAGTGTTTGGAGTCACAACAAGGTTTCAAGGCACAAGTCCCAATTCCAGAGTGGGTAGAGACAAAATGGAATTTTGATGTACATCATGCTCTCAGAACCTCATTTCAGAGATTGTGTCTTGAAAGCCCTGATTTTGGCCAATGTTTTGAGGCACAACAAGGTTTCAAGAAACAAGTCCCTATTCCAGAGCCAGTAGCGTCAAAATTACAATTTGAAGCACATCGTTCTTTGAGAATCTCATTTCAGAGCTTGTGCCTCGAAAGACTTAGTTTTGGAGCATCAAAATCATTTTTTGGAGGCACAACAAGGTTTCAAGATGCAAGTCCTGATTCTAGTGTCAATAGCATCAAAATCTATTTTTGGTGCACATCGTGCTCTTAGAACCTCATTTCGAAGCTTATGCCTCTAAAGCCCTCGTTTCGGATCATCAAAATCAATGTTTTGAGGCACAACAAGGTTTCAAGATGCAAGCCCCTATTCTAGAGCCAGTAGCATCAAAATTCAGGTTTGATGAACATTGTGCCCTTAGAACCCTGTTTTAGAAATTGTGCCTCAAAAGCCCCAATTTTGAAGCATCAAAATCGATTTTTGGAGTCACAACAGAGTTTAATGCTCTTAGAACCTTGTTTTGGACCTTATGCCTAAAAATCATCGGTTTCAAAGCATCAAAATTGGTGTTTGGAGGCACAACAAGCTTTCGAGACACAACTCCTTATTCTGGAGCCTGTAGTGTCAAAACGTGATTTTGATGCACATCGTGCTCTTAGAAACTCACTTCAGAGCATGTGACTTGAAAGCACGAGTTTCAAAACACCCAAATCAATGTTTAAAGGCACAACAAGGTTTCAAGACACAAGTCCCAATTCTTGAGCTGATAGCATCAAAACATGATTTTGACAAATGTGGTGTTCTTAGAACCTCATTTTGGATGTTGTGACTCAAAAGCCTCATTTTTGGAACATAAAAATTAGTGTTTGGAGTCACAACAAGGTTTCAAGACACAAGTCCCAATTCCAGAGTGGGTAGAGACAAAATGGAATTTTGATGTACATCATGCTCTCAGAACCTCATTTCAGAGATTGTGTCTTGAAAGCCCTGATTTTGGCCAATGTTTTGAGGCACAACAAGGTTTCAAGAAACAAGTCCCTATTCCAGAGCCAGTAGCGTCAAAATTACAATTTGAAGCACATCGTTCTTTGAGAATCTCATTTCAGAGCTTGTGCCTCGAAAGACTTAGTTTTGGAGCATCAAAATCATTTTTTGGAGGCACAACAAGGTTTCAAGATGCAAGTCCTGATTCTAGTGTCAATAGCATCAAAATCTATTTTTGGTGCACATCGTGCTCTTAGAACCTCATTTCGAAGCTTATGCCTCTAAAGCCCTCGTTTCGGATCATCAAAATCAATGTTTTGAGGCACAACAAGGTTTCAAGATGCAAGCCCCTATTCTAGAGCCAGTAGCATCAAAATTCAGGTTTGATGAACATTGTGCCCTTAGAACCCTGTTTTAGAAATTGTGCCTCAAAAGCCCCAATTTTGAAGCATCAAAATCGATTTTTGGAGTCACAACAGAGTTTAATGCTCTTAGAACCTTGTTTTGGACCTTATGCCTAAAAATCATCGGTTTCAAAGCATCAAAATTGGTGTTTGGAGGCACAACAAGCTTTCGAGACACAACTCCTTATTCTGGAGCCTGTAGTGTCAAAACGTGATTTTGATGCACATCGTGCTCTTAGAAACTCACTTCAAAGCATGTGACTTGAAAGCACGAGTTTCAAAACACCCAAATCAATGTTTAAAGGCACAACAAGGTTTCAAGACACAAGTCCCAATTCTCGAGCTGATAGCATCAAAACATGATTTTGACAAATGTGGTGTTCTTAGAACCTCATTTCGGACGTTGTGACTCAAAAGCCTCATTTTTGGAACATAAAAATTAGTGTTTGGAGTCACAACAAGGTCTCAAGACACAAGTCCCAATTCCTGAGTGGGTAGAGACAAAATGGAATTTTGATGTACATCATGCTCTTAGAACCTCATTTCGGACATTGTGTCTTGAAAGCCCTGATTTTGGCACATCAAAATCAATGTTTTGAGGCACAACAAGGTTTCAAGAAACAAGTCCCTATTTCGGAGCCAGTAGCGTCCAACTTACATTTTGACGCACATCATTCTTTGAGAAGCTCATTTTAGAGCTTGTGCCTTGCAGCATCAAAATCATTTTTTGGAGGCACAACAAGGTTTCAAGATACAAGTCCAGATTCTAGAGTCAATAGCATCAAAATTTGTTTTTGGCGCACATTGTGCTCTTAGAATCTAATTTCGAAGCTTATGCCTGCAAATCCCTGGTTTCGGATCATCAAAATCAATGTTTTGAGGCACAACAAGGTTTCCAGATGCAAGCCCCTATTCTAGAGCCAGTAGCATCAAAATTCAATTTTGATGCACATTGTGCCCTTAGAACCCTATTTTAGAAATTGTGCCTCAAAAGCCCCCGTTTTGGAGCATCAAAATCGATTTTTGGAGTCACAACAAAGTTTCAAGATGCAACTCCCGATTATAGAGTCAAACATGAAAATATGATTTTGGTGCACATCGTGCTCTTAAAACCTCATTCAAAGCTTGTGCCTCAAAAGCCCCAGATTGAGAGCATCAAAATCAATGTTTTGAGGCACAACAAGTTTTGAAGATGAAAGCCCCGATTCTAGAGCTGGTAGCATCAAAATTTAATTTTGATGCACATTGTGCTCTTAGAACCCTGTTTCAGAAATTGTGCCTCAAAAGCCCCAATTTTGGAGCATCAAAATCAATGTTTGGAGGCAAAACAAGGTTTCAAGATAAAAGTCTTGATTCTGGAGCCAGTAGCATCAAAATTTAATTTTGACGTACAGCGTGCTCTTAGAACCTTGTTTTGGAGCTTATGCCTCAAAATCATCAGTTTCAAAGCATCAAAATTGGTGTTTGGAGGCATAACAAGATTTTGAGATGCAAGTCCCTATTCTGGAGCTTGTAGTGTCAAAATGTGATTTTGATGCCCATCGTGCTCTTAGAAAATTATTTCGGAGCATGTGGCTTGAAAGCACTAGTTTCAAAACACCCAAATCAATGTTTAAAGGCACAACAAGGTTTCAAGACACAAGTACCAATTCTCAAGCTGATAGCATCAAAACATGATTTACAACCTCATTACGAAGCTTGTGCCTCAAAAGTCCTCGTTTTGGATCATCAAAATCAGTGTTTTGAGGCACAACAAGGTTTCAAGATGCAAGCCCCTATTCTAGGGCCAGTAGCATCAAAATTCAAGTTTGATGCACATTGTGCCCTTAGAACCCTATTTTAGAAATTGTGCCTCAAAAGCCCCAGTTTTGGAACATCCAAATCAATTTTTGGAGTCACAACAAAGTTTCAAGATGCAAGTCCCCATTATAGAGTCAATAGCGTCAAAATCTAATTTTGGTGCATATCGTGCTCTTAAAACCTCATTCGAAGCTTCTGCCTTAAAAGCCCCAGATTTAGAGCATCAAAATCAATGTTTTGAGGCACAACATGGTTTCAAGATGCAAGCCCCAGTAGCATCAAAATTTAATTTTGATGCACATTGTGCTCTTAGAACCCTGTTTCAGAAATTGTGCCTTAAAAGCCCAATTTTGGAGCATCAAAATCGATGTTTGGAGGCACAACAAGATTTCAAGATGCAAGTCCTGATTCTGGAGCTGATAGCGTCAAAATTTGATTTTCACACACATCGTGCCTTTAGAACCTTGTTTTGGAGTCTATGCATTAAAATCATCGGTTTTGAAGCATCAAAATTGGTGTTTGGAGGCACCACAACCTTTCGAGATGCATGTTCCTATTCCGGAACCTGTAGTGTCAAAACATCATTTTGATGCACATCGTGCTCTTAGAAACTCATTTCGGAGCATGTGGCTCGAAAGCTCCCGTTTCAAAACACCCAAATCAATGTTTAAAGACACAACAAGGTTTGAAGACACAAGTCCCAATTCTCAAGCTGATAGCATCAAAACATGATTTTGACAAACATTGTGTTCCTAAAACCTCATTTCGAAGATTGTGACTCAAAAACCTTATTTTTGCAACATGAAAATTAGTGTTTGGACTCAGAACAAGGTTTCGAGACACAAGTCCCAATTGTAGAGTGGGTAGAGTCAAAATGCAATTTTGATGTACAACATGCTCTTAGAACCTCATTTCGGAAATTGTGCCTTGAAAGCCTTGATTTTGGCACATCAAAATCAATGTTTTTAGGCACAACAAGGTTTCAAGAAACAAGTCCCTATTCCGCAACAAGTAGCGTCAAAATTCCATTTTGACACACATCATTCTTTGAGAATCTTATTTCAGAGCTTGTGCCTCGAAAGACTCAGTTTTGAAAATTGTGCTTCAAAAGCCCCAATTTTTTAGCATCAAAATTGATTTTTGGAGTCACAAAAAAAGTTTCAAAATGCAAGTCCTGATTATAGAGTCAATAGCGTCAAAATCTTATTTTGGCGCACATCATGCTCTTAAAACCTTATTCAAAGCTTGTGCCTCAAAACCCGCAGATTCAGAGCATCAGAATGAATATTTTGAGGCACAACAAGGTTTCAAGATACAAGCCCCAATTCTAGAGCCAGTGGCAGCAAAATTTAATTTTGATGCACATTGTGCTCTTAGAACCCTATTTTAGAAATTGTGCCTCAAAAGCCCCAGTTTTGGAGCATCAAAATCAATTTTTGGAGGCACAAAAAGGTTTCAAGATGCAAGTCCTAATTTTGGAGCCGGTAGTGTCAAAATTTGATTTTGACGCACATCATGCTCTTAGAACCTTGTTTTGGAGCTTATGCCTCAAAATCATTGGTTTCAAAGCATCAAAATTGGTGTTTGGAGGCACAACAAGCTTTCAAGTAACAAGTCCCTATTCCGGAGCCTATAGTGTCAAAACGTGATTTTGATGCACATCGTTGGAGGCACAACAAGGTTTCAAGATAAATGTCCTGATTCTGGAGCCAATAGCATTAAAATTTGATTTTGACGCACATCGTGCTCTTAGAACCTTGTTTTGGAGCTTATGCCTCAAAATCATCGATTTTGAAGCATCAAAATTGGTGTTTGGAGGCACAAAAAGCTTTCGAGATGCAAGTCCCTATTCCGGAGCTTGTAGTGTCAAAACGTGATTTTGATGCACATCGTTGGAGGCACAACAAGGTTTCAAAATGCAAGTCCTGATTCAGGACTGGGTAGCGTCAAAATTTGATTTTGACACACATCGTGCTCTTAGAACATTATTTTGGAGCTTATGTCTCAAAATCATCAGTTTCAAAGCATCAAAATTGGTGTTGGGAGACACAACAAGCTTTCGAGACGCAAATACCTATTCCAGAGCCTGTAGTGTCAAAACGTGATTTTGATGCACATCGTGCTCTTAGAAACTCATTTCAGAGCATGTGGCTCGAAAGCTCCAGATTCAAAACACTCAAATCAATGTTTAAAGGCACAACAAATTTTCAAGACACAAGTCCCAATTCTCAAGCTGATAGCATCAAAACATGATTTTCAGGCACAACAAGGTTTCAAGAAACAAGTCCCTATTCTGGAGCCAGTAGCATGAAAATTCTATTTTGACGCATATCATTCTTTGAGAAGGTCATTTAAGAGCTTGTGCATCGAAAGACTCAGTTTTGGAGCATCAAAATCAATGTTTGGAGGCACAACAAGGTTTCAAGATGCAAGTCCTCATTCTAAGAGCATGATGTACATCAAAAGTGCATTTTGACTCTACCCACTCTGGAATTGGGAATTGTGTCTTGAAACCTTGTTGTGACTCCAAACACTAATTTTTATGTTCCAAAAATGAGGCTTTTGAGTCACAACCTCCGAAATGAGGTTCTAACAACACCATGTTTGTCAAAATCGTGTTTTGATGCTATCAGTTTGAGAATTGGGACTTGTGTGTTGAAACCTTGTTGTGCCTTTAAACATTGATTTGGGTGTTTTGAAACTTGTGCTTTCAAGGCACATGCTCCAAAACGAACTTCTAAGAGCACGCTGTTCATCAAAATCACATTTTGACACTAGAGGCTCCAGAATAGGCACTTGCATCTCGAAAGCTTGTTGTGCCTCCAAACACCAATTCTGATGCTTTGAAACCAATGATTTTGAGGCACAAGCTCCAAACTAATTTTATGTTCCAAAAATGAGGCTTTTGAGTCACAACCTCCGAAATGAGGTTCTAACAGAATGATGTGCGTTAAAATCAAATTTTAATGCTACCGGCTCCAAAATGAGCACAATGTAAATCAAAATTAAATTTTTAGGAACAATTTTTGAAATAGGGTTTTATGAGCACAATGTAAATCAAAATTAAATTTTTATGCTACTGGCTCTAGAAACGGGGCTTGCATCTTGAAACCTTGTTGTGCCTCAAAACATTGATTTTGATGCTCTGAATCTGGGGCTTTTTAGGCACGAGCTTCGATTGAGGTTTTAAGAGCACGATGTGCGCCAAAATCATATTTTGACGCTATTGACTCTGTAATCGGGACTTGCATTTTGAAACTTTGTTGTGACTCGAAAAATCATTTTCAGGCACAAGCTTTGATTGAGGTTTTAAGAGCATGATGTGCGCCAAAATCTGATTTTGACGCTATTGACTCTATAATCGGGACTTGCATCTTGAAACTTTGTTGTAACTCCAAAAATTGATTTTGATGCACCAAAACTAGGGCTTTTCAGGCACAATTTCTAAAATAGGGTTCTAAGGAAACAATGTGCATCAAACTTGAATTTTGATGCTACTCAAAATCATCTCTGGAATTGGGACTTGTGTCTTGAAACCTTGTTGTGACTCCAAACACTAATTTTTATGTTCCAAAAATGAGGCTTTTGAGTCACAACCTCCGAAATGAGGTTCTAAGAACACCACGTTTGTCAAAATTCTGTTTTGATGCTAGCAGCTTGAGAATTGGGACTTGTGTCTTGAAACCTTGTTATGCCTTTAAACATTGATTTGGGTGTTTTGAAACTGGTGCTTTCAAGCCACATGCTCCGAAATGAGTTTGTAAGAGCACAATGTGCATCAAAATCATGTTTTGACACCATAGGCTTCGGAATAGGGACTTGCATCTCGAAAGCTAGTTGTGCCTCCAAACACCAATTTTGATGCTTCGAAACCGATGATTTTGAGGCATAAGCTCCAAAACAAGGTTCTAAGAGCACGATGTGCATCAAAATCAAATTTTGACCCTATAGGCTCCAGAATCAGGACTTGCATCTTGAAACCTTGTTGTGCCTCCAAACATCGATTTTGATGCTCTAAAATTGGGGCTTTTGAGGCACAATTTTTGAAACAGTGTTCTAAGAGCACAATGTGCATCAAACTTAAATTTTGATGCTACTGGCTCTAGAATCGGGGCTTGCATCTTGAAACCTTGTTGTGCCTCAAAACATTGATTTTGATGATCCTGAACCAGGGCTTTTGAGGCACAAGCTTCGAAATACGGTTCGGAACCGATGATTTTGAGGCATAAGCTCCAAACTAATTTTTATGTTCCAAAAATGAGGCTTTTGAGTCACAACCTTCGAAATGAGGTTCTAAGAGCACGTCGTCCATCAAAATCAAATTTTAACACTACCAGCACCAAAATCAGGACTTGCATCTTGAAACCTTGTTGTGCCTCGAAACATCGATTTTGATGCTCCAAAATTGGGGCTTTTGAGACACAATTTCTGAAATAGGGTTCTAAGAGCACAATGTGCATCAAAATTAAATTTTAATGCCACTCACTCTAGAATCGGGGCTTGCATCTTGAAACCTTGTTGTGCCTTAAAACATTGATTTTGACACTCTGAATCTGTGGCTTTTGAGGCACAATTTCTAAAATAGGGTTCTAAGGGCACAATGTGCATCAAACTTGAATTTTGATGTTACTGAAACCTTGTTGTTCCTCAAAACACTAATTTTGATGATCCGAAACCAAGGCTTTTGAGGCATAAGCTTCGAAATAAGGTTAGAGCAATATGTGCACCAAAATCAGATTTTGATGCTATTGACTCTAGAATGAGGACTTGCATCTTGAAACCTTGTTGTGCCTCCAAAAATTGATTTTGATGCTCCAAAACTGAGTCTTTCGACGCACAAGCTCTGAAATGAACTTCTCAAAAAATGATGTGCTTCAAAATTAAATTTTGACGCAACTAGCTCCGGAATAGGGACTTGTTTCTTGAAACCTTGTTGTGTCTCAAAACATTGATTTTGATGTACCAAAATCAGGACTTTGAGAAGCTCATTTCAGAGCTTGTGCATCGAAAGACTCAGTTTTGGAGCATCAAAATCAATGTTTGGAGGCACAACAAGGTTTCAAGATGCAAGTCCTCATTCTAGAGTCAATAGCATCAAAATTTGATTTTCGTGCACATCGTGCACTTAAAACCTCATTTCAAAGCTTGTGCCTCAAAAGCCGTGGTTTCAGAGCATCAAAATAAATTTTTGGAGTCACAACAAGGTTTCAAGATGCAATCCCCTATTCTAGAGCGAGTAGGATCAATTTTAATTTTTAATTTTTATGCACATTGTGCTCTTAGAACCCTGTTTCAGAAATTGTGCCTCAAAAGCCCCAATTTTGGAGTATCAAAATCGATGTTTGAAGGCGCAATAAAGTTTCAAGATGCAAGTCCTTATTCTGCAGCCAGTAGCATAAAAATCATGTTTTAACACTACAGGCATGTGGCTCGAAAGCTCTAGTTTCAAAACACCCAAATCAATGTTTAGAGGACAACAAGGTTTCAGACACAAGTCCCAATTCCAGAGTGGGTCCGAGTCACAAAGCAATTTTGATGAACATCATGTTCTTAGAACCTCATTTCGGAGATTGTGCCTTGAAAGCCCTCATTTTGGCACATCAAAAACAATGTTTTGAGGCACAACAGGGTTACAAGAAACAAGTCCTTGTTCCGGAACCAGTTGCATCAAAATTCCATTTTGACGCACATCATTCTTTGAGAAGCTCATTTCAGAGCTTGTGCCTAGAAAGACCCAGTTTTGGAGTATCAAAATCAATGTTTGGAGGCAAAACAAGGTTTCAAGATGTAAGTCCTGATTCTAGAGTCAATAGCATCAAAATCTCATTTAGGTGCACATCGTGCTCTTAGAACCTCATTTTGAAGCTTGTGCCTCAAAAGCCTTGGTTTGGGATCATCAAAATCAGTATTTTGAGGCACAACAGGGTTTCAGTAGCATCAAAATTCAAGTTTGATGCACATTTTGCCCTTAGAACCTTGCTTTAGAAATTATGCCTCAAAAGCCCCAGTTTTGGAGCATCAAAATCGATTTTTGGAGGCAAAACAAAGTTTCAAGATGTAAGTCCCGATTATAGAGTTAATAGCGTCAAAATATGATTTTGGTGCACATCATGCTCTTAAAACCTCATTCGAAGCTTGTGCCTCAAAAGCCCAAGATTCAGAGCATCAAAATCAATGTTTTGAACCTGTAGTGTAAAAATGTGATTTTGATGCACATCGTGCTCTTAGAAACTCGTTTCAGAGCATGTGGCTCGAAAGCACCAATTTCAAAACACCCAAATCAATATTTAAAGGCACAACAAGGTTTAAAGACACAAGTCCCAATTCTAAAGCTGACAGCATCAAAACAAGATTTTGACAAACGCGGTGTTCTTAGAACCTCATTTCAGAGGTTGTGACTCAAAAGCCTCATTTTTGGAACATAAAAATTAGTGTTTGGAGTCAAAACAAGGTTTCAAGACACAAGTCCCAATTCCAGAGTGGGGAGAGTCAAAATGCAATTTTGATGTACATCATGCTCTCAGAACCTCATTTCGGAGATTGTGCCTTGAAAGCCCTGATTTTGGCACATCAAAATCAATGTTTTAAGGCACAACAAGGTTTCAAGAAACAAGACCCTATTTCGGAGCCAGTTGCATCAAAATTCCATTTTGATGCACACCATTCTTTGAGAAGCTCATTTTAGAGCTTGTGCCTCTAAAGACTCAGTTTTTGAGCATCAAAATTAATGTTTGGAGGCACAACAAGGTTTCAAGATGCAAGTCCTGATTCTAGAGTCAATAACACCAAAATTTTATTTTGGTGCACATCGTGCTCTTAGAACCTCATTTCGAAGTTTGTGCCTCAAAAGCCATAGTTTCGGATCATCAAAATCAATGTTTTGAGGTACAACAAGGTTTCAAGATGCAAGCCCCTATTCTAGAGCTTGTAGCATCGAAATTCAAGTTTGATGTACATTGTGCCCTTAGAACCCTGTTTTAGAAATTGTGCCTCAAAAGCCCCAGTTTTGGAGCATGAAAATCGATTTTTGGAGTCACAACAAAGTTTCAAGATGCAAGTCCCGATTATACAGTCAATAGCATCAAAATCTGATTTCAGCACACACCGTGCTTTCAAAACCTCATTCGAAGCTTGTGTCTCAAAAGCCCCAGATTCACAGCATCAGAATCAATGTTTGGAGGCACAACAAGGTTTCAAGATGCAAGTCTTGATTCTAGAGCCGGTAGCATCAAAACTTGATTTTGACTTACATCATGCTCTTAGAACCTTGTTTTGGAGCTTATGCGTCAAAATCATCAGTTTCGAAGCATCAAAATTGGTGTTTGGAGGCGCAACAAGCTTTCGAGACGCAAGTCCCTATTCTAGAGCCTATAGTGTCAAAATGTGATTTTGATGCACATCGTGCTCTTAGTAACTTGTTTCAGAGAATGTGGCTCGAAAGCACCAATTTCAAAACACCCAAATAAATGTTTAACGACACAATAAGGTTTCAAGACACAAGTCCCAATTCTCAAGCTGGTAGCATCAAAACACAATTTTGACAAACGTGGTGTTCTTAGAACCTTATTTCGCAGGTTGTGACTGAAAAGCTTTATTTTTGGAACATAAAAATTAGTGTTTGGAGTCACAACATGGTTTCAATACACAAGTCCCAATTCCAGAGTGGGTAGAGTTAAAATCTAATTTTGATGTACATCATGCTCTTCGAACCTCATTTTGGAGATTGTGCCTTGAATGCCCAGATTTTCGCACATCAAAATCAATGTTTTGAGGCACGACAAGGTTTCAAGAAACAAGTCCCTATTCCAGAGCCAGTAGCGTCAAAATTCCATTTTGACGCACATCATTCTTTGATAAGCTCATTTCAGAGCTTGTGCTTCGAAAGACTCAGGTTTGGAGCATCAAAATCAATGTTTGGAGGCACAACAAGGTTTCAAGATGCAAGTCCTAATTGTAGAGTCAATAGCATCAAAATCTAATTTTGGTGCACATCGTCCTCTTAGAACCTCATTTCGAAGCTTGTGCCTCAAAAGCCCTAGTTTCGGATAATCAAAATTAGTGTTTTGAGGCACAACAAGGTTTCAGTAGCTTCAAAATTCAAGTTTGATGCACATTGTGCCCTTTGAACCCTATTTTAGAAATTGTGCCTCAAAAGCCCCAGTTTTGGAGCATCAAAATCAATTTTTGGAGTCACAACAAAGTTTCAAAATGCAAGTCCCGATTATAGACTCAATAGCATCAAAATCTGATTTTGGCGCACATCGTGCTCTTAAAACCTCATTCAAAGCTGAAAATCCCCAGATTCAGAGCATCAAAATCAATGTTTTGAGGCACAACAAGGTTTCCAGATGCAAGCCTGGATTCTAGAGCCAGTAGCATCAAAATTTAATTTTGCTGCACATTGTGCTCTTAGAACCGTGTTTCAGAAATTGTGCCTCAAAAGCCCCAATTTTGGAGCATCAAAATTGATATTTGGAGGCACAACAAGGTTTCGAGATGCAAGTCCTGATTCTGGAGCCAGTAGCATCAAAAATTGATTTTGAAGCACATCGTGCTCTTAGGACCTTGTTTTGGAGCTTATGCCTCAAAATCATCGGTTTCGAAGCATCAAAATTGGTGTTTGGAGGCACAACAAGCTTTGGAGACGCAAGTCCCTATTCCAAAACTTGTAGTGTCAAAACGTGATTTTGATGCACATCGTGCTCTTAGAAACTCGCTCCGAAGCATGTGACTCGAAAGCACCAGTTTCAAAACACCCAAATCAATGTTTAAAGGCACAACAAGGTTTCAAGACACAAGTCTCAATTCTCGAGCTGATAGCATCAAAACATGATTTTGAGAAACGTGGTGTTCTTAGAACTTCATTTCATAGGTTGTGACTGAAAAGCCTCATTTTTGGAACATAAAAATTAGCATTTTGAGTCACAACAAGGTTTCAAGACACAAGTCCCAATTCCAGAATGGGTAGAGTCAAAATGCAATTTTGATGTAAATCATGCTTTAAGAACCTCATTTCGGAGATTGTGCCTTGAAAGCCTTGATTTTGGCACATCAAAATCAATGTTTTGAGGCACAAAAAGGTTTTAAGAAACAAGTCCCTTTTTTGGAGCCAGTAGCATCAAAATTCTATTTCGACGCATATCATTCTTTGAGAAGCTCATTTCAGAGCTTGTGCCTTGAAAGACTTAGTTTTGGAGCATCAAAATCAATGTTTGGAGGCACAACAAGATTTCAAGATGCAAGTCCTGATTCTAGAGTCATGTGCATCAAAATCTGATTTTGGTGCACATCGTACTCTTAGAATGTCATTTTGAAGCTTGTGCCTCAAAAGCCCTGGTTTTCAAGAAGTCCTGATTCTAGAGCCAGTAGCGTCAAAATTTGATTTTGATTCTCACCGTGCTCTTAAAACCTTGTTTTGGAGCTTATGCCTAAAAATCATCAGTTTTGAAGCATCGAAATTGGTGTTTGGAGGCACAACAAGCTTTCGAGACGCAAGTCCTGATGATAGACTCAATAGCGTCAAAACCTTATTTTGGCCCACATCGTGCTCTTACAATCTCATTCGAAGCTTGTGCCTCAAAAGGCCCAAATTCAGAGTATCAAAATCAATGTTTTGAGGCACAACAAGGTTTCAAGATGCAAGCCCCGATTCTAGAGTCAATAGCATCAAAATTTAATTTTGATGCACATTGTGCTCTTAGAACTCTATTTCAGAAATTGTGCCTCAAAAGCCCTAGTTTTGGAGCATCAAAATTGATGTTTGGAGGCACAACAAGGTTTCAAGATGCAAGTCCTGATTCTGAAGCCGATAGCGTCAAAATTTGATTTTGACGCACATCGTGCTCTTAGAACCTTGTTTTGGAGCTTATGCCTCAAAATCATTAGTTTCAAAGCATCAAAATTGGTGTTTGGAGGCACAACAAGCTTTCGAGACGCAAGTCCCTATTCCGGAGCTTGTAGTGTCAAAACATGATTTTGATGCACATCGTGCTCTTAGAAACTAATTTTGGAGCATGTGACTCGAAAGCTCTAGTTTGAAAACACAAAAAACAATGTTTAAAGGCACAACAAGCTTTCAAGACACAAGTCCCAATTCTTAAATTGATAGCATCAAAACACTATTTTGACACACATGGTGTTCTTAGAACCTCATTTCGGTGGTTGTGACTCAAAAGCGTCATTTTTGGAACATAAAAATTAGTGTTTGGAGTCACAACAAAGTTTCAAGACACAAGTCCCAATTCCAGAGTGGGTAGTGTCAAAATGCAATTTTGATGTACATCATGCTATTAGAACCTCATTTCGGAGATTGTGCCTTGAAAGCCCTGATTTTGGTACATCAAAATCAATGTTTTGAGGCACAACAAGGTTTCAAGAAACAAGTCCCTGTTCCGCAGCCAGTAGCGTCAAACTTTTATTTTGAAGCACAAAATTTTTTGAGAAGCTCATTTAAGAGCTTGTGCTTTGAAAGACTCAATTTTGGAGCATCAATATCAATGTTTGCAGGCACAACAACTCTTCAAGATGCAAGTCCTGATTCTAGAGTCAATAGCATTAAAATTTGATTTTGGTGCAAATCGTGCTCTTAGAACCTTATTACGAAGCTTGTGCTTCAAAAGCCTTGGTTTCGGATCATCAAAATCAATGTTTTGAGGCACAACAAGGTTTCAGTAGCATCAAAATTCAAGTTTGATGAACATTGTGCCCTTAGAACCCTATTTTAGAAATTGTGCCTCGAAAGCCTCAATTTTGGAGCATCAAAATTAATATTTGGAGTCACAACAAAGTTTCAAGATGCAAGTCCCGATTATAGAGTCAATAGCGTCAAAATCTGATTTTGGCACACATCGTGCTCTTAAAACCTCATTCGAATCTTGTGCCTCAAAAGCCCCAGATTTAGAGCATCAAAATCAATGTTTTGAGGCACAACAAGGTTTCAAGATGCAACCCCCGATTCCAGAGCCAGTAGCATCAAAATTTAATTTTGATGCACATTGTGCTCTTAGAACCCTGTTTTAGAAATTGTGCCTCAAAAGCTCCAATTTTGGAGCATCAAAATCGATGTTTGGAGGCACAACAAGGTTTCAAGATGCAAGTCCTAATTGTAGAGACGGTAGTATCAAAATTTTATTTTGATGCACATCGTTCTCTTAGAACCTCATTTCGGAGGTTGCGACTCAAAAGCCTCAGTTTTGGAACATAAAAATTAGTTTGGAGCTTATGCCTCAAAATCATCGGTTTCGAAGCATCAAAATTTGTGTTTGGATGCACAACAAGCCTTTGAGATGCAAGTCCCTATTCCAGAGCCTATAGTGTCAAAACATGATTTTGATGCACATCATGCTCTTAGAAACTCATTTCGAAGCATGTGGCTAGAAAGTACCAGTTTCAAAACACCCAAATCAATGTTTAAAGGCACAACAAGGTTACAAGACACATGTCCCAATTCTCAAGTTGATAGCATCAAAACATGATTTTGACAAACGTGGTGTTCTTAGAACCTCATTTTGGAGGTTGTGACTCAAAAGCCTCATTTTTGGAACATAAAAATTAATGTTTGGAGTCACAACAAGGTTTCAAGACACAAGTCCCAATTCTAGAGTGGGTAGATACAAAATGGAATTTTGATGTACATCATGCTCTCAGAACCTCATTTCGGAGATTGTGTTTTGAAAGCCCTGATTTTGGCCAATGTTTTGAGGCACAACAAGGTTTCAAGAAACAAGTCCCTATTCTAGAGCCAGTAGCGTCAAAATTACATTTTGACGCACATCATTCTTTGAGAAACTCATTTTAGAGCTTGTGCCTCGAAAGACTCAGTTTTGGAGCATCAAAATCATTTTTTGTAGGCAAGACAAGGTTTCAAGATGCAAGTCCTGATTCTAGAGTTAATAGCATCAAAATCTGTTTTTGGTGCACATCGTGCTCTTAGAACCTCATTTCGAAGCTTATGCCTCTAAAGCCCGGTTTTAGATCATCAAAATCAATGTTTTGAGGCACAACAAGGTTTCAAGATGCAAGCCCCTATTCTAGAACGAGTAGCATCAAAATTCAAGTTTGATGCACATTGTGCCCTTAGAACACTATTTTAGAAATTGTGCCTCAAAAGCCTCAGTTTTGGAGCATCAAAATCGATTTTTGGAGTCACAACAAAGTTTCATGCTCTTAGAACCTTGTTTTGGAGCTTATGCCTCAAAATCATCGGTTTCAAAGCATCAAAATTGGTGTTTGGAGGCACAACAAGCTTTCGAGATACAACTCCGTATTCCGGAGCCGGTAGTGTCAAAAGGTGATTTTGATGCACATCGTGCACTTAGAAACTCGCTTCGAAGCATGTGACTCGAAAGCATGAGTTTCAAAATACCCAATTCTTGAGCTGATAGCATCAAAAATGATTTTGACAAACGTGGTGTTCTTAGAACCTCATTTCGGACGTTGTGACTCAAAAGCCTCATTTTTGGAACATAAAAATTAGTGTTTGGAGTCACAACAAGGTCTCAAGACACAAGTCCAAATTCCATAGTGGGTAGAGACAAAATGGAATTTTGATGTACATCATGCTCTCAGAACCTCATTTCGGACATTGTGTCTTGAAAGCCCTGATTTTGGCACATCAAAATCAGTGTTTTGAGGCACAACAAGGTTTCAAGAAACAAGTCCCTATTCCGGAGCCAGTAGAATCCAACTTACATTTTGACACACATCATTCTTTGAGAAGCACATTTCGGAGCTTGTGCCTCGAAAGACTCAGTTTTGGAGCATCAAAATCATTTTTTGGAGGCACAACAAGGTTTCAAGATGCAAGTCCTGATTATAGAGTCAATAGCATCAAAATCTATTGACGCACATCGTGCTCTTAGAACCCTGTTTTGGAGCTTATGCCTCAAAATCATCGGTTTCAAAGCATCAAAATTGGTTTTGGAGGCATAACAAAATTTCGAGATGCAAGTCCCTATTCTGGAGCTTGTAGTGTCAAAACGTGATTTTGATACCCATCGTGCTCTTAGAAACTCGTTTTAAAGCATGTGGCTCGAAAGTACCAGTTTCAAAAAACCCAAATCAATGTTTAAAGGCACAACAAGGTTTCAAGACACAAGTCCCAATTCTTAACCTAATAGCATCAAAACACCATTTTTAAAAACTTGGTGTTCTTAGAACCTCATTTTGGAGGTTGTGACTCAAAAGCCTCATTTTTGGAATATAAAAATTAGTGTTTGGAGTCACAACAAGGTTTCAAAACATAAGTCCCCAATACCAGAGTGGGTAAAGTCAAAATGCAATTTTGATGTACATCATGCTCTTAGAACTTCATCTCGGAGATTGTGCCTTGAAAGCCTTGATTTTGGCACATCAAAATCAATGTTTTGAGGCACAACAACGTTTCAAGAAACAATTCCCTATTCCGGAGCCAGTAGAATCAAAATTCAAGTTTGATGCACATTGTGCCCTTCGAACCCTGTTTTAGAAATTTTGCCTCAAAAGCCTCAGCTTTGGAGCATCAAAATCAATTTTTGGAGAGTCACAACAAAGTTTGAAGATGCAAGTCCTGATTATAGAGTCAATAGCATCAAAATCTGATTTTGGCAGACATCGTGCTCTTAAAACCTCATTCAAAGTCCTGATTCTATTGTCGGTAGCGTCAAAATTTGATTTCGATGCACATCATGCTCTTAGAACCTTGTTTCGGAGCTTATGCCTCAAAATCATCGGTTTCGAAGCATCAAATTTGGTGTTTGGAGGCACAACAAGCTTTCGAGACGCAAGTCCGTATTTCAGAGCCTGTAGTGTCAAAACATGATTTTGGTGCACATCGTGCTCTTAGAAACTCATTTCGGAGCATGTGGCTTGAAAGCACCAGTTTCAAAACACCCAAATCAATGTTTAAAGGCACAACAAGGTTTCAAGACACAAGTGCCAATTCTCAAGCTGATAGCATCAACACATGATTTACAACCTCATTACGAAGCTTGTGCCTCAAAAGTCCTGGTTTCAGATCATCAAAATCAGTGGTTTGAGGCACAACAAGGTTTCAAGATGCAAGCCCCTATTCTAGAGCCAGTAGCATCAAAATTCAAGTTTGATGCACATTGTGCCCTTAGAACCCTGTTTTAGAAATTGTGCCTCAAAAGCCCCAGTTTTGGAGTATCCAAATCGATTTTTGGAGTCACAACAAAGTTTCAAGATGCAAGTCCCCATTATAGAGTCAATAGCATTAAAATCTAATTTTGGTGCATATCGTGCTCTTAAAACCTGATTAGAAGCTTGTGCCTCAAAAGCCCCAGATTCAAAGCATCAAAATCAATGTTTTGAGGCACAACATGGTTTCAAGATGCAAGCCCCTATTCTAGAGCCAGTAGCATCAAAATTTAATTTTGATGCACATTGTGCTCTTAGAACCCTATTTCAAAAATTGTGCCTCAAAAGCCTAATTTTGGAGCATCAAAATCGATGCTTGGAGGCACAACAAGATTTCAACATGCAAGTCCTGATTCTAGAGCCGGTAGCTTCAAAATTTAATTTTCACGCACATCATGCCTTTAGAACCTTGTTTTGGAGTCTATGCATCAAAATCATCGGTTTTGAAGCGTCAAAATTGGTGTTTGGAGGCACAACAAGCTTTTGAGACGCAAGTCCCTATTCCGGAACCTGTAGTGTCAAAACATGATTTTGATGCACATCGTGCTCTTAGAAAGTCATTTCAGAACATGTGGCTTGAAAGCTCCCATTTAAAAACACTTAAATTAATGTTTAAAGACACAACAAGGTTTGAAGACACAAGTCCCAATTCTCAAGCTGATAGCATCAAAACATGATTTTGACAAATATTGTGTTCCTAAAACTTCATTTCGAAGATTGTGACTCAAAAACCTTATTTTTGGAACATGAAAATTAGTGTTTGGACTCAGAAAAAGGTTTCGAGACACAAGTCCCAATTGTAGAGTGGGTAGAGTCAAAATGCAATTTTGATGTACAACATGCTCTTAGAACCTCATTTCGGAGATTGTGCCTTGAAAGCCTTGATTATGGCACATTGATTTTGATGTGCCAAAATCAAGGCTTTCAAGGCACAATCTCTGAAATGAGGTTCTTAGAGCATGATGTACATCAAAATTGCATTTTGACTCTACCCACTCTAGAATTGGGACTTGTGTCTTGAAACCTTGTTGTGACTAAAAACACTAATTTTTACGTTCCAAAAATGAGGCTTTTAAATCACAACCTCCGAAATGAAGTTCTAAGAACACCACGTTTATCAAAATCATCTTTTGATGCTATCAGCTTGAGAATTGAGACTTGTGTCTTGAAACCTTGTTGTGGCTTTAAACATTGATTTGGGTGTTTTGAAACAGGTGCTTTCGAGTCACATGCTCCGAAAATGAGTTTCTAAGAGCATGATGTGCATCAAAATCATGTTTTGACACTACAGGCTTCGCAATAGGGACTTGCATCCTGAAACTTTGTTGGCTTTAAACATTGATTTGGGTGTTTTGAAACAGGTGCTTTCGAGTCACATGCTCCGAAATGAGTTTCTAAGAGCACAATGTGCATCAAAATCAAATTTTGATGGTACTGGCTCTAGAATCAGGGATTGCATCTTGAAACCTTGTTGTGCCTCAAAACATTGATTTTGATGCTCTGAATCTTTCCCTTTTGAGGCACAAGCTTCGAATGAGGTTTTAAGAGCACGATGTGCGCCAAAATCATATTTTGACGCTATTGACTCTATAATCAGGACTTGGATCTTGAAACTTTGTTGTGACACCAAAAATCAATTTCGATGCTCCAAAACTGGGGCTTTTGAGGTACAATTTCTAAAATAGGGTTCTAAGGGGACAATGTGCATCAAACTTGAATTTTGATGCTAGTGAAACCTTGTTGTGCCTCAAAACATTGATTTTAATGATCCGAAACCAGGGCTTTTGAGGCTTGATGCTTCGAAACCGATGATTTTTAGGCATAAGCTCCAAAACAAGGTTCTAAAAATACGATGTTCGTCAAAATGGCTCTAGAATTAGGACTTACATCTTGAAACCTTGTTGTGCCTCCCAACATCGATTTTGATGCTCTAAAATGGGGGCTTTTGAGGCAAAATTTCTGAAATAGGCTTCTAAGAGCACAATGTGAATCAAAATTTAATTTTGATGCTACTGGATCTAGAATCGGGGCTTGCATCTTGAAACCTTGTTGTGCCTCAAAACATTGATTTTGATGCTCTGAATCTGGGGCTTTTGAGGAACAAGCTTCAAATGAGGTTTTAAGAGCACGATGTGCGCCAAAATCATATTTTGACGCTATTGACTCTATAATCGGGATTTGCATCTTGAAACTTTGTTGTGACTCCAAAAATTGATTTTGATGGTCCAAAACTGGTGCTTTTGAGGCACAATTTCTAAAACAGGGTTCTAAGGGCACAATGTCTATCAAACTTGAATTTTGATGCTTCTAGCTCTAGAATATTGCTTGCATCTTGAAACCTTGTTGTGCCTCCAAACATTGATTTTGATGCTCCAAAACTGAGTCTTTCGAGGCACAAGCTCTGAAATGAGCTTCTCAAAAAATTATATGAGTCAAAATAGAATTTTGACGCTACTGGCTCCGGAATAGGGACTTGTTTCTTGAATCCTTGTTGTGTCTCAAAACATTTATTTTGATGTGCCAAAACCAGGGCTTTCAAGGCACAATCTCTGAAATGAGGTTTTAAGAGCATGATGTACTTCAAAATTGCATTTCGACTCTACGAACTCTGGAATTGGGACTTGTGTCTTGAAACCTTGTTGTGACACAAAACACTAATTTTTATCTTCCAAAAATGAGGCTTTGTAGTCACAACCTCTAAAATGAGGTTCTAAGAACACCATGTTTTTCAAAATCCTGTTTTGATGCTATTGGCATGAGAATTGGGACTTGTGTCTTGAAACCTTGGTGTGCCTTAAAACATTGAGCATCAAAATCAATTTTTGGAGTCACAAAAAAGTTTCATTCTCTTAGAACCTTGTTTTGGAGATTATGCCTCAAAATCATCGGTTTCAAAGCATCAAAATTGGTGTTTGGAGGTACAACAAGCTTTCGAGACGCAACTCCCTATTCTGGAGCCTATAGTGTCAAAACATGTTTTTGATTGACGTCGTGCTCTTAGAAACTCACTTCAGAGCATGTGACTCGAAAGCACCAGTTTCAAAACACCCAAATCAATGTTTAAAGGCACAACAAGGTTTCAAGACACAAGTCCCAATTCTCGAGCTGATAGCATCAAAACATGATTTGGACAAACGTGGTGTTCTTAGAACCTCATTTCGGACGTTGTGACTCAAAAGCCTACTTTTTGGAACATAAAAATTAGTGTTTGGAGTCACAACAAGGTCTCAAGACACAAGTCCCAATTCCTGAGTGGGTAAAGACAAAATGGAATTTTGATGTACATCATGCTCTCAGAACCTCATTTCGGACATTGTGTCTTGAAAGCCCTAATTTTGCCACATCAAAATCAATGTTTTGAGGCACAACAAGGTTTCAAGAAACAAGTCCCTATTCCGGAGCCAGTAGCGTCCAACTTACATTTTGATGCACATCATTCTTTGAGAAGCACATTTCAGAGCTTGTGCCTCGAAAGACTCAGTTTTGGAGCATCAAAATCATTTTTTGGAGGCACAACAAGGTTTCAAGATGCAAGTCCTGATTCTAGAGTCAATAGCATCAAAATTTGTTTTTGGCGCACATTGTGCTCTTAGAATCTCATTTCGAAGCTTATGCCTCTAAAGCCCTGGTTTCGGATCATCAAAATCAATGTTTTGAGGCACAACAAGGTTTCAAAATACAAGCCGCTATTCTAGAGCCAGTACCATCAAAATTCAAGTTTGATGCACATTGTGCCCTTAGAACCTTGCTTTAGAAATTGTGCCACAAAAGCCCCAGTTTTGGAGCATCAAAATTGATTTTTGGAGTCACAACAAAGTTTCAAGATGCAACTCCCGATTATAGAGTCAAGCATGAAAATATGATTTTGGCGCACATCATGCTCTTAAAACCTCATTCAAAGCTTTTGCCTCAAAACCCCTAGATTGAGAGCATCAAAATCAATGTTTTGAGGCACAACAAGTTTTGAAGATGAAAGCCCCGATTCTAGAGCCGGTAGCATCAAAATTTAATTTTGATGCACATTGTGCTCTTAGAACCCTGTTTCAGAAATTGTGCCTCAAAAGCCCCAATTTTGGAGCATCAAAATCAATGTTTGGAGGCAAAACAAGGTTTCAAGATGAAAGTCCTGATTCTGGAGCCGGTAGTATCAAAATTTAATTTTGATGCACATCGTGCTCTTAGAACCTTGTTTTGGAGCTTATGCCTCAAAATCATCAATTTCAAAGCATCAAAATTGGTGTTTGGAAGCACAACAAGCTTTCAAGTCGCAAGTCCCTATTACGGAGCCTGTAGTGTCAAAACATTATTTTGATGCACATCGTAGGAGGCACAATAAGGTTTCAAGATGCATGTCCTGATTCTGGAGCCAATAAAGTCAGAAATTTGATTTTGACGCACATCATGCTCTTAGAACCTTGTTTTGGAGCTTATGCTTAAAAATCATCGATTTTGAAGAATCAAAATTGGTGTTTGGAGGCACAACAAGCTTTCGAGAGGCAAGTCCCTATTCCAGAGTTTGTAGTATCAAAACATGATTTTGATGCACATCGTTGGAGGCACAACAAGCTTTCAAAATGCAAGTCCTGATTCTGGACCGGGTAGTGTCAAAATTTGATTTTGACGCACATCGTGCTCTTAGAACCTTTTTTTGGAGCTTATGCCTCAAAATCATCAATTTCAAAGCATCAAAATCGGTGTTTGGAGGCACAACAAGCTTTCAAGATGCAATTCTCTATTCCAGAGCCTGTAGTGTCAAAACGTGATTTTGATGCACATCGTGCTCTTAGAAACTAATTTCAAAGCATGTGGCTCGAAAGCTCCAGATTCAAAACACCCAAATCAATGTTTAAAGGCACAACAAGGTTTCAAGACACAAGTCCCAATTCTCAAGCTAATAGCATCAAAACAGGATTTTGAAAAACATGGTGTTCTTAGAACCTCATTTCGGAGGTTGCCACTCAAATGCCTCATTTTTTGAACATAAAAATCAGTGTTTGGAGTCACAAAAAGGTTTCAAGACACAAGTCCCAATTCTAGAGTGGGTAGAGTCAAAATGCAATTTTGATGTACATCATGCTCTTAGAACCTCATTTCAGAGATTGTGCCTTGAAAGCCCTGATTTTGGCAAATCAAAATCAATGTTTTGAGGAACAAGAAGGTTTCAAGAAACAAGTCCCTATTCTAGAGCCAGTAGCGTCAAAATTCCATTTTGATGTATATCATTCTTTGAGAAGCTCATTTAAGAGCTTGTGCATCGAAAGACTTAGTTTTGGAGCATCAAAATCAATGTTTGGAGGCACAACAAGGTTTCAAGCTGCAAGTCCTCATTCAAGAGTCAATAGCATCAAAATTTGATTTTCATGCAAATCGTGCACTTAAAACCTCATTTCGAAGCTTGCGCCTCAAAAGCCCTAGTTTCAGAGCATCAAAATCAATTTTTGGAGTCACAACAAGGTTTCAAGATGCAATCCCCGATTCTAGAGCCAGTAGGATCAAATTTTAATTTTTATGCACATTGTGCTCTTAGAACCCTGTTTCAGAAATTGTGCCTCAAAAGCCCCAATTTTTGAGCAACAAAATCGATGTTTGGAGGTGCAACAAGGTTTCAAGATGCAAGTCCTTATTCTGCAGCCAGTAGCGTAAAAATCATGTTTTGACACTACAGGCTCCATAATAGGGACTTGCGTCAAAATCATGTTGAAAGCTACAGAATAGGGACTCCTTTTAGAGCATGTGGCTCGAAAGCTCCACTTTCAAAACACCCAAATCAATGTTTAGAGGACAACAAGGTTTCTAGACACAAGTCCCAATTCTCAAGCTGATAGCATCAAAACACGATTTTGACAAACTTGGTGTTCTTAGAACCTCATTTCGGAGGTTGTGACTCAAAAGCCTCATTTTTGGAACAAAAAAATTAGTGTTTGGAGTCACAACAAGGTTTCAAGACACAAGTCCCAATTCCAGAGTGGGGAGAGTCAAAATGCAATTTTGATGTACATCATGCTCTTAGAACCTCATTTCAGAGATTGTACCTTGAAAGCCCTGATTTTGGCACATCAAAATCAATGTTTTAAGGCACAACAAGGTTTCAAGAAACAAGTCCCTATTTCGGAGCCAGTTGCATCAAAATTCTATTTTGATGCACATCATTCTTTGAGAAGCTCATTTTAGAGCTTCTGCCTTGAAAGACTCAGTTTTGGAGCATCAAAATCAATGTTTGGAGGCACAATAAGGTTTCAAGATGCAAGTCTTGATACTAGAGTCAATAGCATCAAAATCTGATTTTGGTGCACATCGTGCTCTTAGAACCTCATTTTGAAGCTTGTGCCTCAAAAGCCCTAGTTTCGGATCATCAAAATCAGTGTTTTAAGGCACAACGAGGTTTCAATAGCATCAAAATTTAAGTTTGATGCACATTGTGCCCTTAGAATCTTTTTTTAGAAATTGTGCCTCAAAAGCCCCAATTTTGGAGCATCAAAATCGATTTTTGGTGTCACAACAAAGTTTTCAGATGCAAGTTGCGATTATAGAGTCAATAGCGTCAAAATCTAATTTTGGCACACATCATGCTCTTAAAACGTCATTCGAAGCATGTGCCTTAAAAGTCCCAGATTCAGAGCATCAAAATCAATGTTTTGAGGCACAACAAGGTTTCAAGATGCAAGCCCCGATTCTAGAGCTAGTACCATCAAAATGTAATTTTGATCCACATTGTGTTCTTAGAACCCTATTTCAGAAATTGGGCCTCAAAAGTCCCAATTTTGGAACATCAAAATCGATGTTTGGAGGCAGAATAAGGTTTCAAGATGCAAGTCCTGATTCTAGAGTCAATAGCATCAAAATCTTATTTTGGTGCACATCAGGCTCTTAGAACCTCATTTCGAAGCTTGTGCCTCAAAAGTACTCGTTTCCAATCATCAAAATCAGTGTTTTAAGGCACAACAAGGTTTCAAGATGCAAACCCCTAGATTCAATAGCGTCAAAATCTGATTTTGGTGCACATCGTGCTCTTAGAACCTCATTTCGAAGCTTGTGCCTCAAAAGCCCTAGTTTCGAATCATCAAAATTAGTGTTTTGAGGCACAGCAAGGTTTCACTAGCATCAAAATTAAAGTTTGATGCACATTGTGCCCTTAGAACCCTGTTTTAGAAATTTTGCCTCAAAAGCCCCAGTTTTGGAGCATCAAAATCAATTTTTGGAGTCACAATAAAGTTTCAAGATGCAAGTCCTGATTATAGAGTCAATAGCATCAAAATCTGATTTTGGTGCACATCGTGCTTTTAAAACCTCATTCAAAGCTTGTGCCTCAAAAGGCCCAGATTCAGAGCATCAAAATCAATGTTTTGAGGCACAACAAGGTTTCAAGATGCAAGCCCCGATTCTAGAGCCAATAGCATCAAAATTTAATTTTGATGCACATTGTGCTCTTAGAACCCTATTTCAGAAATTGTGCCTCAAAAGCCCCAATTTTAGAGCATCAGAATCGATGTTTGGAGGCACAACAAGGTTTCAAGATGCAAGTACTAATTCTGGAGCCGGTAGCGTCAAAATTTGTTTTTGACGCACATCGTGTTCTTAGAACTTTGTTTTGGAGCTTATGCCTGAAAATCATCAGTTTTGAAGCATCAAAATTGGTGTTTGGAAGCACAACAAGCTTTCGAGATGCACATCGTGCTCTTAGAACCTTGTTTTGGAGCATATGCCTGAAAATCATCGGTTTCAAAGCATCAAAATTGGTATTTGGAGGCACAACAAGCTTTCAAGATGCAAGTCCCTATTCCGGAGCTTGTAGTGTCAAAACATGATTTTGATCCACATCGTGCTCTTAAAAACTCATTTCGAAGCATGTGGCTCGAAAGCACTAGTTTGAAAACACCCAAATCAATGTTCAAAGGCACAACAAGATTTCAAGACACAAGTCCCAATTCTCAAGCTGATAGGATCAAAACACTATTTTGACAAACATGGTGTTCTTAGAACCTCATTTCGGAGGTTCTAACTCAAAAGCCTCATTTTTGGAACATAAAAATTAGTGTTTGGGGTCACAACAAGGTTTCAAGACACAAGTCCTAATTCCAGAGTGGGTGGAGTCAAAATGCAATTTTGATGTACATCATGCTCTTAGAACCTCATTTCGAAGATTGTGCCTTTAAAGTGTTGATTTTGGCACATCAAAATCAACGTTTGCAGGTACAACAAGGTTTGAAGATGCAAGTCCTGATTCTAGAGTCAATAGCATCAAAATCTGATTTTGGTGCACATCATCCTCTTAGAACCTCATTGGAAGTTTGTGTCTCAAAAGCCCCAGATTCAGAGCATCAAAATCAATGTTTTGAGGCACAACAAGGTTTCAAGATGCAAGCCCCTATTCTAGAGCTAGAGGGATCAAAATTTAATTTTGAAGTACATTGTGCTCTTAGAACCCTATTTCAGAAATTGTGCCTTAAAAGCCTCAATTTTGGAGCATCAAAATCGCTGTTTGGAGGCACAATAAGGTTTCAAGATGCAAGTCCTGATTCTGGAGCCGGTAGCATCAAAATTTGATTTTGAGGTATATCGTGCTCTTAGAACCTTGTTTTGGAGCTTATGCCTCAAAATCATCAGTTTCGAAGCATCAAAATTGGTGTTTGGAGGCACAATAAGCTTTCGAGACGCAAGTCCCTATTTCAGAGCTTGTAGTGTCAAAACATGATTTTGATGCACATCGTGCTGTTAAAAACTTGTTTTGGAGCATGTGGCTTGAAAGCACCAGTTTCAAAACACCAAAATCAATGATTAAAGGCACAACAAGGTTTCAAGACACAAATCGCAATTCTCAAGCTGATAGCATCAAAACACGATTTTGACAAACATGGTGTTCTTAGAACCTCATTTCTGAGGGTGACTCAAAAGCATCATTTTTGGAACATAAAAATTAGTGTTTGGAGTCACAACAAGGTTTCAAGACACAAGTCCCAATTCCAGAGTGGGTAGAGTCAAAATGCAATTTTGATGTACATCATGCTCTACGAACCTCATTTCGGAGATTGTGCTTTCAAAGCCTTGATTCTGGAACATCAAAATCAATGTTTTGAGGCACCACAAGGTTTCAAGAAACACGTCCCTATTCTAGAGCCAGTAGCGTCAAAATTCTATTTTGATGCACATCATACTTTGAGAAGCTTATTTCAAAGCTTGTGCCTCAAAAGACTCGATTTTGGAGCATCAAAATCAATGTTTGGAGCCACAACAAGGTTTCAAGATGCAAGTCCTGATTCTAGAGTCAATAGCATCAAAATCTGATTTTGGTGCACATCGTGCTCTTAGAACCTCATTTCTAAGCTTGTGCCTCAAAAGCCCTAGTTTCGGATCATCAAAATCAGTGTTTTGAGGCACAATAAGGTTTCAAGATGCAAGCCCATATTCTAGAGCCAGTATCATCAAAATTCAAGTTTGATGCACATTGTGCTCTTAGAACCCTGTTTCAGATATTGTGCATCAAAAGCCCCAATTTTGCAGCATCAAAATCGATGTTTAGAGGCACAACAAGGTTTCAAGATGCAAGTCCTGATTCTAGAGCCGGTAGCGTCAAAATCTGATTTTGATGCACATCGTGCTCTTAGAACCTTGTTTTGGAGCTTATGCCTCAAAATCATCGATTTCAAAGCATCAAGCCTCAAAAGCCCTGGTTTCGGATCATCAAAATCAGTGTTTTGAGGCACAACAAGGTTTCACTAGCATCAAAATTCAAGTTTGATGCACATTGTCCCCTTAGAACCCTGTTTTCAGTTTTGGAGCATCAAAATCGATTTTTGGTGTCACAACAAAGTTTCAATATCCAAGTTTTGATTATAGAGTCAATAGCGTCAAAATCTGATTTTGGTGCACATCGTGCTCTTAAAACCTCATTCGAAGCTTGTGCCTCAAAAGCCCCAGATTAAGAGCATGAAAATCAATGTTTTGAGGCACAACAAGGATTCAAGATGCAAGCCCCGATTCTAGAGCCAATAGCATCAAAAGTTAATTTTGATGCACATTGTGCTCTTAGAACCCTATTTTAGAAATTGTACCTCAAAAGCCCCAATTTTTGAGCATCAGAATCAATGTTTGGAGGCAAAATAAGGTTTCAAGATGCAAGTCCTGATTCTGGAGCCGGTAGCGTCAAAATTTGATTATGACGCACATCGTGTTCTTAGAACCTTGTTTTGGAGCTTATGCCTCAAAATCATTGGTTTCGAAGCATCAAAATTGGTGTTTGGAGGCACAACAAGCTTTCGAGACACAAGTCCCTATTCTGGAGCTTGTAGTGTCAAAAAGTGATTTTGATGCACATCGTGCTCTTAGAAACTAATCTCGGGGCGTGTGGCTTGAAAGTACCAGTTTCAAAACACCCAAATCAATGTTTAAAGGCACAACAAGGTTTCAAGACACAAGTCCCAATTCTCAAGCTGATAGCATCAAAACACGATTTTGACAAACGTCGTGTTCTTAGAACCTCATTTCGGAGGTTGTCATTCAAAAGCCTCCTTTTTGGAACATAAAAATAAGGTTTTGGAGTCACAACAAGGTTTCAAGACACAAGTACCAATTCTAGAGTTGGTCGAGTCAAAATGCAATTTTGACGTACATCATGCTCTTAGAACCTCATTTCGGAGATTGTGCCTTGAAAGCTCTAAATTTGGCACGTTAAAATCAATATTTTGAGGCACAACAAAATTTCAACAAACAAGTCCCTATTCCGGAGCCAGTTGCGTCAAAATTCCATTTTGACGAACATCGTTCTTTGAGAAGCTCATTTCAGAGCTTGTGGCTCGAAAGACTCAGTTTTGGAGCATCAAAATCAATGTTTGGAGACAAAACAAAGTTTCAAGATGCAAGTCCTGATTCTAGAGTCAATAGCATCAAAATTTGATTTTGGTGCACATCGTGCCAAAAATGAGGCTTTTGAGTGACAACCTCCGAAATGAGGTTCTAAGAACACGACGTTTGTCAAAATCGTGTTTTGATGCTATCAGCTTGAGAATTGGGACTTGTGTCTTGAAACCTTGTTGTGCCTTTAAACATTGATTTGGGTGTTTTAAAACTGGTGCTTTCGAGCCACATGCTCCGAAACGAGTTTCTAAAAGTACGATATGCATCAAAATCACGTTTTGACACTACAGGCTCCAGAATAGGGACTTGTGTCTCGAAAACTTGTTGTGCCTCCAAACTCCAATTTTGATGCTTTGAAACTAATGATTTTGAGGCATAGGCTCCATAATCAAGACTTGCATCTTGAAACCTTGTTGTGCCTCCAAACATCGATTTTGATGCTCCAAAATTGGGGCTTTTGAGGCACAATTTCTGAAATACGGTTCTAAGAGCACAATGTGCATCAAAATTAAATTTTGATGCAACTAGCTCTAGAATCGGGGCGTGCATCTTGAAACCTTGTTGTGCCTCAAAACATTGATTTTGATGCTCTGAATCCCAGCCTTTTGAGGCACAAGCTTCGAATGATGTTTTAAGAGCATGATGTGCACCAAAATCAGATTTTGACACTATTGACTCTATAATCAGGACTTGCATCTTGAAAATTTCTTGTGACTCCAAAAATTGATTTCGATGCTCCAAAACTGGGGCTTCTGAGGCACAATTTCTAAAACAGGGTTCTAAGGGCACATTGTGCATCAAACTTGAATTTTGATGCTACTGAAACCTTGTTGTGCCTAAAAACACTGATTTTGATGATCTGAAACCAGGGCTTTTGAGGCACAAGCTTCGAAATGAGGTTCTAAGAGCACGATGTGCACCAAAATCAGATTTTGATGCTATTGAATCTAGAATCAGGACTTGCATCTTGAAACCTTGTTGTGCCTCCAAACATTGATTTTGATGTGCGAAAATCAAGGCTTTCAAGGCACAATCTCCGAAATGAGGTTCTAAGAGCATGAGGTACATTAAAATTGGATTTTAACTCTACGCACTCTAGAATTGGGACTTGTGTCTTGAAGCCATATTGTGACTCCAAACACTAATTTTTATGTTCCAAAAATGAGGCTTTTGAGTCACAACCTCCGAAATGAGGTTCTAAGAACACCATGTTTGTCAAAATCGTGTTTTGATGCTATCAGCTTGACAATTCTGACTTGTGTCTTGAAACCTTGTTGTGCCTTTAAACATTGATTTTGGTGTTTTGAAACTGGTGCTTTCGAACCACATGCTCCGAAATGAGCTTCTAAGAGCACGATGTGCATCAAAATCACATTTTCACACTACAGTCTCCGGAATAGGGACTTGCGTCTCGAAAGCCTCATTTTTGGAACTTGAGAATTAGTGCTTGGAGTCACAACAAGTTTTCATGACACAAGTCCCAATTGTAGAGTGGGTAGAGTCAAAATGCAATTTTGATGTACATCATGCTCTTAGAACCTCATTTCAAAGATTGTGCCTTGGAAGCCCTGATTTTGGCACATCAAAATCAATGTTTTAAGGCACCACAAGGTTTCAAGAAACAAGTCCCTATTTTGGAGCCAGTAGCATCAAATTTCCATCATTCTTTGAGAAGCTAATTTTAGAGCTTGTGCCTCGAAAGACTCAGTTTTGGAACATCAAAATCAATATTATGAGGCAAAACAAGGTTTCAAGAAACAAGTCCCTATTCCGGAGCCAGTTGCGTCACAATTCCATTTTGAAGCACATCATTATTTAAGAAGCTCATTTCAGAGCTTGTACCTTGAAAGGCTCACTTTTGGAGCATCAAAATAAATTTTTGGAGGCAAAACAAGGTTTCAAGATGAAAGTCCTGATTCTAGAGTCCATAGCATCAAAATCTTATTTTGGTGCACATCGTGCTCTTAGAACCTCATTTCGAAGCTTGTGCCTAAAATGCATTGGTTTGGGATCATCAAAATAAGTGTTCTGAGCCATAACAAGGTTTCAGTAGCATCAAAATTCAAGTTTGATGCACATTGTGCCCTTAGAACCTTGTTTTATAAATTGTGCCTCAAAAGCCCCAGTTTTGGAGCATCAAAATCGATTTCTGGAGTCAGAACAAAGTTTCAAGATGCAATTCCCGATTATAGAGTCAATAGCGTCAAAATCTGATTTTGGCGAACATTGTGCTCTTAAAACCCATAAGAAACTTTTGCCTTGAAAGTCCCAGATTCATAGCATCAAAATCAATGTTTTGAGGCACAACAAGGTTTTAAGATGCAAACCTCGATTCTAGAGTCAGTAGCATCAAAATTTTATTTTGATGCACATTGTGCTCTTAGAACCCTGTTTCAGAAATTGTTCCTCAAAAGCCCCAATTTTGGAGCATCAAAATCGATGTTTGGAGGCACAACAAGGTTTAAAGATGGAATTCCTAATTCTGGTTAGGGTAGCATCAAAATTTGATTTTGATGTATGACGTGCTCTTAGAACCTCATTTCGGAGGTTGTGACTCAAAAGCCTCATTTTTGGAACATAAAATTTAGTTTGGAGCTTATGCCTCAAAATCATCCGTTTCGAAGCGTCAAAATTGGTGTTTGGAGGCACAACAAGCTTTCGAGACACAAGTCCCTATTCCAGAGTCTGTAGTGTCAAAACGTGATTTTCATGCACATCGTGCTCTTAGAAACTCATTTCAGAGCATGTGGCTTGAAAGTACCAGTTTCAAAATACGCAAATCAATGTTTAAAGGCACAACAAGGTTTCAAGACACAAGTCCCAATTCTCAAGCTGATAGCATCAAAACATGATTTTGACAAACCTGGTGTTCTTAGAACCTCATTTCGGAGGTTGTGACTCAAAAGCATCATTTTTTGAAAATAAAAATTAGTGTTTCGAGTAAAAATAAGGTTTCAAGACACAAGTCCCAATTCCAGAGTGGGTAGAGACAAAATGCAAATTTGATGTACATCATGCTCTTAGAACCTCATTTCGGAGATTGTCCTTTGAAAGCCTTGATTTTGGCACATCAAAATCAATGTTTTGAGGCACAACAAGGTTTCAAGAAACAAGTCCCTATTCCGGAGCCTTGATTCTAGACTCAATAGCATCAAAATCTGATTTTGGTGCACATCGTGCTCTTAGAACCTCATTATGAAGCTTGTGCCTCAAAAGCCTTTGTTTCGGATAATCAAAATCAGTGTTTTGAGGCACAACAAAGTTTCAGTAGCATCAAAATTCAAGTTGGATGCACATTGTGCCCTTAAAACCTTGTTTTAGAAATTGTGCCTCAAAAGCCCCAGTTTTGGAGCATCAAAATCAATTTTTGGAGTCACAACAAAGTTTCAAGATGCAAGTCCCGATTATAGAGTCAATAGCATCAAAATCTAATTTTGGAACACATCGTGCTCTTAAAACCTCATTCAAAGCTTGTGCCTCAAAAACCCAGGATTCAGAGCATCAAATTCAATGTTTTGAGGAACAACAATGTTTCAAGATGCAAGCCCCGATTCTAAAGCCAGTAGCATCAAAATTAAAATTTGGATGCACATTGTGCTCTTAGAACCCTATTTCAGAAATTGTGCCTCAAAAGCCCCAATTTTGGAGCATCAAAATGGATGTTTGGAGGCACAACAAGGTTTCAAGATGCAAGTCCTGATTATGGAGCCGGTAGCGTCAAATTTTGATTTTGATGCACATCGTGCTCTTAGAACCTTGTTTTGGAGCTTATGCCTCAAAATCATAGGTTTTGAAGAATCAAAATTGGTGTTTGGAGGCACAACAAACTTTCGAGACACAAGTCCCTATTCCGGAGCCTGTAGTGTCAAAACATGATTTTGATGGACATCGTGCTCTTAGAAACTCATTTCGGAGCATGTAGCTTGAAAGAACCAGTTTCAAAACACCCAAATCAATGTTTACAGGCACAACAAGGTTTCAAGACACAAGTCCCAATTCTCAAGCTGATAGCATCAAAACACAATTTTGGCAAACATGGTGTTCTTAGAACCTCATTTCGGAAATTGTGCCTTGAAAGCCCTGATTTTGGCACATCAAAATCAATGTTTTGAGGCACAATAGGTTTCAAGAAACAAGTCCCTATTCCAGAGCCAGTTGCGTCAAAATTCCATTTTGATGAACATCATTCTTTGAGAAGCTCATTTCAGAGCTTGTGCCTCGAAAGACTCAGTTTTGGAGCATCAAAATCAATGTTTGGAGGCAAAATACTAATTTTTATGTTCCAAAAATGAGGCTTTTGAGTCACAACCTCTGAAATGAGGTTCTAAGAACACCACGCTTGTCAAAATTGTGTTTCGATGCTATCAGCTTGAGAATTGGGACTTGTGTCTTGAAACCTTGTTGTTCCTTTAAACATTGATTTGGTTGTTTTGAAACTGGTGCTTTCGAGCCACATGCTCCGAAATGAGTTTCTAAGAGCACGATGTGCATGAAAATCATGTTTTGGCACTACAGGCTCCGGAATAGGGACTTGCGTCTCAAAAGCTTGTTGTGCCTCCAAACGCCAATTTTGATGCTTCGAAACCGATGATTTTGAGGCATAAGCTCCAAAACAAGTTTGAATTTTGATGCCACTAAAACCTTGTTGTGCCTCAAAACACTGATTTTGATGATCCGAAACCAAGGCTTTTGAGGCACAAGCTTTGAAATGAGGTTCTAAGAGCACGATGTGCACCAAAATAAGATTTTGATGCTATTGACTCTAGAATCAAGACTTTCATCTTGAAACCTTGTTGTGCCTCCAAACATATTTGTGCACATCGTGCCATTAGAACCCTCTTCTAGACTCAAGCCCTGATTCTAGACTCAATAGCATCAAAATCTGATTTTGGTGCACATCGTGCTCTTAGAACCTCATTTCAAAGCATGTGCCTCAAAATCAATTTTTGGAGTCACAACAAAGATTCAAGAAGCAAGATTATAGAGTCAATAGCATCAAAATATGATTTTGGCACACATCATGCTCTTAAAACCTCATATGAAACTTGTGCCTCAAAAGCCCCAGATTCAAAGCATCAAAATCAATGTTTTGAGGCACAACAAGGATTCAAGATGCAAGCCTCGATTCTAGAGCCAGTAGCATAAAAATTTAATTTTTATGCAGATTGTGCTCTTAGAACCCTATTTTAGAAATTGTGCCTCAAAAGCCCCAATTTTGGACCATCAAAATTGATGTTTGGAGGCACAACAAGGTTTCAAGATGCAAGTCCTAATTTTGGAGCCGGTAGCATCAAAATTTGATTTTGATGCTCACCGTGCTCTTAGAACCTTGTTTTGGAGCTTATGCCTCAAAATAATCAATTTCGAAGCATCAAAATTGGTGTTTGGAGGCACAACAAGCTTCCGAGACGCAAGTCCCTACTCCAGAGCCTATATTATAAAAATGTGATTTTGATGCACATCATGCTCTTAGAAACTCGTTTCGGAGCATGTGGCTCGAAAGCACCAGTTTGAAAACACCCAAATTAATATTTAAAGGCACAACAAGGTTTCAAGAAACAAGTCCCGTTTCTGGAGCCAGTAGCATGAAAATTGCATTTTGACGCACATCATTCTTTGAGAAGCTCATTTCAGAGCTTGTGCCTTGAAAGACTCAGTTTTGGAGCATCAAAATCAATGTTTGAAGGCACAACAAGGTTTCAAGATGCAAGTCCTGATTCTAGAGTCAATAGCATCAAAATCTGATTTTGGTGCACATCGTGCTCTTAGAACCTCATTTCGAAGCTTGTGCCTCAAAAGCCATAGTTTCAGATCATCAAAATCAGTGTTTTGAGGCACAACAAGGTTTCAAGATGCAAGCCCCTATTCTAGAGCTAGTAGCATCAAAATTCAAGTTTGATGCACATTGTGCCCTTAGAGCCCTGTTTTACAAACTGTGACTCAAAAGCCCCAGTTTTGGAGCATCAAAATTGATTTTTGGAGTCACAACAAAGTTTCAAGATGCAAGTCCCAATTATAGAGTCAAAACCTCATTCGAAGCTTGTGCCTCAAAAGCCCCAAATTCAAAGCATCAAAATCAATGTTTTGAGGTACAACAAGGTTTCAAGATGCAAGCCCCAATTCTAGGGCCAGTAGCATCAAAATTTAATTTTGATGCACATTGTGCTCTTAGAACCCTGTTTTAAAAATTGTGCCTCAAAAGCCCCAATTTTGGAGCATCAAAATTGATGTTTGGAGGCACAACAAGGTTTTAAGATGCAAGTCCTAATTCTGGAGTCCATAGCGTCAAAATTTGATTTTGACGCATATCGTGCTCTTAGAACCTTGTTTTGGAGCTTATGTCTCAAAATCATCAGTTTCGAAGCATCAAAATTGGTGTTTTGAGGCAGAACAAGCTTTCGAGAGGCAAGTCCCTATTCTGGATCCTGTAGTGTCAAAACGTGATTTTGAAGCACATCGTGCTCTTAGAAACTCATTTCAGCGCATGTGGCTCGAAAGTACCAGTTTGAAAATACCCAAATCAATGTTTAAAGGCACAACAAGGTTTCAAGACACAAGTCCCAATTCTCAAGCTGCTAGCATCAAAACACAATTTTGACAAACGTGGTGTTCTTAGAACCTCGTTTTGGAGGTTGTGACTCAAAAGCCTCATTTTTGGAACATAAAAATTAGTGTTTGGAGTCACAACAAGGTTTCAAGACACAACTCCCAATTTCAGAGTGCGTAGAGTCAAAATGCAATTTTGATGTACATTATGCTCTTAGAACCTCATTTCGGAGATTGTGCCTTGAAAGCCCTAATTTTGGCACATCAAAATCAATGTTTTGAGGCACAATAAGGTTTCAAGAAACAAGTCCCTATTCCAGAGCCAGTAGTGTCAAAATTCCATTTTGACGCACATCATTCTTTGAGAAGCTCATTTCAGAGCTTGTGTCTCGAAAGACTCAGGTTTGGAGCATCAAAATCAATGTTTGGAGGCAAAACAAGGTTTCAAGATGCAAGTCCTGATTCTAGAGTCAATAGCATCGAAATCTTATTTTGGTGCATATTGTGCTCTTAGAACCTCATTCCGAGATGCAAGCCCTTATTTTGGATACTGTGTCAAAACGTGATTTTGAAGCACATCGTGCTCTTGGAAACTCATTTCGGTGCATGTGGCTTGAAAGCACCAACTTCAAAATACCCAAATCAATGTTTAAAGGCACAACAAGGTTTGAAGACACAAGTCCCAATTCTCAAGCTGCAAGCACCAAAACACATAATGCTCTTAGAACCTCATTTCGAAGATTGTAAATTGGAAGCCCTGATTTTGGCACATTAAAATCAATGTTTTGAGGCACAACAAGGTTTCAAGAAACAAGTCCCTATTCTGGAGCTAGTAGTGTCGAAATTCCATCATTTTTGAGAAGCTTATTTCAGAGCTTGTGCCTCGAAAGACTTAGTTTTGGAGCATCAAAATCAATATTTGGAGGCACAACAAGGTTTCAAGATGCAAGCCCTGATTCTAGAGTCAATAGCACCAAAATTTGATTTTGGTGCACATCGTGCTCTTAGAACCTCATTTAAAAGTTTGTGCCTCAAAAGCCCTGATTTCGGATCATTAATATCAGTGTTTTGAGGCACAACAAGGTTTCAAGATGCAAGCCCCTATTCTAGATTCAGTAGCATCGAAATTCAAGTTTGATGCACATTGTGCCCTTAGAACCCTGTTTTAGAAATTGTGCCTCAAAAGCCCCAGTTTTGGAGCATGAAAATCGATTTTTGGAGTCACAACAAAGTTTCAAGATGAAAGTCCCGATTATAGAGTCAATAGCGTCAAAATCTGATTTTGGCACACACCGTGCTCTCAAAACCTCATTCGAAGCTTGTGTCTCAAAAGCCCCAGATTCATAGCATCGGAATCAATGTTTTGAGGCACAACAAGGTTTCAAGATGCAAGCCCCGATTCTAGAGCCAGTAGCATCAAAATTTAATTTTGATGCACATTGTGCTCTTAGAACCCTGTTTTAGAAATTGCGCCTCAAAAGCCCTAGTTTTGGAGCATCAAAATCGATGTTTGGAGGCACAACAAGGTTTCAAGATGCAAGTCTTGATTCTGGAGCCGGTAGCATCAAAATTTGATTTTGACTTAAATCATGCTCTTAGAACCTTGTTTTGGAGCTTATGCGTCAAAATCATCAGTTTCGAAGCATCAAAATTGGTGTTTGGAGGAACAACAAGCTTTCGAGACGCATGTCCCTATTCCAGATCCTGTACTGTCAAAACGTGATTTTGATGCACATCATGCTCTTAGAAACTCGTTTCAGAGCATGTGGCTTGAAACCTCCAATTTTAAAACACCCAAATCAATGTTTAAAGGCACAACAAGGTTTCAAGACACAAGTCCCAATTCTCAAGCTAATAGCATCAAAACATGATTTTGACAAACATTGTGTTCTTAGAACCTCATTTCAGAGGTTGTGACTCGAAAGCCCTAATTTTGGCACATCAAAATCAATGTTTTCAGGCACAACAAGGTTTCAAGAAACAAGTCCCTATTCCGGAGCCAGTAGCATCAAAATTCCATTTTGACGCACATCATTCTTTGAGAATCTTATTTCAGAGCTTGTGCCTCGAAAGACTCAGTTTTGGAGCGTTAAAATCAATGTTTGGAGGCACAACAAGGTTTCATAATGCAAGTCCAGATTATAGAGTCAATAGCGTCAAAATCTGATTTTGGCGCACACCATGCTCTTAAAACATCATTTGAACCTTGTGCCTCAACACCCCCAGATTCAGAGCATCAAAATCAATGTTTTGAGGCACAACAAGGTTTCAAGATGCAAGCCCCGATTCTAGAGCCAGTAGCATCAAAATTTAATTTTGATGCACATTGTGCTCTTACAACACTGTTTTAGAAATTGTGCCTCAAAAGCCCCAGTTTTGGAGCATCAAAATCGATGTTTGGAGGCACAAAAAAGGTTTCAAGATGCAAGTCCTGATTTTGGAGCCGGTAGCGTCAAAATTTGATTTTGATGCACATCGTGCTCTTATAACATTGGTTTGCAGCTTATGCCTCAAAATCATCGATTTCGAAGCATCAAAATTGGTGCTTGGAGGCAGAACAAGCTTTCGAGACATAAGTCCCTATTCCAGAGCCTGTAGTGTCAAAACATGATTTTGATGCACATCATTAGAGGCACAACAAGGTTTCAAAATGCAAGTCCTGATTCTGGACCCGGTAGCGTCAAATTTTGATTTTGATGCACATCATGCTCTTAGAACCTTGTTTTGGAGCTTATGCCTCAAAATCATCAGTTTCAAATCATGAAAATTGGTGTTTGGAGGCACAACAAGCTTTTGAGATGGAAGTCCCTATTCCGGGGCCTGTAGTGTCAAAACGTGATTTTGATGCACATCGTGCTCTTAGAAACTCATTTTGAAGCATGTGGCTCAAAAGTTCCACTTTCAAAACACCCAAATCAATGTTTAATGGCACAATAAGGTTTCAAGATGCAAGTCCTGATTCTAGAGTCAATAGCATCAAAATCTGAATTTGGTGCACATCGTGCTCTTGGAACCTCATTTCAAAGCTTGTGCCTCAAAAGCCCTGGTTTCGGATCATCAAAATCAGTGTTTTGAGGCACAAGAAGGTTTCAAGATGCAAGCCCCTATTCTAGAGCCAGTATCATCAAAATTCAAGTTTGATGCACATTGTACCCTTATTACCCTATTTTAGAAATTGTGCCTCAAAAGCCCCAGTTTTGGAGCATCAAAATCGATTTTTGGAGTCACAACAAAGTTTCAAGATGCAAGTCCTGATGATAGACTCAATAGCGTCAAAATCTTATTTTGGCCCACATCGTGCTCTTAAAACCTCATTCGAAGCTTGTGCCTCGAAAGGCCCAGATTCAAAGTATCAAAATCAATGTTTTGAGGCACAATAAGGTTTCAAGATGCAAGCCCTGATTCTAGAGTCAGTAGCATCAAAATTTAATTTTGATGCACATTGTGCTCTTAGAACCCTATTTTAGAAATTGTGCCTCAAAAGCCCCAATTTTGGAGAATCAAAATCGATGTTTGGAGGCACAACAAGGTTTCAAGATGCAAGTCCTGATTCTAAAGCCGATAGCGTCAAAATTTGATTTTGACAAACATCGTGCTCTTAGAACCTTGTTTTGGAGCTTATGCCTCAAAATCATCAGTTTCCAAGCATCAAAATTGGTGTTTGGAGGCAAAAACAGCTTTCGAGATGCAAGTCCCTATTCCGGAGCTTGTAGTGTCAAAACATGATTTTGATGCACATCGTGCTCTTAGAAACTAATTTTGGAGCATGTGGCTCGAAAGCTCCAGTTTGAAAACACAAAAATCAAAGTTTAAAGGCACAACAAGCTTTCAAGACACAAGTCCCAATTCTTAAGTTGATAGCATCAAAACACTATTCTGACAAACATGGTGTTCTTAGAACCTCATTTCGGAGGTTGTGACTCAAAAGCCTCATTTTTGGAACATAAAAATTAGTGTTTGGAGTCACAACAAGGATTCAAGACACAAGTCCCAATTCCAGAGTGGGTAGTGTCAAAATGCAATTCTGATGTACATCATGCTCTTAGAACCTCATTTCAGAGATTGTGCCTTGAAAGGCCTGATTTTGATACATCAAAATCAATGTTTTGAGGCACAACAAGGTTTCAAGAAACAAGTCCCTATTCCGCAGCCAGTAGCGTGAAACTTTTATTTTGAAGCACAAGATTTTTTGAGAAGCTCATTTCAGAGCTGGTGCCTCGAAAGACTCAGTTTTCGAGCATCAAAATCAATGTTTGGAGGCAAAACAAGGTTTCAAGACGCAAATCTTGATTCTAGAGTCAATAGCATCAAATTTTGATTTTGGTGCACATCATGCTCTTAGAACCTCATTTCGAAGCTTGTGACTCAAAAGCCTTGTTTTGGGTTCATCAAAATCAGTATTTTGAGGCACAACAAGGTTTCAAGATGCAAGCCCCTATTCTAGAGCCAGTAGCATCAAAATTCAACTTTGATGCACATTGTGCCCTTAGAACCCTGTTTTAGAAATTGTGCCTCAAAAGCCCCAGATTCAAAGCATCAAAATCAATGTTTTGAGGCACAACAAGGATTCAAGATGCAAGCCCCGATTCTAGAGCCAATAGCATCAAAATATGATTTTGGCGCACATCATGCTCTTAAAACCTCATTTGAAACTTGTGCCTCAAAAGCCCCAGATTCAAAGCATCAAAATCAATGTTTTGAGGCACAACAAGGATTCAAGATGCAAGCCCCGATTCTAGAGCCAATAGCATAAAAATTTAATTTTGATGCCGATTTTGCTCTTAGAACCCTATTTCAGAAATTGTGCCTCAAAAGCCCCAATTTTGGAGCATCAAAATCGATGTTTGGAGGCACAACAAGGTTTCAAGATGCAAGTCTTGATTCTGGAGCCGGTAGCATCAAAATCATCAGTTTCGTAGCATCAAAATTGGTGTTTGGAGGCACAACAAGCTTTGGAGACGCAAGTCCCTACTCCAGAGAGCCTGTATTATAAAAATGTGATTTTGATGCACATCATGCTCTTAGAAACTTGTTTCGGAGCATGTGGGTCGAAAGCACCAGTTTGAAAACACCCAAATCAATGTTTAAAGGCACAACAAGGTTTCAAGAAACAAGTCCCTTTTCCGGAGACAGTAGCGTGAAAATTCAATTTTGACGCACATCATTCTTTGAGAAGCTCATTTCAGAGCTTGCGCCTTGAAAGACTCAGTTTTGGAGCATCAAAATCAATGTTTGAAGGCACAACAAGGTTTCAAGATGCAAGTCCTGATTCTAGAGTCAATAGCATCAAAATCCGATTTTGGTGCACATCATGCTCTTAGAACCTCATTTCGAAGCTTGTGCCTCAAAAGCCCTAGTTTCGGATCACCAAAATCATTGTTTTGAGGCACAACAAGGTTTCAAGATGCAAGCCCCTATTCTAGAGCCAGTAGCATCAAAATTCAAGGTTGATGAACATTGTGCCCTTAGAACTCTACTTTAGAAACTGTGCCTCAAAAGCCCCAGTTTTGGAGCATCAAAATTGATTTTTGGAGTCACAAAAAAGTTTCAAGATGCAAGTCCCGATTATAGAGTCAATAGCATCAAAATCTAATTTTGGTGCACATCGTGCTCTCAAAACCTCTTTCGAAGCTTGTGCCTCAAAAGCCCCAGATTCAAAGCATCAAAATCAATGTTTTGAGGCACAAAAAGGTTTCAAGATGCAAGCCCCGATTCTAGAGCCAGTAGCATCAAAATTTAATTTTGATGCACATTGTGCTCTTAGAACCCTATTTTAGAAATTGTGCCTCAAAATCGATGTTTGGAGGCACAACAAGGTTTCAAGATGCATGACGTCATTCTGGAGCCGATAGCATCAAAATTTGATTTTGACGCACATCGTGCTCCTAGAACCTTGTTTTGGAGCTTATGTCTCAAAATCATCAATTTCGAAGCATCAAAATTGGTGTCTTGAGGCACAACAAGCTTTCGAGACGCATGTCCCTATTCTGGATTCCAATTCTCAAGCTGCTAACATCAAAACACAATTTTGACAAACGTGGTGTTCTTAGAACCTCATTTCGGAGGTTGTGACTCAAAAGCCTCATTTTTGGAACATAAAAATTAGTGTTTGGAGTCACAACAAGGTTTCAAGACACAAGTGCCAATTTCAGAGTGACTAGAGTCAAAATGCAATTTTGATGTACATCATGCTCTTAGAACCTCATTTTCGAGATTGTGCCTTGAAAGCCCTGATTTTGGCACATCAAAATCAATGTTTTAAGGCAGAATAAGGTTTCAAGAAACAAGTCCCTATTCCAGAGCCAGTAGCGTCAAAATTCCATTTTGACGCACATAATTCTTTGAGAAGCTCATTTCAAAGCTTCTGCCTCGAAAGACTCAGGGTTGGAGCATCAAAATCAATGTTTGGAGGCACAACAAGGTTTCAAGATGCAAGTCCTAATTCTAGAGTCAATAGCATCGAAATCTTATTTTGGTGTATATTGTGCTCTTAGAACCTCATTTCGAGACGCAAACCCCTATTTTGGATCTTGTAGTGTCAAAACGTGATTTTGAAGCACATCGTGCTCTTAGAAACTCATTTCGGAGCATGTGGCTCGAAAGCACCAGTTTCAAAATACCCAAATCAATGTTTAAAGGCACAATAAGGTTTCAAGACACAAGTTCAAATTCTCAAGCTGCTAGCACCAAAACACAATTTTGACAAACGTGGTGTTCTTAGAACCTCATTTTAGAGGTTGTGACTCAAAAGCCTCATTTTTGGAACATGAAAATTAATGTTTGGAGTCACGACAAGGTTTCAAGACACAAGTCCCAATTCTAGAAGTGGGTAGAGTCAAAATGCAATTTTGATGTACATCATGCTCTTAGAACCTCATTTCGAAGATTGTACCTCAGAAGCCCTGATTTTGGAACATGAAAATCAATGTTTCTAGGCACAACCTCTTAAATGAGCTTCTCAAAGAATGATGTGCGTCAAATGGAATTTTGACGCTACCAGCTTCTTAATAGGGACTTGTTTCTTGAAACCTTGTTGTGCCTGAAAACATTGATTTTGATGTGCCAAAATCAGGGCTTTCAAGTCACAATCTTTGAAATGAGGTTCTAAGAGCATGATGTACATCAAAATTTCATTCTGACTGTACCCACTCTGGAATTCGGACTTGTGTCTTGATACCTTGTTGTGACTCCAAACACTAATTGTTATGTTCCAAAACTGAGGCTTTTGAGTCACAACATCCTAAATGAGGTTCTAAGAACACCACGTTTGTCAAAATTAGTTTTTGATGCTATCAGCTTGAGAATTAGGACTTGTGTCTTGACACTACAGGCTCCGGAATGGGGACTTGCATCTCGAAAGCTTGCTGTGCCTCCAAACACCAATTTTGATGCTTCGAAACCGAAGATTTTTAGGCATTAGCTCCAAAACCAGGTTCTAAGAGCACGATGTGCGTCAAAATCAAATTTTGACGCTACCGTCTCCAGAATCAAGACCTACATCTTGAAATCTTGTTGTGCCTCGAAACATCGATTTTGATTCTCCAAAATTGGAGCTTTTGAGGCACAATTTCTAAAATGGGGTTCTAAGAGCAGAGTGTGCATCAAATTTAAATTTTGATGCTACTGGCTCTAGAATCAGGGCTTGCATCTTTAAACCTTGTTCTGCCTCAAAACATTGATTTTGATGCTTTAAAGATGAATCTGGGGCTTTTGAGTCAAAAGCTTTGAATGAGGTTTTAGGAGCACGATGTACGTCAAAATTATATATACACGCTATTGACTCTATAATCGAGACTTGCATCTTGAAACTTTCTTGTGACTTCAAAAATTTATTTTGATGCTCCAAAATTGAGGCTTTTGAGGCACAATTTCTGAAATAGGTTTCTAAGAGCACAATGTGCATCAAAATTAAATTTTTATGCTACTAGCTCTAGAATCGGGGCTTGCATCTTGAAACCTTGTTGTGCATCAAAACATTGATTTTGATGTACCAAAATCAGGGCTTTCAAGGCACAATCTCCGAAATGAGGTTCTAAGAGCATGTCGCACGTCAAAATCAAATTTTGACGCTACCGGCTCCAGAACCAGGACTTGCATCTGGAATCCTTGTTGTGCCTCCAAACATCAATTTTGATGCTCCAAAATTGGGGCTTCTGAGGCACAATTTCAGAAATAAGGTTCTAAGAGCACAATGTGCATCAAAATTAAATTTTGATGCTACTGGCTCTAGAATCGGGGCTTGCATCTTCAGAATTTGTTGTGCCTCAAAATATTGATTTTGATGCTCTAAATCTTGTCCTTTTGAGGCACAAGCTTTGAATGAGGTTTTAAGAGCACGATGTGCACCAAAATCATATTTGACGCTATTCACTCTATAATCACGACTTGCATCTTGAAACTTTGTTGTGACCCCAAAAATCAATTTTCATGCTCCAAAACTAGGGCTTTTGTGGCACAATTTATAAAACAAGGTTCTAAGGGCACAATGTGCATCAAACTTGAATTTTGATGCTACTGAAAACTTGTTGTGCCTCAAAACACTGATTTTGATGATCCCAAACCAAGGTTTTTGAGGCACAAGCTTCGAAATAAAGTTCTAAGAGCACGATGTGCACCAAAATCAGATTTTGATGTTATTGACTCTAGAATAAGGACTTGCATCTTGAAACCTTGTTGTGCCTCCAAACATTGATTTTGATGCTCCAAAACTGAGTTTTTAAAGGCACAAGCTCTGAAATGAGCTTCTCAAAGAATGATGTGCATCAAAATGGAATTTTGACGCTACTGGTTCCGGAATAGGGACTTGTTTCTTGAAACCTTGTTGTGCCTCAAAACATTGATTTTGATGTGCGAAAATCAGGGCTTTCAAGGCACAATCTTCGAAATGAGGTTCTAAGAGCATGATGTACATCAAAATTGGATTTTAACTCTACCCACTCTAGAATTGGGACTAGTTGTGCGAAACTCTAATTTTGATGCTTTGAAACCGATGATTTTGAGGCATAAGCTCCAAACTAATTTTTATGTTCCAAAAATGAGGCTTTTGAGTCACAACCCTCCAAAATAAGGTTCTAAGACCACGATGTGCGTCAAAATAAAATTTTGATACTACCGGCTTCAGAGTCAAGACTTGCATCTTCAAACCTTGTTGTGCCTCCAAACATCGCTTTTGATGCTCCAAAATTGGGGCTTTTGAGGCACAATTTCTTAAACAGGGTTCTAAGAGCACAATGTGCATCAAAATTAAGTTTTGGAGCATCAAAATCGATTTATGGAGTCACAACAAAGTTTCAAGATGCAAGTCTCGATTATAGAGTCAATAGCTTTAAAATCTGATTTTGGGGCACATCGTGCTCTTAAAACCTCATTCGAAACTTGTGCCTCAAAAAACCAAGATTCAGAGCATCAAAAATCACTGTTTTGAGGTACAACAAGGTTTCAAGATCCAAGCCCCGATTCTAGAGCACGTAGTATCAAAATTTAATTTTGAAGCACATTGTGCTTTTAGAACCCTGTTTCAGAAATTGTGCCACAAAAACCCCAATTTTGGAGCATCAAAATCGATGTTTGGAGGCACAACAAGGTTTCAAGATGCAAGTCTTGATTCTGGAGCCGATAGTGTCAAAATTTGATTTTTACGCATGATGTGCTCTTAGAATAGCATTTCGAAGGTTGTGACTCAAAAACCTCATTTTTGGAAAATAAAAATTAGTTTGGAGCTTATGCCTCAAAATCATCAGTTTCGAAGTGTCAAAATTGGTGTTTGGAGGCACAACAAGCTTTCGAGACACAAGTCCCTATTTTGGAGCCTGTAGTGTCAAAATTTGATTTTGACACACATCATTCTTTGAGAAGCACATTTCAGAGCTTGTGCCTCAAAAGACTTAGTTTTGGAGCATCAAAACCTAATTTTGGTGCACATCGTGCTCTTAGAACCTGATTTTGAAGGTTGTGCCTCAAAAGCCCTGATTTCGGATCATCAAAATCAGTGTTTTGAGGCACAACAAGGTTTCAAGATGCAAGCCCATATTCTAGAGCTAGTAGAATCAAAATTCAAGTTTGATGCACATTGTGCCCTTAGAACCCTATTTTAGAAATTGTGCCTCAAAAGCCCTATTTTTGGAGCATCAAAATCAATTTTTAGAGTCACAACAAAGTTTCAAGATCCAAGTCCCGATTATAGAGTCAATAGCGTCAAAATCTTATTTTGGCGAACATCGTGCTTTTAAAACCTCATTTGAAGCTTGTGCCTCAAAAGCACCAGATTCAGACCATCAAAATCAATGTTTTAAGGCACAACAAGTTTTCAAGATGCAAGCCCCAATTCTAGAGCCAGTAGCATCAAAATTTAATTTTGATGCACATTGTGCTCTTAGAACCCTGTTTCAAAAATCATGCCTCAAAAGCCCCAATTTTGGAGCATCAAAATCGATGTTTGGAGGCACAACAAGGTTTCAAGATGCAAGTTCTGATTCTGGAGCCGGTAGCGTCAAAATTTTATTTTGACTTACATCATGCTCTTAGAACCTTGTTTTGGAGCTTATGCTTCAAAATCATCGGTTTCAAAGCATGAAAATTGGTGTTTGGAGGCACAACAAGCTTTCGAGACGCAAGTCCCTATTTCGGAGCATGTGACTCAAAAGCACCAGTTTCAAAACACCCGAATCAATGTTTAAAGGCACAACAAGGTTTCAAGACACAACTCCCAATCTCGAGCTGATAGCATCAAAACAAGATTTTGACAAACGTGGTGTATTTAGAACCTCATTTCCGAGGTTGTGACTCAAAAGCCTCATTTTTGGAACATAAAAATTAGTGTTTGGAGTCACAGCAAGGTTTTAAGACACAAGTCCCAATTCCAGAGTGGGTAGAGACAAAATGGAATTTTGATGTACATCATGCTCTCAGAACCTCATTTCGGAGATTGTGTCTTCAAAGCCCTGATTTTGGCCAATATTTTGAGGCACAACAAGGTTTCAAGAAATGAGTCCCTATTCCGAAGCCAGTAGCGTCAAAATTACATTTCGACGCACATCATTCTTTGAGAAGCTCATTTCAGAGCTTGTGCCTCGAAAGACTCAGTTTTGGAGGCACAACAAGGTTTCAAGATGCAAGTCCTGATTCTAGAGTCAATAGCATCAAAATCTATTTTTGGTGCACATTGTGCTCTTAGAACCTGATTTCAAAGCTTATGCCTCTAAAGCCCTCGTTTCGGATCATCAAAATCAATGTTTTGAGGCACAACAAGGTTTCAAGATGCAAGCCCCTATTCTAGAGCCAGTAGTATCAAAATTCAAGTTTGATGCACATTGTTCCCTTAGAACCCTATTTTAGAAATTTTGCCTCAAAAGCCCCAGTTTTGGAGCATCAAAATCATTTTTTGGAGTCACAACAAAGTTTCAAGATGCAACTACCGATTATAGAGTCAAGCATGAAAATATGATTTTGGTGCACATCGTGCTCTTAAAACCTCATTCAAAGCTTGTGCCTCAAAAGCCCCAGATTCAGAGCATAAAAATCAATGTTTTGAGGCATAACAAGTTTTGAAGATTAAAGCAGGTAGCATCAAAATTTCATTTTGATGCACATTGTGCTCTTAGAACGCTGTTTCAGAAATTGTGCCTCAAAAGCCCCAATTTTGAAGCATCAAAATCAATGTTTGGAGGCAAAACAAGGTTTCAAGATGAAAGTCCTGATTCTAGAGCCAGTAGCATCAAAATTTGATTTTCACACACATCGTGCTCTTAGAACCTTGTTTTGGAGCTTATGCCTCAAAATCATCAGTTTCAAAGCATCAAAATTGTTGTTTGGAGGCATAACAAGATTTCAAGACGCAACTCCCTATTCTGGAGCTTGTAGTGTCAAAACGTGATTTTGATGCCCATCGTGCTCTTAGAAACTCGTTTCGGAGCATGTGGCTCGAAAGCACCAATTTGAAAACACCCAAATCATTGTTTAAAGGCACAACAAAGTTTCAAGACACAAGTCCCAATTCTCAAGCTGATAGCATCAAAACACCATTTTTAAAAACCTGGTGTTCTTAGAACCTCATTTCGGAGGTTGTGACTCAAAAGCCTCATTTTTGGAACATAAAAATTAGTGTTTGGAGTCACAACAAGGTTTCAAAACATAAGTCCCAATTCCAGAGTGGGTAAAGTCAAAATGCAATTTTGATGTACATCATGCTCTTAGAACTTCATCTCGGAGATTGTGCCTTGAAAGCCTTGATTTTGGCACATCAAAATCAATGTTTTGAGGCACAACAAGGTTTCAAGAAACAATTCCCTATTCCGGAGCCAGTAGCGTAGAGATTCTATTTTGACGCACATCATTCTTTGAGAAGCTCATTTCAGAGCTTGTGCATCGAAAGACTCAGTTTTGGAGCATCAAAATCAATGTTTGGATGCACAACAAGGTTTCAAGATGCAAGTCCTAATTCTAGAGTCAATAGCATCAAAATCTAATTTTGGTGCACATCGTGCTCTTAGAACCTCATTTCAAAGCTTGTGCCTCAAAAGCCCTGGTTTCGGATTATCAAAATCAGTGTTTTGAGCCACAATAAGGTTTCAAGATTGAAGCCCCTATTCTATAGCCAGTAGAATCAAAATTCAAGTTTGATGCACATTGTGCCCTTAGATACCTGTTTTAGAAATTTTGCCTCAAAAGCCTCAGTTTTGGAGCATCAAAATCAATTTTTGGAGAGTCACAACAAAGTTTCAAGATGCAAGTCCTAATTATAGAGTCAATAGCATCAAAATCTGATTTCGGCAGACATCGTGCTCTTAAAACCTCAATCAAAGCTTGTGCCTCAAAAGCACCAGATTCAAAGCATCAAAATCAATGATTTGAGGCACAACAAGGTTTCAAGATGCAAGCCACGATTCTACAACCCCTGTTTCAGAAATTGTGCCTGAAAAGCCCCATTTTTGGAGCACCAAAATCAATGTTTGGAGGCAAAACAAGGTTTCAAGATGAAAGTCCTGATTCTGGAGCTGGTAGCATCAAAATTTGATTTTGATGCACATCGTGCTCTTAGAACCCTGTTTTGGAGCTTATGCCTCAAAATCATCGGTTTCAAAGCATCAAAATTGTTGTTTGGAGGCATAACAAGATTTCAAGATGCAAGTCCCTATTCTGGAGCTTGTAGTTTCAAAACGTGATTTTGATGCCCATCGTGCTCTTAGAAACTCATTTCGGAGCATGTGGCTCGAAAGGACTAGTTTGAAAACACCCAAATCAATGTTTAAAGGCACAACAAGGTTTCAAGACACAAGTCCCAATTCTCAAGCTGATAGCATCAAAACACCATTTTTAAAAACCTGGTGTTCTTAGAACCTCATTTCGGAGGTTGTGACATGAAAGCCTCATTTTTGGAACATAAAAGTTAGTGTTTGGATTCACAACAAGGTTTCAAAACATAAGTCCCAATTCCAGAGTGGGTAAAGTCCAAATGCAATTTTGATGTACATCATGCTCTTAGAACTTCATCTCTGAGATTGTGCCTTGAAAGCCTTGATTTTGGCACATCATAATCAATGTTTTGAGGCACAACAAGGTTTCAAGAAACAATTCCCTATTCCGGAGGCAGTAGCGTAGAAATTCTATTTTGACGCACATCATTCTTTGATGAGCTCATTCCAGAGCTTGTGCCTCAAAAGACTTAGTTTTGGAGCATCAAAATCAATGTTTGGATGCACAACAAGGTTTCAAGATGCAATTTCTAATTCTAGAGTCAATAGCATCAAAATCTAATTTTGGTGCACATCGTGCTCTTAGAACCTCATTTCAAAGCTTGTGCCTCAAAAGCCCTGGTTTCGGATCATCAAAATCAGTGTTTTGAGGCAAAATAAGGTTTCAAGATTGAAGCCCCTATTCTAGAGCCAGTAGAATCAAAATTCAAGTTTGATGCACATTGCGCCCTTAGATCCCTATTTTAGAAATTTTGCCTCAAAAGCCTTAGTTTTGGAGCATCAAAATCAATTTTTGGAGAGTCACAACAAAGTTTCAAGATGCAAGTCCTAATTATAGAGTCAATAGCATCAAAATCTTATTTTGGCAGACATCGTGCTCTTAAAACCTCATTCAAAGCTTGTGCCTCAAAAGCACCAGATTCAAAGCATCAAAATCAATGTTTTGAGGCACAACAAGGTTTCAAGATGCAAGCCCCGATTCTAGAAACCTGTTTCAGAAATTGTGCCTCAAAAGCCCCAATTTTGGAGCATCAAAATCAATGTTTAGAGGCAAAACAAGGTTTCAAGATGAAAGTCCTGAGTCTGGAGCTGGTAGCATCAAAATTTGATTTTGATGCACATCGTGTTTCGGAGCTTATGCCTCAAAATCATCGGTTTCAAAGCATCAAAATTGTTGTTTGGAGGCATAACAAGATTTCAAGATGCAAGTCCCTATTTTGGAGCTTGTAGTGTCAAAACGTGATTTTGATGCACATCGTGCTCTTAGAAACTCATTTTAGAGTATGTGGCTTGAAAGCACCAGTTTGAAAACACCCAAATCAATGTTTAAAGGCACAACAAGGTTTCAAGACACAAGTCCCAATTCTCAAGCTGATAGCATCAAAACACCATTTTTAAAAACCTGGTGTTCTTAGAACCTCATTTCAGAGGTTGTGACTCGAAAGCCTCATTTTTAGAACATAAAAATTAGTGTTTGGAGTCACAACAAGGTTTCAAAACATAAGTCCCAATTCTAGAGTGGGTAAAGTCAAAATCAATGTTTTGAGGCACAACTAGCTTTCAAGAAACAATTCCCTATTCCGGAGCCAGTAGTGTAGAAATTCTATTTTGACGCACATCATTCTTTGAGAAGCTCATTTCAGAGCCTGTGCCTCGAAAGACTTAGTTTTGGAGCATCAAAATCAATGTTTGGATGCACAACAAGGTTTCAAGATGCAAGTCCTAATTCTAGAGTCAATAGCATCAAAATCTAATTTTGGTGCACATAGTGCTCTTAGAACCTCATTTCAAAGCTTGTGCCTCAAAAGCCCTGGTTTCGGATCATCAAAATCAGTGTTTTGAGGCACAATAAGGTTTCAAGATTGAAGCCCCTATTCTAGAGCCAATAGCATCAAATTTTAGTTTTGATGCACATTATGCTCTTAGAACCCTGTTTCAGAACTTGTGCCTCAGAAAGCCCAATTTTGGAGCATCCAAATTGATGTTTGAAGACACAACCAAGTTTCAAGATGCAAGTCCTGATTCTATTGCCGGTAGTGTCAAAATTTGATTTTGATGCACATTGTGCTCTTAGAACCTTGTTTCAGAGCTTATGCCTCAAAATCATCGGTTTCGAAGCATCAAAATTGGTGTTTGGAGGCACAACAAGCTTTCGAGATGCAAGTCCGTATTTCGGAGCCTGTAGTGTCAAAACATGATTTTGATGCACACCGTGCTCTTAGAAACTTGTTTTGGAGCATGTGGCTCGAAAGCACTAGTTTCAAAACACCCAAATCAATGTTTAAAGGCACAACAAGGTTTCAAGACACAAGTGCCAATTCTCAAGCTGATAGCATCAAAACATAATTTACAACCTCATTACGAAGCTTGTGCCTCAAAAGTCCTGGTTTCGGATCATCAAAATCAGTGTTTTGAGGCACAACAAGGTTTCAAGATGCAAGCCCCTATTCTAGAGCCAGTAGCATCAAAATTCAAGTTTGATGCACATTGTGCCCTTAGAACCCTGTTTTAGAAATTGTGCCTCAAAAGCCCCAGTTTTGGAGTATCCAAATCAATTTTTGGAGTCACAACAAACTTTCAAGATGCAAGTCCCCATTATAGAGTCGATAGCATCAAAATCTAATTTTGGTGCATATCATGCTCTTAAAACCTCATTCGAAGCTTGTGCCTCAAAAGCCCCAGAATCAGAGCATCAAAATCAATGTTTGGAGGCACAACATGGTTTCAAGATGCAAGCCCCGATTCTAGAGCTAGTAGCATCAAAATTTAATTTTGATGCACATTTTGCTCTTAGAACCCTGTTTCAGAAAATGTGCCTCAAAAGCCCAATTTTGGAGCATCGAAATCGATGTTTCGAGGCACAACAAGATTTCAAGATGAAAGTCCTGATTCTGGAGCCGGTAGCGTCAAAATTTGATTTTCACGCACATCTTTCCTTTAGAACATTGTTTTAGAGTCTATGCATCAAAATCATCGGTTTTAAAGCGTCAAAATTGGTGTTTGGAGGCACCACAAGCTTTTGAGATGCAAGTCCCTATTCCGGAACCTGTAGTGTCAAAACATGATTTTGATGCACATCGTGCTCTTAGAAACTCATTTCGGATCATGTGGCTCGAAAGCTCCTGTTTCAAAACACCCAAATCAATGTTCAAAGACACAACAAGGTTTGAAGACACAAGTCCCAATTCTCAAGCTCATAGCATCAAAACATGATTTTGATCAACTTTGTGTTCCTAAAACCTCATTTCAAAGATTGTGACTCAAAAACCTTATTTTTGGAACATGAAAATTAGTGTTTGGACTCAGAACAAGGTTTCAAGACACAAGTCCGAATTGTAGAGTGGGTAGAGTCAAAATGCCTTGATTTTGGCACATCAAAATCAATGTTTGTAGGCACAACAAGGTTTCAAGAAACAAGTCCCTATTCCAGAGCCAGTAGCGTCAAAATTCCATTTTGACGCACATCATTCTTTGAGAATCTTATTTCAGAGCTTGTGCCTCGAAAGACTCAGTTTTGGAAATTGTGCCTCAAAAGCCCCAGTTTTTTAGCATCAAAATTGATTTTAGGAGTCACAACAAAGTTTCAAAATGCAAGTCCCGATTATAGAGTCAATACCGTCAAAATCTTATTTTGGAGCACATCATGCTCTTAAAACCTTATTCGAAGCTTGTGCCTCAAAACCCCCAGATTCAGAGCATTAGAATAAATATTTTGAGGCACAACAAGGTTTCAAGATACAAGCCCCGATTCTAGAGCCAATGGCATCAAAATTTAATTTTGATGCACATTGTGCTCTTAGAACCCTATTTTAGAAATTGTGCCTCAAAAGCCCCAGTTTTGGAGCATCAAAATCGATGTTTGGAGGCACAACAAGGTTTCAAGATGCAAGGCTTGATTTTGGAGCCGGCAGCGTCAAAATTTGATTTTGACGCATACCGTGCTCTTAGAACCTTGTTTTGGAGCTTATGCCTCAAAATCATCAGTTTCCAAGCATCAAAATCAAATTTTGACTCTACCAGCTCCAGAATTAGGACTTGCAGCTTGAAACCTTGTTGTATCTCCAAACATCAATTTTAATGCTCACAAATTGGGACTTTTGAGGCACAATTTCTGAAACAGGGTTCTAACAGCACAATGTGCATCAAATGTTACTGGCTCTAGAATCGGGGCTTGCATCTTGAAACCTTGTTGTGCCTCAAAACACTGATTTTGATGCTCTGAATCTGGGGATTTTGAGGCACAATTTCTAAAATAGGGTTCTAAGGGCACAATGTGCATCGAACTTGAATGAGGTTTTAAGAGCACGATGTGCGTCAAAATCAGATTTTGACGCTATTGACTCTATAATCAGGACTTGCATCTTGAAACTTTGTTGTGACTCCAAAAATAGATTTTGATTCTCCAAAACTTGGGCTTTTGAGGCACAATTTCTAAAACCGGGTTCTAAGGGCACAATGTGCATCAAACTTGAATTTTGATGGTATTCGCTCTAGAATAGGGGCTTGTATCTTGAAACCTTATTGTGCCTCAAAACACTGATTTTGATGATCCGAAACCAGAGCTTTTGAGGCACAAGCATCGAAATGCAGTTCGAAACCGATGATTTTGAGGCATAAGCTCCAAAACAAGGTTCTAAGAGCATGATGTGCATCAAAAGAAAAATTTGACCCCACCGGCTCCAGAATCAGGAATTGCATCTTGAAACCTTATTGTTCCTCCAAACATCGATTTTTATGCTCCAAAATTGGGGCTTTTGAGGCACAATTTCTGAAACAGGGTTCTAAGAGCACAATGTGCATCAAAATTAAATTTTAATGCCACTGACTCTAGAATCGGGGCTTGCATCTTGAAACCTTGTTGTGCCTTAAAACATTGATTTTGATGCTCTTAATCTGGGGTTTTTGAAATACAATTTCTAAAATAGGGTTCTAAGGGTACAATGTGCATCGAACTTGAATTTTGATGCTACTGAAACCTTGTTGTGCCTCAAAACACTGATTTTGATGATCCGAAACCAAGGCTTTTGAGGCACAAGCTTCAAAATGAGGTTCTAAGAGCACGATGTGCAACAAAATCAGATTTTGATGCTATTGACTCTAGAATCAGGACTTGCATCTTGAAACCTTGTTGTGCCTCCAAACATTGATTTTGATGCTCCAAAACTGAGTCTTTCCAAGCACAAGCTCTGAAATGAGCTTCTCAAAAAATGATGTGCTTCAAAATGAAATTTTGACGCTACTGGGCCTGGAATAGGGACTTGTTTCTTGAAACCTTGTTGTGCCTCAAAACATTAATTTTGCTTTACCAAAATCAGAGCTTTCAAGGAACAATCTCCGAAATGAGGTTCTAAGAATCTTTCGAGGCACAAGCTCTGAAACCTTGTTGTGCCTCAAAACATTGATTTTGATGTGCCAAAATCAAGGCTTTCAAGGCACAATCTCCAAAATCAGGTTCTTAGAGCATGATGTACATCAAAATTGCATTTTGACTCTACCCACTCTAGAATTGGGACTTGTGTCTTGAAACCTTGCTGTGACTCCAAACACTAATTTTTATGTCCAAAAATGAGGCTTTTAAGTCACAACCTCCGAAATGAAGTTCTAAGAACACCACGTTTATCAAAATCATGTTTTGATGCTATCAGCTCGAGAATTGAGACTTGTGTCTTGAAACTTTGTTGTGCCTTTAAAAATTGATTTGGATGTTTTGAAACAGGTGCTTTCGAGCCACATGCTCCGAAATGAGTTTCTAAGAGCATCATGTGCATCAAAATCATGTTTTGACACTACAGGCTTCAGAATAGGGACTTGCATCCTAAAAGCTTGTTATGCCTCCAAACACCAATTTTGATGCTTCGAAACCAATGATTTTGAGGCATAAGCTCCAAAACAAGGTTCTAATAGCATGATGTGCGTCAAAATCAAATTTTTACGCTACCGGCTCCAGAATCAGGACTTGCATCTTGAAACCTTGTTGTGCCTCCAAACATCGATTTTGATGCTCCAAAATTGGGGCTGTTGAGGCACAATTTCTCAAACAGGGTTCTAAGAGCACAATGTGCATCAAAATTAAATTTTGATGCAATTGGCTCTAGAATCGGGGCTTGCATCTTGAAACCTTGTTGTGCCTCAAAACATTGATTTTGATGCTATGAACCTGGGGCTTTTGAAGCACAAGCTTCGAATGAGCTTTTAAGAGCACGATATGCGTGAAAATCAGATTTTGACGCTATTGACTCTATAATCAGGACTTGCATCTTGAAACTTTGTAGTGACTTCAAAAATCTATTTTGATGCTCCAAAACATGGGCTTGTGAGGCACAATTTCTAAAATAGGTTTCTAAGGGCACAATGTGCATCAAACTTGAATTTTGATGCTACTCGCTCTAGAATAGCGGCTTGCATCTTGAAACCTTGTTGTGTCTCAAAACACTTATTTTGATGATCCAAAACATAAGCTTTTGAAGCACAAGCTTCTAAATGAGGTTCTAAGAGCACAATGTGCACCAAAATCAGATTTTGATGCTATTGACTCTAGAATCAGGACTTGCATCTTGAAACCTTGTTGTGCCTCCAAACAATGATTTTGATGCTCCAAAACTGAGTCTTTCGAGGCACAAGCTCTGAAATGAGCTTCTCAAAGAATGATATTCGTCAAAATGAAATTTTGACGCTACTGGCTCCAAAATAGGGACTTGTTTCTTGAAACCTTGTTGTGCCTCAAAACATTGATTTTGATGTGCCAAAATCATGGCTTTCAAGGCACAATCTCTGGAATGAGGTTCTTAGAGCATGATGTACATCAAAATTGCATTTTGACTCTACCAACTCTGGAGTTGGGACTTGTGTCTTGAAACCTTGTTGTGACTCCAAACACTAATTTTTATTTTCCAAAAATGAGGCTTTTGAGTCACAAACTCCGAAATGAACTTCTAAGAACACCACGTTTTTCAAAATCATGTTTTGATGCTATCAGCTCAAGAATTGAGACTTGTGTCTTGAAATGTTGTTGTGCCTTTAAACTTTGATTTGGGTGTTTTGAAACTAGTGCTTTCGAGCCACATGCTCCGAAATGAGTTTCTAAGAGCATTATGTGCATCAAAATCACGTTTTGACACTAAAGGCTTCAGAATAGGGATTTGCGTCTCGAAAGCTTTTTATGCCTCCAAACACCAATTTTGATGCTTCGAAACTGATGATTTTGAGGCATAAGCTCCAAAACAAGGTTCTAAGAGCACAATGTGCGTCAAAAGAAGATTTTGACGCTACCAGCTCCAGAATCGGGACTTGCATCGTGAAACCTTGTTGTGCCTCCAAACATCGATTTTGATGCTCCAAAATTGGGGCTTTTGAGGCACAATCTCTGAAACAGGTTTCTAAGAGCATAATGTGCATCAAAATTAAATTTTGATGCTACTGGCTCTAGAATCAGGGCTTGCATCTTGAAACCTTGTTGTGCCTCAAAACATTGATTTTGATGCTCTGAATCTGGGGCTTTTGAGGCACAAGCTTCGAATGCGGTTTTAAGAGCACGATGTGCGCCAAAATTAGATTTTGACACTATTGACTCTATAATCAAGACTTGCATCTTGAAACTTTGTTGTGTCTCGAAAAATCGATTTGGATACTCCAAAACTGGGGCTTTTCAGCAGAATTTCTAAAACAGGGTTCTAAGGGCACAATGTGCATCAAACTTGAATTTTTATGCTACTGGCTCTAGAATAGGGGTTTGTATATTGAAACCTTGTTGTGCCTCAAAACACTGATTTTGATGATCCGAAACTAGGGCTTTTGAGGCACAAGCTTTGAAATGAAGTTCTAAGAAAACAATGTTTGTCAAAATCATTTTTTGATGCTGTCAACTTGAGAATTGGGACATGTGTCTTGAAACCTTGTTGTGCCTCAAAAGCCCTGGTTTCGGATCATCAAAATCAGTCTTTTGAGAATTGGGACTTGTGTCTTGAAACCTTGTTGTGCCTCAAAAGCCCCAGATTTAGAGCATCAAAATCATTGTTTTGAGGTACAACAAGGTTTCAAGATGCAAGCCCCGATTCTAGAGCCCGTAGTATCAAAATTTAATTTTGATGCACATTGTGCTCTTAGAACCCTGTCTCAAAATCATCGGTTTCGAAGTGTCAAAATTGGTGTTTGGACGCACAACAAGCTTTCGAGACGCAAGTCCCTATTCCGGAGCCTGTAGTGTCGAAATTCCATTTTGACACACATCATTCTTTGAGAAGCTCATTTCAGAGCTTGTGCCTCGAAAGACTCAGTTTTGGAGCATCAAAATCAATGTTTGAATGCACAACAAGGTTTCAAGATGCAAGTCCTAATTCTAAAGTCAATAGTATCAAAATCTGATTTTGGTGCACATCGTGCTCTTAGAACCTCATTTCAAAGCTTGTGCCTCAAAAGCCATGGTTTTGGATCATCAACATCAGTGTTTTGAGGCACAACAATGTTTCAAGATGCAAGCCCCTATTCTAGAGCGGGTAGAACCAAAATTCAAGTTTGATGCACATTGTGCCCTTAGAACCCTATTTTAGATATTGTGCCTCAAAACCCCTAGTTTTGGAGCATCAAAATAGATTTTTGTAGTCACAACAAAGTTTCAAGATGCAAGTTCCGATTATAGACTCAATAGCGTGAAAATCTTATTTTGGCGCATATCGTGCTCTTAAAACCTCATTCGAAGCTTGTGCCTCAAAACCACCAGATTCAGAGCATCAAAATCAATATTTTGAGGCATAACAAGGTTTCAAGATGCAAGCCTCAATTCTAGAGCCAGTAGTATCAAAATTTAATATTGATGCACATTGTGCTCTTAGAACCCTGTTTCAGAAATTGAGCCTGAAAAGCCCCAATTTTGGAGCATCAAAATCGATGTTTGGAGGCACAACAAGGTTTGAAGATGCAAGTCCTGATTCTAGAGCCGGTAGCATCAAAATTTGATTTTGACACACATCGTGCTCTTGGAACCTCATTTCCGAGGTGGTGACTCAAAATCCTCATTTTTGAAACATAAAAATTAGTTTGGAGCTTATGCCTCAAAATCATCGATTTCGTAGCCTCAAAATTGGTGTTTGGAGGCACAACAAGCTTTCGAGACACATGTCCCTATTCCAAAGCTTGTAGTGTCAAAACATGATTTTGATGCACATCGTGCTCTTAGAAACTCATTTCGGAGCATGTAGCTCGAAAGTACCAATTTCAAAACACCCAAATCAATCTTTAAAGACACAACAAGGTTTCAAGATACGTGTCCCAATTCTCAAGCAGATAGCATGAAAACATGATTTTGATAAACATGGTGTTCTTAGAACCTCATTTCGGAGGTTGTGACTCATAAGCATCATTTTTGGAACATAAAAATTAGTGTTTGGAGTTACAACAAGGTTTCAAGACACAAGTCCCAATTCCAAAGTGGGTAGAATCAAAATGCAATTTTGATGTACATCATACTCTTAGAACCTCATTTCCAAGATTGTGCCTTGAAAGCCCTAATTTTGGCAAATCAAAATCAATGTTTTGAGGCACAACAAGGTTTCAGGAAACAAGTCCCTATTCTGGAGCCAGTAGCGGCAAAATTCCATTTTGACGCACATCATTCTTTGAGAAGCTCATTTCAGAGCTTGTGCCTCGAAAGACTTAGTTTTGGAGCATCAAAATCAAAGTCTGGAGGCACAACAAGGTTTCAAGATGCAAGTCCTGATTCTAGAGTCAATAGCATCAAATTTTGATTTTGGTGCACATCGTGCTCTTAGAACCTCATTTCAAAGCTTGTGCCTCAAAAGCCCTGGTTTCGGATCGTCAAAATCAGTGTTTTGAGGCACAAGAAGGTTGCAAGATGCAAGCCCCTTTTCTAGAGCTAGTATCATCAAAATTCAAGTTTGATGCACATTGTACCCTTAGAACCCTGTTTTAGAAATTGTGCCTCAAAAGCCGCAGTTTTGGAGCATCAAAATCGATTTTTGGAGTCACAACAAAGTTTCAAGATGCAAGTCCTGATTATAGACTCAATAGCGTCAAAATCTAATTTTGGCGCACATCATGCTCTTAAAACCTCATACAAAGCTTGTGCCTCAAAACCCCTAGATTCAAAGCATCAAAATCAATGTTTTGAGGAACGACAAGCTTTCATGATGCAAGCCCCGTTTCTAGAGCTAGTAGCATCAAAATTTAATTTTGATGCACATTGTACTCTTAGAACCCTGTTTCAAAAATTTTTCCTCAAAAGCCCCTATTTTGGAGCATCAAAATTGATGTTTGGAGGCACAACATGGTTTCAAAATGCAAGTCCTGATTTTGTAACCGGTATTTTGACGCACATCGTGCTCTTAGAACCTTGTTTTGGAGCTTATTCCTTAAAATCATCGGTTTCAAAGCATCAAAATTGGTGTTTGGAGGCACAAGCAACTTTCCAGAGCCTGTAGTGTCAAAATGTGATTTTGATGTACATCGTGCTCTTAGAAACTTATTTCGGAGCATGTGGCTCAAAAGCAGGTTTCAAAACACCCAAATCAATGTTTAAAGGCACAACAAGGTTTCAAGGCTCAAGTCCCAATTCTCAAGTTGATAGCATCAAAAGACGATTTTGACAAACATGGTGTTCTTAGAACCTCATTTCGGAGGTTGTGACTCAAAAGCCTCATTTTTGGAACATAAAAATTAGTGTTTGAAGTCACAACAAGGTTTCAAGACACAAGTCCCAATTCTAGAGTGTGTAGAGTAAAAATGCAATTTTCATGTACATCATGCTCTTAGAACTTCATTTCAGAGATTGTGCCTTGAAAGCCCTGATTTTGGCACATCAAAATCAATGTTTTGAGGCACAATAAGGTTTCAAGAAACAAGTCCCTATTCCGGAGCTATTTTTACGCACATCGTGCTCTTAGAAACTCGTTTCGGAGCATGTGGCTCGAAAGCACCAGTTTCAAAACACCCAAATCAATGTTTAAAGGCAGAACAAGGTTTCAAGACACAAGTCCCAATTCTCAAGCTAATAGCATCAAAACATGATTTTGACAAACGTGGTGTTCTTAAAACCTCATTTCGGAGGTTGTGACTCAACAATCTCATTTTTGGAACATAAAAATTAGTGTTTGGAGTCACAACAAGGTTTCAAGACACAAGTTCCTAATCCGGAGCCAGTAGCGTCAAAATTCCATTTTGACACAAATCATTCTTTGAGAAGCTCATTTTAGAGCTTGTGCCTCGAAAGACTCAGTTTTGGAGCATCAAAATCAATGTCTGGAGGCACAACAAGGTTTGAAGATGCAAGTCCTGATTCCAAAGCTTGTTCCTCAAAAGCCCTGGTTTCGGATCATCAAAATTAGTGTTTTGAGGCACACCAATGTTTCAAGATACAAACCCCTATTTTAGAGCCAGTAGCATCAAAATTCAAGTTTGATACACATTTCGCCCTTTGAACCCTGTTTCAGAAATTGTGCCTCAAAAGCCCCAATTTTGGAGCATCAAAATCGATGTTTGTAGGCACAACAAGGTTTCAAGATGCAAGTCTTCATTCTGGAGACGGTAGCGTCAAAATTTGATTTTGACACACATCGTGCTCTTAGAACCTTGTTTTGGAGCTTATGCCTCAAAATCATCGGTTTCGAAGCATCAAAATTGGTGTTTAGAGGCACAACAAGATTTCGAGACGCAAGTCCCTATTCTGAAGCCTGTAGTGTCAAAACGTAATTTTTATGCACGTCATGCTCTTAGAAACTCATTTCAGAGCATGTGGCTCGAAAGCACTAGTTTCAAAACACCCAAATCAATCTTTAAAGGCACAACAAGGTTTCAAGACACAAATCTCAATTCTCGAGCTGATAGCATCAAAACACGATTTTGACAAAAATGGTGTTCTTAGAACTTCATTTCGGAGTTTGTGACTCAAAAGCCTTACTTTTGGAACATAAAAATTAGTGTTTGGAGTGACAACAAGGTTTCAAGACACAAGTCCCAATTCTAGAGTTGGTAGAGTCAAAATCCAATTTTGATGTACATCATGCTCTAAGAACCTCATTTCGGAGATTGTGCCTTGAAAGCCCTGATTTTGGCACATCAAAATCAATGTTTTGAGGCACAACAAGGTATGAAGAATCAAGCCCCTATTTTGGAGCAAGAAGCATCAAAATTCCATTTTGACGCATATCATTCTTCGAGAAGCTCATTTCAGAGCTTGTGCCTCGAAAGACTCAGTTTTGGAGAATCAAAATCAATGTTTGGAGGCCCAACAAGGTTTCAAGATGCAAGTCATGATTCTAGACTCAATAGAATCAAAATCTAATTTTGGTGCACATCGTGCTCTTAGAACCTCATTTCGAAGCTTGTGCCTCAAAAGCCTTGGTTTGGGATCATCAAAATCAGTGTTTTGAGGCACAACAAGGTTTCAATAGCATCAAAATGCAATTTTGAGGCACATTGTGCCCTCATAACCTTTTTTTATAAATTGTGCCTCAAAAGCCCCTGTTTTGGAGCATCAAAATTGATTTTTGGAGTCACAACAAAGTTTCAAGTTGCAAGTCCCGATTATAGAGTCAATAGCGTCAAAATCTAATTTTGGCACACACCGTGCTCTCAAAACCTCATTCGAAGCTTGTGTCTCAAAAGCCCCAGATTCACAGCATCAGAATCAATGTTTTGAGGCACAACAAGGTTTCAAGATGCAAACCCTGATTGTAGAGCCAGTAGCATCAAAATTTAATTTTCATGTACATTGTGCTCTTAGAACCCTGGTTTAGAAATTGTGCCTCAAAAGCCCCAATTTTAGAGCATCAAAATCGATGTTTGGAGGCACAACAAGGTTTCAAGATGCAAGTCATGATTTTGGAGCCGGTAGTGTCAAAATTTGATTTTGATGCACATCGTGCTCTTAGAACCTTGTTTTTGAGCTTATGCCTCAAAATCATCGGTTTAGAAGCATCAAAATTGGTGTTTGGAGGCATAACAAGCTTTCGAGATGCAAGTCCCTATTCCGAAGCCTATGGTGTCAAAACGTGATTTTGGTGCACATCGTGCTTTTAGAAACTTGTTTTGGAGCATGTGGCTTGAAAGCACCAGTTTCAAAACACCCAAATCAATGTTTAAAGGCACAACAAGGTTTCAAGACACAAGTCCTAATTCTCAAGCTGATAGCATCAAAACATGATTTTGACAAACGTGGTGTTCTTAGAACCTCATTTCAGAGGTTGTGACTCAAAAGCCTCATTTTTGGAACATAAAAAATAAGTGTTTGGAGCCACAAATAGGTTTCAAGACACAAGTCCCAATTCTAGAGTGGGGACAGTCAAAATGCAATTTTGATGTACATCATGCTCTTAGAACCTCATTTCGGAGATTGTGCCTTGAAAGCCTTGATTTTGGCACATCAAAATCAATGTTTTGAGGCACAACAAGGTTTCAAGGAAAAAGTCCCTATTCGAAGCTCAAAAGCCTCATTTTTGGAACATCAAAAATTAGTGTTTGGAGTCGAAACAAGGTTTCAAGACACAAGTCCCAATTCCAGAGTGGGTAGAGTCAAAATGCAATTTTGATGTACATCATGCTCTTCGAACCTCATTTCGGAGATTGTGCTTTGAAAGCCTTGATTTTTGCACATCAAAATCAAGGCTTTGGGGCACCACAAGGTTTCAAGAAACAAGTCCCTATTTCGGAGCTAGTAGTGTCAAAATTCTATTTTGACGCACATCATTCTTTGAGAAGCTCATTTCAGAGCTTGTGCCTCGAAACACTCATTTTTGGCGCATCAAAATCAATGTTTGGAGGCACAACAAGTTTTCAAAATGCAAGTCCTGATTCTAGAGTCAATAGATTCAAAATCTGATTTTGGTGCACATCGTGCTCTTAGAACCTCATTTCGAAGTGCACCAAAAGAAGATTTTGATGCTATTGACTCTAGAATCAGGACTTGCATTTTGAAACCTCTTTGTGCCTCCAAACATTGATTTTGATGCTCCAAAACTGAGTCTTTCGAGGCACAAGCTCTAAAATGAGCTTCTCAAAAAATGATGTGCTTCAAAATGAAAGTTTGATGCTACTGGCTCCGGAATAGGGACTTGTTTCTTGAAATCATGCTGTGCCTCAAAACATTGATTTTTATGTACCAAAATCAGGGATTTCAAGGCACAATCTCTGAAATGAGGTTCTAAGAGCATGATGTACATCAAAATTCCATTTTGACTCTACCCACTCTGGAATTGGGACTTGTGTCTTGAAACCTTGTTGTGACTCCAAACACTTATTTTTATGTTCCAAAAATGAGGCTTTTGAGTCACAACCTTCGAAATGAGGTTCTAAGAACACCACGTTTGTCAAAATCATGTTTTGATGCTATCAGCTTGAGAATTGGGGCTTGTTTCTTGAAACCTTGTTGTGCCTTTAAACATTGATTTGGGTGATTTAAAACTGGCTCCGGAATAGGTGCGTCTCGAAAGCTTGTTGTGCATCCAAACACCAATTTTGATGCTTCGAAACCGTTAATTTTGAGGCATAAGCTCCAAACTAATTTTTATGTTCCAAAAATGAGGCTTTTGAGTCACAACCTCTGAAATGAGGTTCTAAGAGCACGATGTGCGTCAAAATGAAATTTTGATGCTACCGGCTCTAAAATTAGGACTTGCATTTTGAAACCTTGTTGTGCCTCCAAACATCGATTTTGATTCTCCAAAATTGGGGCTTTTGAGGCACAATTTCTGAAACAGGGTTCTAAAAGCACAATGTGCACCAAACTTAAATTTTGATGCTACTGGCTCTAGAATCGAGGCTTGCATCTTAAAACCCCGTTGTGCCTCAAAACATTGATTTTGATGTTGTGAATCTGGGGCTTTTGAGGCACAAGCTTCGAATGAGGTTTTAAGAGCACGATGTGCGCCAAAATCACATTTTGATGCTATTGACTCTATATTCGGGACTTGCATCTTGAAACTTTGTTGTGACTCCAAAAATCAATTTTGATGCTCCAAAACTTGGGCTTGTGAGGTACAATTTCTAAAACAGGGTTCTAAGGGCACAATGTGCCTCAAACTTGAATTTTGATGCTACTAAAACCTTGTTGTGCCTCAAAACACTGATTTCGATGATCTGAAGCCAGGGCTTTTGAGGCCTAAGCTTCGATATGAGGTTCTAAGAGTACGATGTGCACGAAAAAAAGATTTTGATGCTATTGACTCTAGAATCAGGACTTGCATCTTGAAACCTCGTTGTGCCTCCAGACATTGATTTTGATACTCCAAAACAGAGTCTTTCTAGGCACAAGCTCTGAAATGAGCTTCTCAAAGAATGATGTGCATCAAAATGGCTCTGGAATAGGGACTTATTTCTTGAAACCTTGTTTTGGCTCAAAACATTGATTTTGATGTGCCAAAATCAGGGCTTTCAAGGCACAATCTCTAAAATGAGGTTGTAAGAGCATGATGTACATCAAAATTGCATTTTGACTCTACCAACTCTGGAATTGGGAATTGTGTCTTGAAACCTTATTGTGACTCCAAACACTAATTTTTATGTTCCAAAAATGAGGGTTTTGAATCACAACCTCCGAAATGAGGTTTTAACAACACCATGTTTGTCAAAATTGTGTTTTGATGCTATCAGTTTGAGAATTGGGACTTGTGTGTTGAAACCTTGTTGTGCCTTTAAACATTGATTTTGGTGTTTTGAAACTTGTGCTTTCGAGGCACATGCTCGGAAACAAATTTCTAAGAGCACGCTGTTCATCAAAATCACGTTTTGACACTACAGGCTCTAGAATAGGGACTTGCATCTCGAAAGCTTGTTGTGCCTCCAAACACCAATTTTGATGCTTCGAAACCGATGATTTTGAGGCATAAGCTCCAAACTAATTTTTATGTTCCAAAAATGAGGCTTTTGAGTCACAACCTCCGAAATGAGGTTCTAACAGAACGATGTTCGTCAAAATCAAATTTTAATGCTACCAGCTCCAGAATCAGGACTTGAATCTTGAAACCTTGTTGTGCCTCCAAACACCGATTTTGATGCTCCAAAATTGGGGCTTTTGAGGCACAATTTCTGAAATAGGGTTTTAAGAGCACAAAGTAAATTAAAATTAAGTTTTTATGCTACTGGCTCTAGAAACGGGGCTTGCATCTTGAAACCTTGTTGTGCCTCAAAACATTTATTTTGATGCTCTGAATCTAGGCATTTTCAGGCACAAGCTTGGATTGAGGTTTTAAGAGCACGATGTGCGCCAAAAGCATATTTTGACGCTATTGACTCTATAATCGGGACATGCATCTTGAAACTCTATTGTGACTCCGAAAATCATTTTCAGGCACAAGCTTTGATTGAGGTTTTAAGAGCATGATGTGCGCCAAAATCATATTTTGACACTATTGACTCTATAATCGGGACTTGCATCTTGAAACTTTGTTGTGACTCCAAAGCTTTTGAGGCACAATTTCTAAAACAGAGTTCTAAGGAAACAATGTGCATCAAACTTGAATTTGGATGCTACTCAAAATCATCTCTGCAATTGGGACTTGTGTCTTGAAACCTTGTTGTGACTCCAAACACTAATTTTTATGTTCCAAAAATGAGGCTTCTGAGTCACAACCTCCGAAATGAGGTTCTAAGAACACCATGTTTGTCAAAATTGTGTTTTGATGCTAGCAGCTTGAGAATTGGGACTTGTGTCTTGAAACCTTGTTGTGCCTTTAAACATTGATTTGGGTGTTTTGAAATTGGTGCTTTCGAGCTACATGCTCTGAAATGAGTTTCTAAGAGCACGATGTGCATCAAAATCACGTTTTGACACCACAGGCTCCGGAATAGAGACTTGCATCTCGAAAGCTAGTTGTGCCTGCAAACACCAATTCTGATGCTTCGAAACGGAAGATTTCGAGGCATAAGCTCCAAAACAAGGTTCTAAAAGCACGATGTGCATCAAAATCAAATTTTGACCCTACTGGCTCAAGAATCAGGACTTGCATCTTGTAACCTTGTTGTGCCTCCAAACATCGATTTTGATGCTCTAAAATTGGGGCTTTTGAGGCACAATTTCTGAAACAGTGTTCTAAGAGCACAATGTGCAGCAAACTTAAATTTTGATGCTACTGGCTCTAAAATCGGGGCTTGCATCTTGAAACCTTGTTGTGCCTCAAAACATTGATTTTGATGCTCTGAATCTGGGGCTTTTGAGGCACAAGCTTCGAATGAGGTTTTAAGAGCACGATGTGTGCCAAAATTAGATTTTGACTCTATTGACTCTATAATGGGGACTTGCATCTTGAAACTTTGTTGTGACTCCAGAAATCGATTTTGATTCTCCAAAACTAGGGCTTTTGAGGCACAATTTCTAAAACCGGGTTCTAAGCGCACAATGTGCATCAAACTTGAATTTTGATTCTATTGGCTCTTGAATAGGGGCTTGTATCTTGAAACCTTATTGTGCCTCAAAACATTGATTTTGATGATCCGAAACCAGGGCTTTTGAGGCACAAGCTTCGAAATGCGGTTCAAAACTGATGATTTTGAGGCATAAGCTCCAAACTAATTTTTATGTTCCAAAAATGAGGCTTTTGAGTCACAACCTCCGAAATGAGGTTCTAAGAGCACGTCGTGCACCAAAATCAAATTTTGACGCTACCGGCTCCAAAATCAGGACTTGCATCTTGAAACCTTGTTGTGCCTCGAAACATCAATTTTGATGCTGCAAAATTGGGGCTTTTGAGGCACAATTTCTGAAACAGGGTTCTAAGAGCACAATATGCATCAAAATTAAATTTTAATGCGACTGACTCTAGAATCGGGGCTTGCATCTTGGAACCTTTTTGTGCCTTAAAACATTGATTTTGACGCTTTGAATCTGGGGATTTTGAGGCACAATTTCTAAAATAGGGTTCTGAGGGCACAGTGTGCATCAAACTTGAATTTTGATGTTATTGAAACCTTGTTGTTCCTCAAAACACTGATTTTGATGATCCGAAACTAGGGCTTTTGAGGCCCAAGCTTCGAAATGAGGTTAGAGCAATATGTGCACCAAAATCATATTTTGATGCTATTGACTCTAGAATCAGGACTTGCATCTTGAAACCCTGTTGTGCCTCCAAATATTGATTTTGATGCTCCAAAACTGAGTCTTTCGAGGCACAAGCTCTTAAATGAGCTTCTCAAAGAATGATACGCGTCAAAATGGAATTTTGACGCTACTGGCTCCAAAATAGGGACTTGTTTCTTGAAACCTTGTTGTGCCTCAAAACATTGATTTTGATGTGCCAAAATCATGGCTTTCAAGGCACAATCTCTGAAATAGGGACTTGCATCCCGAAAGCTTGTTGTGCCTCCAAAGACCAATTTTAATGCTTCGAAACCGATGATTTTCAGCCATAAGCTCCAAAACAAGGTTCTAAGAGTACGATGCGCATCTCGAAAGCTTGTTGTCCCTCCAAACACCAATTTTGATGCTTCAAAACCGATGATTTTCAGGTATAAGCTCCAAAACAAGGTTCTAAGAGCACAATGTGCGTCAAAATCAAATTTTGATGCTACCGGCTCCAGAATCAGAACCTGTATCTTGAAACCTTGTTGTGCCTCCAAAAATAGATTTTGACGCTCCAAAACTGGGGCTTTTGAGGCACAATTTCTGAAACAGAGTTCTAAGGGTACAATGTGCATCAAACTTGAATTTTGATGCTACTAGCTCTAGAATAGGGGCTTGCATCTTGAAACAATCTTGTGCCTCAAAACACTGATTTTGACGATCCGAAACCGGGGCTTTTGATGCACAAGCTTCGAAATGAGGTTCTAAGAGCATGATGTGCACCAAAATCAGATTTTGATTCTATTGACTCTAGAATAAGGCCTTGCATCTTGGAACCTTGTTGTGGCTCCAAACATTGATTTTGATGTGCCAAAACTGAGTCTTTCAAGGCACAAGCTCTGAAATGAGGTTCTCAAAGAATGATGTACGTCAAAATGGAATTTTGACGATACTGGCTCCAAAATAGGTTGAAAACACCCAAATCAATGTTTAAAGGCACAACAAGGTTTTGAGACACAAGTCCCAATTCTCAAGATCAATGTTTGGAGGAACAACAAAGTTTCAAGATGCAAGTCTTGATTCTAGAGTCAATAGCATCAAAATCTGATTTTGGTTCACATCGTGCTCTTAGAACCTCATTTCAAAGCTTGTGCCTCAAAAGGCCTGGTTTCGGATCATCAAAATCAGTGTTTTGAGGCACAACAAGGTTTCAAGATGCAAAACCCTATTTTGATGCTACTGGCTCTAGAATTGGGGCTTGCCTCTTGAAACCTTGTGGTGCCTCAAAACATTGATTTTGAATCTCTGAATCTGGGGCTTTTGAGGCACAAGCTTCAACTGAGGTTTTAAGAGCATGATGTGTGCCAAAATCAGATTTTGACGCTATTGACTCTATAATCGGGACTTGCATCTTGAAACTTTGTTGTGACTCCAAAAATTGATTTTGATCCTCCAAAACTGGGGCTTTTGAGGCACAATTTCTAAAACAGTGTTCTAAGGGCAGAATGTTCATCAAACTTGAATTTTAATGCTACTGGCTCTAGAATAGGGGCTTGCATCTTGAAACCTTGTTGTGCCTCAAAACACTGATTTTGATGATCCAAAACCAGGGCTTTTGAGGCACAAGCTTCAAAATAAGGTTCTAAGAGCACAATGTGCACCAAAATCAGATTTTGATGCTATTGACTCTAGAATCAGGACTTGCATCTTTAACCTTGTTGTGCCTCAAAACATTGATTTTGATTTTCCAAAACTGAGTCTTTCGAGACACAAGCTCTAAAATGAGCTTCTCAAACTGAAATTTTGATGCTATTGTCTCTGGAATAGGCACTTGTTTATTCAAACCTTGTTGTGCCTCAAAATATTGATTTTGATATTCCAAAATCGGGGGTTTCAAGGCACAATATCCAAAATGAGTTTCTAAGAGCATTATGTACATCAAAATTGCATTTTGACTCTACCCACTCTACAATTGGGAGTTGTGTCTTGAAACCTTGTTGTGACTACAAACAGTAATTTTTATGTTCCAAAAATGAAGCTTTTGAGTAACAACCTCTGAAATGAGGTTCTAAGAACACCACGTTTGTCAAAATCATGTTTTGATGCTATGAGCTTGAGAATTGGGACTTGTGTCTTGAAAACCTATTGTGCTTTTAAACATTGATTTGGGTTTTTTGAAACTAGTACTTTCGAGCCACATCCTCCGAAATGAGTTTCTAAGAGCATGATGTGCATCAAAATCATGTTTTGACACTACAGACTCCAGAATAGGGACTTGCATCTCGAAAGCTTGTTGTGCCTCCAAACACCAATTTTTATACTTTGAAACCGATGATTTTGAGGCATAAGCTCCAAAACAAGGTTCTAAGAGCACGGTGTGTGTCATTATCGATTTTGACGCTACTGGCTTGAGAATCAGGTTTTACATCTTCAAACCTTGTTGTGCCTCCAAACATCGATTTTGATGCTCCAAAATTGGGGCTTTTGAGGAACAATTTCTAAAACTGGGTTCTAAGAGCACAATGTGCAACAAAATTAAATTTTAATGCTACTGGCTCTAGATTCGGGGATTGTATCTTGAAACCTTGTTGTGCCTCAAAACATTGATTTTGATGCTCTGAATTTGGGGCTTTTGAGGCACAAGCTTTGAATGAGATTTTAAGAGCACGATGTGTGCAAAAATCATATTTTGATGCTATTGAATCTATAATCGGGACTTGCATCTTGAAACTTTGTTGTGACTCCAAAAATTGATTTTGATGCTCCAAAACTGGGGCTTGCATCTTCAAACCTTGTTGTGCCTCAAAGCACTGATTTTGATAATCGGAAACCAGGGCTTTTAAGGCACAAGCTTCGAAATGAGATTCTAAGAGCACGATGTGCACCAAAATCAGATTTTGAGGCTATTGACTCTAGAATCAGAACTTGCATCTTGAAATCTTGTTGTGCCTCCAAACATTCATTTTGATGCTCCAAAACTGAGTCTTTCTAAGCACAAGCTCTGAAATGAGCTTCTGAAAGAATGATGTGCGTCAAAATGGAATTTTGAGGCTACTGGCTCTGAAATAGGGACTTGTTTCTTGAAACCTTGTTATGCCTCAAAACATTGATTTTGATGTGCCAAAATCAGGGCTTTCAAGGCACAATCTCCGAAATGAGGTTCTAAGAGCATGATGTACATCAAAATTGCATTTTGACTCTACCCACTCTGGAATTGGGAATTGTGTCTTGAAACCTTGTTGTGACTCCAAACACTAATTTGTATGTTCCAAAAATGAGGCTTTTGAGTCACAACCTCCTAAATGAGGTTCTAAGAACACCAGGTTTGTCAATATCGTGTTTTGATGCTATCAGCTTGAGAATTGGGACTTGTGTTTTGAAACCTTGTTGTGACTCCAAACACTAATTTTTATGTTCCAAAAATGAGGCTTTTGAGTCACAACCTTCGAAATGAGGTTTTAAGAATACCATGTTTTTCAAAATCGTGTTTTGATGATATCAGCTCGAGAATTGGGACTTGTGTCTTGAAACCTTGTTGTGCCTTTAAACATTGATTTGGGTGTTTTGAAACTGGTGCTTTCGAGCCACATGCTCCAAAATGATTTTCTAAGAGCACGATGTGCATCAAAATCATGTTTTGACACTACAGGCTCTGAAATAGGGATTTGCGTCTCGAAAGCTTGTTGTGTCTCCAAACACCAATTTTGATGCTTTGAAACCGATGATTTTGAGGCATAAGCTCCAAAATAAGGTTCTAAGAGCACGATGTGCGTCAAAATGAAATTTTGATGCTATCGGCTCCAGAATCAGGACTTGCATCTTGAAACCTTGTTATGCCTCCAAACATCAATTTTGATCCTCAAAAATTGGGGCTTTTGAGGCACAATTTCTGAAACAGGGTTCTAAGAGCACAATGTGCATCAAAATTAAATTTTGATACTACTGGCTCTAAAATCGGGCGTTGCATCTTGAAACCTTGTTGTGCCTCAAAACATTGATTTTGATGCTGTGAATCTGGGGCTTTTGAGGCACAAGCTTCGAATGAGGTTTTAAGAGCACGATGTGCACCAAAATCAGATTTTGACGCTATTGACTCTATATTTGGGACTTGCATCTTGAAACTTTGTTGTGACTCCAAAAATCAATTTTGATGCTCCAAAACTTGGGCTTGTGAGGCACAATTTCTAAAACAGGGTTCTAAGGGCATAATGTGCATCAAACTTGAATTTTGATGCTACTGGCTCTAGAATAGAGGCTTGCATCTTGAAACCTTGTTGTGCTTCAAAACTCTGATTTTGATGATCGGAAACCAGGGCTTTTGAGGCACAAGCTTCGAAATGAGATTCTAAGAGCACGATGTGCACCAAAATCAGATTTTGATGTTATTGACTCAAGAATAAGGACTTGCATCTTGAAACCTTCTTGTGTCTCCAAACATTGATTTTGATGCTCCAAAACTGAGTCTTTCGAGGCACAAGCTCTGAAATGAGCTTCTCAAAGAATGATGTGCGTCAAATGAAATTTTGACGCTACTGTCTTCAGAATAGGGACTTGTTTCTTGAAACCCTGTTGTGCCTGAAAACATTGATTTTGATGTGCCAAAATTAGGGCTTTCAAGTCACAATCTCCGAAATGAGGTTCTAAGAGCATGATGTACATCAAAATTTCATTTTGACTCTACCCAGTTTGGAATTGGGACTTGTGTCTTGAAACCTTGTTGTCCCTTTAAACATTGATTTGGGTTTTTTGAAACTGGTGCTTTCGAGCCACATGTTCCGAAATGAGTTTCTAACAGCACGATGTGCATCAAAATCATATTTTGACAATACAGTCTCCGGAATACGGACTTACCTCTCGAAAGTTTGTTGTGCCTCCAAAGACCAATTTTCATGCTTCGAAATTGATGATTTTGAGGCATTAGCTCCAAAACAAGGTTCTAAGAGAACGATGTGCATCAAAATCAAATTTTGACGCAACCGGCTCAAGAATCAGTACTTGCATCTTGAAATCTTGTTGTGCCTCGAAACATTGATTTTGATTCTCCAAAATTGGGGCTTTTGAGGCACAATTTCTAAAATGGGGTTCTAAGAGCAGAATGTGCATCAAAATTAAATTTTGATGCTACTGGCTCTAGAATCGGGGTTTGCGTCTTTAAACCTTGTTCTGCCTCAAAACATTGATTTTGATGCTCTAAATCTGGGGCTTTTGAGGCACAAGCTTCGAATGAGGTTTTAAGAGCACGATGTACGCCAAAATTATATATTCACGCTATGACTCTATAATCGGGACTTGCATATTGAAACTTTGTTGTGACTCCAAAAATTGATTTTGATGCTCCAAAACTGGGGCTTTTGAGGTATAATTTCTAAAATAGGGTTCTAAGGGCAGAATGTGCATCAAACTTGAATTTTGATGCTACTGGCTCTAGAATAGGGGCTTGCATCTTGAAATCATGTTTTGACACTACAGGCTCTGGAATAGGGACTTGCGTCTCGAAAGCTTGTTGTGCATCCAAACATCGAATGATTTTGATGCTTTGAATTTGGGGCTTTCGAGGCACAAGGTTCGAATGAGGTTTTAAGAGCACGATGTGCGCAAAAATCAGATCTTGATGCTATTGACTCTATAATCGGGACTTGCATCTTGAAACTTTGTTGTGACTTCAAAAATTGATTTTGATGCTCCAAAACTGAGGCTTTTGAGGCACAATTTCTAAAATAGGGTTCTAAGGGCACAATGTGCATCAAACTTGAATTTTGATGCTACTGGCTCTAGAATAGGGGCTTGCATCTTGAAAACTTGTTGTGCCTGAAAACACTGATTTTGATGATCCGAAACTAGGGCTTTTGAGGCACACAAGGTTCGAAATGAGGTTCTAAGAGCACGATGTGCACCAAAATCATATTTTGATGCTATTGACTCTAGAATCAGGACTTGCAACTTGAAACCTTTTTGTGCCTCCCAATATTGATTTTGATGCTCCAAATCTGAGTCTTTCGAGGCACAAGCTCTGAAATGAGCTTCTCAAAGAATGATGTACGTTAAAATGGAATTTTGATGCTACTGGCTCTGGAATAGGGACTTGTTTCTTGAAACCTTGTTGTGTTTGAAAACATTGATTTTGATGTGCCAAAATCAGGGCTTTCAAGGCACAATCTCCGAAATTAGGTTCTAAGAGCATGATGTACATCAAAATTGCATTTTGACTCTCCCCACTCTGGAATTGGGACTTGTGTCTTGAAACCTTGTTGTGACTCCAAACACTAATTTTTATGTTCCAAAAATGAGGCTTTTGAGTCACAACCTTCGAAATGAGGTTCTAAGAACACCACATTTGTCAAAATCGTGTTTTGAGACTAGCAGCTTGAGAATTGGGACTTGTGTCTTGAAACATTGTTGTGCCTTTAAACATTGATTTGGGTGTTTTCGAACTGGTGCTTTCAAGCCACATGCTCCGAAATGAGTTTCTAAGAGCACGATGTGCATCAAAATCACATTTTTACAATACAGGCTTCGGAATAGGGACTTGCGTCTTGAAAGCTTGTTTCGCCTCCAAACACCAATTTTGATGCTTTGAAACCGATGATTTTCAGGCATAAGCTCCAAAACAAGGTCCTAAGAGCACGGTGTGCATCAAAATCAAATTTTGACGCTACCGGCTTGAGAATCAGGACTTGCATCTTGAAACCTTGTTGTGCCTTCGATATTGATGCTCGAAAATTGGGGCTTTTGAGGAACAATTTATGAAACAGTGTTCTAAGAGCACAATGTGCATCAAAATTAAATTTTGATTCTACTGGCTCTAGAATCAGGGCTTGCATTTTGTAACCTTGTTGTGCCTCAAAACATTGATTTTGATGCTCTGAATCTGGGGCTTTTGAGGTACAAGCTTCGAATGATGTTTTAAGAGCACGATGTCCGCCAAAATCAGATTTTGACGCTATTGACTCTATAATCGGATCTTGCATCTTGAAACTTTGTTGTGCCTCCAAAAATTGATTTTGATGCTCCAAAACTGAGGCTTTTGAGGCGCAATTTCTAAAATAGGGTTCTAAAAGCACAATGTGCATCAAACGTGCATCAATTTTTGGAGTCACAACAAAGTTTCAAGATGCAAGTCCCGATTATAGAGTCAATAGCATCAAAATCTGATTTTGGCGCACATCGTGCTCTCAAAACCTCTTTCGAAGCTTGCCTCAAAAGCCCCAGATTCAAAGCATCAAAATCAATGTTTTGAGGCACAACAAGGTTTCAAGATGCAACGCCCGATTTTAGAGCTAGTAGCATAAAAATTTAATTTTCATGCACATTGTGCTCTTAGAACCCTATTTCAGAAATTGTGATTCAAAAGCCCCAATTTTGGACCATCAAAATCGATGTTTGGAGGCACAACAAGGTTTCAAGATGCAAGTCTTGATTCTGGATCCGGTAGCGTCAAAATTTAATTTTGATGCTCACCGTGCTCTTAGAACCTTGTTTTGAAGCTTATGCCTCAAAATCATCAGTTTCAAAGCATGAAAATTGGTGTTTGGAGGCACAACAAGCTTTTGAGACGCAAGTCTCTATTCTAGAGCCTGTAGTGTCAAAACGTGATTTTGATGCACATCGTGCTCTTAGAAAATCATTTCGGAGCATGTGGCTCAAAAGTTCCAATTTAAAAACACCCAAATCAATGTTTAAAGGCACAACAAGGTTTCAAGACACAAGTCCCAATTCTCAAGCTGAGATAGCATCAAAACACGATTTTGACAAACATGGTGTTCTTAGAACCTCATTCCAGAGGTTGCCACTCAAAAGCCTCATTTTTGGAACATAAAAATTAGTGTTTGGAGTCACAACAAGGTTTCAAGATAAAAGTCCCAATTCCAGAGTGGGTAGAGTCAAAATGCAATTTCGATGTACATCATGCTCTTTTTGATTCACATCATTCTTTGAGAAGCTCATTTAAGAGCTTGTGCCTCGGAAGACTCAGTTTTGGAGCATCAAAATAAATGTTTGGAGGCACAACAAGGTTTCAAGATGCAAGTCCTGATTCTAGAGTCAATAGCATTAAAATCTAATTTTGGTGCACATCGTGCTCTTAGAACCTCATTTTGAAGCTTGTTCTTCAAAAGCCTTGGTTTGGGATCATCAAAATCAGTGTTTTGAGGCACAACAAAGTTTCAGTGTTTTGGAGCATCAAAATCGATTTTTGGAGTCACAACAAAGTTTCAAGATGCAAGTCCCGATTATAGATTCAATAGCGTCAAAATCTGATTTTGGTGCACATCGTGCTCTTAAAATCTCATTCGAAGCTTGTGCGGCGAAAGCCCTAGATTAAGAGCATCAAAATCATAGTTTTGAGGCACAACAAGGTTTCAAGATGCAAGCCCCGATTCTACAGCCAGTAGCATCAAAATTTAATTTTGATGCACATTGTGCTCTTAGAACCCTGTTTTAGAAATTGTGCCTAAAAAGCCCCAATTTTGGAGCATCAAAATCAGTGTTTGGAGGCACAACAAGGTTTCAAGATGCCAGTCCTGATTCTGGAGCCAGTAGTGTCAAAATTTGATTTTGACGCACATCGTGCTCTTAGAACCTTGTTTTGGAGCATCAAAATTGGTGTTTGGAGGCACAACAAGCTTTCAAGATGCAAGTCCCTATTCCGGAGCCTGTAGTGTCAAAACATGATTTTGATGCACATCATGCTCTTAGAAACACATTTCGGAGCATGTGGCTCGAAAGCACCAGTTTCAAAACACCCAAATCAATATTTAAAGGGACAACAAGGTTTCAACACACAAGTCCCAATTCTCAAGCTGATAGCATCAAAACATGATTTTGACAAACATGGTGTTCTTAGAACCTCATTTCGGAGGTTGTGACTCAAAAGCCTCATTTTTGGAACATAAAAATTAGTGTTTGGAGTCACAACAAGGTTTCAAGACACGAGTCCCAATTCCAAAGTGGGTAGAGACAAAATGGAATTTTGATGTACATCATGCTCTCAGAAACTCATTTCGGAAGTACCAGTTTCAAAACACCAAAATCAATGTTTAAAGGCACAACAAGGTTTCAAGACACATGTCCCAATTCTCAAGCTGATAGCATCAAAACATGATTTTGACAAACGTGGTGTTCTTAGAACCTCATTTCAGAGGTTGTGACTCAAAAGGCTTATTTTTGGAACATAAAAATTAGTGTTTGGAGTCACAACAAGGTTTCAAGACAAAATTCCCAATTCTAGAGTGGGTAGAGTCAAAATGCAATTTTGATGTACATCATGCTCTTAGAACCTCATTTAGGAGATTGTGCCTTGAAAGCCCTAATTTTGGCACATCAAAATCAATGTTTTGAGGCACAACAAGGTTTCAAGAAAAAAAGCCCTATTCCAGAGCCAGTTGCATCAAAATTCCATTTTGATGCACATCATTCTTTGAGAAGCTCATTTCAGAGCTTGTGCCTCGAAAGACTCAGTTTTGGAGCATCAAAATCAATGTTTGGATGCACAACAAGGTTTCAAGATGCAAGTCCTAATTTTAGAGTCAATAGCATCAAAATCTGATTTTGGTGCACATCGTGCTCTTAGAACCTCATTTCAAAGCTTGTGCCTCAAAAAACCTGGTTACGGATGATCAAAATCAGTGTTTTGAGGCACAGCAAGGTTTCAAGATGCAAACCCCTATTATAGAGCCAGTAGCATCAAAATTCAAGTTTGATGCACATTGTGCGCTTCGAACCCTGTTTCAGAAATTGTGCCTCAAAAACCCCAATTTTGGAGCATCGAAATCGATGTTTGGAGGCACAACAAGGTTTCAAGATGCAAGTCCTGATTCTAAAGTCGATAGCGTCAAAATTTTATTTTGACCCACATCATGCTCTTAGAACTTTGTTTTGGAGCTTATGCCTCAAAATAATTGGTTTCGAACCTCATTTCGAAGCTTGTGCCTCACAAACCCTGGTTTTGGACCATCAAAATCAGTGTTTTGAGGCACAACAAGTTTTCAAGATACAAGCCCCTATTCTAGAGCCAGTAGCATCAAAATTCAAATTTCATGCACATTGTGCCCCTAGAACCCTTTTTTAAAAACTGTGCCTCAAAAGCCCCAGTTTTGGAGCAGCAAAATCGATTTTTGGAGTCACAACAAATTTTCAAGATGCAAGTCCCAATTATAAAGTCAATAGCGTCAAAATATGGTTTTGGCGCACATCATGCTCTTAAAACCTCATTCGAAGCTTGTGCCTCAAAAGCCCCAGATTCAGAGTATCAAAGTCAATGTTTTGACGAACAACAAGGTTTCAAGAAGCAAGCCCCGATTCTAGGGCCAATAGCATGAAAATTTAATTTTGATGCACATTGTACTCTTAGAACCCTGTTTCAGAAATTGTGCCTCAAAAGCCCCAATTTTGGAGCATCAAAATCGATGTTTGGAGTACAAAAAGGTTTCAAGATGCAAATCTTGATTCTGGAGCCGGTAGGGTCAAAATTTGATTTCGATGCACATCGTGCTCCTAGAACCTTGTTTTGGAGATTATGCCTCAAAATCATCGCTTTCAAACCTCATTTCGAAGCTTGTGCCTCACAAGCCCTGGTTTCGGATCATCAAAATCAGTGTTTTGAGGCACAACAAGGTTTCAAGATACAAGCCCCTATTCTAGAGCCAGTAGCATCAAAATTCAAGTTTGATGCACATTGTGCCCTTAGAACCCTGTTTTAGAAATTGTGCCTCAAAAGCCCCAGTTTTGGAGCATCAAAATCGATTTTTGGAGTCACAACAAAGTTTCAAGATGCAAGTCCCGATTATAGAGTCAATAGCATCAAAATATGATATTGGCGCACATCGTGTTCTTAAAACCTCATTCGAAGCTTGTGCCTGAAAAGCCCCAAATTCACAGCATCAAAATCAATGTTTTGAGGCACAACAAGGTTTCAAGATGCAACGCCCGATTTTAGAGCCAGTAGCATCAAAATTTAATTTTGATGCACATTGTGCTCTTAGAACCCTGTTTCAGAAATTGTGCCTCAAAAGCCCCAATTTTGGAGCATCAAAATCGATGCTTGGAGGCACAACAAGGTTTCAAGATGCAAGTCCTGATTTTGGAGCCGGTAGCGTCAACATTTGATTTGGACGCACATCGTGCTCTTAGAACCTTGTTTTGGAGCTTATGCCTGAAAATCATCGGTTTGAAAGCATCAAAATTGGTGTTTGGAGGCACAACAAGCTTTCCAGATGCAAGTCCCTATTCCGGAGCTTGTAGTGTCAAAACATGATTTTGATGCACATCGTGCTCTTTGAAACTCATTTCAGAGCATCTGTCTCGAAAGCACCAATTTGAAAACGCCCAAATCAATGTTTAAAGGCACAACAAGGTTTCAAGACACAAGTCCCAATTCTCAAGCTGATAACATCAAAACACTATTTTGACAAACATGGTGTTCTTAGAACCTCATTTTGGAGGTTGTGACTCATAAGCCTCATTTTTGGAACATAAAATTTAGTGTTTGGAGTCACAACAAGGTTTCAAGAAACAAGTCCCAATTCTAGAGAGGGTAGAGTCAAAATGCAATTTTGATGTACATCATGCTCTTAGAACCTCATTTCAGAGATTGTGCCTTGAAAGCCATGATTTTGGCACATCAAACTCAATGTTTTGAGGCACAACAAGGTTTCAAGAAACAAGTCCGTATTCTGGAGCCAGTAACCTTAAAATTCGATTTTGATGCACATCATTCTTTGAGAAGCTCATTTCAGAGCTTTTGCCTCAAAAGACTTATTTATGGAGCATCAAAATAAATGTTTGGAGGCACAATAAGGTTTCAAGATGCAAGTCCTGATTTTAGAGTCAATAGCATCAAAATATGATTTTGGCGCACATCGTGCTCTTAAAACCTCATTCGAAGCTTGTGCCTCAAAAGCCCCAGATTCAGAGCATCAAAATCAATGTTTTAAGGCACAACGAGGTTTGAAGATGCAAGCCCTGATTCTAGAGCCAGTAGCATTTAATTTTGATGCACATTGTGCTCTTAGAACCCTGTTTTAGAAATTGTGCCTCAAAAGCCCCAATTTTGGAGCATCAAAATCGATGTTTGGAGGCACAACAACGTTTCAAGATGCAAGTCCTAATTCTGGAGACGGTAGCGTCAAAATTTGATTTTGATGCACATCATGCTCTTAGAACCTTGTTTTTGAGCTTATGCCTCAAAATCATCGGTTTCGAAGCATCAAAATTGGTGTTTGGAGGCACAACAAGGTTTTGAGACGCAAGTCCCTATTTCAGAGCCTGTAGTGTCAAAACATGATCTTGGTGCACATCGTGCTCTTAAAAATTCATTTCAGAGCATGTGACTCGAAAGCACCAGTTTCAAAACACCCAAATCAATGTTTAAAGGCACAACAAGGTTTCAGGACACAAGTCCCAATTCTCAAGATGCTAGCATCAAAACACGATTTTGACAAACGTGGTGTTCTTAGAATGTCATTTCGGATGTTGTGACTCAAAAGCCTCATTTTTGGAACATAAAATTTAGTGTTTGGAGTCACAAAAAGGTTTTAAGACACAAGTCCCAATTCCAGAGTGGGTAGAGTCAAAATGCAATTTTGATGTACATCATGCTCTTAGAACCTCATTTCGGAGATTGTGCCTTGAAAGCCATGATTTTGGCACATCAAAATCAATGTTTTGAGGCACAATAAGGTTTCAAGAAACAAGTCCTTATTCCGGAGTCAGTAGCGTCAAAATTCCATTTTGAGGCACATCATTCTTTAAGAAGCTCATTTTAGAGCTTGTGCCTCGAAAGACTCAGTTTTGGAGCATCAAAATCAATTTTTGGAGGCACAAGAAGGTTTCAAGATGCAAGTCCTGATTTTAGAGTCAATAGCATCAAAATCTTATTCTGGTGCACATCGTGCTCTTAGAACCTCATTTCGAAGCTTGTGCCTCTACACCCCTGGTTTCGGATCATCAAAATACAACAAGGTTTTAGTAGCATCAAAATTCAAGTTTGATGCACATTGTGCCCTTAGAACCCTGTTTTAGAAATTATGCCTCAAAAGACCCAGTTTTGGAGGATCAAAATCAATTTTTGGAGTCAGAGCAAAGTCTCACGATGCAAGTCCCGATTATAGAGTCAATAGCCTTAAAATCTGATTTTGGCGCACATCGTGCTCTTAAAACCTCATTCGAAGCTTGTGCATGAAAAGCCGCAGATTCAGAGCATCAAAATCAGTGTTCTGAGGCACAACAAGGTTTCAAGATGCAAGCCCCTATTCTAGAGCCAGTAGCATCAAATATCAAGTTTGATGCACATTGTGCTCTTAGAAACCTGTTTAAGAAATTGTGCCTCAAAAGCCATAGTTTTGGAGCATCAAAACCGATTTTTGGAGTCACAAGAAAGGTTAAAGATGCAAGTCCTGATTATAGAGTCAATAGCATCAAAATCTTATTTCAGCACACATCGTGCTCTTAAAACCTCATTCGAAGCATGTGCCTCAAAAACCCTAGATTCAGAGCATCAAAATCAATGTTTTGAGGCACAACAAGGTTTCAGGATGCAAGCCCCAATTCTAGAGCCAATAGCATCAAAATTAAATTTTGATGCACATTGTACTCTTAGAACCCTGTTTCAGAAATTTTGCCTCAAAAGCCCCAATTTTACAGCATCAAAATCAATGTTTGGACGCACAACAAGGTTTCAAGATGCAAGTCCTGATTCTTGAGCGGGTAGCATCAAAATTTGATTTTGACACACACCGTGCTCTTAGAACCTTGCTTTGGAGCTTATGCCTCAAAATCATCAGTTTCGAAGCATCAAAATTGGTGTTTGGAGGCACAAAAAGCTTTCAAGACGCAAGTCCCTATTCCGAAGCTTGTAGTGTCAAAACGTGATTTTGATGCACTTCGTGCTCTTAGAAACTTGTTTTAGGGCATGTGGCTTGAAAGCACCAGTTTTAAAACACCTAAATCAATGTTTAAAGGTACAGCAAGGTTTCAAGACACAAGTCCCAATTCGTAGAACCTCATTTCGGAGGTTGTGACTCAAAAGCCTCATTTTTGGAACATAAAGCACCAATTTTGGAGCATCAAAAGCACCAATTTTGGAGCATCAAAATCAATGTTTGGAGGCACAACAAGGTTTCAAGATGCAAGTCCTGATTCTGGAGCTAGTAGCGTCAAAATTTGATTTTGACGCACATCATGCTCTTACAACCTTGTTTTGGAGCTTATGCCTCAAAATCTGTTTTTGGTGCATCAAATTTAGTTTTGATGCACATTGTGCTCTTAGAACCCTGTTTTCAGAAATTGTGCCTCAAAAGCACCAATTTTGGAGCATCAAAATCAATGTTTGGAGGCACAACAAGGTTTCAAGATGCAAGTCCTGATTCTGGAGCTGGTAGCGTCAAAATTTGATTTTGACGCACATCATGCTCTTAGAACCTTGTTTTGGAGCTTATGCCTCAAAATCATCGGTTTCAAAGCATCAAAATTGGTGTTTGGAGGCACAACAAGCTTTCGAGATGCAAGTCCCTATTCCGAAGCCTGTAGTGTCAAAACGTGATTTTGATGTACATCGTGCTCTTAGAAACTCGCTTCAGGTCATGTGACTTGAAAGCACCACTTTCAAAACACCCAAATCAATGTTTAAAGGCACAACAAGGTTTCAAGACACAAGTCCCAATTCTTAGAACCTCATTTCGGAGGTTGTGACTCAAAAGCCTCATTTTTGGAACATAAAAATTAGTGTTTGGAGTCACAACAAGGTTTCAAGACACAAGTCCCAATTCCAAAGTGGGTAGAGACAAAATGGAATTTTGATGTACATCATCCTCTTAGAAACTCATTTCGAAGATTGTGTCTTGAAAGCCCTGATTTTGGCCAATGTTTTGAGGCACAACAACGTTTCAAGAAACAAGTCCCTATTTCGGAGCCAGTAGCATCAAAATTATATTTTGGCACACATCATTCTTTGAGAAGCACATTTCAGAGCTTGTGCCTCGAAAGACTCAGTTTTGGAGCATCAAAATCATTTTTTGGAGGCACAACAAGGTTTCAAGATGCAAGTCCTGATTCTAGAGTCAATAGCATCAAAATCTGTTTTTGGTGCACATTGTGCTCTTAGAACCTCATTTCAAAGCTTATGCCTTTAAAGCCTTGGTTTCGGATAATCAAAATCAATGTTTTGAAGCACAATAATGTTTCAAGATGCAAGCCCCTATTCTAGAGCCAGTAGCATCAAAATTCAAGTTTGATGCACATTGTGCCGTTAGAACCCTGTTTTAGAAATTGTGCCTCAAAAGCCCCAGTTTTGGAGCATCAAAATCAATTTTTGGAATCACAACAAAGTTTCAAGATGCAACTCCCGATTATAGAGTCAAGCATGAAAATATGATTTTGACACACTTCATGCTCTTAAAACCTCATTCAAAGCTTGTGCCTCAAAAGCCCCAGATTCAAAGCATCAAAATCAATGTTTTGAGGCACAAAAAGTTTTTAAGATGAAAGCCCTAATTCTAGAGCCAGTAGCATTAAAATTTAATTTTGATGCACATTGTGCTCTTAGAACCCTGTTTCAAAAATTGTGCCTCAAAAGCCCCAATTTTCGAGCATCAAAATCAATGTTCGGAGGCAAAACAAGGTTTCAAGATGAAAGTCCTAATTCTGGAGCCCGTAGCATCAAAATTTGATTTTGATGCACATCATGCTCTTAGAACCTTGTTTTGGAGCTTATGCCTCAAAATCATCGGTTTCAAAGCATCAAAATTGGTGTTTGGAGACACAACAAGATTTCGAGACGCAAGTCCCTATTCTGGAGCTTGTAGTATCAAAATGTGATTTTGATGCACATCGTGCTCTTAGAAACACATTTCGGAGCATGTGGCTTGAAAGCACCAATTTCAAAACACACCCAAATCAATTTTTAAAGGCACAACAAGGTTTCAAGACACAAGTCCCAATTCTCAAGCTGATAGCATCAAAACACCATTTTGACAAACGTGGTGTTCTTAGAACCTCATTTCGGAGGTTGTGACTCAAAAGCCTCATTTTTGAAACATAAAAATTAGTGTTTGGAGTCACAACAAGGTTTCAAGACACAAGTCCCAATTCCAAAGTGGGTAGAGTCAAAATGCAATTTTCATGTACATCATGCTCTTAGAACTTCATCTCGGAGATTGTGCCTTGAAAGCCCTGACTTTGGCCCATCAAAATCAACGTTTTGAGGCACAACAAGGTTTCCAGAAATAATTCCCTATTCCGGAGCCACTAGCGTAGAAATTCCATTTTGACGCACATCATTCTTTGAGAAGCTCATTTCAAAGCTTGTGCCTTGAAATATTCAGTTTTGGAGCATCAAAATCAATGTTTGGATGCACAACAAGGTTTCAAGATGCATGTCCTAATTCTTAGAGTCAATAGCATCAAAATCTGATTTTGGTGCACATCGTGCTCTTAGTGTTGGCATATGGACACTCCAATGAGACATTGTGTGTGATTGAAGGTTTTGTCATTGATGGCAACCTTGCAATCCTATGGCACCGGCAAGACATTATACCGACAAACCATTACTCAGGCAACCTTGCAATCCTATGGCACCGAAAAGACATTATACTGCCAAAACATTACTCAAACAAAACAATGCTTCGACATTAACAAAATCAATCTACACCGGCACCGGCACAAAAGATGTACACCAGCATAGAAGATGTACACCGTCACAGAAGGAAATATGTATACCGGCACAGAAGCCGATAGGATTTTTGATATGTAATATTTTGTTTATCATTATAAGCTGAATTGGCAAATTGTAAAATGACTCTTGTATATAAAAGAGATCATTGTAGGCATTTGTATGATATGGATAGAAAGTAATAAATAAATTATAAGGTAGACCTAATGTGCGAATTGTAGGTCAAGGGTATATGTAAAGAATAGAGCAAGAACCGGTACTGAATCTGGCATTGAAGATGCTATTGTAAAGCAGTACAAGATATTGGATTTATGTAAATCCTCATTGTAAGTCAGTGTGACTTCTTATTGAGCAGTGAGCTCTAGGCAGTTGGCCTTCCTGCATGTGCAGGCCCCTATTGTATGTAATATTCTCTTATTGGCCATTAAGTGAATATTGTGGGTCACAAATCCCACCAAGGTTTTTCCCACACCAGGTTTCCTCGTTAAACATCTTGTGTTATGCTGTTCTTTTCATGTGATGCTTTTGATTCTGTTATTTGCATTAATTCTTGCATACCAGTATACTGTTACTTTATATTCTACATGTTCAGTTTTAAGAAAATTTCATTACCGGTCAGATATTGATTCACCCCCCCCTCTCAGTATTTGTGGGAACCCTAACAATTGGTATCAGAGCTTGGTGCTCTATTTTCAGAAGTCTAACAGCTTAAGGAAGATCTTGACACCGATAAAGATGGAAAATCTGATGAAACAACATGAAGGAGCTCTTACTGACTATGATGCAAAGAAGTTGAAAAATATCAAATTAGAAGATGATTTAAAAGCAGCTCAGGACATTATTCAAGCACTTCAAGAAAATCTTACTATTACAAGAAACAAGAGAAGAGAACTTTGTGAAAAATTGCAAAATGAAAATGATGAAAGGGAATCACTAAATGATATGATAAGCAAATTGAAACAAGAGATCATAACAACAAAAAATAAAATGCAGGATATGACTATGAGATTCTGCAAAGAGATTGAGGACAGAAAGAAGAATGAAGAAGAATTGACCAGAAGACTAAGTGATGCAGCAAATGAGAACACAAGACTTAGCTATGAAAATGACATGTTGAAGACAGATCTGATGCATACTCAAAATGACTCGAATGAACTAATGAGACAAAAAGAGATCTTGGAAAGGGAATTGGAAACTACAAATCAATACAAAGAAAAATTCACGAAAAGCTCAGAAGAACTTGGTAGCTTATTGAAGAATAAAAAACCCAAAGGTGACACCTCTGGAGTTGGATTTGAAGTTGGAGAAATCTCCGGTATTGCAAATACCCAGGATCAAAGCAAACCGGTAATACCCTCTAATACTTACAAACCGACATAGGTTATGGGAAAGCCATTCAAAAAAATAATGTAACTTGTTATGCATGTAACAAGATTGGTCATATTGCTAAATTCTATAGAAGTAAAGGTACACCGGTAGATAACAGAAGTACTAGCTTGAAAGGTAAAGAAAAGGTTGAAGAGGTTAAGCAAGAATTTTCAAAACAATGGATTAGAAAAGGTGATCTAAATATTGGGGTTACTTCTCCACCGGTAGAACCAACAAATGCTTCACCGGCAGGACAGAGCAATGCTCCACCGGCAAGATGTTCTTCATCAAATTGAAGAAAATTATCTTGAGGGTTTGGCAATTTAATGACACATGTGCTATTATTCCCTCGGTCAGAGAAAAGAAGTTGAAAATCCTTCATTACCGGCAAATGAAGTTGAGTTAATACATTACCGACAAACAATTAATGTGGTAGGTAGTAGAAAAGACTTTATAAAATAAGGTTTTTGGCTCCATTTCATTTCACCATGAATTCAAACTTTCAAAGAGTGCGAAGATTTCCGAGCTAAGGCATTTCGAGCAAAGAGGCAAAGCACTTCAACAATCAATCCATCCAAAGGTAGAAAAAGGTATTTATCATCATGACATCCTCCTCTACACTTGAATTCATAGCAAACCCTATAGTAGTCGAGGTTATAAATGACCTAGGCCCGTGTTTGAGCTAGTTCCCGAGAGAGCTAAGAAAGATGACAACACAGGTGCTTTTTCCCAAATTCCAAAGGGTGTTGTTTATGCAGAAGACCCTAGAATGTATATTCATTGCAACATAGAGGAATTAGGTGATGAAGAAAACAAAAACATGTATAAATCTATTATATGTGACAATGCCGGAAATGTGAAACTTGAACATAAAATTGTTGAAACCCATTCACTGAAATCCTCTGCATTCTTGAATTTCCCAAGGAAGTGGTTAGGATAGTTCTTAGCAGGGTACATGGCTCTTTCTTTTGGCTTGACTCAGTGCATAAAATTACAAAGGTAGCTGTGAAAGCAGTAACAGGGTTACCTTCCACCGGTACCAGACCTGACAAAACCAAGAAGGTCTCCAATGACCTAGTAATGAAATTAACTGGTGCAACATCTGACAAAAGATCATTGAGGGTTAATGATGTGACCAATACAAATGTGAGATTCATTAGCATGATTCTAGGTTACAAAGCAACTCATGCAAATAGGCTTAACTCTATTTCCATTTTATGCATAAAAAGTGCTTATGAAAAAAATTGATATCTGTGAATGGTTAAAAGATGAGCTAATTGACAATTTGGCAAAAATCAAGAAAGATAAGAAAGGAACCTTTAGATTTGGAAATTTGCTTGTATGCTTAATGTTACATATAACCAAACAGGCTCCCGGTATAGGCTATAAGGATTTTGGATTCGACATACCGGTAAGAAAACAATTGTTTGACTTATTCAACAGCATGGGTGAAAACAGAGAAAAGAATATCAATGAGTATTTTCAAGCACTAAAGGTCAAAATGAATAAGAGGATTAGACTATCACAGGAAATTGTCAACAAATACAAGGACGATATATGCTTTGTAATAAAAAAGGATGAGATCTGGATGGAAGCAGTCATCGCAAGAACAATCTGGGTTACAGAGATGGGGTATGAAACAGATGACCACATAGTGGAAACTTATGCCAAAGCACTTCTGGAAGCCCCCATTGAACCAAAGGAAGACGTATTTGGTAGTGCTAAGACCATCGAAAGTGAAATTCAATGTAAAAACAAAGTAACGAAAGTTGAGGCAGTTGTGAGGAAAGGAACCAGGCAAGCAAAAGCCATAAAAGATGATCTATTAAAGAAAACCAGCATAACAAAAGAAGAGTTGGCAGCCAAACTACCTGAAACTCATCTATCACCAGTAGATACCTCCTCAGAAGGAGATATGCCAACAACTTTCAAAAGAATTGTTAGGAAAAGAGACCCCTCATCGGTATCCACTCCTTCACCTAGAAGGACAAGATAGAAGCAACAAGCTGTAAGGTCTCCAGTCAAGAAAGCCACATCTAAGAAAAAGCTGACCCCCAAAAAGAAGAAGAAGACAAACACTAACTTGGCCCCTTTTGACATATTACTGAATGAGATCACAGAGGAAGGTAAATTGGAAAACATAGGGAAAATCTACGACACCCTATCAGATGATGAGAAAGGAAATTGATGATTTGATAGCTCAGGCCAACCGGACAGTTTTTTCCACTGCACACCGGCAAATATCACTAATGGCAGGTAGAGTTACTGAAGTTTCAAAGGAAACAGAAAATGGTTGGGACATATTCTTGGTTGAAAAAGAAAAACAAGAAGAATATAGGAATCCCAAGCCCATTTTGGTATATCAAAAGGACAAAGGGAAAGGTAAAGTTGGTGAACCACCAAGTATCAAGATTAGAGACAACTTACCCCCACCTCCTTTAAATACTCCACCGATAAAAACAACAACTGTAGAAGATCAACCGGCAGCTGAGAGCATGGACACAGAGGATAATAATCCTAATCTTGAAGTCCTATATACTGTGAATGTTGATACTCAAAAAATCAACATAGTGGTAGATAAGGATACCACAGATAAATCAAAAAACAAAGAGCAACTGGCAACAAAAAATAAAGAGCAACCGACAGGAGATTTAGAGAAAAAGGTGGAATCTCGAACACAAACAAAGCAACCAACAGAGCTAAAGGCTCCAGAACAGATGCCACCGGTAAGAAATGATGCAGGAAAAATTGTTCTTGAAAAGATGGAGACACAAACAAACCTACCAGAGGTCAATACCAGCATGGTCACCTCCACCAACACTCAGTTTATTGGGTCACCATCAAATGTAATAGAGGTATTGCTTGAATCTATCAAGAAAATAACTGATTATAGCTCACAAGCCTATAAACTGATAGATGATTCAATTCCAGTTTTGAAATCAATAGCTCCCAATTGTAATATAGCCAACAAAGATTCTTTAGGCTAGTTGGATACACTTTGTAAATATATTTCTGAAAATTTTGAGCAAACAAGGGTAGAAACTGTAAAGGAAAGTGTAGAAAAAGAGAAACAAAAATTCTTTGAGGAAGGAATAAAGAAGTGTAACAGGGAATTTGAAACACTTCTACCTGAACTGTGCAATTTATTGAAAGAGTACAAAACTCAGTACAAAGATACCTGTAAGATAAACTTTTTGACCACGGATGTAGACAAAAAGATGAGCAAAGTATAGGAAGAGATCAATTAAATTGATGATAATTTTGTTAACTCACTTGATACATTATCAGTTTTTGAGGAAAAGATAACAAATTTTGAGGAAGAATTGCTCAAATTAGAAAGAGAAAAAGAGAAAATAATAAACAAGGCAAAATTTTTGAGATCTAAACTAAGTCCAAGATTGGACTATTTAGCATCTCTGCGTAAGGAAATCTCAGAGGCACTAACACAGGCAGAGCACTTGAAACATCTCACCGGTACAGTATACAAAACTGAGATAGCAATAAAGGAGAGCAAGAAGTTTATGGATGGCATAAACTTAATTTTGGGAGATATTCTTTAGATAATAACTACCCAACTACAAGGTTGAGGTTATGAATTGGTACAACTACAAAATCTACTAACCTTTGTCATTGATGCCAAAGGGGGAGTAGTAGATGAGAAAATTCAAAACACAGGGATCACATGCTTAGGGGGAGCTCTCACATTTTTGGTAACATTTTTTTTGGTCTAAACATTTTCGGATATCTTTTTGAAATTTCTCGTGAGTATTGCCATCAATGCCAAAGGGGGAGATTTTTGGCATATAGACACTTCAATGAGACATTGTGTGTGATTGAAGGTTTTGTCATTGATGGCAACCTTGCAATCCTATGGCACCGACAAGACATTATACCGGCCAAGCATTACTCAAGCAACCTTGCAATCCTATGGCACCGGCAAGACATTATACCGGCAAATCATTACTCAAACAAAACAATGCTCCGACATCAACAAAATCAATCTACACCGGAACGGGCACAGAAGATGTACACCGGCACAGAAGGAAATATGTATACTAGCACAGAGGCCGAGAAGATTTTTGATATGTAATATTTTGTTTATCATTATAAGCCGACTTGGCAAATTGTAAAATGACAATTGTATATAAAAGAGATCATTGTAGGCATTTGTATGATATGGATAGAAAGTAATAAATAAATTATAAGGTAGACCTAATGTGCGAATTGTAGGTCAAGGTTATATGTAAAGAACACAGCAAGAACCGGTACTGAATTTGGCATTGAAGATGCTATTGTAAAGCAGTACAAGATATTGGATTTATGTAAATCCTCATTGTAAGTTAGTGTGACTTCTTATTGAGCAGTGAGCTCTACGCAGTTGGCCTTCCTGCATATCCAGGCCCCTATTGTAAGTAATATTCTCTTATTGGCCAGTAAGTGAATATTGTGAGTCACAAATCCCACCTAGGTTTTTCCCACACCGAGTTTCCTCATTAAACATCTTGTGTTATGATGTTCTTTTCATGTGGATATTTTTTATTCTGTTATTTGCATTAATTCTTGCATACAGGTATACTGTTACTTTATATTTTGCATGTTCAGTTTTAAAAAAATTTCATTACCAGTCAGATATTGATCCACCCCCCCCTCTCAGTATCTGTGGGAACACTAACACTTAGAACCTCATTTCAAAGCTTGTACCTCAAAAGCCCTGGTTTCGGATCATCAAAATTAGTGTTTTGAGGCACAACAAGGTTTCAAGATTGAAGCCCCTATTCTAGAGCCAGTAGAATCAAAATTCAAGTTTGACACAAATTGTGCCCTTAGAACCCTGTTTTAGAAATTGTGCCTCAAAAGCCCCAGTTTTGGATCATCAAAATCGATTTTTGGAGTCACAACAAAGTTTCAAGATGCAAGTCCCGATTAAAGAGTCAATAGCATCAAAATCTGATTTTGGTGGACATCGTGCTCTTAAAACTTCATTCGAAGCTTGTGCCTCAAAAGCACCAGATTCAAAGCATCAAAATCAATGTTTGGAGGCTCAACAAGGTTTCAAGATGCAAGCCCCGATTATGCACATTGTGCTCTTAGAACCCTGTTTCAGAAATTGTGCCTCAAAAGCCCCAATTTTGGAGCATCAAAATCGATGTTTGAAGACACAACCAAGTTTCAAGATGCAAGTCCTGATTCTATTGTCGGTAGCATCAAAATTTGATTTTGATGCACATCGTGCTCTTAGAACCTTGTTTCAGAGCTTATGCCTCAAAATCATCAGTTTCGAAGCATAAAAATTGGTGTTTGGAGGCAAAACAAGCTTTCCAGATGCAAGTCCGTATTCCGGAGCCTGTAGTGTCAAAACGTGATTTTGATGCACATCGTGCTCTTAGAAACTCGTTTCAGAGCATGTGGCTCGAAAGCACTAGTTTCAAAACACCCAAATCAATGTTTAAAGGCACAACAAGGTTTCAAGACACAAGTGTCAATTCTCAAGCTGATAGCATCAAAACATGATTCAGAACCTCATTACGAAGCTTGTGCATCAAAAGCCCTAGTTTCGGAACATCAAAATCAATGTTTTGAGGCACAACAAGGTTTCAAGATGCAAGCCCCTATTCTAGAGCCAATAGCATCAAAATTCAAGTTTGATGCACATCGTGCCCTTAGAACCCTGATTTAGAAATTGTGCCTCAAAAGCCCCAGTTTTGGAGCATCCAAATTGATTTTTGGAGTCACAACAAAGTTTCAAGATGCAAGTCCCCATTATAGAGTCAATAGCATCAAAATCTAATTTTGGCGCACATCGTGCTCTTAAAACCTCATTCGAAGCTTGCACCTCAAAAGCCCCAGATTCAGAGAATCAAAATCAATGTTTTGAGGCACAACATGGTTTCAAGATGCAAGCCCAGATTCTAGAGCCAGTAGCATCAAAATTTAATTTTCATGCACATTGTGCTCTTAGAACCCTATTTCAGTAATTGTGCCTCAAAAGCCGCAATTTTGGAGCATCAAAATCGATGTTTGGAGGCACAACAAGGTTTCAAGATGCAAGTCTTGATTCTGGAGCCGGTAGCATCAAAATTTGATTTTGACATACGACGTGCTCTTAGAACCTCATTTCGAAGGGTGTGACTCAAAAGCCTCATTTTTGGAACATAAAACTTAGTTTGGAGCTTATGTCTCAAAATCATCGGTTTCGAAGCGTCAAAATTGGTGTTTGGAGGCACAACAAGCTTTCGAGATGCAAGTCCCTATTCCAGAGCCTGTAGTGTCAAAACATGATTTTGATGCACATCGTGCTCTTAGAAACTCATTTTGGAGCATGTGGCACGAAAGTACTAGTTTCAAAACACCCAAATCAATGTTTAAAGGCACAACAAGGTTTCAAGACACAAGTCCCAATTCTCAAGCTCATAGCATCAAAACACGATTTTGACAACCTTGTTGTGTCTCCAAACATCAATTTTGATGCTCCAAAATTGGGGCTTTTGAGGCACAATTTCTTAAACAGGGTTCTAAGAGCACAATGTACATCAAAAGTAAATTTTGATGCTATTGGCTCTAGAATCGAGGCTTGCATCTTGAAACCTTGTTGTGCCTCAAAACATTGATTTTGATGCTCTAAATCTGGGGCTTTTTAGGCACAAGCTTTGAATGAGGTTTTAAGAGCACGATGTGTGCCAAAATCAGATTTTGACACTATTGACTCCATAATCGGGACTTGCATCTTGAAACTTTGTTGTGACTCCAAAAATCGATCTTCATGCTCCAAAACAAAGGCCTTTGAGGCACAATTTCTAAAACAAGGTTCTAAGGGCACAATGTGCATCAAACTTGAATTTTGATGCTATTGAAACCTTGTTGTGCCTGAAAACACTGATTTTGATAATCCAAAACCAAGGTTTTTGAGGCACAGGCTTTGAATTGAGGTTCTAAGAGGATGATGTGCACCAAAATCAGATTTGGATGCTATTGACTCTAGAATCAAGACTTGCAACTTGAAACCTTGTTGTGCCTGCAAGCATTGATTTTGATGCTCCAAAACTGAGCCTTTCGAGGCACAAGCTCTAAAATGACTTTCTCTAAGAATGATGTGTGTCAAAATGGAATTTTGAAGCTATTGGCTCCAAAATAGGGACTTGTTTCTTAAAACCTTGTTGTGCTTCAAAACGTTGATTTTGATTTGCCAAAATCAGGGCTTTCAAGGCACAATCTCCAAAATGAGGTTCTACGAGCATGATGTACATCAATATTGCATTTTGACTCTACCCACTCTAGAATTGGGACTTGTGTCTTGAAACCTTGTTTTGACTCCAAAAACTTATTTTTATGTTCCAAAAATGAGGCTTTTGAGTCACAACCTCTGAAAAAAGGTTCTAAGATCACCGCGTTTGTCAAAATTGTGTTCTGATGCTATCAGCTCGAGAATTGGGACTTGTGTCTTGAAACCTTGTTGTTCCTTTAAACATTGATTTGGGTGTTTTGAAAATGGTACTTTTAACCACATCCTCCGAAATGAGTTTCTAAGAGCATGATGTGCATCAAAATCATGCTTTGACATTACAAGATCCGGAATAGGGACTTGCGTCTCGAAAGTTTGTTGTGCCTCCAAAAACCAATTTTGACGCTTCGAAACCGATGATTTTGAGGCATAAGCTCCAAACTAATTTTTATGTTCCAAAAATGAGGCTTTTGAGTCACAACCTTCGAAATGAGGTTCTAAGAGCATGTCGTGCGTCAAAATCAAATTTTGATGCTACAGGCTCTAGAATCAGGACTTGCATCTTGAAACCTTGTTGTGCCTCCAAACATCGATTTTGATGCTCCAAAATTGGGGCTTTTGAGGCACAATTTCTTAAACAGGGTTCTAAGAGCACAAGGTGCATCAAAATTAAATTTTCATGCTACTGGCTCTAGAATCGAGGCTTGCATCTTGAAAATTTGTTGTGCCTCAAAATATAGATTTTGATGCTCTGAATCTGGGGCTTTTGAGGCACAATCTTCGAATGGGGTTTTAAGAGCACGATGTGCGCCAAAATCAGATTTTGACGCTATTGACTCTATAATCGAAACTTGCATCTTGAAACTTTGTTGTGACTCCAAACACTAATTTCTATGTTCCAAAAATGAGGCTTTTGAGTCACAACCTCCGAAATGAGGTTCTAAGAACACCACGTTTGTCAAAATCGTGTTTTGATGCTATCAGCTTGAGAATTGGGACTTGTGTCTTGAAAACTTGTTGTGCCTTTAAACATTGATTTGGGTGTTTTGAAATTGGTGCTTTCAAGCCACATGCTCTGAATCGAGTTTCTAAGAGCACGATGTGCATCAAAATCACGTTTTAACACTACAGGCTACGTAATAGGGACTTGCATCTCGAAAGCTTGTTGTGACTCCAAACACGAATTTTGATGCTTCGAAATTGATGATTTTGAGGCATAAGCTCCAAAACAAGGGTCTAAGAGTACGATGTGCGTCAAAATCAAATTTTGATGCTACCAGCTCCAGAATCAAGACTTGCATCTTGAAACCTTGTTGTGCCTTCAAACATCGATTTTGATGCTCCAAAATTGGGGCTTTTGAGGCACCATTTCTGAAACAGTGTTCTAAGAGGACAATGTGCATCAAAATTAAATTTTGATGCTACTGGCTCCAGAATCGGGGCTTGCATCTTGAAACCTTGTTGTGCCTCAAAACATTGATTTTGATGCTCTGAATCTAGGGCTTTTGAGGCACAAGCTTCGAATGAGGTTTTAAGAGCATGATGTGCGCCAACATCATATTTTGACGCTATTCACTCTATAATCGGGACTTGCATCTTGAAACATTGTTGTGACTCCAAAAACCGATTTTGATGCTCCAAAACTGGGGCTTTTGAGGCACAAATATGTTTGGAGGCACAACAAGGTTTCAAGATGCAAGTCCTAATTCTAGAGTCAATAGCATCAAAATCTTATTTTGGTGCACATCGTGCTCTTAGAACCTCATTTCAAAACTTGTGCCTCAAAAGCCCTAGTTTCGGATCATCAAAATTAGTGTTTTGACTCACATAAAGGTTTTAGTAGCATCAAAATTCAAGTTTGATGCACATTGTTTCCTTAGAACCCTGTTTTAGTAATTTTGCCTCAAAAGCCCTAGTTTTGGAGCATCAAAATCGATTTTCGGAGTCACAACAAAGTTTCAAGATGCAAGTCCCAATTATAGAGTCAATAGCATCAAAATCTAATTTTGGCGCACTTCATGCTCTTAAAACCTCAATCGAAGCTTGTGCCTCAAAAGCCCTAGATTCAGAGCATCAAAATCAATGCTTTGAGGCACAACAAGGTTTCAAGATGCAAGCCCCAATTCTAGAGCCAGTAGCATCAAAATTTAATTTTGATGCACATTGTGCTCTTAGAACCCTGTTTCAGAAATTGTGCCTCAAAAGCGCCAATTTTGGAGCATCAAAATTGATGTTGGGAGGCACAACAAGGTTTCAAGATGCAAGTCCTGATTCTCGAGCCGGTAGCATCAAAATTTGATTTTGACACACATCATTCTCTTAGAACCTTGTTTTGGAGTTTATGCCTCAAAATCATCGGTTTCAAAGCATCAAAATTTGTGTTTTGAGCTACAACAAGATTTCGAGATGCAAGTCGCTATTCTGGAGCTTGTAGTGTAAAAACATGATTTTGATGCACATCAAAATCAGTGTTTTGATGCACAACAAGGTTTAACTAGCATCAAAATTCAAGTTTGATGCACATTGTCCCCTTGGAACCCTATTTTAGAAATTTTACCTCAAAAGCCCCAGTTTTGGAGCATCAAAATTGATTTTTGGTGTCACAACAAAGTTTGAAGATCCAAGTCCTGATTATAGAGTCAATAGCATCAAAATATGATTTTGGCGCACATCGTGCTCTTAAAACCTCATTCGAAGCTTGTGCCTCAAAAGGGCCAGATTCAGAGCATCAAAATCAATGTTTTGAGGCACAACAAGGTTTCAAGATGCAATCCCTGATTCTAGAGCCAGTACCATCAAAATTTGATTTTGATGCACATTGTGCTCTTAGAACCCTATTTCAGAAATTGTGCCTCAAAAGCCCCAATTTTGGAGCATCAAAATCGATGTTTGGAGGCACATTAAGCTTTCCAGATGCAAGTCCCTATTCCAGATCCTGTAGTGTCAAAACGTGATTTTGATGCACATCGTGCTCTTAGAAACTCATTTCGGAACATGTGACTCGAAAGCACCAGTTTCAAAACACCCAAATCAATGTTTAAAGGCACAACAAGTTTTCAAGACACAAGTCCCAATTCTGGAGCTGATAGCACCAAAACACAATATTGACAAATGTGGTGTTCTTAGAACCTCATTTCGGAGGTTGTGACTCAAAAGCCTCATTTTTCAAACATAAAAATTAGTGTTTGGAGTCACAACAAGGTTTCAAGACACAGGTCCCAATTCCAGAGTGGGTAGAGACAAAATGGAATTTTGATGTACATTATGCTCTCAGAACCTCATTTCGTAGATTGTGCCTTGAAAGTCCTGATTTTGGCACATCAAAATCAATGTTTTAAGGCACAACAAGGTTCCAAGAAACAAGTCCCTATTCCAGAGCCAATAGCGTCGAAATTTCATTTTGACACACATCATTCTTTGAGAAACTCATTTTAGAGATTGTGCCTCGAAAGACTCAATTTTGGAGCATCAAAATCAATGTTCGGAGGAACAACAAGATTTTAAGATGCAAGTCCTGATCATAGAGTCAATAGCATCAAAATCTGATTTTGGCGCACATCGTGCTCTTAAAACCTCATTCGAAGCTTGTGCCTCAAAAGCCCCAGATTGAGAGCATCAAAATCAATTTTTTGAGGCACAACAAGGTTTCAAGATGCAAGCCCCGATTCTAGAGCCAGTAACATGAAATTTTGATTTTGAGGCATAAGCTCCAAAACAAGAATCTAAGAGCACGATGTGTGTCAAAATCAAATTTTGACGCTACTGGCTCTAGAATCAGGACTTGCATCTTGAAACCTTGTTGTGCCTCCAAACATCGATTTTGATGCTCGAAAACTAGGGCTTTTCGGGCACAATTTCTGAAACAGGGTTCTAAGACCACAATGTGTCAAAATTAAATTTTGATTCTACTGGCTCTAGAATCGGGGCTTGCATCTTGAAACCTTGTTGTGCCTCGAAACATTGATTTTGATGCTCTAAATTTGTGGCTTTTGAGGCACAAGCTTTGAATGAGGTTTTAAGAGCACGATGTGCGCCAAAATCAGTTTTTGCTGCTATTGATTCTATAATCGGGACTTGCATCTTGAAACTTTGTTGTGACTCCAAAAATCAATTTTGATGCTCCAAAACTAAGGTTTTTGATGTACTATTTCTAAAACAGGGTTCTAAGGGCACAATGTGCATCAAACTTGAATTTTGATGCTACTGAAACCTTGTTGTGCCTCAAAACACTGATTTTGATGATCTGAAACCATGTCTTTTGAGGCACAAGCTTTGAAATGAGGTTCTAAGAGCGCGATGTGCACCAAAATTAGATTTTGATGCGATTGACTCTAGAATCAGGACTTGCATCTTGAAACCTTGTTGTGCCTCCAAAAATTGATTTTGATACTCCAAAACTGAGTCTTTCGAGGCACAAGCTCTGAAATGACCTTCTCAAAGAATGATGTGCGTCAAAATGGCATTTTAATGCTACTGGCTCCAGAATTGGGACTTGTTTCTCTAAACCTTGTTGTGCCTCAAAACATTGATTTTGATGTACCAAAATTAGGGCTTTCAAGGCACAATCTCAGAAATGAGATTCTAAGAGGATGATGTATATCAAAATTGCATTTTGACTCTACCCACTCTAGAAATGGGACTTGTGTCTTGAAACCTTGTTGTGACTCCAAACACTAATTTTTATGTTCCAAAAATGACGCTTTTGAGTCACAACCTCCGAAATGAAGTTCTAAGAACACCATGTTTGTAAAAATCATGTTTTGATGCTATCAGCTTGAGATTCGGGATATGTATCTTGAAACCTTGTCATCACTTTAAACATTGATTTGGGTGTTTTGAAACTGGTACTTTTGAGCCACATGCTCCGAAATGAGTTTCTAAGAGCACGATGTGCATCAAAATCTGATTTTGGTGCACATCGTGCTCTTAGAACCTTATTTCGAAGCTTGTGTCTCAAAAGCCTTGGTTTCGGATCATCAAAATCAATGTTTAAAGGTACAACAAGGTTTCAAGACACAAGTCCGATTTCTCAAGCTGATAGCATCAAAACGTGATTTTGACAAACATGGTGTTCTTAGAATGAGGTTGTGACTCAAAAGCCTCATTTTTGGAACATCAAAAATTAGTGTTTGGTGTCACAACAAGGTTTCAAGACACAAGTCCCAATTACAGAGTGGGTAGAGTCAAAATGCAATTTTGATATACATCATGCTCTTCGAACCTCATTTCGAAGCTTGTGCCTCAAAAGCCCTGCTTTCGGATCATCAAAATCAGTGTTTTGAAGCACAATAAGGTTTCAAGATGCAAACCCCTATTCTAGAGCCAGTAGCATCAAAATTCAAGTTTGATGCACATTGTGCCCTTACAACCTTGTTGTGCCTTTAAACATTGATTTGAATGTTTTGAAACTGGTGCTTTCGAGCCACATGTTCCGAAATGAGTTTCTAACAGCACGATGTGCATCAAAATCATATTTTGACACTACAGGCTCCGGAATAGGGAATTGCGTCTTGAAAGTTTGTTGTGCCTCCAAAAACCAATTTTGATGCTTCGAAACCGATGATTTTGAGGCATGAGCTGCAAAACAAGGTTCTAAGAGAATGATGTGCGTCAAAATCAAATTTAGACGCAACCGGCTCAAGAATCAGGACTTTCATCTTGAAATCTTGTTGTGCCTCGAAACATCGATTTTGATTCTCCAAAATTGGGGCTTTTGAGGCACAATTTCTAAAACGGGGTTCTAAGAGAAGAATGTGCATCAAAATTAAATTTTGATGCTACTGGCTCTAGAATCGGGGCTTGCATCTTTAAACCTTGTTCTGCATCAAAACATTGATTTTGATGCTCTGAATCTGGGGCTTTTGAGGCAGAAGCTTCGAATGAGGTTTTAAGAGCACGATGTGCGCCAAAATTATATATTCATGCTATGACTCTATAATCGAGACTTGCATATTGAAACTTTGTTGCGACTACGAAAATTGATTTTGATGCTCCAAAACTGAGGCTTTTGAGGCATAATTTCTAAAATAGGGTTCTAAGGGCACAATGTGCATCAAACTTGAATTTTGATGCTACTGGATCTAGAATAGGGGCTTGCATCTTGAAATCATGTTTTGACACTACAGGCTCTGGAATAGGGACTTGTGTCTCGAAAGCTTGTTGTGCATCCAAACACCAATTTTGATGCTTCGAAATCGATGATTTTGAGGCATAAGCTCCCAAATAAGGTTCTAAGAGCACGATGTGCGTCAAAATCAAATTTTGATGCTACTGGCTCCAAAATCAGGACTTGCATCTTGAAACCTTGTTGTTCCTCCAAACATCGATTTTGATGCTCCAAAATTGGGGCTTTTGAGGCAAAATTTCTAAAACAGGGTTCTAAGAGCACAATATGCATCAAAATTAAATTTTGATGCTACTGGCTCTAGAATCGGGGCTTGCATCTTGAAACATTGATTTTGATGCTCTTTATTTGGGGCTTTCGAGGCACAAGCTTCGAATGAGGTTTTAAGAGCACGATGTGCGCCAAAATCAGATCTTGATGCTATTGACTCTATAATCGAGACTTGCATCTTGAAACTTTGTTGTGACTTCAAAAATTGATTTTGATGCTCCAAAACTGAGGCTTTTGAGGCAAAATTTCTAAAACAGGGTTCTAAGGGCACAATGTGCATCAAACTTGAATTTTGATGATACTGGCTCTAGAATAGGGGCTTGCATCTTGAAACCTTCTTGTGCCTCAAAACACTGATTTTGATGATCCGAAACCAGGGCTTTTGAGGCACACAAGCTTCGAAATGAGGTTCTAAGAGCAGAATGTGCACCAAAATCATATTTTGATGCTATTGACTCTAGAATCAGGATTTGCAACTTGAAACCTTGTTGTGCCTCCAAATATTGATTTTGATGCTCCAAAACTGAGTCTTTCGAGGCACAAGCTCTAAAATGAGCTTCTCAAAGAATGATGTACGTTAAAATGGAATTTTGACGCTACTGGCTGTGGAATAGGGACTTGTTTCTTGAAACCTTGTTGTGTTTGAAAACATTGATTTTGATGTGCCAAAATTAGGGCTTTCAAGGCACAATCTCCGAAATGAGGTTCTAAGAGCATGATGTACATCAAAATTGCATTTTGACTCTACGCACTCTACAATTGGGGCTTGTGTCTTGAAACCTTTATGTGACTCCAAACACCTCATGTTCCAAAAATGAGGCTTTCGAGTCACAACCTCCGAAATGAGGTTCTAAGAACACCACATTTGTCAAAATCGTGTTTTGAGACTAGCAGCTTGAGAATTGGGACTTGTGTCTTAAAACCTTATTGTGCCTTTAAACATTCATTTGGGTGTTTTCGAACTGGTTCTTTCGAGCCACATGCTCCGAAATGAGTTTCTAGGAGCACGATGTGCATCAAAATCACATTTTTACAATACAGGCTTTGGAATAGGGACTTGCGTCTTGAAAGCTTGTTGTGCCTCCAAACACAAATTTTGATGCTTTGAAACCGATGATTTTTAGGCATAAGCTCCAAAACAAGGTCCTAAGAGCACAGTGTGCATCAAAATAGAATTTTGACGCTATCGGCTCGAGAATCAGGACTTGCATCTTGAAACCTTGTTGTGCCTCCAAACATCGATTTTGATGCTCCAAAATTGGGGCTTTTGAGGCACAATTTCTGAAACAGTGTTCTAAGAGCACAACGTGCATCAAAATTAAATTTTGATTCTACTAGCTCTAGAACCAGGGCTTGCATCTTGTAACCTTGTTGTGCCTCAAAACATTGATTTTGATGCTCTGAATCTAGGGCTTTTGAGGTACAAGCTTCGAATGATGTTTTAAGAGCACGATGTGTGCCAAAATCAGATTTTGACACTATTGACTCTATAATCGGATCTTGCATCTTGAAAGTTTGTTGTGACTCCAAAAATTGATTTTGATGCTCCAAAACTGAGGCTTTTGAGGCAAAATTTCTAAAATAGGGTTCTAAGGGCATAATGTTCATCAAACGTGAATTTTGATGATCGGAAACCAGGGCTTTTGAGGCACAAGCTTCGAAATGAGGTTCTAAGAGGACGATGTGCACCAAAATAAGATTTTGATGCTATTCACTCTAGAATAAGGACTTGCATCTTGAAACTTTGTTGTGCCTCCAAACATTGATTTTGATGCTCCAAAACTGAGTCTTTCGAGGCACAAGCTCTGAAATGAGCTTCTCAAAGAATGATGCAACTGGCTCCAGAATAGGGACTTTTTTCTTGAAACCTTGTTGTGCCTCAAAACATTGATTTTGATGTGCCAAAATCAGGGCTTTCAAGGCACAATATCCGAAATGAGGTTTTAAGAGCATGATGTACATCAAAATTGCATTTTGACTCTACCCCCTCTGGAATTGGGACTTGTGCCTTGAAAGCTTGTTGTGACTCCAAACACTAATTTTTATGTTCCAACAATGAGGCTTTTGAGTCACAACCTCCAAAATGAGGTTCTAAGAACACCACGTTTGTCAAACTCGTGTTTTGATGCTTTCAGCTTGAGAATTGGGACTTGTGTCTTGAAACCTTGTTGTACCTTTAAATATTGATTTGCGTGTTTTGAAATTGGTGCTTTGGAGCCACATGCTCCGAAATGAGTTTCTAAGAGCACAATGTGCATCAAAATAACGTTTTGACACTATAGGCTACGGAATAGGGACTTGCATCTTGAAAGCTCGTAATGAGGTTCTAAGAGAATGATTTGCACCAAAATCAAATTTTGATGTTATTGACTCCAGAATCAGGACTTGCATCGTGAAACCTTGTTGTGCCTCCAAACATTGATTTTGATGCTCCAAAACTGAGTCTTTCGAGGCACAAGCTCTGAAATGAGCTTCTCAAAGAATGATATGAGTCAAAATGGAATTTTGACGTTACTATTTCCGGAATAAGGTCTTGTTTCTTGAAACTTTGTTGTGCCTCAAAACATTGATTTTGATGTGCCAAAATCAGGGCTTTGAAGCCACAATCTCCGAAACGAGTTTCTAAGAGCATGATGTGTATCAAAATCATATTTTGACACTCCAGGCTCCGAAATAGGGACTTGCGTCTCGAAAGCTTGTTGTGCGAGACACCAATTTTGATGGTTTGAAACCGATGATTTTGAGGCATAAGCTCCAAACTAATTTTTATGTTCCAAAAATGAGGCTTTTGAGTCACAACCTCCGAAATGAGGTTCTAAGAGCACGATGTGCGTCAAAATCAAATTTTGATGCTATTGGCTCTAGAGTCAAGACTTGCATTTAAAAACCTTGTTGTGCCTCAAAAAATCGATTTTGATGCTCCTAAATTGGGGCTTTTGAGGCACAATTTTTTAAACAGGTTTCTAAGAGCATAAGGTGCATCAAAATTAAATTTTGATGCTACTGGCTCTAGAATCGGGGCTTGCATCTTGAAAATTTGTTGTGCCTCAAAATATTGATTTTGATGCTCTGAATCTGGGGCTTTTGAGGCACAAGCTTCGAATGAGGTTTTAAGACCACGATGTGCGCCAAATCATATTTTGAGGCACAATGTGCATCAAACTTGAATTTTGATACTACTGGCTCTAGAATAGGGTCTTGCATCTTGAAACCTTGTTGTGCCTCAAAACACTAATTTTGTTGACCTGAAACCAGGGCTTTTGAGGCACAAGTTTCGAAATGAGGTTCTAAGAGCACGATGTGTACCAAAATCAAAATTTGATGATCTTGACTATAGAATCAGGACTTGCATCTTAAAACCTTGTGTTGCCTCCAAATATTGATTTTGATGCTCCAAAACTGAGTCTTTCGAGCCACAACCTCTGAAATGAGCTTCTCAAAGAATGATGTGCGTCAAAATGGAATTTTGACGCTACTGGCTCCAAAATAGGGACTTGTTTGTTTAAACCTTGTTGTGCCAAAATCAGAGCTTTCAAGGTACAATCTCTGAAATGAGGTTTTAAGAGCATGATGTACATCAAAATTGCATTTCGACTCTACCCACTCTGGAATTGGGACTTGTGTCTTGAAACCTTGTTGGGACTCCAAACACTAATTTTTATGTTCCAAAAATGAGGCTTTTGAGTCACAACCTCCGAAATGAGGTTCTAAGAACACCACGTTTGTCAAAATCGTGTTTTGATGCTATCAACTTGAGAATTGGGACTTGTGTCTTGAAACCTTGTTGTGCCTTTAAACATTGATTTGGGTGTTTTGAAACTGGTGCTTTCGAGCCACATGCTCTGAAACAAGTTTCTAAGACCACGATGTGCATCAAAATCACGTTTGGACATTACAGGCTACGTAATAGGGACTTGCATCTCAAAAGCTTGTTGTGCATCGAAAAACTCAGTTTTGGAGCATCAAAATCAATGCTTGAAGGCACAACAAGGTTTCAAGATGCAAGTCCTGATTCTAGAGTCAATAGCATCAAAATCTGATTTCGGCGCACATCATGCTCTTAAAACCTCATTTTGAAGCTTGTGCCTCAAAAGCCCTGGTTTCGGATCATCAAAATCAGTGTTTTGAGGCACAACAAGGTTTCAAGATACAAGCCCCTATTCTAGAGTCAGTAGCATCAAAATTCAAGTTTGATGCACATTGTGCCCTTAGAACCTTGTATTAGAAACTGTGCCTCAAAAGCCGCAGTTTTGGAGCATCAAAACCGATTTTTGGAGTCACAACAAAGTTTCAAGATGCAAGTCTCGATTATAGAGTCAATAGCGTCAAAATCTAATTTTGTCGCACATCGTGCTCTTAAAACCTCATTCGAAGCTTGCCTCAAAAGCCTCAGATTCAAAGCATCAAAATCAATGTTTTGAGGCACAACAAGGTTTCAAGATGCAACGCCCGATTTTAGAGCTAGTAGCATAAAAATTTAATTTTGATACACTTTGTGCTCTTAGAACCCTATTTCAGAAATTGCGCCTCAAAAGCCCCAATTTTGGAGCATCAAAATCGATGTTTAGAGGCACAACAAGGTTTCAAGATGCAAGTCTTGATTCTGGAGCCGGTACCATCAAAATTTAATTTTGATGCTCACTGTGCTCTTAGAACCTAGTTTTGGAGCTTATGCCTCAAAATCATCAGTTTGAAAGCATGAAAATTGGTGTTTGGAGGCACAACAAGCTTTTGAGACGCAAGTCCCTATTCTTGAGCCTGTAGTGTCAAAACGCGATTTTGATGCACATCGTGCTCTTAGAAACTCATTCCGGAGCATGTGGCTCGAAAGTTGCAATTTCAAAACACCTAAATCCATGTTTAAAGGCACAACAAGGTTTCAAGAAACAAGTCCCAATTCTCAAGCTCAGATAGCATCAAAACACGATTTTGACAAACATGGTGTTCTTAGAACCTCATTTCGGAGGTTGCCACTGAAAAGCGTCATTTTTGGAACATAAAAATTAGTGTTTGGAGTCACAACAAGGTTTCAAGACACAAGTCCCAATTCCAGAGTGGGTAGAGTCAAAATGCAATTTCGATGTACATCATGCTCTTTTTGATGCACATCATTCTTTGAGAAGCTCATTTAAGAGCTTGTGCCTCAGAAGACTCAGTTTTGGAGCATCAAAATAAATGTTTGGAGGCACAACAAGGTTTCAAGATGCAAGTCCTGATTCTAGAGTCAATAGCATCAAAATATAATTTTGGTGCACATCGTGCTCTTAGAACCTCATTTTGAAGCTTGTGCTTCAAAAGCCTTGGTTTGGGATCATCAAAATCAGTGTTTTAAGGCACAACAAAGTTTCCGTAGCATCAAAATTCAAGTTTGATGCACATTGTGCCCTTAGAACATTGTTTTATATATTTTGCCTCAAAAGCCCCTGTTTTGGAGCATCAAAATCGATTTTTGGAGGAACAACAAAGTTTCAAAATGCAAGTCCCGATTATAGATTCAATAGCTTCAAAATCTGATTTTGGCGCACATCATGCTCTTAAAACCTCATTCGAGGCTTGTACGTCGAAAGCCTTAGATTACGAGCATCAAAATCATAGTTTTGAGGCACAACAAGGTTTCAAGATGCAAGCCCCGATTCTAGAGCTAGTAGCATCAAAATTTAATTTTGATGCACATTGTGCTCTTAGAACCCTATTTTAGAAATTGTGCCTGAAAAGCCCCAATTTTGGAGCATCAAAATCAATGTTTGGAGGCACAACAAGGTTTCAAGATGCAAGTCCTGATTCTGGAGCCAGTACGGTCAAAATTTGATTTTGACGCACATCGTGCTCTTAGAACCTTGTTTTGGAGCATCAAAATTGGTGTTTGGAGGCACAACAAGCTTTCAAGATGCAAGTCCCTATTTTGACAAACGTGGTGTTCTTAGAACCTCATTTCAGAGGTTGTGACTCAAAAGGCTCATTTTTGTAACATAAAAATTAGTGTTCGGTGTCACAACAACGTTTCAAGACAAAAGTCCCAATTCCAGAGTGGGTAGAGTCAAAATGTAATTTTGATGTACATCATGCTCTTAGAACCTCATTTCGGAGATTGTGCCTTGAAAGCCCTGATTTTGGCACATCAAAATCAATGTTTTGAGGCACAACAAGGTTTCAAGAAAAAAATCCCTATTCCAGAGCCAGTTGCATCAAAATTCCATTTTGACGCACATCATTCTTTGAGAAGCTCATTTCAGAGCTTGTGCCTCGAAAGACTCAGTTTTGGAGCATCAAAATCAATGTTTGGATGCACAACAAGGTTTCAAGATGCAAGTCCTAATTTTAGAGTCAATAGCATCAAAATCTGATTTTGGTGCACATTGTGCTCTTAGAACCTCATTTCAAAGCTTGTGCCTCAAAATCCCTGGTTACGGATGATCAAAATCAGTGTTTTGAGGCACAACAAGGTTTCAAGATGCAAACCGCTATTATAGAGCCAGTAGCATCAAAATTCATGTTTGATGCACATTGTGCGCTTCGAACCCTATTTCAGAAATTGTGCCTCTAAAACCCCAATTCTGGAGCATCAAAATCGATGTTTGGAGGCACAACAAGGTTTCAAGATGCAAGTCCTGATTTTGGAGCCGATAGCGTTAAAATTTTATTTTGACGCACATTATGCTCTTAGAACTTTGTTTTGGAGCTTATCCCTCAAAATAATTGGTTTCGAACCTCATTTCAAAGCTTGTGCCTCACAAGCCCTGGTTTTGGATCATCAAAATCAATGTTTTGAGGCACAATAAGGTTTCAAGATACAAGCCCCTATTCTAGAGCCAGTAGCATCAAAATTCAAGTTTCATGCACATTGTGCCCCTAGAACCCTGTTTTAAAAATTGTGCCTCAAAAGCCCCAGTTTTGGAGCATCAAAATCGATTTTTGGAGTCACAACAAATTTTCAAGATGCAAGTCCCGATTATAAAGTCAATAGCGTCAAAATATGATTTTGGCGCACATTGTGCTCTTAAAACCTCATTCGAAGCTTGTGCCTCAAAAGCCCCAGATTCAGAGTATCAAAGTCAATGTTTTGAGGAACAACAAGGTTTCAAGAAGCAAGCCCCCATTCTAGAGCCAATAGCATCAAAATTTAATTTTGATGCACGTTGTACTCTTAGAAACCTGTTTCAGAAATTGTGCCTCAAAAGCCCCAATTTTGGAGCATCAAAATCGATGTTTGGAGGCACAACAAGGTTTCAAGATGTAAATCTTGATTCTGGAGCCGGTAGGGTCAAAATTTGATTTCGATGCACATCGTGCTCCTAGAACCTTGTTTTGGAGCTTATGCCTCAAAATCATCGCTTTCAAACCTCATTTCGAAGCTTGTGCCTCTCAAGCCCTGGTTTCGGATCATCAAAATCAGTGTTTTGAGGCACAACAAGGTTTCAAGATACAAGCCCCTATTCTAGAGCCAGTAGTATCAAAATTCAAGTTTGATGCACATTGTGCCCTTAGAACCCTGTTTTAGAAATTGTGCCTCAAAAGCCCCAGTTTTGGAGCATCAAAATCGATTTTTGGAGTCACAACAAAGTTTCAAGATGCAAGTCCCGATTATAGAGTCAATAGCATCAAAATCTGATATCGGTGCACATCGTGATCTTAAAACCTCATTCGAAGCTTGTGCTTCAAAAGCGCACAATTTTGAAAAACATGGTCTTCTTAGAACCCCATTTCGGAGGTTGCCACTCAAAAGCCTCATTTTTGGAACATAAAAATTAGTGTTTGGAGTCACAAAAAGGTTTCAAGACACAAGTCCCAATTCCAGAGTGGGTAGAGGCAAAATGCAATTTTGATGTACATCATGCTCTTAGAACCTCATTTCAGATATTCTGCTCTGAAAGCCCTAATTTTGGCACATCAAAATCAATGTTTTGAGGCACAACAACGTTTCAAGATGCAAGCCTCGATTCTAGAGCGCGTAGTATCAAAATTTAATTTTGATGCAGATTGTGCTCTTAGAACCCTGTTTCAGAAATTGTGCCTCAAAAGCCCCAATTTTGGAGCATCAAAATTGATGTTTGGAGGCACAACAAGGTTTCAAGATGCAAGTCCTGATTTTGGAGCTGGTAGCGTCAAAATTTGATTTTGATGCACGATGTGCTCTTAGAACCTCATTTCGGAGGTTGTGACTCAAAAGACTCATTTTTGGAACATAAAAATTAGTTTGGAGCTTATGCCACAAAATCATCGGTTTCGAAGCGTCAAAATTGGTGTTTGGAGGCACAACAAGCTTTCGAGACGTAAGTCCCTATTCTAGAGCCTGTAGTGTCGAAATTCCATTTTGACGCACATCATTCTTTGAGAACCTCATTTCAAAGCTTGTGCCTCAAAAGCCCCAGTTTTGGAGCACCAAAATATATTATTGGAGTCACAACAATGTTTCAAGATCCAAGTCCCGATTATAGAGTCAATAGCGTCAAAATCTGATTTTGGCGGACATCGTGCTCTTAAAACCTCATTCGAAGCTTGTGCCTCAAAAGCCCTAGATTCAGAGCATCAAAATCAATGTTTTGAGGCACAACAAGGTTTCAAGATGCAAGCCCCAATTCTAGAGCCAGTAGAATCAAAATTTAATTTTGATGCACATTGTGCTCTTAGAACCCTGTTTTCAGAAATTGTGCCTCAAAAGCCCCAATTTTGTAGCATCAAAATCAATGTTTGGAGGCACAACAAGGCTTCAAGATTCAAGTCCTGATTCTGGAGCTGGAGGCATCAAAATTTGAGTTTGATGCACATCATGCTCTTAGAACCTTGTTTTGGATCTTATGCCTCAAAATCATCGGTTTCAAAGCATCAAAATTGGTGTTTGGAGGCACAACAAGCTTCCGAAGCCTGTAGTGTCAAAACGTGATTTTGATGCACATCGTGCTCTTGGAAACTCGCTTCGGAGCATGTGACTCGAAAGCACCAGTTTCAAAACACCCAAATCAATGTTTAAAGGCATAACAAGGTTTCAAGACACAAGTCCCAATTCTCGAGCTGATAGCATCAAAACATGATTTTGACAAACGTGGTGTTCTTAGAACCTCATTTCGAAGGTTGTAACTCAAAAGCCTCATTTTTGGAACATAAAAATTAGTGTTTGGAGTCACAACAAGGTTTCAAGACACAAGTCCGAATTCCAAAGTGGGTAGAGACAAAATGGAATTTTGATGTACATCATGCTCTCAGAAACTCATTTCGGAGATTGTGTGTTGAAAGCCCTGATTTTGGTAAATGTTTTGAGGCACAACAAGGTTTCAAGAAACAAGTCCCTATTCCGGAGCCAGTAGCATCAAAATTACATTTTGACGTACATCATTCTTTGAGAAGCTCATTTCAGAGCTTGTGCCTCGAAAAGCTCAGTTTTGGAGCATCAAAATCATTTTTTGGAGGCACAACAAGGTTTCAAGATGCAAGTCCTGATTCTAAAGTCAATAGCATCAAAATCTATTTTTGGTGCACATTATGCTCTTAGAACCTCATTTCAAAGCTTATGCCTCTAAAGCCCTAGTTTCGGATCATCAAAATCAATGTTTTCAGGCACAATAAGGTTTCAAGATGCAAGCCCCTATTCTAGAGCCAGTAGCATCAAAATTCAAGTTGATGCACATTGTACCCTTAGAACCCTGTTTTAAAAATTGTGCCTCAAAAGCCCTAGTTTTGGAGCATCAAAATCGATTTTTGGAGTCACATCAAAGTTTCAAGATGCAACTCCCGATTATAGAGTCAAGCATGAAAATATGATTTTGACACACTTCATGCTCTTAAAACCTCATTCAAAGCTTGTGCCTCAAAAGCCCCTGATTCAGAGCATCAAAATCAATGTTTTGAGGCACAAGAAGTTTTTAGGATGAAAGCCCTGATTCTAGAGCCAGTAGCATCAAAATTTAATTTTGATGCACATTGTGCTCTTAGAACCCTGTTTCAGAAATTGTGCCTCAAAAGCTCCAATTTTGGAGTATCAAAATCAATGTTTGGAGGCAAAACAAGGTTTCAAGATAAAAAGTCCTAATTCTGGAGCCGGTAGCATCAAAATTTGATTTTGATGCACATCGTGCTCTTAGAACCTTGTTTTGGAGCTTATGCCTCAAAATCATCAGTTTCAAAGCATCAAAATTAGTGTTTGGAGGCACAACAAGATTTCAAGACGCAGGTCCCTATTTTGGAGCTTGTAGTGTCAAAATGTGATTTTGATGCACATCGTGCTCTTAAAAACTCATTTCGGAGCATGTGGCTCGAAAGCACCAGTTTCAAAACACCCAAATCAATTTTTAAAGGCACAACAAGGTTTCAAGACACAAGTCCCAATTCTCAAGCTGATAGCATCAAAACAGGATTTGGACAAACGTGGTGTTCTTAGAACCTCAATTTGGAGGTTGTGACTCAAAAGCCTCATTTTTGGATCATAAAAATTAGTGTTTGGAGTCACAACAAGGTTTCAAGACACAAGTCCCAATTCCAAAGTGGGTAGAGTCAAAATGCAATTTTGATGTACATCATGCTCTTAGAACTTCATCTCGGAGATTGTGCCTTGAAAGCCCTGACTTTGGCACATTAAAATCAACGTTTTGAGGCACAACAAGGTTTCAAGAAACAATTCCCTATTCCGGAGCCAATAGCGTAGAAATTCCATTTTGAAGCACATCATTCTTTGAGAAGCTCATTTCAGAGCTTGTGCCTCGAAATATTCAGTTTTGGAGCATCAAAATCAATGTTTGGATGCACAACAAGGTTTCAAGATGCATGTCCTAATTCTTACAGTCAATAGCATCAAAATCTGATTTTGGTGCACATCGTGCTCTTAGTGTTGGCATCTGGACACTCCAATGAGACATTGTGTGTGATTTAAGGTTTTGTCATTGATGGCAACCTTCCAATCCTATGGCACCGGCAAGACATTATACCGGCTTGGTCCTCTATTTTCAGAAGCCTAACAACTTGAGGAAGATCTTGACACCGGTAAAGATGGAATATCTGATGAAGCAACTTGAAGGAGCTCTTACTGACTATGATACAGAGAAGTTGAAAAATATCAAATTAGAAGATGATTTAAAAGCAGCTCAGGACATTATTCAAGCACTTCAAGAAAATCTTACTATTACAAGAAACAAGAGAAGAGAACTTTGTGAAAAATTGCAAAATGAAAATGATGAAAGGGAATCACTAAATGATATGATAAGCAAATTGAAACAAGAGATCATGACAACAAAAAATAAAATACAAGATATGACTATGAGATTCTGCAAAGAGATTGTGGACAGAAAGAAGAATGAAGAAGAATTGACCAGAAGACTAAGAAAAGCTCAGAAGAACTTGGTACCTTATTGAAGAATAAAAAACCCAAAGGTGACACCTCTGGAGTTGGATTTGAAGTTGGAGAAAGCTCCGGTACTGCAAATACCCTCTAATACTTACAAATTCAATCTAAAATGCTTTAATTGTAATAAATATGGTCATAGGGCAAATGAATGTAGATCTAGGAATTATCAGAACATCAATCCTCCCACCTGTCAATGCACCAAATGCAACAAAATTGGTCATAACTCTGAAAATTGAAGAATGAATGTAAGATGTTATGTTTGTGGAAAATTTGGTCATTTATCAAATAAATGCAAAACACAAACTAACATATAGGTTATGGGAAAGCTATTCAGAAAAATAATGTAACTTGTTATGCATGTAACAAGATTGGTCATATTGCTAAATTCTATAGAAGTAAAGGTACACCGGTAGATAACAGAAGTACTAGCTTGAAAGGTAAAGAAAAGGTTGAAGAGGTTAAGCAAGAATTTTCAAAACAATGGATTAGAAAAGGTGATCTAAATAGTGGGGTTCCTCCTCCACCGGTAGAACCAACAAATGCTTCACCGGCAGGACAGAGCAATGCTCCACCGGCAAGATGTTCTTCATCAAATTGAAGAAAATTATCTTGAGGGTTTGGCAATTTAATGACACATGTGCTATTATTCCCTTGGTTAGAGAAAAAAAGTTGAAAATCCTTCATTACCGGCAAATAAAGTTGAGTTAATATATTACCGACAAACAATTAATGTGGTAGGTAGCATAAAAGACTTTATAAAATAAGGTTTTTGGCTCCATTTCATTTCACCATGAATTCAAACTTTCAGAGAGTGCGAAGATTTCCGAGCTAAGGCATTTCGAGCAAAGAGGCAAAGCACTTCAGCAATCAATCCATCCAAAGGCAAAAAAAGGTATTTATCATCATGGCATCCTCCTCTGCACCTGAATTCATAGCAAACCCTACAGTAGTCGAGGTTATAAATGACCTAGGCCCATGTTTGAGCTAGTTCCCGAGAGAGCTAAGAAAGATGACAACACAGGTGCTTTTTCCCAAATTCCAAAGGGTGTTGTTTATGGAGAAGACCCTAGAATGTATATTCGTTGCAACATAGAGGAATTAGGTGATGAAGAAAACAAAAACATGTATAAATCTATTATATGTGACAATGCCGAAAATGTGAAACTTGAACATAAAATTGTTGAAACCCTAGGATTCACTGAAATCCTCTGCATTCTTGAATTTCCCAAGCAAGTGGTTAGGATAGTTCTTAGCAAGGTACATGGCTCTTTCTTTTGGCTTGACTCAGTGCATAAAATTACAAAGGTAGCTGTGAAAGCAATAACAGGGTTACCTTCCACCGGTACCAGACCTGACAAAACCAAGAAGGTCTCCAATGACCTAGTAATGAAATTAACTGGTGCAACATCCGACAAAAGATCATTGAGGGTAAATGATGTGACCAATACAAATGTGAGATTCATTAGCATGATTCTAGGTTACAAAGCAACTCATGCAAATAGGCTTAACTCTATTTCCAGTTTATGCATGGGTGAAAATAGAGAAAAGAATATCAATGAGTATTTTCAAGCACTAAAGGTCAAAATGAATAAGAGGATCAGACTATCACAGGAAATTGTCAACAAATACAAGGACGATATATGCTTTGTAATAAAAAAGGATGAGATCTGGATGGAAGTAGTCATCGCAAGAACAATCTGGGTTACAGAGATGGGGTATGAAACAGATGACCACATAGTGGAAACTTATGCCAAAGCACTTCTGGAAGCCCCCATTGAACCAAAGGAAGAAGTATTTGGTAGTGCTAAGACCATCGAAAGTCAAATTCAATCTAAAAAGAAAGTAAAGAAAGTTGAGGCAGTTGTGAGGAAATGAACCAGGCAAGCAAAAGCCATAAAAGATGATCTATTAAAGAAAACCGGCATAACAAAAGAAGAGTTGGGCAGCCAAACTGCCTGAAACTCATCTATCACTAGTAGATACCTCCTCAGAAGGAGATATGCCAACAACTTTCAAAAGAATTGTTAGGAAAAGAGACTCCTCACCGGTAGCCACTCCTTCACCTAGAAGGACAAGACAGAAGCAACAAGCTGTAAGGTCTCCAGTCAAGAAAGCCACACCTAAGAAAAAGCTGACCCCCAAAAAGAAGAAGAAGACAAACACTGACTAGGCCCCTTTTGACATATTACTGAATGAGATCACTTTGTAAATATATTTTTGAAAATTTTGAGCAAACAAGGGTAGAAACTGTAAAGGAAAGTGTAGAAAAAGAGAAACAAAAAATTCTTTGAGGAAGGAATAAAGAAGTGTAACAGGGAATTTGACACACTTCTACTGGAACTATGCAATTTATTGAAAGAGTACAAAACTCTGTACAAAGATACCTGTAAGATAAACTTTTTGTATCGTTCTCTTAGAAACTCATTTCATGTGGCTCGAAAGCACCAATTTCAAAACACCCAAATGAATGTTTTAAGGCACAACAAGGTTTCAAGACACAAGTCCCAATTCTCAAGCTGAAAGCATCAAAACACGATTTTGCCAAACGTGGTGTTCTTAGAACCTCATGTGCGTCAAACTTGAATTTTGATGCTACTGGTTCTAGAATAGGGGCTTGCATATTGAAAACATCATGTGCCTCAAAACAATGATTTTGACGATCCGAAACTAGGGCTTTTGATGCACAAGCTTCAAAATGAGGTTCTAAGAGCACGATGTGCACCAAAATCAGATTTTGATGCTATTGACTCTAGAATCAGGACTTGCATCTTGAAACATTGTCGTGCCTCCAAAAATTGATCTTGAGAATTGGGACTTGTGTCTCGAAACCTTGTTGTGCCTTTAAACATTGATTTGGGTGTTTTGAACCTATTTTGGAGCCAGTAGCGTCAAAATTCCATTTTGACGAACATCATTCTTTGAGAACCTCATTTTAGAGCTTTTGCCTCGAAAGACTCAGTTTTGGAGCATCGAAATCAATGTTTGGAGGCACAACAAGGTTTCAAGATGCAAGTCCTGATTCTAGAGTCAATAGCATCAAAATCTGATTTTGGTGCACATCGTGCTCTTAGAACCTCATTTTGAAGCTTGTGCATCAAAAGCCCTAGTTTCGGATCGTCAAAATCATTGTTTTGAGGCACATGATGTTTTCAATATGCAAGCCCCTATTCTAGAACCAGTAGCATCAAAATTCAAGTTTGACGCACATTGTACCCTTAGAACCCTGTTTTAGAAATTGTGCCTCAAAAGCCCCAGTTTTCGAGCATCAAAATCAATTTTTGGTGTCAGAACAAAGTTTCAAGATGCAAGGCCTGATTATAGAGTCAATAGCGTCAAAATCTGATTTTGGCGCACATTGTGCTCTTAAAACCTCATTCGAAGCTTGTGCCTCAAAAGGCCCAGATTCAGAGTATCAAAATCAATGTTTTGAGGCAGAACAAGATTTCAAGATGCAAGCCCCGATTCTAGAGCTAGTAGCATCAAAATTTAATTTTAATGCACATTGTGCTCTTACAACCCTATTTCAGAAATTGTACCTCTAAAGCTCCAATTTTGGAGCATCAAAATCAATGTTTGGAGGCACAACAAGGTTTCAAGATGCAAGTCCTGATTCTGTTGCCAGTAGCATCAAAATTTGATTTTGACGCACATCATACTCTTAGAACCTTGTTTTGGAGCTTATGCCTCAAAATCATCGGTTTCAAAGCATCAAAATTGGTGTTTGGAGGCACAACGAGCTTTTGAGATGCAAGTCCCTATTTCGGAGCCTGTAGCGTCAAAAGGTGATTTTGATGCACATCGTGTTCTTAGAAACTCATTTCGGAGCATGTGGCTCAAAAGCACTAGTTTCAAAACACCCAAATCAATGTTTAAAGGCACAAAGAGGTTTTAAGACACAAGTCCCAATTCTCAAGCTGATAGCATCAAAACATGATTTTGACAAATGTGGTGTTCTTAGAACCTCATTTCGGAAGTTGTGACTCAAAAGCCTCATTTTTGAAACATAAAAATATGTGTTTGGAGTCACAACAAGGTTTCAAGACACAAGTCCCAATTCCAGAGTGGGTAGATTCAAAATGCCATTTTGATGCACATCATGCTCTTAGAACCTCATTTCGAAGATTGTGCCTTCAAAGCCCTGATTTTTGCACATGAAAATCAATGTTTCAGGCACAACAAGGTTTCAAGAAACAAGTCCCTATTCTAGAACCAGTAGCGTCAAAATAAAATTCCATTTTGATGCACATCATTGTTTGAGAAGCTCATTTTGAGAGCTTGTGCCTCGAAAGACTTAGTTTTGGAGCATCAAAATCAATGTTTGGAGGCAAAACAATGTTTCAAGATGCAAGTCCTGATTCTAGAGTCAATAGCATCAAAATCTAATTTTGGTGCACATCGTGCTCTTAGAACCTCATTTTGAAGCTTGTGCTTCAAAACCCTTCGTCGGGGATCATCAAAATTAGTGTTTTGAGGCACAACAAAGTTTTAGTAGCATCAAAATTCAAGTTTGATGCACATTGTGCCCTTAGAACCCTGTTTTAGAAATTGTGCCTCACAAGCCCAAGTTTTGGAGCATCAAAATCGATTTTTGGAGTCACAACAAAGTTTCAAGATGCAAGTCTTGAATATAGAGTCAATAGCGTCAAAATGTGATTTTGGCGCACATCGTGCTCTTAAAACCTCATTCGAAGCTTGTGCCTCAAAAGACCTAGATTCACAGCATCAAAATCAATGTTTTGAGGTACAACAAGGTTTCAAGATGCAAGCCTCGATTCTAGAGCCAGTAGCATCAAAATTTAAGTTTGGTGCACATTGTGCTCTTAGAACCCTGTTTCAGAAATTGTGCCTCAAAAGCCCCAATTTTGGAGAATCAAAATCGATGTTTGGAGGCACAACAAGGTTTTAAAATGCAAGTCCTAATTTTAGAGCCGGTAGCATCAAAATTTGATTTTGACGCACATCTGCTCTTAGAACATCATTTCAGAGGTTGTGACTCAAAAGCCTCATTTTTGGAACATAAAAATTAGTTTGGAGCTTATGCCTCAAAATTATCGGTTTCGAAGCATCAAAATTGGTGTTTGGATGCACAACAAGCTTTCGAGACGCACCTATTCCGGAGCCAGTTTCAAAACTTCTAAATGAATGTTTAAAGGCATAACAAGGTTTCAAGACAGAAGTCCCAATTCTCAAGCTGATAGCATCAAAACACGATTTTGAAAAATGTGGTGTTCTTAGAAGCTCATTTCGGAGGTTGTGACTCAAAAGCCTCATTTTTGGAACATAAAAATTAGTTTTAGGAGACGCAACAAGGTTTCGAGGCACAAGTCCCAATTCTAGAGTGGGTAGAGTCAAAATGCAATTTTGATGTACATCATGCTCTTAGAAACTCATTCTAGAGTCAATAGCATCAAAATCTAATTTTGGTGCACATTAAGCTCTTAGATGATCCGAAACGAGGGCTTTTGAGGCCTTAGCTTCGATATGAGGTTCTAAGAGCACGATGTGCACGAAAAAAAGATTTTGATGCTATTGCTTCTAGAATCAGGACTTGCATCTTGAAACCTCGTTGTGCCTCCAGACATTGATTTTGATACTCCAAAACAGAGTCTTTCTAGGCACAAGTTCTGAAATGAGCTTCTCAAAGAATGATGTGTGTAAAAATCACTCTGGAATAGGGACTTGTTTCTTGAAACCTTGTTTTGGCTCAAAACATTGATTTTGATGTGCCAAAATCAGGGCTTCAAGGCACAATCTCCAAAATGAGGTTCTAAGAGTATGATGTACATCAAAATTGCATTTTGACTTTACCAACTCTGGAATTGGGAATTGTGTCTTGAAACCTTGTTGTGACTCCAAACACTAATTTTTATGTTCCAAAAATGAGGCTTTTGAGTCACAACCTCCGAAATGAGGTTTTAACAACACCATGTTTGTCAAAATCGTGTTTTGATGCTATCAGTTTGAGAATTGGGACTTGTGTGTTGAAACCTTGTTGTGCCTTTAAACATTGATTTGGGTGTTTTGAAACTTGTGCTTTCGAGCCACATGCTTGGAAACGAATTTCTAAGAGCACGTTGTTCATCAAAATCACGTTTTGACACTACAGGCTCTGGAATAGGGACTTGCATCTCGGAAGCTTGTTGTGCCTCCAAACACCAATTATCATGCTTTGAAACCGATGATTTTGAGGCATAAGCTCCAAACCAATTTTTATGTTCCAAAAATGAGGCTTTTGAGTCACAACCTCCGAAATGATGTTCTAACCGAACAATGTTCGTCAAAATCAAATTTTAATGCTACTGGCTCCAGAATCAGGACTCGCATCTTGAAACCTTGTTGTGCCTCCAAACACCGATTTTGATGCTCCAAAATTGGGGCTTTTGAGGCACAATTTCTGAAATAGGGTTTTAAGAGCACAATGTAAATTAAAATTAAGTTTTTATGCTACTGGCTCTAGAAACGGGGCTTGCATCTTGAAACATTGTTAAGCCTCAAAGCATTTATTTTGATGCTCTGAATCTAGGGATTTTCAAGCACAAGCTTCGATTGAGGTTTTAAGAGCATGATGTGGGCCCAAAACATATTTTGACGTTGTTGACTCTGTAATTGGGACTTGCATCTTGAAACTCTATTGTGACTCCAAAAATCATTTTCAGGCACAAGCTTCGATTGAGGTTTTAAGAGCACGATGTGCGCCAAAATCAAATTTTGATGCTATTGACTCTATAATCGGGACTTGCATCTTGAAACTTTGTTGTGACTCCAAAAATTGATTTTGATGCACCAAAATTAGGGCTTTTGAGGCACAATTTCTAAAACAGGGTTCTAAGGAAACAATGTGCATCAAACTTGAATTTGGATGCTACTCAAAATCATCTCTGCAAATTGGAATTGTGTTTTGAAACCTTGTTGTGACTCCAAACACTAATTTTTATGTTCCAAAAATGAGGCTTCTGAGTCACAACCTCCGAAATGAGGTTCTAAGAACACCATGTTTGTCAAAATTGTGTTTTGATGCTAGCAACTTGAGAATTGGGACTTGTGTCTTGAAACCTTGTTGTGCCTTTAAACATTGATTTGGGTGTTTTGAAATTGGTGCTTTTGATCTACATGCTCCGAAATGAGTTTCTAAGAGCACGATGTGCATCAAAATCACGTTTTGACACCACAGGCTCCGGAATAGAGACTTGCATCTCGAAAGCTAGTTGTGCTTGCAAACACCAATTTTGATTCTTCGAAACCGAAGATTTTGAGGCATAAGTTCCAAAACAAGGTGCTAAGAGCACGATGTGCATCAAAATCAAATTTTGACCCTACTGGCTCAAGAATCAGGACTTGCATCTTGAAACCTTGTTGTGCCTCCAAACATCGATTTTGATGCTCTAAAATTGGGGCTTTTGAGGCACAATTTCTGAAACAATGTTCGAGCACAATGTGTAGCAAACTTAAATTTTGATGCTACTGGCTCTAAAATTAGGGCTTGCATCTTGAAACCTTGTTGTGCCTCAAAACATTGATTTTGATGCTCTGAATCTGGGGCTTTTGAGGCACAAGCTTCGAATGAGGTTTTAAGAGCACGATGTGCGCCAAAATTAGATTTTGACGCTATTCACTCTATAATAGGGACTTGCATCTTGAAACTTTGTTGTGACTCCAAAAATCGATTTTGATTGTCCAAAACTAGGGCTTTTGAGGCACAATTTCTAAAACCGGGTTCTAAGGGCACAATGTGCATCAAACTTGAATTTTGATGCTATTGGCTCTAGAATAGAGGCTTGTATCTTGAAACCTTATTGTGCCTCAAAACACTGATTTTGATGATCCAAAACCAAGGCTTTTGAGGCACAAACTTTGAAATGCGGTTCGAAACTGATGATTTTGAGGCATAAGCTCCAAACTAATTTTTATGTTCCAAAAATGAGGCTTTTGAGTCACAACCTCCGAAACGAGGTTCTAAGAGCACGTCGTGCGTCAAAATCAAAATTTGACGCTACCGGCTCCAAAATCAGGACTTGCATCTTGAAACCTTGTTGTGCCTCCAAACATCGATTTTGATGCTGCAAAATTGGGGCTTTTGAGGCACAATTTCTGAAACAGGGTTCTAAGAGCACAATGTGCATCAAAATTAAATTTTAATGCCACTGACTCTAGAATCGGGACTTGCATCTTGGAACCTTGTTGTGCCTTAAAACATTAATTTTGGCGCTCTGAATCTGGGGCTTTTGAGGCACAATTTCTAAAATAGGGTTCTAAGGGCACAATGTGCTTCAAACTTGAATTTTGATGTTATTGAAACCTTGTTGTTCCTCAAAACACTGATTTTGATGATCCGAAACCAGGGCTTTTGAGGCACAAGCTTTGAAATGAGGTTAGAGCAATATGTGCACCAAAATCAGATTTTGATGCTATTGACTCTAGAATCAAGACTTGCATCTTGAAACCTTGTTGTGCCTCCAAACATTGATTTTGATGCTCCAAAACTGAGTCTTTCAAGGCACAAGCTCTGAAATGAACTTCTCAAAAAATGATGCGCTTCAAAATTAAATTTTGACGCTACTGGCTCCGGAATAGGGACTTGTTTCTTGAAACCTTATTGTGACTCAAAACATTGATTTTGATGTACCAAAATCAGGGATTTCAAGGCACAATCTCTGAAATGAGGTTCTAAGAGCATGGTGTACATCAAAATTGCATTTTGACTCTACCCACTCTGGAATTGGGATTTGTGTCTTGAAACCTTGTTGTGACTCTAAACACTAATTTTTATGTTGCAAAAATGACGCTTTTGAGTCGCAACCTCCGAAATGAGGTTCTAAGAACACCACGTTTGTCAAAATCATGTTTTGATGCTATCAGCTTGAGAATTGGGACATGTGTCTTGAAACCTTGTTGTGCCTTTAAACATTGATTTGGATGTTTTTAAACTAGTAATTTCAAGTGACATGCTCCGAAATGACTTCCTAAGAGCACGATGTGCATCAGAATCATGTTTTGACACTACAGGCTCTGGAATAGGGACTTGCATCTCGAAAGCTTGTTGTGCCTCCAAACATCAATTTTTATGCTCCAAAATTGGGGCGTTTGAGGCACAATTTCTGAAACAGGGTTCTAAGAGCACAATGTGCATCAAACTTAAATTTTGATGCTACTGGCTCTAGAATCGGGGCTTACATCTTGAAACCTTGTTGTGCCTGAAAACATTGATTTTGATGCTCTGAATCTGGGGTTTTTGAGGCACAAGCTTCGAATGATTTTTTAAAAGCACAATGTGCACCAAAATCAGATTTTGACGCTATTGACTCTATAATTGGGACTTGCATCTTGAAACTTTGTTGTGACTTAAAAAATCAATTTTGATGCTCCAAAACTGGGGCTTTTGAGGCATAATTTCTAAAATAGGGTTCTAAGGGCACAATGTGCATGAAACTTGAATTTTGATGCTCCAAAACTGGGGCTTTTGAGGCACAATTTCTAAAATAGGGTTTTAAGGGCACAATGTGAATCAAACTTGAATTTTGATGCTACTGAAACCTTGTTTTGCCTTAAAACACTATTTTGATGATCCGAAACCAGGGATTTTGAGGCAGAAGCTTTGAAATTAGGTTCTAAGAGTACGATGTGCACCAAAATCTGATTTTGATGCTATTGACTCTAGAATCAGGACTTGCATCTTGAAACCTTGTTGTGCCTCCAAAAATTGATTTTGATGCTCCAAAACTGAGTCTTTCGACGCACAAGCTCTAAAATGAGCTTCTCAAAAAATTATGTGCTTCAAAATGAAATTTTGACGCTACTGGCTCTGGAATAGGGACTTGTTTCTTGAAACCTTGTTGTGCCTCAAAACATTAATTTTTATTTACCAAAATCAGGGCTTTCAAGGCACAATCTCCGAAATAGGGACTTGCATCTCGAAAGCTTGTTGTGCCTCCAAAGACCAATTTTGATACTTCGAAACCGATGATTTTTAGCCATAAGCTCCAAAACAAGGTTCTAAGAGCATGATGTGCATCTCGAAAGCCTGTTGTCCCTCCAAACACCAATTTTGATGCTTCAAAATTGATGATTTTCAGGCATAAGCTCCAAAACAAGGTTCTAAGAGCACGATGTGCGTCAAAATCAAATTTTGACTCTACCGACTCCAGAATCAGGACCTGTATCTTGAAACCTTGTTGTGCCTCCAAAAATTGATTTTGATGCTCCAAAACTGGGGCTTTTAAGGAACAATTTCTGAAACAGAGTTCTAAGGGTACAATGTGCATCAAACTTGAATTTTGCTGCTACTAGCTCTGAAGGGGGATTGCATCTTGAAACCATCTTGTGCCTCAAAACACTGATTTTGACGATCCGAAACCAGGGCTTTTGATGCACAAGCTTCGAAATGAGGTTCTAAGAGCACGATGTGCACCAAAATCAGATTTCGATTCTATTGACTCTATAATAAGGCCTTGCATCTTGGTACCTTGTTGTGCCTCCAAACATTGATTTTGATGCGCCAAAACTGAGTCTTTCGAGGCACAAGCTCTGAAATGAGGTTCTCAAAGAATGATGTGCGTCAAAATGGAATTTTGACGATACTGGCTCCAAAATAGGTTGAAAACACCCAAATCAATGTTTAAAGGCACAACAAGGTTTCGAGAGACAAGTCCCAATTCTCAAGATCAATGTTTGGAGGCACAACAAAGTTTCAAGATGCAAGTCCTGATTCTAGAGTCAATAGCATCAAAATCTGATTTTGGTGCACATCATGCTCTTAGAACCTCATTTCGAAGCTTGTGCCTCAAAAGCCCTGGTTTCGGATCATCAAAATTAGTGTTTTGAGACACAACAAGGTTTCAAGATGCAAAACCCTATTTTGATGATACTGGCTCTAGAATTGGGGCTTGCCTCTTGAAACCTTGTGGTGCCTCAAAACATTGATTTTGAATCTCTGAATCTGGGGCTTTTGAGGCACAAGCTTTGACTGAGGTTTTAAGAGCATGATGTGTGCCAAAATCAGATTTTGACGCTATTGACTCTATAATCGGGACTTGCATCTTGAAACTTTGTTGTGACTCCAAAAATTGATTTTGATCCTCCAAAAACTAGGGCTTTTGAGGCACAATTTCTAAAATAGGGTTCCAAGGGCAGAATGTGCATCAAACTTGAATTTTAATGCTAGTGGCTCTAGAATAGGGGTTTGCATCTTGAAACCTTGTTGTGAGTCCAAACACTGATTTGTATGTTCCAAAAATGAGGCTTTTGAGTCACAACCTCCTAAATGAGGTTCTAAGAACACCAGGTTTGTCAAAATCGTGTTTTGATGCTATCAGCTTGAGAATTGGGACTTGTGTTTTGAAACCTTGTTGTGACTCCAAACACTAATTTTTATCTTCCAAAAATGAGGCTTTTGAGTCACAACCTCCGAAATGAGGTTTTAAGAATACCACGTTTTTCAAAATTGTGTTTTTGATGCTATCAGCTCGAGAATTGGGACTTGTGTCTTGAAACCTTGTTGTGCCTTTAAACATTGATTTGGGTGTTGTGAAACTGAGGCTTTTGAGGCACAATTTCTAAAACAGGGTTCTAAGGGCACAATGTGCATCAAACTTGAATTTTGATGATACTGGCTCTAGAATAGGGGCTTGCATCTTGAAACCTTCTTGTGCCTCAAAACACTGATTTTTATGATCTGAAACCAGGGCTTTTGAGGCACACAAGCTTCGAAATGAGGTTCTAAGAGCACAATGTGCACCAAAATCATATTTTGATGCTATTGACTCTAGAATCAGGACTTGCAACTTGAAACCTTGTTGTGCCTCCAAATATTGATTTTGATGCTCCAAAACTGAGTCTTTCGAGGCACAAGCTCTGAAATGAGCTTCTCAAAGAATGATGTACGTTAAAATGGAATTTTGACGCTACTGGCTCTGGACTAGGGACTTGTTTCTTGAAACCTTATTGTGTTTGAAAACATTGATTTTGATGTGCCAAAATCAGGGCTTTCAAGGCACAATCTCCGAAATGAGGTTCTAAGAGCATGATGTACATCAAAGTTGCGTTTTGACTCTACGCACTCTGTAATTGGGGCTTGTGTCTTGAAACCTTGTTGTGACTCCAAACAACTCATGTTCCAAAAATGAGGCTTTCGAGTCACAACCTCCGAAATGAGGTTCTAAGAACACCACATTTGTCAAAATCGTGTTTTGAGACTAGCAGTTTGAGAATTGGGACTTGTGTCTTAAAACCTTATTATGCCTTTAAACATTGATTTGGGTGTTTTCGAACTGGTGCTTTCGAGCCACATGCTCCGAAATGAGTTTCTAAGAGCACGATGTGCATCAAAATCACATTTTTACAATATAGGCTCGAGAATCAAGGTCCTAAGAGCACGGTGTGCATCAAAATCAAATTTTGACGCTAACGGCTCGAGAATCAGGACTTGCATCTTGAAACCTTGTTGTGCCTTCGATTTTGATGCTCCAAAATTGGGGCTTTTGAGGCACAATTTCTGAAACAATTTTCTAAGAGCACAACGTGCATCAAAATTAAATTTTGATGCTACTGGCTCTAGAATAAGGGCTTGCATCTTGTAACCTTGTTGTGCCTCAAAACATTGATTTTGATACTCTGAATCTGGGGCTTTTGAGGTACAAGCTTCGAATGATGTTTTAAGAGCACGATGTGCGCCAAAATCAGATTTTGACGCTATTGACTCTATAATCAGATCTTGCATTTTTTAACTTTGTTGTGACTCCAAAAATTGATTTTGATGCTCCAAAACTGAGGCTTTTGAGGCACAATTTCTAAAATAGGGTTCTAAGGGCACAATGTGCATCAAACGTGAATTTTGATGATCCGAAACCAGGGCTTTTGAGGCACAAGCTTCGAAATGAGGTTCTAAGAGGACGATGTGCACCAAAATAAGAATTTGATGCTATTCACTCTAGAATAATGACTTGCATCTTGAAACTTTGTTGTGTCTCCAAACATTGATTTTGATGCTCCAAAACTGAGTCTTTCGAGGCACAAGCTCTGAAATGAGCTTCTCAAAGAATGATGCAACTGGCTTCGGAGTAGGGACTTTTTTCTTGAAACCTTGTTGTGCCTCAAAACATTGATTTTGATGTGCCAAAATCAAGGCTTTCAAGGCACAATATCCGGAATGAGGTTTTAAGAGAATGATGTACATCAAAATTGTGACTCCAAACACTAATTTTTATGTTCCAACAATGAGGCTTTTGAGTCACAACCTTCGAAATGAGGTTCTAAGAACAGCACGTTTGTCAAAATTGTGTTTTGATGCTTTCAGCTTGAGAATTGGGACTTGTGTCTTGAAACCTTGTTGTACCTTTAAACATTGATTTGCATGTTTTGAAATTGGTGCTTTTGAGCCACATGCTCCGAAATGAGTTTCTAAGAGCACGATGTGCATCAAAATCACATTTTGACACTACAGGCTACGGAATAGGGACTTGCGTCTTGAAAGCTCGTAATGAGGTTCTAAGAGAATGATGTGCACCAAAATCAAAATTTGATGTTATTGATTCTAGAATCAGGACTTGCATCATGAAACCTTGTTGTGCCTCCAAACATTGATTTTGATGCTCCAAAACTGAGTCTTTCGAGGCACAAGCTCTAAAATGAGCTTCTCAAAGAATGATATGAGTCAAAATGGAATTTTGACTCTACTATTTTTGGAATAGGGACTTGTTTCTTGAAACTTTGTTGTGCCTCAAAACATTGATTTTGATGTGCCAAAATCAGGGCTTTCAAGGCACAATCTCCGAAATGAGTTTCTAAGAGCATGATGTGCATCAAAATCATATTTTGACACTACAGGCTCCGGAATAGGGACTTGCGTCTTGAAAGCTCGTAATGAGGTTCTAAGAGAATGATGTGCACCAAAATCAAATTTTGATGTTATTGACTCTAGAATCAGGACTTGCATCGTGAAACCTTGTTGTGCCTCCAAACATTGATTTTGATGCTCCAAAACTGAGTCTTTCGAGGCACAAGCTCTGAAATGAGCTTCTCAAAGAATGATATGAGTCAAAATGGAATTTTGACGCTACTATTTCTGGAATAGGGACTTGTTTCTTGAAACTTTGTTGTGCCTCAAAACATTGATTTTGATGGGCCAAAATCAGGGCTTTCAAGGCACAATCTCTGAAACGAGTTTCTAAGAGCATGATGTGCATCAAAATCATATTTTGACACTACAGGCTCCGAAATAGGGACTTGCATCTTGAAAGCTTGTTGTGCGAAACACCAATTTTGATGCTTTGAAACCGATGATTTTGAGGCATAAGCTCCAAACTAATTTTTATGTTCCAAAAATGAGGCTTTTGAAACCTTGTTGTACCTTTAAACATTGATTTGCGTGTTTTGAAATTAGTGCTTTCGAGCCACATGCTCCGAAATGAGTTTCTAAGAGCACGATGTGCATCAAAATCACATTTTGACACTACAGGCTACGGAATAGGGACTTGCGTCTTGAAAGCTCGTAATGACGTTCTAAGAGAATGATGTGCACCAAAATCAAATTTTGATGTTATTGACTCTAGAATCAGGACTTGCATCGTGAAACCTTGTTGTGCCTCCAAACATTGATTTTGAGTCACAACCTCTGAAATGAGGTTCTAAGAGCACGATGTGCGTCAAAATCAAATTTTGATGCTACCGGCTCCAGAGTCAGGACTTGCATCTTGAAACCTTGTTGTGCCTCAAAACATCGATTTTGATGCTCCAAAATTGGGGCTTTTGAGGCACAATTTCTTAAACAGGGTTCTAAGAGCATTAGGTGCATCAAAGTTAAATTTTGATGCTACTGGCTCTAAAATCGGGGCTTGCATCTTGAAAATTTGTTGTGCCTCAAAATATTGATTTTGCTGCTCTGAATCTGGGGCTTTCGAGGCACAAGCTTCGAATGAGGTTTTAAGAGCACGATGTGCGCCAAAATCAGATTTTGAGGCACAATGTGCATCAAACTTGAATTTTGATGCTACTGGCTCTAGAATAGGCGCTTGCATCTTGAAACCTTGTTGTGCCTCAAAACACTATTTTTGATGATCTGAAACCAGGGCTTTTGAGGCACAAGTTTCGAAATGAGGTTCTAAGAGCACGATGTGCACCAAAATCAAATTTTAATGATATTGACTATAGAATCAGGACTTGCATCTTGAAACCTTGTTGTGCCTCCAAACATTGATTTTGATGCTCCAAAATTGAGTATTTCGAGGAATAACTTCTGAAATGAGCTTCTCAAAGAATGATGTGCGTCAAAAAAGAATTTTGATGCTACTGGTTCCAAAATAGGGACCTGTTTCTTTAAACCTTGTTGTCCCAAAATCAGAGCATTCAAGGTACAATCTCTGAATTGAGGTTTTAAGAGCATGATGTACATCAAAATTGCATTTCGACTCTACCCACTCTGGAATTGGGACTTGTGTCTTGAAACCTTGTTGGGACTCCAAACACCAATTTTTATGTTCCAAAAATGAGGCTTTTGAGTCAAAACCTCCGAAATGAGGTTCTAAGAACACCACGTTTGTCAAAATTGTGTTTTGATGCTATCAGCTTGAGAATTGGGACTTGTGTCTTGAAACCTTGTTGTGCCTTTAAACATTGATTTGGGTGTTTTGAAACTGGTGCTTTCGAGCCACATGCTCTGAAACAAGATTCTAAGAGCACGATCTGCATCAAAATTACGTTTTGACACTACAGGCTATGTAATAGGGACTTGCATCTCGAAAGCTTGTTGTGCCTCGAAAGACTCAGTATTGGAGCATCAAAATCAATGCTTGAAGGCACAACAAGGTTTCAAGATGCAAGTCCTGATTCTAGAGTCAATAGCATCACAATCTAATTTCGGCGCACATCGTGCTCTTAAAACCTCATTTTGAAGCTTGTGCCTCAAAAGCCCTGGTTTCGGATCATCAAAATCAGTGTTTTGAGGCACAACAAGGTTTCAAGATGCAAGACCCTATTCTAGAGCCAGTAGCATCAAAATTCAAGTTTGATGCACATTGTGCCATTAGAACCTTGTTTTAGAAACTGTGCCTCAAAAGCCCCCGTTTTGGAGCATCAAAATCAATTTTTGGAGTCACAACAACGTTTCAAGATGCAAGTCCCGATTATAGAGTCAATAGCGTCAAAATCTGATTTTGGCGCACATCGTGCTCTTAAAACCTCATTCGAAGCTTGCCTCAAAAGCCCCAAATTCAAAGCATCAAAATCAATATCTTGAGGCACAACAAGGTTTCAAGATGCAACGCCCGATTTTAGAGCTAGTACCATAAAAATTTAATTTTGATGCACATTGTGCTCTTAGAACCCTATTTCAGAAATTGTGCTTCAAAAGCTCCAATTTTGGAGCATCAAAATCGATGTTTGGAGGCACAACAAGGTTTCAAGATGCAAGTCTTGATTCTGGAGCCGGTAGCGTCAAAATTTAATTTTGATGCTCACCGTGCTCTTAGAACCTTGTTTTGGAGCTTATGCCTCAAAATCATCAGTTTCAAAGCATGAAAATTGGTGTTTGGAGGCACAACAAGATTTTGAGATGCAAGTCCCTATTTTGGAGCCTGTAGTGTCAAAACGTGATTTTGATGCACATCGTGCTCTTAGAAACTCATTTCGGAGCATGTGGCTCAAAAGTTCCAATTTCAAAACACCCAAATCAATGTTTAAAGGCACAACAAGGTTTCAAGACAGAAGTCCCAATTCTCAAGCTGAGATAGCATCAAAACACGATTTTGACAAACATGGTGTTCTTAGAACCTCATTTCGGAGGTTGCCACTCAAAAGCCTCATTTTTGGAACATAAAAATTAGTGTTTGGAGTCACAACAAGGTTTCAAGACAAAAGTCCCAATTCCAGAGTGGGTAGAGTCAAAATACAATTTCGATGTACATCATGCTCTTTTTGATGCACATCATTCTTTGAGAAGCCCATTTAAGAGCTTGTGCCTCGGAAGACTCAGTTTTGGAGCATCAAAATAAATGTTTGGAGGCACAACAAGGTTTCAAGATGCAAGTCCTGATTCTAGAGTCAATAGCATAAAAATCTAATTTTGGTGCGCATCGTGCTCTTAGAACCTCATTTTGAAGCTTGTGCTTCAAAAGCCTTGGTTTGGGATCATCAAAATCAGTGTTTTGAGGCACAACAAAGTTTCAGTAGCATCAAAATTCAAGTTTGATGCACATTGTGCCCTTAGAACCTTGTTTTAGAAATTGTGCCTCAAAAGCCCCAGTTTTGAAGCATCAAAATCGATTTTTGGAGTGACAACAAAGTTTCAAGATGCAAGTCCCGATTATAGATTCAATAGTGTCAAAATCTGATTTTGGTGCACATCGTGCTCTTAAAACCTCAATCGAAGCTTGTGCGTCGAAAGCCCCAGATAAAGAGCATCAAAATCATAGTTTTGAGGCAAAACAAGGTTTCAAGATGCAAGCCCCGATTCTAGAGCCAGTAGCATCAAAATTTAATTTTGATGCGCATTGTGCTCTTAGAACCCTGTTTTTGAAATTGTGCCTAAAAAGCCCCAATTTTGGAGCATCAAATTCAATGTTTGGAGGCACAACAAGGTTTCAAGATGCAAGTCCTGATTCTGGAGCCACTAGTGTCAAAATTTGATTTTGACGCACATCGTGCTCTTAGAATGTTGTTTTGGAGCATCAAAATTGGTGTTTGCAGGCACAACATGCTTTCAAGATGGAAGTCCCTATTCCGGAGCGTGTAGTGTCAAAACACCCAAATCAATGTTTAAAGGCACAACAAGGTTTCAAGACACAAGTCCCAATTCTCAAGTTGATAGCATCAAAACATGATTTTGACAAACGTTGTGTTCTTAGAACCTCATTCCAGAGGTTGTGACTCAAAAGGCTCATTTTTGGAACATAAAAATTAGTGTTTGGAGTCACAATAAGGGTTCAAGACAAAAGTCCCAATTCCAGAGTGGGTAGAGTCAAAATGCAGTTTTGATGTACATCATGCTCTTAAAACCTCATTTCGGAGATTGTGCCTTGAAAGCCCTGATTTTGGCACATGAAAATCAATGTTTTGAGGCACAACATGGTTTCAAGAAAAAAATCCCTATTCCATAGCCAGTTGCATCAAAATTCCATTTTGACGCACATCATTCTTTGAGAAGCTCATTTCAGAGCTTGTGCCTCGAAAGACTCAGTTTTGGAGCATCAAAATCAATGTTTGCATGCACAACAAGGTTTCAAGATGCAAGTCCTAATTCTAGAGTCAATAGCATCAAAATTTGATTTTGGTGCACATCGTGCTCTGAGAACCTCATTTCAAAGCTTGTGCCTTAAAATCCCTGGTTTCGGATGATCAAAATCAGTGTTTTGAGGCACAACAAGGTTTCAAGATGCAAACCCCTATTCTAGAGCCAGTACCATCAAAATTCAAGTTTGATGCACATTGTGCGCTTCAAACCCTGTTTCAGAAATTGTGCCTCAAAAACCCCAATTTTGGAGCATCAAAATCGATGTTTGGAGGCACAACAAGGTTTCAAGATGCAAGTCCTAATTCTGGAGCCGATAGCATCAAAATTTTATTTTGACACACATCATGCTCTTAGAACTTTGTTTTGGAGCTTATGCCTCAAAATAATTGGTTTTGAACCTCATTTCGAAGCTTGTGCCTCACAAGCCCTGGTTTTGGATCATCAAAATCAGTGTTTTGAGGCACAACAAGGTTTCAAGATACAAGCCCCTATTCTAGAGCCAGTAGCATCAAAATTCAAGTTTGATGCACATTGTGCCCCTAGAACCCTGTTTTAAAAATTGTGCCTCAAAAGCCCCAATTTTGGAGCATCAAAATTGATTTTTGGAGTCACAACAAATTTTCAAGATGCAAGTCCCGATTATAAAGTCAATAGCGTCAAAATATGATTTCGGCGCACATCGTGCACTTAAAACCTCATTCGAAGCTTGTGCCTCAAAAGCCCCAGATTCAGAGTATCAAAGTCAATGTTTTGAGGAACAACAAGGTTTCAAGAAGCAAGCGCCGATTCTAGAGCCAATAGCATCAAAATTTAACTTTGATGCACGTTGTACTCTTAGAACCCTATTTCAGAAATTGTGCCTCAAAAGCCCCAATTTTGGAGCATCAAAATCGATGTTTAGAGGCACAACAAGGTTTCAAGATGCAAATCCTGATTCTGGAGCTGGTAGCGTCAAAATTTGATTTCGATGCACATCGTGCTCCTAGAACCTTGTTTTGGAGCTTATGCCTCAAAATCATTGCTTTCAAACCTCATTTCGAAGCTTGTGCCTCACAAGCCCTGGTTTCGGATCATCAAAATCAGTGTTTTGAGGCACAACAAGGTTTAAAGATAGAAGCCCCTATTCTAGAGCCAGTAGCATCAAAATTCAAGTTTGATGCACATTGTGCCGTTAGAACCCTGTTTTAGAAATTATGCCTCAAAAGCCCCTGTTTTGGAGCATCAAAATTGAGTTTTGGAGTCACAACAAAGTTTCAAGATGCAAGTCCTGATTATAGAGTCAATAGCATCAAAATCTGATATTGGCGCACATCGTGATCTTAAAACATCATTTGAAGCTTGTGCCTCAAAAGCCCCAGATTCACAGCATCAAAATCAATGTTTTGAGGCACAACAAGGTTTCAAGATGCAATGCCTGATTTTAGAGCCAGTAGCATCAAAATTTAGTTTTGATGCACATTGTGCTCTTAGAACCTTGTTTCAGAAATTGTGCCTCAAAAGCCCCAATTTTGGAGCATCAAAATTGATGTTTGGAGGCACAATAAGGTTTCAAGATGCAAGTCCTGAATTTGGAGCCGGTAGCGTCAAAATTTGATTTGGACGCACATCGTGCTCTTAGAACCTTGTTTTGGAGCTTATGCCTGAAAATCGTCGGTTTCAAAGCATCAAAATTGGTGTTTGGAGGCACAACAAGCTTTCGAGATGCAAGTCCCTATTCCGGAGCTTGTAGTGTCAAAACGTGATTTTGATGCACATCGTGCTCTTTGAAACTTGTTTCGGAGTATCTGGCTTGAAAGCACCAGTTTGAAAACACCCAAATCAATGTTTAAAGGCACAACAAGGTTTCAAGACACAAGTCCCAATTCTCAAGCTGATAGCATCAAAACGCTATTTTGAAAAACATGGTGTTCTTAGAACCTCATTTTGGAGGTTGTGACTCAAAAGCCTCATTTTTGGAACATAAAATTTAGTGTTTGGAGTCACAACAAGGTTTCAAGAAACAAGTCCCAATTCTAGAGAGGGTAGAGTCAAAATGCAATTTTTATGTACATCATGCTCTTAGAACCTCATTTCAGAGATTGTGCCTTGAAAGCCATGATTTTGGCACATCAAAATCAATGTTTTGAAGCACAACAAGGTTTCAAGAAACAAGTCCCTATTCTGGAGCCAGTAACCTTAAAATTCCATTTTGACGCACATCGTTCTTTGAGAAGCTCATTTCAAAGCTTTTGCCTCGAAAGACTCAGTTATGGAGCATCAAAATAAATGTTTGGAGGCACAACAAGGTTTCAAGATGCAAGTCCTGATTGTAGAGTCAATAGCATCAAAATATGATTTTGGCGCACATCGTGCTCTTAAAACCTCATTCGAAACTTGATCCTCAAAAGCCTCAGATTCAGAGCATCAAAAACAATGTTTTAAGGCACAATGAGGTTTGAAGATGCAAGCCCCGATTCTAGAGCCAGTAGAATTTAATTTTGATGCGCATTGTGCTCTTAGAACCTTGTTTCAGAAATTGTGCCTCAAAAGCCCTAATTTTGGAGCATCAAAATCGATGTTTGGAGGCACAACAAGGTTTCAAGATGCAAGTCCTGATTCTAGAGCCGGTAGCGTCAAAATTTGATTTTGACGCACATTGTGCTCTTAGAACCTTATTTTGGAGCTTATGCCTCAAAATCATCGGTTTTGAAGCATCAAAATTCATGTTTGGAGGCACAACAAGCTTTTGAGACGCAAGTCCCTATTTCAGAGCCTATAGTGTCAAAATGTGATTTTGATGCACATCGTGCTCTTAGAAATTCGTTTCAGAGCATGTGACTCGAAAGCACCAGTTTCAAAACACCCAAATCAATGTTTAAAGGCACAATAAAGATTCAGGACACAAGTCCCATTTCTCAAGCTGTTAGCATCAAAACACGATTTGGACAAACATGGTGTTCTTAGAACGTCAGTTTAGATGTTGTGTTTCAAAAGCCTCATTTTTGGAACATAAAATTTTGTGTTTGGAGTCACAAAAAGGTTTTAAGACACAAGTCCCAATTCCAGAGTGGGTAGAGTCAAAATGCAATTTTGATGTACATCATGCTCTTAGAACCTCATTTTGGAGATTGTGCCTTGAAAGCCATGATTTTGGCACATCAAAATCATTTTTTTGAGGCATAACAAGGTTTCAAGAAACAAGTCCCTATTCCGGAGTCAGTAGCATCAAAATTCCATTTTGAGGCACATCATTCTTTGAGATGCTCATTTTAGAGCTTGTGGCTCGAAAGACTCAATTTTGGAGCATCAAAATCAATGTTTGGAGGCACAAGAAGGTTTCATGATGCAAGTCCTGATTTTAGAGTCAATAGCATCAAAATCTTATTTTGGTGCACATCGTGCTCTTAGAACCTCATTTCGAAGCTTGTGCCTCTAAAGCCCTGCTTTCGGATCATCAAAAAATAACAAGGTTTCAGTAGCATTAAAATTCAAGTTTGATGCACATTGTGCCCTTCGAACCCTGTTTTAGAAATTATGCCTCAAAAGCCCCAGTTTTGGAGGATCAAAATCAATTTTTGGAGTCACAGCAAAGTATCAAGATGCAAGTCCTGATTATAGAGTCAATAGCCTTAAAATCTGATTTTGGCGCACATCGTGCTTTTAAAACCTCATTCGAAGCTTGTGCATGAAAAGCCGCAGATTCAGAGCATCAAAATCAATGTTTTGAGGCACAACAAGGTTTAAAGATGCAAGCCCCGATTCTAGAGCCAGTAGCATCAAAATTTAATTCTGATGCACATTCCCTATTCCGGAGCCTGTAGTGTCAAAACGTGATTTTGATGCACATCTTTCTCTTAGAAACTCATTTCGGAGCATGTGGATCGAAAGCTCCAGTTTCAAAACACCCAAATCAATGTTTAAAGGCACAACAAGGTTTCAAGACACAAGTCCGAATTCTCGAGCTGATATCATCAAAACACGATTTTGACAAACATGGTGTTCTTAGAACCTCATTCCGGACGTTGCCACTCAAAAGCCTCATTTTTGGAACATAAAAATTAGTGTTTGGAGTCACAACATGGTTTCAAGACACAAGTCCCAATTCGAGAGTGGGTAGAGTTAAAATCTAATTTTGATGTATATCATGCTCTTCGAACCTCATTTTGGAGATTGTGCCTTGAATGCCCTGATTTTTGCACATCAAAATCAATGTTTTGAGGCACAACAAGGTTTCAAGATGCAAGTCCTGATTCTAGAGTGAATAGCATCAAAATCTAATTATGGTACACATCGTGCTCTTAGAACCTCATTTCGAAGCTTGTGCCTCAAAAGCTCTAGTTTCAAATCATCAAAATTAGTGTTCTGAGGCACAACAAGGTTTCAAGATGCAAGCCCCAAAAGCCAGTAGCATCAAAGATTAATCAAGCTTGATGCACATTGTGCTCTTAGAACCCTGTTTCAAAAATTGTGCCTCAAAAGCCATAGTTTTGGAGCATCAAAACCGATTTTTGCAGTCACAACAAAGGTTAAAGATGCAAGTCCTGATTATAGAGTCAATAGCATCAAAATCTTATTTCAGCGCACATCGTGCTCTTTAAACCTCATTCGAAGCATGTGCCTCAAAAACCCTAGATTCGGAGCATCAAAATCAATGTTTTGAGGCACAACAAGGTTTGAAGATGCAAGCACTGATTCTAGAGCCAGTAGCATCAAAATTAAATTTTGATGCACATTGAGCTCTTAGAACTCTGTTTCAGAAATTGTGCCTCAAAAGCCCCAGTTTTGGAGCATCAAAATCGATTTTTGGAGTCACAACAAAGTTTCAAGGTGCAAGTCCTGATGATAGGCTCAATAGCGTCAAAATCTTATTTTGGCCCACATCGTGCTCTTAAAACCTCATTCGAAGCTTGTGCCTCAAAAGGCCCAGATTCAGAGTATCAAAATCAATGTTTTGAGGCACAACAAGGTTTCAAGATGCAAGTCCTAATTCTGGAGCGGGTAGCGTCAGAATTTGATTTTGACGCACACCGTGCTCTTAGAACCTTGTTTTGGAGCTTATGCCCCAAAATCATCAGTTTCGAAGCATCAAAATTGGTGTTTGGAGGCACAACAAGCTTTCGAGACGCAAGTCCCTATTCCAAAGCTTGTAGTGTCAAAACGTGGTTTCGATGCAATTCGTGCTCTTAGAAACTCGGTTCGGGGCATGTGGCTTGAAAGCATCAGTTTTGAAACACCTAAATCAATGTTTAAAGGTACAACAAGGTTTCAAGACACAAGTCCCAATTCTCAAGCTGCTAGAATCAAAACACGATTTTGATAAGCGTGGTGTTCTTAGAATGTCGTTTCGGATGTTGTGAGTCAAAAGCCTTATCTTTGGAACATAAAATTTAGTGTTTGGAGTCACAAAAAGGTTTCAAGACACAAGTCCCAATTCCCGGAGTGGGTAGAGTCAAAATACAATTTTGATGTACATCATGCTCTTGGATCCTCATTTCGGAGATTGTGCCTTGAAAGCCATAATTTTGGCACATCAAAATCAATGTTTTGAGGCACAACAAGGTTTCAAGAAACAAGTCCCCATTCCGGAGACATTTTGATGCACATCATTTTTTGAGCAGCTCATTTCAGAGCTTGTGCCTCGAAAGGCTTAGTTTTGGAGCATCAAAATCAATGTTTGGAGGCACAACAAGGTTTCAAGATGCAAGTCCTGATTCTAGAGTTAATAGCATCAAAATCTGATTTTGAAGCACATTGTGCTCTTAGAACCTCATTCCAAACCTTGTGCCTCAAAAGCCCTAGTTTTGGATCATCAAAATCAGTGTTTTAAGGCACAACAAGGTTTCAGTAGCATCAAAATTCAAGTTTGATGCACATTGTGCCCTTAGAACCCTATTTTAAAAATTGTGCCTCAAAAGCCCAAGTTTTGGAGCATCAAAATCGATTTTTGGAGTCACAATAAAGTTTCAAGATGCAAGTCCCGATTATAGAGTCAATAGCTTTAAAATCTGATTTTGGCGCACATCGTGCTCTTAAAAGCTCATTCAAAGCTTGTGCCTCAAAAGCCCCAGAGTCAGAGGATCAAAATCACTATTTTCAAGTACAACAAAGTTTCAAGATGCAAGCCTCGATTCTAGAGCGTGTAGTATCAAAATTTAATTTTGATGCACATTGTGCTCTTAGAACCTTGTTTCAGAAATTGTGCCTCAAAACCCCCAATTTTGGAGCTTCAAAATTGATGTTTGGAGGCACAACAAGGTTCCAAGATGCAAGTCCTGATTTTGGAGCCGGTAGCGTCAAAATTTGATTTTGACGCATGACGTGCTCTTAGAACGTCATTTCGGAGGTTGTGACTCAAAAGCCTCATTTTTGGAACATAAAAATTAGTTTGGAGCTTATGCCTCAAAATCATCAGTTTCGAAGCGTCAAAATTGGTGTTTGGAGGCACAACAAGCTTTCGAGATGCAAGTCCCTATTCTAGAGCCTGTAGTGTCGAAATTCCATTTTGACACACATCATTCTTTGAGAAGCTCATTTCAGAGCTTGTGCCTCGAAAGACTTAGTTTTGGAGCATCAAAATCAATGTTTGAATGCACAACAAGGTTTCAAGATGCAAGTCCTTATTCTAGAGTCAATAGCATCAAAATCTGATTTTGTATGCACATTGTGCTCTTACAACCGCATTCCAAAGCTTGTGCCTGAAAAGCACTGGTTTTGGATCATCAAAATAAGTGTTTTGAGGCACAACAAGGTTTCAAGATGCAAGCCCCTATTCTAACTCCAGTACAATCAAAATTCAAGTTTGATGCACATTTTGCCTCAAAAGCCCCAGTTTTGGAGCATCAAAATCTATTTTTGGAGTCACAACAAAGTTTCAAGATCCAAGTCCCGATTATAGAGTCAATAGCGTCAAAATCTGATTTTGGTGGATATCGTGCTCTTAAAAGCTCATTCGAAGCTTGTGCCTCAAAAGCACCAGATTCAGAGCATCAAAATCAATGTTTTGAGGCACAACAAGGTTTCAAGATGCAAGCCCCAATTCTAGAGCCAGTAGCATCAAAATTTAATTTTGATGCACATTGTGCTCTTAGAACCCTATTTTCAGAAATTGTGTCTCAAAAGCCCATATTTTGGAGCATCAAAATCAATGTTTGGAGACACAACAAGGTTTCAAGATGCAAGTCCTGATTCTGGAGCTGGTAGCGTCAAAATTTGATTTTGACGCACATCATGCTCTTAGAACATCAATTTCAAAGCATCAAAATTGGTGTTTGGAGGCACAACAAGCTTTCGAGATGCAAGTCCCTATTCCGAAGCCTGTAGTGTCAAAACGTGATTTTGATGCACATCGTGCTCTTAGAAACTCACTTCGGAGCATGTGACTCGAAAGCACCAGTTTCAAAACACCCAAATCAATGTTTAAAGGCACAACAAGGTTTCAAGACACAAGTCCCAATTCTCGAGCTGATAGCATCAAAACATGATTTTGACAAACATGGTGTTCTTAGAACCTCATTTCAGAGGTTGTGACTCAAAAGCCTCATTTTTCGAACATGAAAATTAGTGTTTGGAGTCACAACAAGGTTTCAAGACACAAGTCCCAAATCCAAAGTGGGTAGAGACAAAATGGAATTTTGATGTACATCATGCTTTCAAAAACTCATTTCGGAGATTGTGTCTTGAAAGCGCTGATTTTGGCCAATGTTTTGAGGCACAACAAGGTTTAAAGAAACAAGTCCCTATTCCGGAGCCAATAGCATCAAAATTACATTTTGACACACATCATTCTTTGAGAAGCTCATTTCAGAGCTTGTGCCTCGAAAAACTCAGTTTTGGAGCATCAAAATCATTTTTTGGAGGCACAACAAGGTTTCAAGATGCAAGTCCTGATTCTAGAGTCAATAGCATCAAAATCTATTTTTGGTGCACATTGTGCTCTTAGAACCTCATTTCAAAGCTTATGCCTCTAAAGCTCTGGTTTCGGATCATCAAAATCAATGTTTTGAGGCACAATAAGGTTTCAAGATGCAAGCCCCTATTCTAGAGCCAGTAGCATCAAAATTCAAGTTTGATGCACATTGTGCCCTTAGAACCCTGTTTTAGAAATTGTGCCTCAAAAGCCCCAGTTTTGGAGCATCAAAATCGATTTTTGGAGTCACAACAAAGTTTCAAGATGCAACTTCCGATTAAAGAGTCAAGCATGAAAATATGATTTTGACACACTTCAGATTCAGACCATCAAAATCAATGTTTTGAGGCACAACAAGTTTTTAAGATGAAAGCCCTGATTCTAGAGCCAGTAGCATCAAAATTTAATTTTGATGCACATTGTGCTCTTAGAACCCTGTTTAGGAAATTGTGCCTCAAAAGGCCCAATTTTAGAGCATCAAAATCAATGTTTGGAGGCAAAACAAGGTTTCAAGATGAAAGTCCTAATTCTGGAGCCAGTAGCATCAAAATTTGATTTTGATGCACATCGTGCTCTTAGAACCTTGTTTTGGAGCTTATGCCTCAAAATCATCAGTTTTAAAGCATCAAAATTGGTGTTTGGAGGCACAACAAGATTTCGAGACACAAGTCCCTATTCTGGAGCTTGTAGTGTCAAAATGTGATTTTGATGCACATCGTGCTCTTAGAAACTCATTTCGGAGCATGTGGCTTGAAAGCACCAGTTTCAAAACACGCAAATCAATTTTTAAAGGCACAACAAGGTTTCAAGACACAAGTCCCAATTTTCAAGCTGATAGCATCAAAACACGATTTTGACAAACGTGGTGTTCTTAGAACCTCATTTCGGAGGTTGTGACTCAAAAGCCTCATTTTTGGAACATAAAAATTAGTGTTTGGAGTCACAACAAGGTTTCAAGACACAAGTCCCAATTCCAAAGTGGGTAGAGTCAAAATGCAATTTTGATGTACATCATGCTCTTAGAACTTCATCTCGGAGATTGTGCCTTGAAAGCCCTGACTTTGGCACATCAAAATCAATGTTTTGAGGCACAACAAGGTTTCAAGAAACAATTCCCTATTCTGGAGCCAGTAGCGTAGAAATTCCATTTTGACACACATCATTCTTTCAGAAGCTCATTTCAGAGCTTGTGCCTCGAAATATTCAGTTTTGGATCATCAAAATCAATGTTTGGATGCACAACAAGGTTTCAAGATGCATGTCTTAATTCTTAGAGTCAATAGCATCAAAATCTGATTTTGGTGCACATCGTGCTCTTAGTGTTGGCATATGGACACTCCGATGAGACATTGTGTGTGATTGAAAGTTTTGTCATTGATGGCAACCTTGCAATCCGATGGCACTGGCAAGACATTATACCGGCAAAGGATTACTCAGGCAACCTTGCAATCCTATGGCACCGGCAAGACATTATACCGCCAAAACATTACTCAAACAAAACAATGCTTTGGCATCAACAAAATCAATCTACACTGGCACCGGCACAGAAGATGTACACCGGCACAGAAAATGTACACCGTCACAGAAGGAAATATGTATACCGGGACAGAAGCCGATAGGATTTTTGATATATAATATTTTGTTTATCATTATAAGCCGACTTGGCAAATTGTAAATGACTCTTGTATATAAAAGAGATCATTGTAGGCATTTGTATGATATGGATAGAAAGTAATAAATAAATTATAAGGTAGACCTAATGTGCGAATTTTAAGTCAAGGGTATATGTAAAGAACAGAGCAAGAACCGGTACTGAATCTGGCATTGAAGATGCTATTGTAAAGTAGTACAAGATATTGGATTTATGTAAATCCTCATTGTAAGTCAGTGTGACTTCTTATTGAGCAATGAGCTCTAGGCAGTTGGCCTTCCTGCATGTGCAGGCCCCTATTAATGTAATATTCTCTTATTGGCCAGTAAGTGAATATTGTGGGTCACAAATCCCACCAAGGTTTTTCCCACACCGGGTTTCCTCGTTAAACATCTTGTGTTATGGTGTTATTTTCATGTGGATGCTTTTGATTCTGTTATTTGCATTAATTCTTGCATACCGGTATACTGTTACTTTATATTCTGCATGTTCAGTTTTAAGAAAATTTCATTACCGGTCAGATATTGATTCACCCCCCCCCCCTCTCAGTATCTGTGGGAACCCTAACAATTGGTATCAGAGCTTGGTCCTCTATTTTCAGAAGCCTAACAGCTTGAGGAAGATCTTGACACCAGTAAAGATGGAAAATCTGATGAAGCAACTTGAAGGAGCTCTTACTGACTATGATGCAGAGAAGTTGAAAAATATCAATTTAGAAGATGACTTAAAAGCAGCTTAGGACATTATTCAAGCACTTCAAGAAAATCTTACTATTACAAGAAACAAGAGAAGAGAACTTTGTGAAAAATTGCAAAATGAAAATGATGAAAGGGATTCACTAAATGATATGATAAGCAAATTGAAACAAGAGATCATGACAACAAAAAATAAAATGCAGGATATGACTATAAGATTCTGCAAAGAGATTGAGGATAGAAAGAAGAATGAAGAAGATTTGACCAGAAGACTAAGTGATGCAGCAAATGAGAACACAAGACTTAGCTATGAAAATGATATGTTGAAGACAGATCTGATGCATACTCAAAATGACTCGAATGAACTAATGAGACAAAAAGAGATCTTAGAAAGGGAATTCGAAACTACAAATCAATACAAAGAAAAATTCAAGAAAAGCTCAGAAGAACTTGGTACCTTATTGAAGAATAAAAAACCCAAAGGTGACACCTCTGAAGTTGGATTTGAAGTTGGAGAAAGCTCCGGTATTGCAAATACCCAGGATCAAAGCAAACCGGTAAGACCCTCTAATACTTACAAATTCAATGGAAAATGCTTTAACTGTAATAAATATGGTCATAGGGCAAATGAATGTAGATCTAGGAATTATCAGAACGTCAATCCTCCCACTGGTCAATGCACCAAATGCAGCAAAATTGGTCATAACTCTGAAAATTACAGAATGAATGTAAGATGTTATGTTTGTGGAAGATTTGGTCATTTATCAAATAAATACAAAACACAAACCGACATAGGTTATGGGAAAGCTATTCGAAAAAATAATGTAACTTCTTATACATGTAACAAGATTGGTCATATTGCTAAATTCTGTAGAAGTAAAGGTACACCGGTAGATAACAGAAGTACTAGCTTGAAAGGTAAAGAAAAGGTTGAAGAGGTTAAGCAAGAATTTTCAAAACAATGGATTAGAAAAGGTGATCTAAATATTGGGGTTACTCCTCCACCGGTAGAACCAACAAATGCTTCACCGGCAGGACAGAGCAATGCTCCACCGGCAAGATGTTCTTCATCAAATTGAAGAAAATTATCTTGAGGGTTTGGCAATTTAATGACACATGTTCTATTATTCCCTCGGTTAGAGAAAAGAAGTTGAAAATCCTTCATTACCGGCAAATAAAGTTGAGTTAATACATTACCGACAAACAATTAATGTGGTAGGTAGCAGAAAAGACTTTATAAAATAAGGTTTTTGGCTCCATTTCACTTCACCATGAATTCGAACTTTCCAAGAGTGTGAAGATTTCTGAGCTAAGGCATTTCGAGCAAAGAGGTAAAGCACTTCAGCAATCAATCCTTCCAAAGGTAGAAAAAGGTATTTATCATCATGGCATCCTCCTCTGCACCTGAATTCATAGCAAACCCTACTAGTCGAGGTTATAAATGACCTAGGCCCGTGTTTGAGCTAGTTCCCGAGAGAGCTAAGAAAGATGACAACACAGGTGCTTTTTCCCAAATTCCAAAGGGTGTTGTTTATGCAGAAGACCCTAGAATGTATATTCGTTGCAACATAGAGGAATTAGGTGATGAAGAAAACAAAAACATGTATAAATCTATTATATGTGACAATGCCGGAAATGTGAAACTTGAACATAAAATTGTTGAAACCCTAGGATTCACTGAAATCCTCTGCATTCTTGAATTTCCCAAGCAAGTGGTTAGGATAGTTCTTAGCAGGGTACATGGCTCTTTCTTTTGGCTTGAATCAGTGCATAAAATTACAAAGGTAGCTGTGAAAGCAGTAACAGGGTTACCTTCCACCGGTACCAGACCTGACAAAACCAAGAAGGTCTCCAATGACCTAGTAATGAAATTAACTGGTGCAACATCTGACAAAAGATCATTGAGGGTTAATGATGTGACCAATACTAATGTGAGATTCATTAGCATGATTCTAGGTTACAAAGCAACTCATGTAAATAGGCTTAACTCTATTTCCAGTTTATGCATGGGTGAAAACAGAGAAAAGAATATCAATGAGTATTTTCAAGCACTAAAGGTCAAAATGAATAAGACGATCAAACTATCACAGAAAATTGTCAACAAATACAAGGACGATATATGCTTTGTAATAAAAAAGGATGAGATCTAGATGGAAGCAGTCATCGCAAGAACAATCTGGGTTACAGAGATGGGGTATGAAACAGTTGACCACATAGTGGAAACTTATGCCAAAGCACTTTTGGAAGCCCCCATTGAACCAAAGGAAGAAGTATTTGGTAGTGCTAAGACCATCGAAAGTCAAATTTAATCTAAAAAGAAGGTAAAGAAAGTTAAGGCAGTTGTGAGGAAATGAACCAGGCAAGCAAAAGCCATAAAAGATGATCTATTAAAGAAAACCGGCATAACAGAAGAAGAGTTGGCAGCCAAACTGCCTGAAACTCATCTATCACCAGTAGATACCTCCTTAGAAGGAGATATGCCAACAACTTTCAAAAGAATTGTTAGGAAAAGAGACCCCTCACCGGTATCCAGTCCTTCACCTAGAAGGACAAGACAGAAGCAACAAGCTGTAAGGTCTCCAGTCAAGAAAGCCACACCTAAGAAAAAGCTGACCCCGAAAAAGAAGAAGAAGACAAACACTAACTTGGCCCCTTTTGACATATTACTGATTGAGATCACAGAGGAAGGTAAATTGAAAAACATAGGGAAAATCTACAACACCCTATCAGATGATGAGAAAGGACAAGTCGAGGAAAGTGTTATATTACACATGGACATGTATAAAATGTTTTTCATGCAAGTCCTAATTGAAATTCCTGATGAATTATATAAAAGACTTGAGGCCAGAAGGCAAGGAGTAGTTGAGTTGGATAAGAAAATTAAAATAGAAAAATTACTTGCAGTATACCCAGTCAACTCACCTAAGGAAATTGATGATTTGATAGCTCAGGCCAACCAGATAGTTTTTTCCACTGCACACCAGCAAATATAACTAAAGGCAGGTAGAGTTATTGAAGTTTCAGAGGAAACAGAAAATGGTTGGGACATATTCTTGGTTGAAAAAGAAAAACAAGAAGAATATAGGAATTCCAAGCCCATTCTGGTATATCAAAAGGACAAAGGGAAAGGTAAAGTTGGTGAACCACCAAGTATCAAGATTAGAGACAACTTACCCCCACCTCCTTTAAATACTCCACCAATAAAAACAACAACTGCAGAAGATGAACCGGCAGCTGAGAGCATGGACACAGAGGATAATAATCCTAATCCTGAAGTCCTATATACTATGAATGTTGATACTCAAAAAATCAATATAGTGGTAGATAAGGATACCACAGATAAATCAAAAAACAAAGAGCAACCGGCAACAGAAAATAAAGAGCAACCGGCAGCAGATTCAGAGAAAAAGGTGGAATCTGGAACACAAACAAAGCAACCAACAGAGCTAAAGGCTCCACAACAGATGCCACCGATAAGAAATGATGCAGGAAAAATTGTGCTTAAAAAGATGGAGACACAAACAAACCTACTAGAGGTCAATACCAGCATGGTCACCTCCACCGGCACTCAGTTTATTGGGTCACCATCAAATGTAATAGAGGTATTGCTCAAATTCCAGTTTTGAAATCAATAGCTCCCAGTTGTAATATAGCCAACAAAGATTCTTTAGGCCAGTTGGATACACTTTGTAAATATATTTCTGAAAATTTTGAGCAAACAAGGGTAGAAACTGTAAAGGAAAGTGTAGAAAAAGAGAAACAAAAATTCTTTGAGGAAGGAATAAAGAAGTGTAACAGGGAATTTGACACACTTGTACCGGAACTATGCAATTTATTGAAAGAGTACAAAACTCTGTACAAAGATACCTGTAAGATAAACTTTTTGACCACGGATGTAAACAAAAAGATGAGCAAGGTATAGGAAGAGATCAATAAACTTGCTGATAATTTTGTTAACTCACCTGATACATTATCAGTTTTTTAGGAAAAGATAACAGATTTTGAGGAAGAATTGCTCAAAGTAGAAAGAGAAAAAGAGAAAATAATAAACAAGGCAAAATTTTTGACATCTAAACTAAGTCCAAGATTGGACTATTTAGCATCTCTGCGTAAGGAAATCTCAGCAGCACTAACACAGAGTAGCAAAACATCGGCAGAGCACTTGAAACATCTCACCGGTACAGTATACAAAACTGAGATAGCAATAAAGGAGAGCAAGAAGTTTATGGATGGCATAAACTTAATTTTGGGAGATATTCTTTAGATAATAACTACCCAACTACAAGGTTGAGGTTATGAATTGGTACAACTACAAAATCTACTAACCTTTGTCATTGATGCCAAAGGGGGAGTAGTAGATGAGAAAATTCAAAACACAGGGATCACATGCTCAGGGTCAAAAGCCCCAATTTTGGAGCATCAAAATCGATTTTTGGACCGGCACAACAAGGTTTAAAGATGGAATTCCTGATTCTGGAGAGGGTAGCATCAAAATTTGATTTTGATGTATGACGTGCTCTTAGAACCTCATTTCGGAGGTTGTGACTCAAAAGCCTCACTTTTGGAACATAGAAATTAGTTTGGAGCTTATGCCTCAAAACCATCAGTTTCGAAGCGTCAAAATTGGTGTTTGGAGGCACAACAAGCTTTCGAGACACAAGTCCCTATTCCGGAGTCTGTAGTGTCAAAACATGATTTTGATGCACATCGTGCTCTTACAAACTCATTTCAGAGCATGTGGCTTGAAAGTACCAGTTTCAAAACATGCAAATCAATGTTTAAAGGCATAACAAGGTTTCAAGACACAAGTCCCAATTCTCAAGCTGATAGCATCAAAACATGATTTTGACAAACCTGGTGTTCTTAGAACCTCATTTCGGAGGTTGTGACTCAAAAGCGTCATTTTTGGAACATAAAAATAAGGTTTCAAGACACAAGTCCCAATTCCAGAGTGGGTAGAGTCAAAATGCAATTTTGATGTACATCATGCTCTTAGAACCTCATTTCATAGATTGTGCTTTCAAAGCCTTGATTTTGGCACATCAAAATCAATGTTTTGAGGCACAACAAGGTTTTAAGAAACAAGTCCCTATTCCGGAGCCAGTAGCGTCAAAATTCTATTTTGACTCATATTATTCATTGAGAAGCTCATTTCAGAGCTTGTGCCTCGAAAGACTCAGTATTGGAGCATCAAAATCAATGTTTGGAGGCACAACAAGGTTTCAAGATGCAAGTTCTGATTCTAGAGTCAATAGCATCAAAATCTGATTTTGGTGCACATCGTGCTCTTAGAACCTCATTACAAAGCTTGTGCCTCAAAAGCCTTGGTTTCGGATCATCAAAATCAGTGTTTTGAGGCACAACAAAGTTTCAGTAGCATCAAAATTCAAGTTGGATGCACATTGTGCCCTTAAAACCCTGTTTTAGAAATTGTGCCTCAAAAGCCCTAGTTTTGGAGCACCAAAATCAATTTTTGGAGTCACAACAAAGTTTCAAGATGCAAGTCCCGATTATAGAGTCAATAGCATCAAAATCTAATTTTGGTGCACATCGTGCTCTTAGAACCTTGTTTTTGGAGCTTATGCCTCAAAATCATAGGTTTTGAAGCATCAAAATTGGTGTTTGGAGGCACAATAAACTTTCAAGACACAAGTCCCGATTCCGGAGCCTGTAGTGTCAAAACATGATTTTGATGGACATCGTGCTCTTAGAAACTCATTTCAGAGCATGTAGCTCGAAAGCACCAGTTTCAAAACACCCAAATCAATGTTTAAAGGCACAACAAGGTTTCAAGACACAAGTCCCAATTCTCAAGCTGATAGCATCAAAACACGATTTTGGCAAACATGGTGTTCTTAGAACCTCATTTCGGAGGTTGTGACTCAAAAGCCTCCTTTTTGGAACATAAAAATAAGTGTTTGGAGTCACAACAGGGTTTTAAGACACAAGTCCAAATTCTAGAGTGGGTCGAGTCAAAATGCAATTTTAACGTACATCATGCTCTTAGAACCTCATTTCGGAGATTGTGCCTTGAAAGCCTTGATTTTGGCACATCAAAATCAATGTTTTGAGGCACAATAAGGTTTCAAGAAACAAGTCACTATTCAAGAGCCAGTTGCATCAAAATTCCATTTTGACGAACATCGTTCTTTGAGAAGCTCATTTCAGAGCTTGTGCCTCGAAAGACTCAGTTTTGGAGCATCAAAATCAATGTTTGGAGGCAAAACACTAATTATTATGTTCCAAAAATGAGGCTTTTGAGTCACAACCTCTGAAATGAGGTTCTAAGAACACCACGCTTGTCAAAATTGTGTTTTGATGCTATCAGCTCGAGAATTGGGACTTGTGTCTTGAAACCTTGTTGTGCCTTTAAACATTGATTTGGGTGTTTTGAAACTGGTGCTTTCGAGCCACATGCTCCGAAATGAGTTTCTAAGAGCACGATGTGCATCTAAATCACGTTTTCGCACTACAGGCTCTGGAATAGGGACTTGCGTCTCGAAAGCTTGTTGTGCCTCCAAATACCAATTTTGATGCTTCAAAACCAATGATTTTGAGGCATAAGCTCCAAAACAAGTTTGAATTTTGATGCTACTAAAACCTTGTTGTGCCTCAAATCACTGATTTTGATGACCTGAAACCAGGGCTTTTGAGGCACAAGCTTTGAAATGAGGTTCTAAGAGCATGATGTGCACTAAAATAAGATTTTGATGCTATTGACTCTAGAATCAGGACTTGCATCTTGAAACCTTGTTGTGTCTCCAAACATATTTGTGCCTCAAAAGCCTCAATTTTGGAGCATCAAAATCGATTTTTGGAGTCACAACAAAGTTTCAAGATGCAAGTCCCGATTATAGAGTGAATAACGTCAAAATAAGATGTTGGCGCACATCAAGCTCTTCAAACCTCATTCGAAGCTTGCGCCTCAAAAGCCCTAGATTCAGAGCATCAAAATCAATGTTTTGAGGCACAACAAGGTTTCAAGATGCAAACCCCGATTCTAGACTCAATAGCATCAAAATCTGATTTTGGTGCACATCGTGCTCTTAGAACCTTATTTTGAAGCTTGTGCCTCAAAAGCCCTGGTTTTAGATCATCAAAATCAGTGTTTTGAGGCACAACAAGGTTTCAGTAGCATCAAAATTCAAGTTTGATGGACATTTTGCCCTTAGAAACCCTCTTTTAGAAATTGTGCCTCAAAAGCCCCAATTTTAGAGTATCAAAATTGATTTTTGGAGTCACAACAAAGATTCAAGATGCAAGTCTTGATTATAGAGTCAATAGCATCAAAATATGATTTTGGCGCACATCATGCTCTTAAAACCTCATTCGAAACTTGTGCCTCAAAAGCCCTAGATTCAAAGCATGAAAATCAATGTTTTGAGGCACAACAAGGATTCAAGATGCAAGCCCCAATTATAGAGCCACTAGCATAAAAATTTAATTTTGATGCAGATTGTGCTCTTAGAACCCTAATTCAGAAATTGTGCCTCAAAATCCCCAATTTTTGAGCATCAAAATCGATGTTTGGAGGCACAACAAGGTTTCAAGATGCAAGTCTTGATTCTGGAGCCGGTAGCGTAAAAATTTGATTTTGATGCTCATCGTGCTCTTAGAACCTTGTTTTGGAACTTATACCTCAAAATCATCAGTTTCGCAGCATCAAAATTGGTGTTTGGAGGCACAACAAGCTTTCGAGACGCAAGTCCCTACTCCAGAGCTTATATTATAAAAATGTCATTTTGATGCACATCATGCTCTTAGAAACTTGTTTCGAAGCATGTGGCTCGAAAGCACCAGTTTGAAAACACCCAAATCAATGTTTAAAGGCACAACAAGGTTTCATGAAACAAGTCCCTTTTCTGGAGCCAGTAGCATCAAAATTCCAATTTGACGCACATCATTCTTTGAGAAGCTCATTTCAGAGCTTGTGCCTTGAAAGACTCAGTTTTGGAGCATCAAAATCAATGTTTGAAGGCACAACAAGGTTTGAAGATGGACGTTCTGATTCTAGAGTCAATAGCATCAAAATCTGATTTTGGTGCACATCATGCTCTTAGAACCTCATTTTGAAGCTTGTGCCTCAAAAGCTCTGGTTTTAGATCATCAAAATCAGTGTTTTGAGGCACAACAAGGTTTCAAGATGCAAGCCCCTATTCTAGAGCCAGTAGCATCAAAATTCAATTTTGATGCACATTGTGCCCTTAGAACGCTGTTTTAGAAACTGTGCCTCAAAAGCCCCAGTTTTTTAGCATCAAAATCAATTTTTGGAGTCACAACAAAGTTTCAAGATGCAAGTCCCGATTATAGAGTCAATAGCGTCAAAATCTGATTTTGGCACACATCGTGCTCTCAAAATCTCATTCGAAGCTTGTGCCTCAAAAGCCCCAGATTCAAAGCATCAAAATCAATGTTTTGAGGCACAACAAGGTTTCAAGATGCAAGCCCCAATTCTAGGGCCAGTAGCATCAAAATTTAATTTTGATGCACATTGTGCTCTTAGAACCCTGTTTTAGAAATTGTGCCTCAAAAGCCCCAATTTTGGAGCATCAAAAACGATGTTTGGAGGCACAACAAGGTTTTAAGATGCAAGTCCTAATTCTAGAGCCGATAGCGTCGAAATTTGATTTTGACGTACATCGTGCTCTTAGAAGCCTGTTTTGGAGCTTATGTCTCAAAATCATCGGTTTCGAAGCATCAAAATTGGTGTTTGGAGGCACAACAAGATTTCGAGACGCAGGTCCCTATTCTGGAGCTTGTAGTGTCCAAATGTGATTTTGATGCACATCGTGCTCTTACAAACTCATTTCGGAGCATGTGGCTCGAAAGCACCAGTTTCAAAATACCCAAATCAATGTTTAAAGACACAACAAGGTTTCAAGACACAAGGCCCAATTCTCAAGCTACTAGCACCAAAACACAATTTTTGACAAACGTGGTGTTCTTAGAACCTCATTTCGGAGGTTGTGACTCAAAAGCCTCATTTTTGGAACATGAAAATTAGTGTTTGGAGTCACGACAAGGGTTCAAGATGCAAGTCCCAATTCTAGAAGTGGGTAGAGTCGAAATGCAATTTTGATGTACATCATGCTCTTAGAACCTCATTTCGAAGATTGTACCTTGGAAGCCCTGATTTTGGCACATCAAAATCAATGTTTTGAGGCACAACAAGGTTTCAAGAAACAAGTCCCTATTTTGGAGCCAGTAGTGTCAAAATTTCATCATTCTTTGAGAAGCTCATTTCTAAGCTTGTGCCTCGAAAGACTTAGTTTTGGAGCATCAAAATCAATGTTTGGAGGCACAACAAGGTTTCAAGATGCAAGTCCTGATTCTAGAGTCAGTAGCACCAAAATTTTATTTTGGTGCACATCGTGCTCTTAGAACCTCATTTCGAAGTTTGTGCCTCGGATCATCAAAATCAATGTTTTGAGGCACAACAAGGTTTCAAGATGAAAGCCCCTATTCTAGAGCCAGTAGCATCGAAATTCAAGTTTGATGCACATTGTGCCTTTAGAACTCTGTTTTAGAAATTGTGCCTCAAAAGCCCCAGTTTTGGAGCTTGAAAATCGATTTTTGGAGTCACAACAAAGTTTCAAGATGCAAGTCCCGATTATAGAGTCAATAGAGTCAAAATCTGATTTTAGCACACACCGTGCTCTCAAAACCTCATTCGAAGCTTGTGTCTCAAAAGCCCCAGATTCACAGCTTCAGAATCAATGTTTTGAGGCACAACAAGGTTTCAAGATGCAAGTCCCGATTCTAGAGCCAGTAGCATCAAAATTTAATTTTGATGCACATTGTTCTCTTGGAACCCTGTTTTAGAAATTGTGCCTCAAAAGCCCTAGTTTTGGAGCATCAAAAACGATGTTTGGAGGCACAACAAGGTTTCAAGATGCAAGTCTTGATTCTGGAGCTGGTAGCATCAAAATTTGATTTTGACTTACATCGTACTCTTAGAACCTTGTTTTGGAGCTTATGCATCAAAATTGGTTTTTGGAGGCACAACAAACTTTCGAGACACAAGTCCCTATTCCAGAGCCTGTAGTGTCAAAACGTGATTTTGATGCACATCGTGCTCTTAGAAACTTGTTTCGGAGAATGTGGCTTGAAACCTCCAGTTTCAAAACGCCCAAATCAATGTTTAAAGGTACAACAAGGTTTCAAGACACAAGTCCCAATTCTCAAGCTGATAGCATCAAAACACGATTTTGACAAACATTATGTTCTTAGAACCTCATTTTGGAGGTTGTGACTCAAAAGCTCTGATCTTGGCACATCAAAATCAATGTTTTCAGGCACAACAAGGTTTCAAGAAACAAGTCCCTATTCCAGAGCCAGTAGTGTCAAAATTCAATTTTGACGCACATCATTCTTTGAGAATCTTATTTCAGAGCTTGTGCCTCGAAAGATTCAGTTTTGGAGCATCAAAATCAATATTTGGAGGCACAACAAGATTTCAAGATGCAAGTCCAGATTATAGAGTCAATAGCGTCAAAATCTGATTTTGGCGCACACCATGATCTTAAAACATCATTGGAAGCTTGTGCCTCAAAACCCCCAGATTAAGAGCATCAGAATCAATGTTTTGAGGCACAACAAGGTTTCAAGATGCAAGCCCCGATTCTAGAGCCAGTAGTATCAAAATTTAATTTTGATGCACATTGTGCTCTTAGAACCCTGTTTTAGAAATTGTGCCTCAAAAGCCCCAGTTTTGGAGCATCAATATCGATGTTTGCAGGCACAACAAGGTTTCAAGATGGAAATCCTGATTTTGGAGCCAGTAGCGTCAAAATTTGATTTTGATGCACATCGTGCTCTTATAACATTGTTTTGGAGCTTATGCCTCAAAATCAATGATTTCGAAGCATCAAAATTGGTGTTTGGAGGCACAACAAGCTTTCGAGACGCAAGTCCCTATTCCGGAGCCTGTAGTGTCAAAACGTCATTTTGATGCACATCGTTGGAGGCACAACAAGGTTTCAAAATGCAAGTCCTAATTCTGGACCCGGGTAGCGTCAAATTTTGATTTTGATGCACATCATGCTCTTAGAACCTTGTTTTGGAGCTTATACCTCAAAATCATCAGTTTCAAATGATGAAAATTGGTTTTTGGAGGCACAATAAGCTTTCGAGATGCAAGTCCATATTTCAGAGCCTGTAGTGTCAAAACGTGATTTTGATGCACATCGTGCTCTTAGAAACTCATTTCAGAGCATGTCACTTGAAAGTTCCAGTTTCAAAACACCCAAATCAATGTTTAAAGGCACAACAAGGTTTCACGATGCAAGTCCTGATTGTAGAGTCCCCTATTCCGGAGCCTGTAGTGTCAAAACGTGATTTTGATGCACATCGTGCTCTTAGAAACTCATTTCGGAGCATGTGGCTCAAAAGCACCAGTTTAAAAACACCCAAACCAATGTTTAAAGGCACAAAAAGGTTTCAAGACACAAGTCGCAATTCTCAAGCTGATAGCATCAAAACATGATTTTGACAAAGGTGGTGTTCTTAGAACCTCATTTCGGAAATTGTGACTCAAAAGCCTCATTTTTGAAACATAAAAATAAGTGTTCGGAGTCACAACAAGGTTTCAAGAGACAAGTCCCAATTCCAAAGTGCGTAGACTTAAAATGCAATTTTGATGTACATCATGCTCTTAGAACCATATTTCGGAGATTGTGCCTTGAAAGCCCTGATTTTGGAACATAAAAATCAATGTGTTGAGGCACAACAAGGTTTCAAGAAACAAGTCCCTATTCCAGAGCCAGTTGCGTCAAAATTCCATTTTGACACACATCATTCTTTGAGAAGCTCATTTCAAAGTTTGTGCCTCGAAAGACTCAGTTTTGGAGCATCAAAATCAATGTTTGGAGGCAAAACAAGGTTTCGAGATGCAATTCCTGATTTTAGAGTCAATAGCATCAAAATCTGATTTTGGTGCACATCGTGCTCTTAAAACCTCATTTCGAAGCTTGTCCCTCAAAAGCCCTGGTTTGGGATCATCAAAATCAGTGTTTTGCGGCTCAACAAGGTTCAGTAGCATCAAAATTCAAGTTTGATGCACATTGTGCCCTTAGAGCCTTGTTTTAGAAATTCTGCCTCAAAAGCCCCAGTTTTGGAGCATCAAAATCGATTTTTGGAGTCACAACAAAGTTTCAAGATACAAGTCCCGATTATAGAGTCAATAGCATCAAAATCTGATTTTGGTGCACATCGTGCTCTTAAAACCTCATTTGAAGTTTGTGCCTCAAAAGCCCCAGATTCAGAGCATCATAATCAATGTTTCGAGGCACAACAAGGTTTCAAGATGCAAGCCCTGATTCTAGAGCTAGTAGCAACAAAATTTAATTTTGATGCACATTGTACTGTTAGAACCCTATTTCAAAAATTGTGCCTCAAAAGCCCAAATTTTAGAGCATCAAAATTGATGTTTGGAGGCACAACAAGGTCTCAAGATGCAAGTCCTGATTCTGGAGCCGGTAGCGTCAAAATTTGATTTTGACACACATCATGCTCTTAGAACCTTGTTTTGGAGCTTATGCCTCAAAATCATCGGTTTCGAAGCATCAAAATTGGTGTTGGGAGGCACAACAAGCTTTCGAGATGTAAGTCCCTATTCAAAAGCTTGTAGTGTCAAAACGTGATTTTGATGCACATCGTGCTCTTAGAAACTCATTTCGGAGCATGTGGCTCGAAAGCACTAGTTTCAAATCACCCAAATCAATATTTAAAGGTACTACAAGGTTTCAAGAAACAAGTCCCAATTCTCAAGCTGATAGTATCAAAACACGATTTTGACAAACGTGGTGTTCTTAGAACCTCATTTCGGAGGTTGTGACTCAAAAACCTCATTTTTGGAACATAAAAAAAAATGTTTGGAGTCACAACAAAGTTTCAAGACACAAGTCCCAATTCCAGAGTGGGTAAAGTCAAAATGCAATTTTGATGTACATTAGAACCTCATTTCGAAGATTGTGCCATGAAAGCCCTGATTTTAGTACATTAAAATCAATGTTTTGAGGAACAACAAGGTTTCAAGAAACAAGTACCTATTCTAGAGCCAGTTGCGTCAAAATTCCATTTTAATGCACATCATACTTTGAGAAGCTCATTTCAGAGCTTGTGCCTCGAAAGACTTAGTTTTGGAGCATCAAAATCAATGTTTGGAGGCAAAATAAGGTTTCAAGATGCAAGTCCTGATTCTAGAGTCAATATCATCAAAATCTGATTTTGGTGCACATCGTGCTCTTAGAACCTCATTTTGAAGCTTGTGCTTCAAAAGCCTTGGTTTGGGATCATCAAAATCAGTGTTTTGAAGCACAACAAAGTTTCAGTAGCATCAAAATTCAATTTTGATGCACATTGTGCCTCAAAAGCCCCAGTTTTGGAGCATCAAAATCGATTTTTGTAGTCACAACAAAGTTTCAAGATGCAAGTCCCCATTATAGAGTCAATAGCGTCAAAATCTGATTTTGGCGCACATTGTGCTCTTAAAACCTCATTCAAAGCTTGTGCCTCAAAAGCCCCAGATTCAGAGCATCAAAATCACAGTTTTGAGGCACAACAAGGTTTCAAGATGCAAGCCCGGATTCTAGAGCCAGTAGCATCAAAATTTAATTTTGATGCACATTGTGCACTTAGAACCCTGTTTTAGAAATTGTGCCTCAAAAGCCCCAATTTTGGAGCATCAAAATTGATGTTTGGAGGCACAAAAAGGTTTCAAGATGCAAGTCCTAATTCTGGAGCCGGTAGCATCAAAATTTGATTTTGACGCACATGGGACTTGTGTCCTGAAACCTTGTTGTGCCTTTAAACATTGATTTGGGTGTTTTGAAACTGGTGCTTTCGAGCCACATGCTCTGAAACAAGTTTTTAAGAGCACGATGTGCATCAAAATCATGTTTTGACACTACAAGCTACGTAATAGGGACTTGCATCTTGAAAGCTTGTTGTGCCTCGAAAGACTCAGTTTTGGAGCATCAAAATCAATGCTTGAAGATATAACAAGGTTTCAAGATGCAAGTCCTGATTCTAGAGTCAATAGCATCAAAATCTTATTTTGGTGCACATCATGCTCTTAAAACCTCATTTTGAAGCTTGTGCCTCAAAAGCCCTGGTTTCGGATCATCAAAATTAGTGTTTTGAGGCACAACAAGGTTTCAAGATGCAAGCCCCTATTCTAGAGCCAGTAGCATCAAAATTCAAGTTTGATGCACATTGTGCCCTTAGAACCTTGTTTTAGAAACTGTGCCTCAAAAGCCCCAGTTTTGGAGCATCAAAATCGATTTTTTGAGTCACAACAAAGTTTCAAGATGCAAGTGTTGATTCTGGAGCTGGTAGCGTCAAAATTTAATTTTGATGCTCACCGTGCTCTTAGAACCTTGTTTTGGAGCTTATGCCTCAAACTCATCAGATTCAAAGCATGAAAATTGTTGTTTGGAGGCACAACAAGCTTTGGAGACGCAAGTCCCTATTTTGGAGCCTGTGGCTCGAAAGTTTCAATTTCAAAACACCCAAATCAATGTTTAAAGGCACAACAAAGTTTCAAGACATAAGCCCCAATTCTCAAGCTGAGATAGCTTCAAAACACAATTTCAAGACACAAGTCCCAATTCGAGGCATCAATGTTTCGAGGCACAACAAGGTTTCAAGATGCAAGCCCCGATTCTAGAGCTAGTAGCAACAAAATTTAATTTTGATGCACATTGTGCTCTTAGAACCTCATTTCAAAGCTTGTGCCTCAAAAGCACTGTTTTGAGGCACGAGAAGGTTTCAAGATGCAAGCCCCTATTCTACAGCCAGTATAATCAAAATTCAAGTTTGATGCACATTGTACCCTTAGAATCCTATTTTAGAAATTGTGCCTCAAAAGCCCCAGTTTTGGAGCAACAAAATCGATTTTTGGAGTCACAACAAAGTTTCAAGATGCAAGTCCCGATAATAGAGTCAATAGCGTCAAAATATGATTTTAGCGCACATTGTGCTCTTAAAACTGCATTCGAAGCTTGTGCCTCAAAAGCCCCAGATTCAGAGCATCAAAATCAATGTTTTGAGGCACAACAAGGTTTCAAGATGCAAGCCCCGATTCTACAGCCAGTTTTTGATGCACATTGTGCTCTTAGAATGCTATTTCAGAAATTGTGCCTCAAAAGCCCCAATTTTGGAGTATCAAAATCGATGTTTTGAGGCACAACAAGGTTTCAAGATGCAAGTCCTGATTCTAGAGCCGGTAGCATCAAAATTTGATTTTGACGCACATCGTGTTCTTAGAACCTTGTTTTGGAGCTTATGCATCAAAATCATCGATTTCGAAGCATCAAGCCTCAAAAGCCCTGGTTTCGGATCATCAAAATCAGTGTTTTGAGGCATAACAAGGTTTCGCTAGGATCAAAATTCAAGTTTGATGCACATTGTGCCCTTAGAACCCTGTTTTAGAAATTGTGCCTCAAAAGCCCCAGTTTTGGAGCATCAAAATCGATTTTTGGAGTCACAAAAAGTTTCAAGATGCAAGTCCTAATTATAGAGTCAATAACATCAAAATCTGATTTTGGCGCACATCGTGCTCTTCAAACCTCATTTTGAGACACAACAAGGTTTCAAGATGCAAGCCCCGATTCTAAAGCCAGCAGCATCAAAATTTAATTTTGATGCACATTGTCCTCTAGAACCCCATTTCAGAAATTGTGCCTCAAAAGCCCCAATTTTGGAGCATCAAAATCGATGTTTGGAGGTACAACAAGGTTTCAAGATGCAAGTCCTGATTCTAGAGTTGGTAGCGTCAAAATTTGATTTTGATGCAGATCGTGCTCTTAGAACCTTGTTTTGGAGCTTATGCCTGAAAATCATCGGTTTCGAAGCATCAAAATTGGTGTTTGGAGGCACAACAAACTTTCAAGATGCACATTGTGCTCTTAGAACCTTGAATCATCGGTTTCGGATCATCAAAATTGTTGTTTGGAGGCACAACAAGCTTTCGAGATGCAAGTCCCTATTCCGGAGCTTGTAGTGTCAAAACGTGATTTTGATGGACATTGTGCTCTTAGAAACTTGTTTCGGAGCATGTGGCTCGAAAGCACCACTTTAAAAACACCCAAATCAATGTTTAAAGGCACAACAAGGTCTCAAAACACAAGTCCCAATTCTCAAGCTGATAGCATCAAAACACTATTTTGACAAACATGGTGTTCTTAGAACCTCATTTCGGAGGTTGTGACTCAAAAGCCTCATTTTTGGAACATAAAAATTAGTGTTTGAAGTCACAACAAGGTTTCAAGAAACAAGTCCCAATTCCAGAGAGGGTAGAGTCAATATACAATTTTGATGTACATCATTCTCCTAGAACCTCATTTCGGAGATTGTGCCTTGAAAGCCCTGGTTTTGGTATATCAAAATCAATGTTTTGAGGTACAACAAGGTTTCAAGAAACAAGTCCCTATTCCGGAGCCAGTAGCGTCAAAATATCATTTTGAAGCACATCATTTTTTGAGAAGCTCATTTCAGAGCTTGTGCCTCCAAAGGCTCAATTTTGGAGCATCAAAATCAATGTTTGGAGGCACAACAAGGTTTCAAGATGCAAGTCCTGATTCTAGAGTCAATAGCATCAAAATCTGATTTTGGTGCACATCGTGCTCTTAGAACCTCATTTCGAAGCTTGTGCCTCAAAAGCCCTGTTTTCGAATCATCAAAATCTGTGTTTTGAGGCACAACAATGTTTCAGTAGCATCAAAATTCAAGTTTGATGCACATTGTGCCCTTAGAACCCTATTTTAAAAATTGTGCCTCAAAAGCCCCAATTCCAGAGATTATTTTGAGTAGCATCAAAATTCAATTTTTATGCACATTGTTTCCTTAGAACCCTGTTTTAGAAATTGTGCCTCAAAAGCCCTAGTTTTGGAGCATCAAAATCGATTTCTGGAGTCACAACAAAGTTTCAAGATGCAAGTCCCGATTATAGAGTCAATAGCTTTAAAATCTGATTTTGGCACACATCGTGCTCTTAAAACCTCATTCAAAACTTGTGCCTCAAAAGCCCCAGATTCAGAGCATCAAAATCACTGTTTTGAGGTACAACAAGGTTTCAATATGCAACCCCCGATTCTAGAGTGCGTAGTATCAAAATTTAATTTTGATGCACATTGTGCTTTTAGAATCCCGTTTCAAAAATTGTGCCGCAAAAGCCCCAATTTTGGAGCATCAAAATCGATGTTTGGAGGCACAACAAGGTTTCAAGATGCAAGTCTTGATTCTGGAGCTGGTAGTGTCAAAAGTTGATTTTGACGCACGACGTTCTCTTAGAACCTCAATTCGGAGGTTGTGACTCAAAAGCCTCATTTTTGGAACATAAAAATTAGTTTGGAGCTTATGCCTCAAAATCATTGATTTCGAAGCGTCAAAATTGGTTTTTGGAGGCACAACAAGCTTTTGAGACACAAGTCCCTATTTTGGAGCCTGTTGTGTTGAAATTCCATTTTGACGCACATCATTCTTTGAGAAGCAATTCCTAATTCTAGAGTCAATAGCATCAAAATCTAATTTTGGTGCACATCATGTCGAAATTGGTTTTTGGAGGCACAACAAGGATTCAAGATGAGAGTCCTAATTCTAGAGTCAATAACATCAAAATCTAATTTTGGTGCACATCGTGCTCTTAGAACCTCATTTCGAAGCTTGTGCCTCAAAAGCCCTGATTTCGGATCATCAAAATCAGTGTTTTGAGGCACAACAAGGTTTCAAGATGCAAGCCCCTATTCTAGAGCCAGTCGCATCAAAATTCAAGTTTGATGCACATTGTGCCCTTAGAAACCTATTTTAGAAATTGTGCCTCACAAGCCCATGTTTTGGATCATGAAAATCGATTTTTGGAGTCACAACAAAGTTTCAAGATGCAAGTCCGGATTATAGAGTCAATAGCATCAAAATATGATTTTGGCACACATCGTACTCTTAAAATCTCATTCGAAGCTTGTGCCTCAAAAGCCCCAAATTCAGAGCATCAAAACATTGTGATGCACATTGTGCTCTTCGAACCCTGTTTCTGAAATTGTCCCTCGAAAACCCCAATTTTGGAGCATCAAAATCGATGTTTCAAGGCACAACAAGGTTTCAAGATGCAAGTCCTGTTTCTGGAGCTGGTTGCATCAAAATTTGATTTTGACGCACATCATGCTCTTAGAACCTTGTGCCTTAAAATCATCGGTTTCAAAGCATCAAAATTGGTGTTTGGAGGCACAACAAGCTTTCAAGACGCAACTCCCTATTCCGGAGCCTGTAGTGTCAAAACGTGATTTTGATGCACATCGTGCTCTTAGAAACTCGCTTCGGAGCATATGACTCGAAAGCACTAGTTTCAAAACACCCAAATCAATGTATGAAGGCACAACAAGGTTTCAAGACACAAGTCCCAATTCTCGAGGTGATAGCATCAAAACATGATTTTGACAAACATGGTGTTCTTAGAACCTCATTTCAGACGTTGTGACTCAAAAGCCTCATTTTTGGAACATAAAAATTAGTGTTTGGAGTCACAACAAGGTTTCAAGACACAAGTCCCAATTCCAGAGTGGGTAGAGACAAAATGGAATTTTGATGTACATTATGCTCTCAGAACATCATTTCGGAGATTGTGTCTTGAAAGCCCTGATTTTGGCCAATGTTTTGAGGCACAACAAGGTTTCAAGAAACAAGTCCCTATTCCAGAGCCAATAGCGTCAAAATTACATTTTGATGCACATCATTCTTTGAGAAGCTCATTTCAGAGCTTGTGGCTCGAAAGACTCAGTTTTGGAGCATCAAAATCATTTTTTGGAGGCACAACAAGGTTTCAAGATGCAAGTCCTGATTCTAGAGTCAATAGCATCAAAATCTGTTTTTGGTGCACATCGTGCTCTTAGAACCTCATTTCGAAGCTTATCCCTCTAAAGCCCTTGTTTCGGATCATCAAAATCAATGTTTTGAGGCACAACAAGGTTTCAAGATGCAAGCCCCTAGTTAGCTTCACCTAAGCTTCATCCTGGTCATGGATAGATCACCCAGGTTCGGGTCCATAAGCAGTGACAATTCAATTGCCCTATGAAAACTAGCTCTCGCTACGGTTTCGTTGGGTTCCCTTAACCAAGCCACTACTTATAAGTCACCGGCTCATTCTTCAACAGGCACGCGGTCAGATCTCCTCCCACTGCTTGAGATGAGAAACAGGTAGGCGGTCGGATCTCCTCCCACTACTTGAGAGCGTCACGGTTTCATATTCTATTTCAATCCCCACTGGGGGTTCGTTTCACCTTTCCCTCATGGTACTATTTCGCTATCGGTCACCCAGGAGTATTTAGCCTTACAAGGTGGTTCTTGCTGATTCACAAGGGATTCTACGTGCCCGATGCTACTCGGGTTAGAGCATAAGCTGTCACGATGCTTTCGACTGCTGGACTCTCACCTATTCTAGAGCCAGTAGCATTAAAATTCAAGTTTGATGCACATTGTGCCCTTAGAACCCTGTTTTAGAAATTGTGCCTCAAAAGCCCCAATTTTGGAGCATCAAAATCGATTTTTGGAGTCACAACGAAGTTTCATGCTCTTAGAACCTTGTTTTGGATCTTATGCCTCAAAATCATCGGTTTCAAAGCATCAAAATTGGTGTTTGGAGGCACAACAAGCTTTTGAGATGCAACTCCCTATTCCGGAGCCTGTAGTGTCAAAACGTGATTTTGATGCACATCGTGCTCTTAGAAACTCGCTTTGGAGCATGTGACTCGAAAGCACGAGTTTCAAAACACCCAAATCAATGTTTAAAGGCACAACAAGGTTTCAAGACACAAGTCCCAATTCTCGAGCTAATAGCATCAAAACATGATTTTGACAAACGTGGTGTTCTTAGAACCTCATTTCGGACCTTGTGACTCAAAAGCCTCATATTTGGAACATAAAAATTAGTGTTTGGAGTCACAACAAGGTCTCAAGACACAAGTCCCAATTCCTGAGTGGGTAGAGACAAAATGGAATTTTGATGTACATCATGCTCTCAGAACCTCATTTCAGACATTGTGTCTTGAAAGCCCTGATTTTGGCACATCAAAATCAATGTTTTGAGGCACAACAAGGTTTCAAGAAACAAGTCCCTATTCCGGAGCCAGTAGCGTCCAACTTACATTTTGACGCACATCATTCTTTGAGAAGCTCATTTTAGAGCTTGTGGCTCGAAAGACTCAGTTTTGGAGCATCAAAATCATTTTTTGGAGGCACAACAAGGTTTCAAGATGCAAGTCCTGATTCTAGAGTCAATAGCATCAAAATTTGTTTTTGGCGCACATTGTGCTCTTAGAGTCTCATTTCGAAGCTTATGCCTCTAAAGCCCTAGTTTCAGATCAACAAAATCAAATGTTTTGAGGCACAACAAGGTTTCTAGATGCAAGCCCCTATTCTAGAGCCAGTAGCATCAAAATTCAAGTTTGATACACATTGTACCCTTAGAACCCTATTTTAGAAATTGTGCCTCAAAAGCCCCGTTTCTAGAGCCGGTAGCATCAAAATATAATTTTGATGCACATTGTGCTCTTAGAACCCTGTTTCAGAAATTGTGCCTCAAAAGCCCCAATTTTGGAGCATCAAAATCAATGTTTCGAGGCAAAACAAGGTTTCAAGATGAAAGTCTTGATTCTGGAGCCGGTAGCATCAAAATTTAATTTTCACGCACATCGTGCTCTTAGAACCTTGTTTTGGAGCTTATGCCTCAAAATCATCAGTTTCAAAGCATCAAAATTGGTGTTTGGAGGCATAACAAGATTTTGAGACATAAGTCCCTATTCTGGAGCTTGTAGTGTCGAAACGTGATTTTGATGTCCATCGTGCTCTTAAAAACTCGTTTCGGAGCATGTGGCTCGAAAGCACCAGTTTCAAAACACCCAAATCAATGTTTAAAGACACAACAAGGTTTCAAGACAAAAGTCCCAATTCTCAAGCTGATAGCATAAAAACACCATTTTTAAAAACCTGGTGTTCTTAGAACCTCATTTCGGAGGTTGTGACTCAAAAGCCCCATTTTTGGAACATAAAAATTAGTGTTTGGAGTCACAAAGAGGTTTCAAGATACAAGTCCCAATTCCAGAGTGGGTAAAGTCAAAATACAATTTTTATGTACATCATGCTCTTAGAACTTCATTTTGGAGATTGTGCCTTGAAAGCCTTGATTTTGGCACATCAAAATAAATGTTTTGAGGCACAACAAGGTTTCAAGAAACAATTCCCTATTTCGGAGCCAGTAGCGTAGAAATTCTATTTTGACGCACATCATTCTTTGAGAAGTTTATTTCAGAGCTTGTGCCTCGAAAGACTCAGTTTTGGAGCATCAAAATCAATGTTTGGAGGCACAACAAGGTTTCAAGATGCAATTTCTCATTCTAGAGTCAATAGCATCAAAATCTGATTTTGGTGCACATCGTGCTCTTAGAACCTCATTAAAATTTGATTTTGATGCACATTGTGCTCTTAGAACCATGTTTCATAAATTGTGCCTCAAAAGCCCCAATTTTGGAGCATCAAAATCGATGTTTGGAGGCACAATAAGGTTTCAAGATGCAATTCCTGATTCTCGAGCCGGTAGGGTCAAATTTTGATTTTGATGCACATCATTCTCTTAGAACCTTATTTTGGAGCTTATGCCTCAAAATCATCGGTTTCAAACTGCATTTCGATGGTTGTGCCTCAAAAGCCCTGGTTTCATATCATCAAAATCAGTGTTTTGAGGCACAATAAGGTTTCAAGATACAAGCCCATATTCTAGAGCGAATAGCATCAAAATTCAAGTTTGATGCACATTGTGCCCTTAGAACCCGGTTTTAGAAATTGTGCCTCAAAAGGCCCAGTTTTGGAGAATCAAAATCGATTTTTGGAGTCACAACAAAGTTTCAAGATGCAAGTCCTGATTATAGAGTCAATAGCGTCAAAATCTTATTTTGGCGCACATTGTGCTCTTAAAACCTCATTCGAAGCTTGTGCCTCAAAAGCCCCAGATTCAGAGCATCAAAATGAATGTTTTGAGGCACAACAAGGTTTCAAGATGCAAGCCCCGATTCTAAAGCCAGTAGCATCCAAATTCAATTTTGATGCACATTGTGCTGTTAGAACCCTGTTTCAGAAATTGTGCCTCAAAAGCCCCAATTTGTGAGCATTAAAATCAATGTTTGGAGACACAACAAGGTTTCAAGCTGCAAGTCCTAATTCTGGAGCCGGTAGAGTCAAAATTTGATTTTGACGCATATCATGCTCTTAGAACCTTGTTTTGGAGCTAATGCCTCAAAATCATCAGTTTCAAAGCATCAAAATTGGTGTTTCGAGGCACAACAAGCTTTTGAGACGCAAGTCCCTATTCTGGATCCTCTATTGTCAAAACATGATTTTGAAGTACATCGTGCTCTTAGAAACTCATTTTGGAGAATGTGGCTCATAAGCACCAGTTTCAAAACACGCAAATCAATGTTTAAAGGCACAACATGGTTCCAAGACACAAGTCCCAATTCTCAAGCTGCTAGCATCAAAACACAATTTTGACAAATGTAGTGTTCTTAGAACCTCATTTCAGAGGTTGTGACTCAAAAGCCTCATTTTTGGAACATAAAAATTAGTGTTTGGAGTCACAACAAGGTTTCAAGACACAAGTCCCAATTCCAGAGATGATTTTGAGTAGCATCAAAATTCAAGTTTGATGCACATTGTTTCCTTAGAACCCTGTTTTAGAAATTGTGCCTCAAAAGCCCTAGTTTTGGACCATCAAAATCGATTTCTAGAGTCACAACAAAGTTTCAAGACGCAAGTCCTGATTATAGTGTCAATAGCGTCAAAATCTGATTTTGACGCACATCGTGCTCTTAAAACCTCAATCGAAGCTTGTGCCTGAAAAGCCCCAGATTCAGAGCATCAAAATCAATGCTTTGAGTTACAACAAGGTTTCAAGATGCAAGCCCCAATTCTAGAGCCAGTAGCATAAAAATTTAATTTTGATGCACATTGTGCTCTTAAAATCCTATTTCAGAAATTGTGCCTCAAAAGCCCCAATTTTGGAGCATCAAAATCGATGTTTGGAGGTACAACAAGGTTTCAAGATGCAAGTCCTGATTCTGGAGCCGGTAGCATTAAAATTTGATTTTGATGCACATCATTCTCTTAGAACCTCATTTCGGAGGTTGTGACTCAAAAGACTCATTTTTGGAAAATAAAAATTAGTTTAGAGCTTATGCCTCAAAATCATCGGTTTCAAAGCATCAGAATTGGTGTTTGGAGGCACAACAAGCTTTCGAGACGCAAGTCCCTATTCCGGAGCCTGTAGTGTCAAAACGTGATTTTGATGAAGAACGTGCTCTTAGGAATTCATTTCGGAGCATGTGGCTCGAAAGCACAAGTTTCAAAACACCCAAATCAATGTTTAAAGGCACAACAAGGTTTCAAGACACAAGTCCCAATTCTCAAACTTATAGCATCAAAACACTGATTTTGATGATCCAAAACCAGGGCTTTTGAGGCACAAGCTTCGATATGAGGTTCTAAGAGCACGATGTGCACCAAAATCAGATTTTGATGCTATTGACTCTAGAATCAGGATTTGCATCTTGAAACCTTGTTGTGCATCCAAACATTGATTTTGATACTCCAAAATAGAGTCTTTCTAGGCACATGCTCTGAAATGAGCTTCTCAAAGAATGATGTGCATCAAAATGGCTCCGAAATAGGGAATTGTTTCTTTAAACCTTGTTTTGGCTCAAAACATTGATTTTGATGTGCCAAAATCAGGGCTTTCAAGGCAAAATCTCCAAAATGAAGTTCTAAGAGCATGATGTACATCAAAATTGCATTTTGACTCTACCACCCTGGAATTGGGAATTGTGTCTTGAAACCTTGTTTAGCCTCCAAACTTCGATTTTGATGCTCTAAAATTGGGGCTTTTGAGGCACAATTTCTGAAACAGTGTTCTAAGAGCACAATGTGCATCAAATTTATATTTTGATGCTACTGTCTCTAGAATCGGGGCTTGCATCTTGAAACCTTGTTGTGCCTCAAAAAATTGATTTTGATGATCCGAAACCAAGGCTTTTGAGGCACAAGCTTCGAAATGTGGTTCGAAACCGATGATTTTGAGGCATAAGCTCCAAACTAATTTTTATGTTCCAAAAATGAGGCTTTTGACTCACAACCTCCGAAATGAGGTACTAAGAGCACGTTGTGCATCAAAATCAAATTTTGATGTAACGGGCTCCAAAATCAGGACTTGCATCTTGAAACCTTGTTGTGCCTCCAAACATCGATTTTGATGCTCCAAAATTGGGGCTTTTGAGGCACAATTTCTGAAACAGGGTTCTAAGAGCACAATGTGCATCAAAATAAAATTTTATTGCCACTCACTCTAGAATCAGGGCTGGCATCTTGAAACCTTGTTGTGCCTTAAAACATTGATTTTGATGCTCTGAATCTGCGGCTTTTGAGGCACAATTTCTAAAATAGGGTTCTAAGGGCACAATGTCCATCAAACTTGAATTTTGATGTGACTGAAACCTTGTTGTTCTTCAAAACAATAATTTTGATGATCCGAAACCAGGGCTTTTGAGGCATAAGCTTCGAACTGAGCTTAGAGCAATATATGCAACAAAATCAAATTTTGATTCTATTGACTCTAGAATGAGGACTTGCATCTTGAAACCTTGTTGTGCCTCCAAACATTAATTTTGATGCTCCAAAACTGAGTCTTTCAACGCACAAGCTCTGAAATGAACTTCTCAAAAAATGATGTGCTTCAAAATTAAATTTTGACACTACTGGCTCTGGAATAGGGACTTGTTTCTTGAAACCTTGTTGTGCCTCAAAACATTGATTTTGATGTACCAAAATTAGGGCTTTGAGAAGCTCATTTCAGAGCTTGTGCATCAAAAGACTCAATTTTCAAGGTTTCAAGATGCAAGTCCTCATTCTAGAGTCAATAGCATCAAAATTTGATTTCCGTGCACATCGTGCACTTAAAACCTCATTTCGAAGCTTGTGCCTCAAAAGCCCTTGTTTCAGAGCATCAAAATCAATATTTGGAGTCACAACAAGGTTTCAAGATGCAATCCCCGATTCTAGAGCCAGTAGGATCAAATTTTAATTTTTATGCACATTGTGCTCTTAGAACTTTGTTTCAGAAATTGTGCCTCAAAAGCCCCAATTTTGGAGCATCAAAATCGATGTTTGGAGGCGCAACAAGGTTTCAAGATGCAAGTCCTTATTCTGCAGCCAGTAGCGTAAAAATCATGTTTTGACACTACAGGCTCCGGAATAGGGACTTGCATCAAAATCAAGTTGAAAGCTCCAGAATAGGGACTCCTTTTAGAGTATGTGGCTCGAAAGCTCCAGTTTCAAAACACCCAAATCAATGTTTAGAGGACAACAACGTTTCTAGACACATGTCCCAATTCTCAAGCCGATAGCATCAAAACACGATTTTGACAAACATGGTGTTCTTAGAACCTCATTTCGGAGGTTGTGACTCAAAAGCCTCATTTTTGGAACATAAAAATTAGTGTTTGGAGTCAAAACAAGGTTTCAGACACAAGTCCCAATTCTAGAGTGGGTCCGAGTCACAATGCAATTTTGATGAACATCTTGCTCTTAGAACCTCATTTCGGAGATTGTGCCTTGAAAGCCCTCATTTTGGCACATCAAAATCAATGTTTTGAGGCACAACAAGGTTACAAGAAACAAGTCGCTATTCCGGAACCAGTTGCATCAAAATTCCATTTTGATGCACATCATTCTTTGTGAAGCTCATTTCAGAGCTTGTGCCATAGTCAGATTTTGACGCTATTGACTCTATAATCGAGACTTGCATCTTGAATTTTTTTTTGTGACTCCGAAAATCAATTTTGATGCTCCAAAACTTGGGCTTTTGGGGCACAATTTATAAAATAGGGTTCTAAGGGCACAATGTGCATCGAACTTGAATTTTGATGCTACTAAAACCTTGTTGTGCCTCAAAACACTGATTTTGATGATCCGAAACCAGGGCTTTTGAGGCACAAGCTTCGAAATGAGGTTCTAAGAGCACGATGTGCAACAAAATCAGATTTTGATGCTATTGACTCTAGAATCAGGATTTGCATCTTGAAACCTTGTTGTGCCTCCAAACATTGATTTTGATGCTCCAAAACTAAGTCTTTCGAGGCACAAGCTCTGACATGAGCTTCTCAAAAAATGATGTGCTTCAAAATAAAATTTTGACGCTACTGGCTCCGGAATAGGGACTTGTTTCTTGAAACCTTGTTGTGCCTCAAAACATTAATTTTGCTTTACCAAAATCAGGGCTTTCAAGGCACAATCTCCGAAATGAGGTTCTAAGAGCATGATGTACATCAAAATTGCATTTTGACTCTACCCACTCTGGAATTGGGACTTGTGTCTTGAAACACCATGTTTGTCAAAATCATGTTTTGATGCTATCAGCTTGAGAATCGGGACATGTATATTGAAACCTTGTCGTAACTTTAAACATTGATTTGGGTGTTTTGAAACTGGTACTTTTGAGCCACATCCTCCGAAATGAGTTTCTAAGAGTACGATGTGCATCAAAATCACGTTTTGAGTCAATAGCATCAAATTTTGATTTTGGTGCACATCGTGCTCTTAGAACCTCATTCCGAAGCTTATGTCTCAAAAGCCTTGGTTTCGGATCATCAAAATCAATGTTTAAAGGTACAACAAGGTGCTTTCAAGCCACATGCTCCGAAATGAGTTTCTAAGAGCACGATGTGCATCAAAATCACGTTTTGACACTACAAGCTCCGGAATAGGGACTTGCATCTCGAAAGGTTGTTGTGCCTCCAAAGACCAATTTTGATGCTTCGAAACCAATGATTTTCAGCCATAAGCTCCAAAAGAAGGTTCTAAGAGTACGATGTGCATCTCAAAAGCTTGTTGTGCCTCCAAACACCAATTTTGATGCTTCGAAACCGATGATTTTTAGGCATAAGCTCCAAAAAAACGTTCTAAGAGCACGATGTGCGTCAAAATCATATTTTGATGCTACTGGCTCCAGAATCAAGACTTGCATCTTGAAACCTTGTTGTGCCTCCAAATTTTGATTTTGATGCTCCAAAATTGGACCTTTTGAGGCACAATTTCTGAAATAGGGTTCTAAGAGCACAATGTGCATCAAAATTAAATTTTGATGCTAATGGCTCTAGAATCAGGGCTTGCATTTTGAAACCTTGTTGAGCCTCAAAATATTGATTTTGAAACTTTGTTCTGACACCAAAATTTGATTTTGATGCTCCAAAACTAGGGCTTTTGAGGCACAATTTCTAAAACAGGGTTCTAAGGGTACAATGTGCGTCAAACTTGAATTTTGATGCTACTGGTTGTAGAATAGGGGCTTGCATATTGAAAACATCTTGTGCCTCAAAACACGGATTTTGACGATCCGAAACTAAAGCTTTTGATGCACAAGCTTCGAAATGAGGTTCTAAGAGCACGATGTGCACCAAAATCAGACTTTGATGCTATTGACTCTAGAATCAGGACTTGCATCTTGAAACCTTGTTGTGCCTCCAAACATTGATTTTGATGCTCAAAAACTAATTCTTTCGAGGCAAAAGCTCTGAAATGAGGTTCTCAAAGAATAATGTCCCTCAAAATGGAATTTTGACGCTACTGGCTCCAAAATAGGTTCAAAACACCCAAATCAATGTTTAAAGGCGCAACAAGGTTTCGAGACACAAGTCCCAATTCTCAAGATCAATTTTTGGAGGCACAACAAAGTTTCAAGATGCAAGTCCTGATTCTAGAGTCAATAGCATCAAAATATGATTTTGGTGCACATCGTGCTCTTAGAACCTCATTTCCAACATTGAGGCTTTTGAGTCACAACCTCCGAAATGAGGTTCTAAGAACACCATGTTTGTCAAAATCATGTTTTGATGCTTTCAGCTTGAGAATTGGGACTTGTGTCTTGAAACCTTGTTGTACCTTAAAACATTGATTTTGGTGTTTTGAAATTGGTGCTTTCGAGCCACATGAAATGAGTTTCTAAGAGAACGATGTGCATCAAAATCATGTTTTGACACTAGAGGCTACAGAATAGGGTCTTGCGTCTTGAAAGCTTGTTGTGCCTCCAAACACCAATTTTGATGCTTCGAAACCGATGATTTTGAGGCATAAGCTCCAAAACAAGGTTCTAAGAGCACGATGTGCGTCAAAATCAAATTTTGATGCTACCAACTCTAGAATCAGGACTTGTATCTTGAAACCTTATTGTGCCTCCAAACATCGATTTTGATGCTCAAAAATTGGGGCTTTTTAGGCACAATTTCTGAAACAGGGTTCTAAGAGCACGTTGTACATCAAAACTAAATTTTGATTCTACTGGCTCTAGAATCGGGGCTTGCATCTTGAAACTTTGTTGTGCCTCAAAACATTGATTTTGATGCTTTGAATCTGGGGCTTTTGAGGCACAAGCTTCGAATGAGGTTTTAAGAGCACGATGTGCGCCAAAATCAGTTTTTGCCGCTATTGACTCTATAATAGGGACTTGCATCTTGAAACTTTGTTGTGACTCCAAAACAGAGGCTTTTGATGCACTATTTCTAAAACAGGGTTCTAAGGGCACAATGTGCATCAAACTTGAATTTTGATGCTTTTGGCTCTAGAATAGGGTTTGCATCTTGAAACCTTGTTGTGCCTCAAAACATTGATTTTGATGATCCGAAACCAAGGCTTTTAGGCACAAGCTTTGAAATGAGGTTCTAAGAGCACGATGTGCACCAAAATCAGATTTTGATGCTATTGACTCTAGAATCAGGACTTGCATTTTGAAACCTTGTTGTGCCTCCAAACATTGATTTTGATGCTCCAAAATTGAGTCTTTCGAGGCACAAGCTCTGAAATGACCTTCTCAAAGAATGATATGCGTCAAAACAGAATTTTGACGCTACTAGGTCCGGAATAGGGAGTTGTTTCTTGAAAGCTTGTTGTGCCTCAAAACATTGATTTTGATGTACCAAAATCAGAGCTTTCAAGGCAGAATCTCAGAAATGAGATTCTAAGAGCATGATGTACATCAAAATTGCATTTTGACTCAACCCACTCTGGAAATGGGACTTGTGTCTTGAAACCTTGTTGTGACTCCAAACACTAATTTTTATGTTCCAAAAATGACGCTTTTGAGTCACAAGCTCCAAAACTAAGTCTTTCGAGGCACGAGCTCTGAAAATGAGCTTCTGAAAGAATGATGTGCGTCAAAATGGAATTTTGATGCAACTGGCTTCGGAATAGGGACTTTTTTCTTTAAACCTTGTTGTGCCTCAAAACATTGATTTTGATGTGCCAAAATCAGGGCTTTCAATTGGAATTGGGACTTGTGTCTTGAAACCTTGTTGTTACTCCAAACACTTATTTTTATGTTTCAAAAATGAGGCTTTTGAGTGACAACCTCCGAAATGAGCTTCTAAGAACACCACGTTTGTTAAAATCATGTTTTGATGCTATCAGCTGGAGAAATGGGACTTGTGTCTTGAAACCTTGTTGTGCCTTTAAATATTGATTTGGGTGTTTTGAAACTGGTGCTTTCGAGCCACATGCTCTGAAATGAGTTTCTAAGAGCACGATGTGCATCAAAATCATGTTTTGACACTACAGGCTCCGGAATAGGGACTTGCATCTCGAAAGCTTGTTGTGCCTCCAAACACCAATTTTGATGCTTCGAAACCGATGATTTTGAGGCATAAGCTCCAAAACAAGGTTCTAAGAGCACAATGTGCATCAAAATCAAACTTTGACGCTATCGGCTCCAGAATCTGGACTTGCATCTTGAAACCTTGTTGTGCCTCCAAACATTGATTTTGATGCTCAAAAATTGGAGCTTGAGAATATGGACTTGTGTATTTGAGCCTTGGTGTGCCTTTAAACATTGATTTCGGTGTTTTGAAACTGGTGCTTTCAAGCCACATGCTCCAAAATAAGTTTCTAAGAGCACAATGTCCATCGAAATCACGTTTTGACACTACGGGCTCCGGAATAGGGACTTGCGTCTCGAAAGCTTGTTGTGCGAAACACCAATTTTGATACTTTGAAACCGTTGATTTTGAGGCATAAGCTCCAAACTAATTTTTATGTTCCAAAAATGAGGCTTTTGAGTCACAACCTCCGAAATGAGGTTCTAAAAGCACGATGTGCGTCAAAATGAAATTTTGATGCTACCGGCTCAAGAGTCAGGACTTGCATCTTGAAACCTTGTTGTGCCTCCAAACATCGATTTTGATGCTCCAAAATTGGGGCTTTTGAGGCACAATTTCTTAAACAGGGTTCTAAGAGCACAAGGTGCATCAAAATTAAATTTTGATGCTACTGACTATAGAATCGGGGCTTGCATCTTGAAAATTTGTTGTGCCTCAAAATATTGATTTTGATGCTCTGAATCTGGGGTTTTTGAGGCACAAGCTTCGAATGAGGTTTTAAGAGCACGATGTGCGCCAAAATCAAATTTTGAGGCACAATGTGCATCAAACTTGAATTTTGATGCTACTGGCTCTAGAATAGGGGCTTGCATGTTGAAACCTTTTTGTGCCTCAAAACACTAATTTCAATGATCTGAAACCAGGGCTTTTGAGGCACAAGTTTCGAAATGAGGTTCTAAGAGCACGATGTGCACCAAAATCAAATTTTGATGATATTGACTATAGAATCAGGACTTGCATCTTGAAACCTTGTTGTGCCTCCAAACATTGATTTTGATGCTACTAGCTCCAAAATAGGACTTGTTTCTTGAAACTTTGTTGTGCCAAAATCAGGGCTTTCAAGGCACAATCTCTAAAATGAGGTTTTAAGAGCATGATGTACATCAAAATTGCATTTCGACTCTACCCACTCTGGAATTGGGACTTGTGTCTTGAAACCTTGTTGGGACTCCAAACACTAATTTTTATGTTCCAAAAATGAGGCTTTTGAGTCACAACCTTCGAAATGAGGTTCTAAGAACACAACATTTGTCAAAATCGTGTTTTGATGCTATCAGCTTGAGAATTGGGACTTGTGTCTTGAAACCTTGTTATGCCTTTAAACATTGATTTGGGTGTTTTGAAACTGGTGCTTTCGAGCCACATGCTCTGAAACAAGTTTCTAAGAGCACGATGTGCATCAAAATCATGTTTCAAGATGCAAGTTTTGATTTTGGAGCCGGTAGCGTCAAAATTTGATTTTGACGCACATCGTGCTCTTATAACCTTGTTTTGGAGCTTATGCCTCAAAATCATCGGTTTCAAAGCATCAAAATTGGTGTTTGGAGGCACAACAAGCTTTCAAGATGCTAGTCCCTATCCCGGAGCCTGTAATGTCAAAACGTGATTTTGATGCACATCGTTGGAGGCACAATAAGGTTTCCAGATGCATGTCCTGATTTTGGAGCCGATAGCATCAAAATTTGATTTTGACACACATCGTGCTCTTATAACCTTGTTTTGGAGCTTATGCCTCAAAATCATTAGTTTGAAAGCATTAAAATTGGTCTTTGGAGGCACAACAAACTTTTGAGATGCAAGTCCCTATTCCAGAGCCTGTAGTTTCAAAACATGATTTTGATGCACATCATGCTCTAAGAAACTCATTTCGGAGCATGTGGCTCGAAAGTTCCAGTTTCAAAACACGCAAATCAATGTTTAAAGGCACAACAAGGTTTCAAGATGCAAGTCCTGATTCTAGAGTGAATAGCATCAAAATCTGATTTTGGTGCACATTGTGCTCTTGCAACCTCATTTCGAAGCTTGTGCCTCAAAAGCCCTCATTTCGGATCATCAAAATCAGTGTTTTGAGGCACAAGAAGGTAGCCAGTAACATCAAAATTAAAGTTTGATGCACATTGTACCCTTAGAACCCTATTTTACAAATTGTGCCTCAATAGCCCCAGTTTTGGAGCATCAAAATAGATTTTTGGAGTCACAACAAAGTTTCAAGATGCAAGTCCTGATTATAGACTCAATACCATCAAAATCCTTTTTGGGCCCACATCGTGCTCTTAAAACCTCATTCGAAGCTTGTGCCTCAAAAGGCCCAGATTCAGAGTATCAAAATCAATGTTTTGAGGCACAACAAGGTTTCAAGATGCAAGCCCCGATTTTAGAGCCAGTAGCATGAAAATTTAATTTTGATGCACATTGTGCTCTTAGAACCCTATTTCAGAAATTGTGCATCAAAAGCCCCAATTTTGGAGCATCAAAATCGATGTTTGGAGGTACAACAAGGTTTCAAGATGCAAGTTCTGTTTCTGGAGACAGTAGCATAAAAATTTGATTTTCACGCACATCGTGGTCTTAGAACATTGTTTTGGAGCTTATGCCTAAATATCATCCTTTTCAAAGCATCAAATTTGGTGTTTGGAGGCACAACAAGCTTTCGACATGCATATCATGCTCTTAGAACCTTGTTTTGGAGCTTATGGCTGAAAATCATCGGTTTCGAAGCATCAAAATTGGTGTTTGGAGGCACAACAAGCTTTCAAGACGCAAGTCCCTATTTCGGAGCTTTTAGTGTCAAAATCAAAGAATGATGGAATTTTGACACTACTGGCTCCAGAATAGGGACTTGTTTCTTGAAACCTTGTTGTGCCTCAAAACATTGATTTTGATGTGTCAAAATCAAGGCTTTCAAGGCACAATCTCTGAAATGAGGTTCTAAGAGCATGATGAACAACAAAATTGCATTTTGACTCTACGCACTCTGAAATTGGGACTTGTGTCTTGAAACCTTGTTGTGACTTCAAACACTAATTTTTATGTTCCAAAAATGAGGCTTTTGAGTCACAACCTCCGTAATGAGGTTCTAAGAACACCACGTTTGTCAAAATTGTGTTTTGATGCTAGCAGCTTGAGAATTGGGACTTGTGTCTTGAAACCTTGTTGTGCCTTTAAACATTGATTTGGGTATTTTCAAACTGGTGCTTTCGAGCCACATGCTCCGAAATGTGTTTCTAACAGCACGATGTGCTTCAAAATCACGTTTTGACACTACAGGATCCAGAATAGGGACTTGTGTCTCGAGAGCTTGTTGTGCCTCAAAACACCAATTTTGATGCTTCGAAACTGATGATTTTGAGACATAAGCTCCAAAACAAGGTTCTAAGAGCACGATGTGAGTCAAAATCAAATTTTGATGCTATCGGCTCCAGAATTAGGGCTTGCATCTTGAAACCTTGTTGTTCCTCCAAACATCAATTTTTATGCTCCAAAATTTGGGCTTTTGAGGCAAAATTTCTAAAACAAGGTTCTAAGAGCACAATGTGCATCAAAATTAAATTTTGATGCTACTAGCTCTAGAATCGGGGCTTGCATCTTGAAACCTTATTTTGCCTCAAAACATTGATTTTGATGCTTTGAATTTGGGGCTTTTGAGGCACAAGCTTTGAATGAGGTTTTGAGAGCATCATGTGCGCCAAAATCAGATTTTGACGCTATTGACTCTATAATCGGGACTTCCATCTTGAAACTTTGTTGTGACTCCAAAAATCAATTTTGATGCTCGAAAACTGGGGCTTTTGAGGCACAGTTTCTAAAACAGGGTTCTAAGGGCACAAGGTGCATCAAACTTGAATTTTGATGCTGCTGGCTCTAGAATAGGGGTTTGCATCTTGAAACCTTGTTGTGCCTCAAAACACTGATTTTGATGATTCGAAACTAGGGCTTTTGAGGCAAAAGCTTCCAAATGAGGTTCTAAGAGCACGATGTGCACCAAAATCAGATTTTGATGTTGTTCACTCTAGAATCAGGACTTGCATCTTGAAACCTTGTTGTGCCATCAAACATTGATTTTGATGCTCCAAAACTGAGTCTTTCAAGGCACAAGCTCTGAAATGAGCTTCTCAAAGAATAATGTGTGTCAAAATGGAATTTTGACGATACTGGCTCTGGAGAAGGACTTGTTACTTGAAACCTTGTTGTGCCTTTAAACATTGATTTGGGTGTTTTCAAACTGGAGCTTTCGAGCGACATGCTCTGAAACGAGTTTCTAAGAGCATGATGTGCATCAAAATCACATTTTTATAATACAGGCTCTGGAGTAGGGACTTGCATCTCGAAAGCTTGTTGTGCCTCCAAACACCAATTTTGATGCTTCGAAATTGATGATATTGAGGCATAAGCTCCAAAACAAGGTTCTAAGAGCACGGTGAGCATCAAAATCAAATTTTGATGCTACCGGCTCCAAAATCAGGACTTGCATCTTGAAACCTTGTTTCCCTCCAAACATCGATTTTGATGCTCCAAAATTCGGGGATTTGAGGCACAATTTCTGAAATAGGGTTCTAAGAGCACAATCTACATCGAAATTAAATTTTTATGCTATTGGCTCTATAATCGCGGCTTGCATCTTGAATCCTTATTGTGCCTCAAAACATTGATTTTGATGCTTTGAATCTGGGGCTTTTGAGGCACAAGTTTCGAATGAGGTTTTAAGAGCATGATGTGCGCCAAAATCGTATTTTGATGCTATTGACTCTATAATCGGGACTTGCATCTTGAAACTTTGTTGTGACTTCAAAAATTGATTTTGATGCTCCAAAACTGGGGCTTTTGAGGCACAGTTTCTAAAACAAGGTTCTAAGGGCACAATGTGCATCAAACTTGAAGTTTGATGCTACTGGCTCTAGAAAAGGGGCTTGCATCTTGAAACCTTGTTGTGCCTCAAAACACTGATTTTGATGATCCAAAACTAGGGCTTTTGAGGCACAATCTTCAAAATGAGGTTCTAAGAGCACGATGCGCACCAAAATCAGATTTTGATGCTATTGACTCTAGAATCAGGACTTGCATCTTGAAATCTTGTTGTGCCTCCAAACATTGATTTTGATGCTCAAAAACTGAGTCTTTCGAGCCACAAGCTCTGAAATGAGCTTCTCAAAGAATGATATGCGTCAAAATAGAATATTGACACTACTGGCTCTAGAATAGAGACTTGTTTCTTGAAACCTTGTTGTGCCTCAAAACATTGATTTTGATGTGCCAAAATCAAGGCTTTCAAGGCACAATCTCCGAAATGAGGTTCTTCAAGCATGATGTACATCAAAATTGCATTTTGACTCTACCCATTCTGGAATTGGGACTTGTGTCTTGAAACCTTGTTGTGACTCCAAACGCTAATTTTTATGTTCCAAAAATGAGGCTTTTCAGTCACAACCTACGAAATGAAGTTCTAAGAACACTACGTTTGTCAAAATCGTGTTTTGATGCTATCAGCTCGAGAATTGAGACTTGTGTCTTGAAACCTTGTTGTGCCTTTAAACATTGATTTGGGTTTTTTGAAACTGGTGCTTTCGAGCCACATGCTTTGAAATGAGATTCTAAGAGCATGATGTGCATCAAAATCACATTTTGACACTACAGGCTTCGGAATAGGGACTTGCGTCTCGAAAGCTTGTTGTGCCTCCAAACACCAATTTTGATGCTTTGAAACCGATGATTTTGAGGCATAAGCTCCAAAACAAGGTTCTAAGAGCACGATGTGCTTCAAAATCAAATTTTGACGCTACTGGCTCCAGAATCAGGACTTGCATCTTGAAACCTTGTTGTGCCTCAAAACATTGGTTTTGATGCTCTGAATCTGGGGCTTTTGAGCTTCGAATGAGGTTGTAAGAGCATGATGTGCGCCAAAATCAGATTTTGACGCTATTGACTCTATAATCGGGACTTGCATATTGAAACTTTGTTGTGACTCCAAAAATTGATTTTGATGCTCCAAAACTGCGGCTTTTGAGGCACAATATCTAAAACAGGGTTCAAAGGGCACAATGTGCATCAAACTTGAATTTTTATGCTACTGAAACCTTGTTGTGCCTCAAAATACTGATTTTGATTATCCGAAACTAGGGCTTTTGAGGCACAAGCTTCGAAATGATGTTCTAAGAGGACGATGTGCACCAAAATTAGATTTTGATGCTATTGACTCTAGAATTAAGACTTGCATCTTGAAACCTTGTTGTGCCTCCAAACATTGATTTTGATGCTCCAAACCTGAGTCTTTCGAAGCACAAGCTCTGAAATGAGCTTCTCAAAGAATGATGTGCGTCAAAATGGAATTTTGACGCTACTGGCTCTAGAATAGGGACTTGTTTCTTGAAACCTTGTTGTGCCTCAAAACATTGATTTTGATGTGCGAAAATCGAGGCATTAAAGGCACAATCTCCAAAATGAGGTTCGAAGAGCATGATGTACCTCAAAATTAGATTTTAACTCTACCCACTCTGGAATTGGGACTTGTGTCTAGAAACCATGTTGTGACTTCAAACACTAATTTTTATGTTCCAAAAATGAAGCTTCTGAGTCACAACCTCCAAAATAAGGTTCTAAGAACACCACGTTTGTCAAAATTGTGTTTTGATGCTCTCAGCTTGAGAATTGGGACTTGTGTCTTGAAACCTTGTTGTGCCGTTAAACATTGATTTGGGTGTTTTGAAATTGGTGCTTTCGAGCCACATGCTCCGAAACAAGTTTCTAAGAGCACGATGTGCATCAAAATCACCTTTTGACACTACAGGCTCCGAAATAGAGACTTGTGTCTCGAAAGCTTGTTGTGCCTCCAAACACCAATTTTGATGCTTCAAAACTGATGATTTTGAGGCATAAGCTCCAAAACAAGGTTCTAAGAGCACGATGTGTGTCAAAATCAAATTTTGACGCTACCGGCTCCAGAATCAAGACTTGCATCTTGTAACCTTGTTGTGCATCAAACTTGAATTTTGATGATACTGGCTCTAGAATAGGGGCTTGCATCTTGAAACCTTATTGTGCCTCAAAACACTGATTTTGATTATCCAAAACCAGGACTTTTGAGGCACAAGATTCGAAATGAGGTTCTAAGAGCACGATGTGCCCCAAAATCAGATTTTGATGCTATTGACTCTACAATCAGGACTTGCATCTTGAAACCTTGTTGTGCCTCCAAACATTGATTTTGATGCTCCAAAACTGAGTCTTTTGAGGCACAAGCTCTGAAATGAGCTTCTCAAAGAATGATGTGCGTCAAAATAGAATTTTGACGCTACTGGCTCCAGAATAGGGACTTGTTTCTTGAAACCTTGTGGTGCCTCAAAACATTGATTTTGATGTGCCAAAATCAAGGCTTTGAAAGCACAATCTGCGAAATGAGGTTCGAAGAGCATGATGTACATCAAAATTTCATTTTGAGTCTACCCACTTCTAGAATTGGGACTTGTGTCTTGAAACCTTGTCGTGACTCCAAACACTAATTTTCATGTTCCAAAAATGAGGCTTTTGAGTCACAACCTCCATAATGAGGTTCTAAAAACACCACGTTTGTCAAAATTGTGTTTTGGTGCTAGCAGCTTGAGAATTGGGACTTGTGTCTAGAAACCTTGTTGTGCCTTTAAACATTGATTTGGGTATTTTCAAACTGGTGCTTTCGAGCCACATGCTCCGAAATGAGTTTCTAAGAGCACGATGTGCATCAAAATCACATTTTGACACTACAAGCTCCAAAATAGGGACTTGCGTCTCGAAATCTTGTTGTGCCTCCAAACACAAATTTTGATGCTTCGAAACTGATGATTTTGAGGCATAAGCTCCAAAACAAGGTTCTAAGAGCACGGTGAGTATCAAAATCAAATTTTGACGCTATCAGCTCCAGAATCAGGACTTGCATCTTGAAACCTTGTTGTGCCTCCAAACATCGATTTTGATGCTCCAAAATTGGGGCTTTTGAGACACAATTTCTTAAATAGGGTTCTAAGAGCACAATCTGCATCAAAATTAAATTTTTATGCTACTGGCTCTAGAATCGGGGCTTGCATCTTCAATCCTTGTTGTGCCTCAAAACATTGATTTTGATTCTTTGAATCTGGGGCTTTTGAGGCACAAGTTTCGAATGACATTTTAGGAGCATTATGTGTGCCAAAATCATATTTTGATGCTATTGACTCTACAATCGGCACTTGCATCTTGAATCTTTGTTGTGACAAAAATCGATTTTGATGCTCCAAAACTGGGACTTTTGAGGTAAAATTTCTAAAAGAGGGTTCTAAGGGCACAATGTGCATCAAACTTGAATTTTGATGCTACTGAAACCTTGTTGTGCCTCAAAACACTGATTTTGATGATCCAAAAATAGGGCTTTTGAGACACAAGCTTCAAAATGAGGTTCTAAGAGCACGATGTGCACCAAAATCAGATTTTGATGCTATTGAGTCTAGAATTGGGGCTTACATCTTGAAACCTGGTTGTGCCTCAAAACATTGATTTTGATGCTCTGAATCTAGGGCTTTTGAGGCACAAGCTTCGAATGAGGTTTTAAGAGCATGATGTGCGCCAACATCTTATTTTGACGCTATTCAATCTATAATCGGGACTTGCATCTTGAAACTTTTTTGTGACTCCAAAAATCGATTTTGATGCTCCAAAACTGAGGCTTTTGAGACACAAATATGTTTGGAGGCACAACAAGGTTACAAGATGCAAGTCCTGATTCTAGTGTCAATAACATCAAAATCTTATTTTGGTGCACATCGTGCTCTTAGAACCTCATTTCAAAGCTTATGCCTCAAAAGCCCTGGTTTCGGATCGTCAAAATTAGTGTTTTGAGGCACAACAAGGTTTTAGTAGCATCAAAATTCAAACTTGTTTCGGAGCTTATGCCTCAAAATCATCGGTTTCGAAGCATCAAAATTGGTGTTTAGAGGCACAACAAGCTTTCGAGACGCAAGTCCCTATTCTAGAGCCTGTAGTGCCAAAACATGATTTTGATGTATATCGTGCTCTTAGAAACTCATTTCGGAGCATGTGGCTCGAAAGCACCAGTTTCAAAACACCCAAATCAATGTTTAAAGGCACAATAAGGTTTCAAGACACAAGTCCCAATTCTCGAGCTGATAGCATCAAAACACAATTTTGACAAGCGTGGTGTTCTTATAACCTCATTTAAGAGGTTGTGACTCAAAAGCCCCATTTTTGGAACATAAAAATTAGTGTTTTGCCTCCAAACATTGATTTTGATGCTCCAAAACTGAGTCTTTTGAGGCACAAGCTCTGAAATGAGCTTCTCAAAGAACGATGTTCGTCAAAATGGAATTTTGACGCAACTGGCTCTACCCCTTTTGGAATGAGTTTCTATGAACACCACGTTTGTCAAAATCCTGTTTTGATGGTATCAGCTTGAGAATTGAGACTTGTGTCTTAAAACCTTTTTGTGCCTTTAAACATTGATTTTGGTGTTTTGAAATTGGTGCTTTCGAGCAACATGCTCCGAAATGAGTTTCTAAGAGCACGATGTGGATCAAAATTACGTTTTGACACTAAAGGCTCCGAAATAGAGCCTTGCGTCTCGAAAGCTTGTTGTGCCTCCAAACATCAATTTTGATTCTTCAAAACCGATAAGTTTTAGGAATAAGCTCCAAAAAGAGGTTCTAAGAGCACGATGTGCGTTAAAATCAAATTTTGACGCTACCGGCTCCAGAATCAGGACTTGCATCTTGAAACCTTATTGTTGCTCCAAACATCGATTTTGATGCTCCAAAATTGGGGCTTTTGAGGCACAATTGCTGAAATAGGGTTCTAAGAGCACAATGTGCATCAAAATTAAATTTTGATGCTACTGGCTCTAGAATCGGGGCTTGCATCTTGAAACCTTGTTGTACCTCAAAACATTGATTTTGATGCTCTGGATCTGGGGCTTTTGAGCCGAAAGCTTCGAATGAGGTTTTAAGAGCACGATGTGCGCCAAAATCAGATTTTGACGCTATCACAATCTCCGAAATGAGGTTCTAAGAGCATGATGTACATCAAAATTGCATCTTGAAACCTTCTTGTGCCTCAAAACATTGATTTTGATGCTCTGAATCTAAGGCTTTCGAGGCACAAGTTTTGAATGAGGTTTTAAGAGAACGATGTGCGCCAAAATAAAATTTTGACACTATTGACTTTGTAATCGGGACTTGCATCTTGAAACTTTGTTGTGACTCCAAAAATTGATTTTGATGCTCCAAAACTGGGGCTTTTGAGGCACAATTTATAAAACAAGGTTCTAAGGGCACAATGTGCATCAAACTTTAATTTTGATGCTACTGAAACCTTGCTGTGCCTCAAAACACTGATTTTGATGATCCCAAACCAAGGCTTTTGAGGCACAAGCTTTGAAATGAGGTTCTAAGAGCACGATGTGCACCAAAATCAAATTTTCATGCTATTGACTCTAGAATCAAGACTTGCATCTTGAAACCTTGTTTTGCCTCCAAACATTGATTTTGATGCTCCAAAACTGAGTCTTTCGAGGCACAAGCTCTGAAATGAACTTCTCAAAGAATGATATGCGTCAAAATGGAATTTTGAAGCTACTGGCTCCGGAATAGGGACTTGTTTCTTGAAACCTTGCTGTGCCTCAAAACATTGATTTTGATGTGCCAAAATCAGTGCTTTCAAGGTACAATCTCAGAAATGAGGTTCTAAGAGCAGGATGTATATCAAAATTGCATTTTGACTCTACCCACTTTGGAATTGGGACTTGTGTCTTGAAACCTTGTTGTGACTCCAAACACTTATTTTTATGTTCTGAAATGAGTTTCTAAGAGCACGATGTGCATCAAAATCACGTTTTGACACTACAAGTTCTGGAATAGGGACATGCATCTTGAAAGCTTCTTGTGCCTCCAAACACCAATTTTGATGCTTTGAAACCGATGATTTTGAGGCATAAGCTCCAAACTAATTTTTATGTTCCAAAAATAAGGCTTTTGAGTCACAACCTCCGAAATGAGGTTGTAAGAGCACGATGTGCATCAAAATCAAATTTTGATGCTACCGGCTCCAGAATCAGGACTTGCATCCTGAAACCTTGTTGTGCCTCCAAACATCAATTTTGATGCTCCAAATTGGGGCTTTTCGGGTTCAATTTCTGAAACAGGGTTCTAAGAGCATCAAAATTAAATTTTAATGCTACTGGCTCTAGAATCAGGGCTTGCATCTTGAAATCTTGTTGTGCCTCAAAACATTCATTTTGATGCTCTGAATCTGGGGCTTTTGAGGCACAAGCTTCGAATGAGGTTTTAAGAGCACGATGTGCACCAAAATCAAAATTTGATGCTATTGACTCTATAATCGGGACTTGCATCTTGAAACTTTGTTGTGACTCCAAAAATCGATTTTGATGCTCCAAAACTGGGGCTTTTGAGGGACAATTTCTAAAATAGGGTTCTAAGGGCACAATGTGCATCAAACTTGAATTTTGATGCTACTAAAACCTTGTTGTGCCTCAAAACACTAATTTTGATGATCCGAAATCAGGGCTTTTGAGGCACAAGCTTCGAGATGAGGTTCTAAGAGGATGATATGCACCAAAATCCAATTTTGATGCTATTGACTCTAGAATCAAGACTTGCTTCTTTAAAACTTGTTGTGCCTCCAAACATTGATTTTGATGTGCCTCCAAAATCAGTTTCTCAAAGAATGATGTGTGTCAAAATGAAATTTTGATGCTACTGGCTCCGGAATAGGGACTTGTTTCTTGAAACCTTGTTGTGCCTCAAAACATTGATTTTGATGTGCCAAAATCAGGACTTTCAAGGCACAATCTCCGAAATGAGGTTCTGATAGCATAAAGTACATCAAAATTCCATTTTGTCTCTACCCACTCTCGAATTGGGCCCTGTGTCTTGAAACCTTGTTGTGACTCCAAACACTAATTTTTATGTTTGAAAAATGAGGCTTTTGAGTCACAACCTCTGAAATAAGCTTCTAAGAACACCACATTTGTCAATATCGTGTTTTGATGCTATCAACTCGAGAATTGGGACTTGTGTCTTGAAAACTTGTTGTGCCTTTAAACATTGATTTGGGTGTTTTGAAACTGGTGCTTTCGAGTCACATGCTCTGAAATGAGTTTCTAAGAGCACGATGTGCATCAAAATCACGTTTTGACACTACAGGATCTGGAATAGGGACTTGCATCTCGAAAGCTTGTTGTGCCTACAAACACCAATTTTGATGCGTTCAAACCGATGATTTTGAGGCATAAGCTCCAAAACAAGGTTCTAAGAGCACGATGTGCGTCAAAATCAAATTTTGACACTACCGGCTCCAGAATCAGGAATTGCATCTTGAAACCTTGTTGTGCCTCCAAACATCGATTTTGATGCTCTAAAATTGGGGCTTTTGAGGCACAATTTCTGAAACAGGGTTCTAAGAGCACAATGTACCTCAAAATTAAATTTTGATGCTACTGGCTCTAGAATCAGGGATTGCATCTTAAAACCTTCTTGTGCCTCAAAACATCAATTTTGATGCTCTGAATCTGGGCCTTTTGAGGCACAAGCTTCGAATGAGGTTTTAAGAGCACGATGTGAACCAAAATCAGATTTTGATGCTATTGACTCTATAATCAGGACTTGGATCTTGAAACTTTGTTGTGACACCAAAAATCAATTTTGATGCTCCAAAAACTAGGGCTTTTGAGGTACAATTTCTAAAATAGGGTTCTAAGGGGACAATGTGCATCAAACTTGAATTTTGATGCTAGTGAAACCTTGTTGTGCCTCAAAACACTGATTTTGATGATCCGAAACCAGGGCTTTTGAGGCTTGATGCTTCGAAACCGATGATTTTGAGGCATAAGCTCCAAAACAAGGTTCTAAGAACATAATGTGCATCAAAATGGCTCTGGAATTAGGACTTACATCTTGAAACCTTGTTGTGCCTCCCAACATCGATTTTGATGCTCCAAAATTGGGGCTTTTGAGGCATAATTTCTGAAATAGGCTTCTAAGAGCACAATGTGAATCAAAATTTAATTTTGATGCTACTGGCTCTAGAATCGGGGCTTGCTTCTTGAAACCTTGTTGTGCCTCAAAACATTGATTTTCATGCTCTGAATCTGGGGCTTTTGAGGCACAAGCTTCGAATGAGGTTTTAAGAGCACGATGTGTGCCAAAATCATATTTTGATGCTATTGACTCTATAATTGGGACTTGCATCTTGAAACTTTATTGTGACTCCAAAAATTGATTTTGATGCTCCAAAACTGGTACTTTTGAGGCACAATTTCTAAAACAGGGTTCTAACGGCGCAATGTCCATCAAACTTGAATTTTGATGCTTCTGGTTCTAGAATAGGTATTGCATCTTGAAATCTTCTTGTGCCTCAAAACACTGATTTTGATGATCCGAAACTAGGGCTTTTAGGCACAAGCTTCGAAATGAGGTTCTAAGAGCACGATGTGCCCCAAAATCAGATTTTGATGCTATTGACTCTAGAATCAGGACTTGCATCTTGAAACCTTGTTGTGCCTCCAAACATTGATTTTGATGCTCCAAAACTAAGTCTTTCGAGGCACAAGCTCTGAAATGAGCTTCTCAAAGAATGATGGAATTTTGACGTTACTGGCTCCAGAATAGGGACTTGTTTCTTGAATCCTTGTTGTGCCTTAAAACATTTATTTTGATTTGCCAAAACCAGGGCTTTCAAGGCACAATCTCTAAAATGAGGTTTTAAGAGCATGATGTAAATCAAAATTGCATTTCGACTCTACCCACTCTGGAATTGGGACTTGTGTCTTGAAACCTTGTTGTGACACAAAACACTAATTTTTATGTTCCAAAAATGAGGCTTTTGAGTCACAACCTCTTAAAAGAGGTTCTAAGAACACCATGTTTGTCAAAATCGTGTTTCGATGCTATCAGCTTGAGAATTTGGACTTGTAACTTGAAACCTTGGTGTGCCTTAAAATGGGTGTTTTGAAACTAGAGCTTTTGAGCCACACCCTCTGAAATGAGTTTCTAAGAGCACGTTGTACATCAATATCATTTTTTGACACTACAGGCTCCGAAATAGAGACGTGCATCTTGAAACCTTGTTGTGCCTCCTAACATTGATTTTGATGCTCCAAAACTGGGGCTTTTGAGGCACAATTTCTAAAACAGCATTCTAATAGCACAATGTGCATCAAAATTAAATTTTGATGCTACTGGCTCTAGAATCCCAAACTGATGCCTCAAAACAGTGATTTTGCTGATCCCAAACTGAGTCTTTCGAGGCACAAGCTCTGAAATCAGCTTCTCAAAGAATGATGTTCGTCAATATGAAATTTTGACGCAACTGACTCCGGAATAGGGACTTGTTTCTTGAAACCGTGCGGTGCCTCAAAACATTGATTTTGATGTGCAAAATCAGGGCTTTCAAGGTACAATCTCTGAAAAGAGGTTCTAAGAGCATGATGTACATCAAAATTGCATTCGAAATGAGTTTCTAGGAGCATGATGTGCATCAAAATCACGTTTAAACACTACAGGCTCCGGAATAGGGACTTGCGTCTCGAAAGCTTGTTGTGCCTCCAAACACCAATTTTGATGCTTCGAAACTGATGATTTTGAGGCATAAGCTCCAAAACAAGGTTCTAAGAGCACGATGTGCATCTCGAAAGCTTTTTGTGCCTCCAAACACCAATTTTGATGCTTCAAAACTGATGATTTTAAGGCATAAGCTCCAAAACAAGGTTCTAAGAACACGATGTGCATCAAAAACAAACTTTGACGCTACCGGCTCCAGAATCAGGACTTGCATCTTGAAACCTTGTTGTGCCTCCAAACATCGATTCTGATGCTCCAAAATTGGGGCTTTTGAGGCACAATTTTTGAAATAGGGTTCTAAGAGCACAATGTGCATCAAAATTAAATTTTGATGCTACTGGCTCTAGAATCGGGGCTTGCATCTTGAACCCTTGTTGTGCCTCAAAATATTGATTTTGATGCTCTGAATCTGGGCCTTTTGAGGCACAAGCTTTGAATGAGGTTTTAAAAGCACGATGTGCACCAAAATTATATTTTGATGCTATTGACTCTATAATCAAGACTTGCATCTTGAAACTTTATTGTGACTCCAAAAATTGATTTTGATGCTCCAAAACTGGGGCTTTTGAGGCAAAATTTCTAAAACAGGGTTCTAAGGGCACAATGTGCATCAAACTTTAATTTTGATGCTAGTGAAACCTTGTTGTGCCTCAAAACACTAATTTTGATGATCCGAAACTAGGGCTTTTGAGGCACAAGCTTCGAAATGATGTTCTAAGAGCACGATGTGCACCAAAATCAGATTTTGATGCTATTGACTCTAGAATCAGGACTTGCATCTTGAAACCTTGTTGTGCCTCCAAATATTGATTTTGATGCTCCAATACTGAGTCTTTCGTGGGACAAGCTTTGAAATGAGCTTCTCAAAGAATGATGTGCGTCAAAATGGAATTTTGACACTACTATTTCCGGAATAGGGACTTGTTTCTTGAAACCTTGTTGTGCCTCAAAACATTGATTTTGATGTGCAAAAATTAGGGCTTTCAAGGCACAATCTCCGAAATGAGGTTGATGTACATCAAAATTGGATTTTAGCTCTACCCACTCTGGAATTGGGACTTGTGTCTTGAAACCATGTTGTGACTCCAAACACTAATTTTTATGTTCCAAAAATGAGGCTTTTGAGTCACAACCTCAGAAATGAGGTTCTAAGAACACCATGTTTGTCAAAATCGTGTTTTGATGCTATCAGATCGAGAATTGTGACTTGTGTCTTGAAACCTTGTTGTGCCTTTAAACATTGATTTGGGTGTTTTGAAACTGGAGCTTTCGAGCCACATGCTCCGAAACGAGTTTCTAAGAGCACAATGTGCATCAAAATCACATTTTAACAATACATGCTCCGGAATAGGGACTTGCGTCTCAAAAGCTTGTTTTGCGAAACACTAATTTTGATGCTTTGAAACCGATGATTTTCAGGCATAAGCTCCAAACTAATTTTTATGCTCCAAAAATGAGGCTTTTGAGTCACAACCTCCGTAATGAGGTTCTAAGAGCATGATGTGCGTCAAAATCAAATTTTGACACTACCGACTCTAGAATCAGGATTTTCATCTTGAAACCTTGTTGTGCCTCCAAACATCGATTTTGATGCTCCAAAATTGGAGCTTTTGAGGCACAATTTCTGAAACAAGGTTCTAAGAGCACAATGTGCATCAAAGTTTTGATTTTGATGTTCTGAATCTGGGGCTTTTGAGGCACAAGCTTCGAATGAGGTTTTAAGAGTAGATGTGTGCCAAAATCAGATTTTGAAGCTATTGACTCTAGGGGTTTGCATCTTGAAACTTTATTGTGCCTCAAAACACTGATTTTGATGATCAAAAATGACTGCTTTTGAGGCACAAGCTTCGAAATGAGGTTCTAAGAGCACGATGTGCACCAAAATAAGATTTTGATGCTATTGACTGTAGAATCGGGACTTGCATCTTGAAACCTTGTTCTGCCTCCAAACATCGATTTTGATGCTCCAAAATTGGGGCTTTTGAGGCACAATTTCTGAAACAGGGTTCTAAGAGCACAATGTGCATCAAAAATTACATTTTGATGCTACTGGCTCTAGAGTCGGGGCTTGCATCTTGAAACCTTGTTGTGCCTCAAAACATTGATTTTGATGCTCTGAATCTAGGACTTTTAAGGCACATGCCTCGAATGAGGTTTTAAGAGCATGATGTGTGCCAAAATCTAATTTTGACACTGTTGACTCTATAATCGCGACTTGCATCTTGAAACTTTGTTTTGACTCAAAAAATCGATTTTGATGCTCCAAAATTGGGGCTTTTGAGGCACAATTTCTAAAACAGGATTCTAAGGGCACAATGTGCATCAAACTTGAATTTTAATGCTACTGAAACCTCGTTGTGCCTTAAAACACTGATTTTGATGATCCGAAACTAGGGCTTTTGAGGCACAAGCTTCAAAATGAGGTTCTAAGAGCACAATGTGGACCAAAATCAGATTTTGATGCTATTGACTCTAGAATCAGGACTTGCATCGTGAAACCTTGTTGTGCCTCCAAACATTGATTTTGATGCTCCAAAACTGAGTCTTTCGAGGCACAAGCTTTTAAATGAACTTCTCAAAAAATGATGTGCTTCAAAATGAAATTTTGACGCTACTGGCTTCAGAATAGGGACTTGTTTCTTGAAACATTGTTGTGCCTCAAAACATTGATTTTGATGTACCAAAATCAGAGCTTTCAAGGCACAATCTCCGAAATGAGGTTCTAAGAGCATGATGTACATCAAAATTGCATTTTGACTCTACCCACTCTGGAATTGTGACTTGTGTCTTGAAACCTTGTTGTGACTCCAAACACTAATTTTTATGTTCCAAAAATGACGTTTTTGAGTCACAACCTCCGAAATGAGGTTCTAAGAACACCATGTTTGTTAAAATCGTATTTTGATGCTATCAGCTTGAGAATTGGGACATGTATCTTGAAACCTTGTCGTAACTTTAAACATTGATTTTGGTGTTTTGAAGCTAGTACTTTCAAGCCACATGCTCCTAAATGAGTATCTAAGAGAACGATGTGCATCAAAATCACGTTTTGACACTACAGGCTCAAAACATTGGTTTTGATGCTCTGAATCTTGGGCTTTTGAAGCACAAGCTTCAAATGAGGTTTTAAGAGCATGATGTGCGCCAAAATCATATTTTGACGCTATTGACTCTATAATCGGGACTTGCATCTTGAAACTTTGTTGTGCCTCCAAAAATCGATTTTGATGCTCCAAAATTGGGGCTTTTGAGGCATAATTTCTAAAACAAGGTTCTAAGGGCAAAATGTGCATCAAACTTGAATTTTGATGCTACTGAAACCTTGTTGTGCCTTAGAACACTGATTTTGATGATCCCAAACCAAGGCTTTTGAGGCACAAGCTTTGAAATGAGGTTCTAAGAGCACGATGTGCACCAAAATCAGATTTTAATGCTATTGACTCTAAAATCAGGACTTACATCTTGAAACCTTGTTTTGCCTCCAAACATTGATTTTGATACTCCAAAACTGAGTCTTTCTAGGCACAAGCTCTGAAATGAGCTTCTCAAAGAATGATGTGTGTCAAAATGCAATTTTGATGCAACTTGTTCCGGAATAGGGACTTGTTTCTTGTAACCTTGTTGTGCCTCAAAACATTGATTTTGATGTGCCAAAATGAGGGCTTTCAAGGCACAATCTCCGAAATGAGGTTCTAAGAGCATGATGTACATCAAAATTGCATTGTGACTCGGACCCACTCTAGAATTTCGACTTGTGTCTGAAACCTTGTTGTGACTCCAAACACTAATTTTTATGTTCCAAAAATGAGGCTTTTGAGTCACAACCTCCGAAATGAGGTTCTAAGAACACCATGTTTGTCAAAATCGTGTTTTGATGCTATCAGCTTGAGAATTGGGACTTGTGTCTAGAAACCTTGTTGTCCTCTAAACATTGATTTGGGTGTTTTGAAACTGGAGCTTTCGAGCCACATGCTCTAAAAGGAGTCCCTATTCCAGAGCTTTCAACACGATTTTTATGCAAGTCCCTATTCCAGAGCCTGTAGGGTCAAAACGTGATTTTTACGCTACTAGCTGCAGAATAACGACTTGCATCTTGAAACCTTGTTGCGCCTCCAAACACGGATTTTGATGCTCCAAAATTGGGACTTTTGAGGCACAATTTCTGAAACAGGGTTCTAAGAGCACAATGTGCATCAAAATTAAAATTTGATCCTACTGGCTCTAGAATCGGCGATTGCATCTTGAAACCTTGTTGTGACTCCAAAAATAAATTTTGATGCTCCCAAATCAGGGCTTTTGAGGCACAAGCTTCGAAAAGAGGTTTTAAGTGCACGATGTGCACGAAAATCAAATTTTGATGCTATTGACTCTAGAATGAGGACTTGCATCTTGAAACCTTGTTGTGCCTCCAAACATTGATTTTGATGCTCCAAAACTGAGTCTTTCGATGCACAAGCTCTGAAATGAGCTTCTCAAAGCCCTGATTTTGGTACATCAAAGTCAATGTTTTGAGGCACAACAAGGTTTCAAGAAACAAGTCCCTATTCCGGAGCCTGTAGCGTCAAAATTTAATTTTGAAGCACATCATTTTTTGAGAAGTTCATTTCAGAGCTTGTGCCTCAAAAGACTCAGTTTTGGAGAATCAAAATCAATGTTTGGAGGCACAACAAGGTTTCAAGATGCAAGTCCTGATTCTAGAGTCAATAGCATCAAAATCTGATTTTGGTGCACATATTGCTTTAACCTCAATTCGAAGCTTATGCCTCAAAAGCCCTGGTTTCGGATCATCAAAATTAGTCTTTTGAGGAACAACAAGGTTTCAGTAACATCAAAATTCAAGTTTGATGCACATTGTGCCCTTAGAACCCTATTTTAGAAATTGTTCCTCAAAAGCCCCAAATTCAGAGCGTCAAAATCAATGTTTTAAGGCACAACAAGGTTTCAAGATGCAAGCCCCGATTCTAGAGTCAGTGGCATTAAAATTTAATTTTGATGCACATTGTGTTCTTAGAACCCTGTTTTAGAAATTGTGCCTCAAAAGCCCCAATTTTGGAGCATCAAATTCGATGTTTGGAGGCACAACAAGGTTTCAAGATGCACGTGGCTCGAAAGCACCAGTTTCAAAACACCCAAATAAATGTTTAAAGGCACAACAAGGTTTCAAGACACAAGTCCCAATTCTCAAGCTGCTAGCATCAAAACACAATTTTGACAAACATGGTGTTCTTAGAACCTCATTTCGGAGGTTGTGACTCAAAAGGCTCATTTCTGGAAAATAAAAATTAGTGTTTGGAGTCACAACAAGGTTTCAAGACACAAGTCCCAATTCCAGAGATGATTTTAGAGCCAGCCCTGATTCTAGAGCCAATAGCATCAAAATTTAATTTTGATGCACATTGTGCTCTTAGAACCCTGTTTCAGAAATTGTAACTCAAAAACGCCAATTTTGGAGCATAAAAATTGATGTTTGGAGGCACAACAAGCTTTCGAGATGCAAGTCCCTATTCCAGAGCCTGTAGTGTCAAAACATGATTTTGATGCACATCGTGCTCTTAGAAACTCATTTCGTAGCATGTTGTTTGAAAGTACCAATTTCAAAACCCCCAAATCAATGTTTAAAGGCACAACAAGGTTTCAAGACACATGTCCCAATTCTCAAGCTGATAGCATCAAAACACGATTTTGACAAACGTGGTGTTCTTAGAACCTCATTTCGGAGGTTGTGACTCAAAAGCGTCATTTTTGGAACATAAAAATTAGTGTTTGGAGTCACAACAAGGTTTCAAGACACAAGTCCCAATTCCAGAGTCAAAATGCAATTTTGATGTACATCATGCTCTTAGAACCTCATTTCGGAGATTGTGCCTTGAAAGCCCTAATTTCGGTACATCAAAATCAATGTTTTCAGGCACAACAAGGTTTCAAGAAAAAAGTCCCTATTCCGGAGCCAATAGCGTCAAAATTTCATTTTGAAGCACATCATTTTTTGAGAAGTTCATTTCAGAGCTTGTGCCTCGAGAGCCGGTAGGGTCAAATTTTGATTTTGACACACATCATGCTCTTAGAACCTTGTTTTGGAGCTTATGCCTCAAAATTGTCGGTTTTGAACTGCATTTCGAAGCTTGTGCCTCAAAGCCCTGGTTTCGGATCATCAAAATTAGTGTTTTGAGGCACTATTCAAGTTTCGAGATACCATCATCAAAATTCAAGTTTGATGCACATTGTGCCCTTAGAACCCGGTTTTAGAAATTGTGCCTCAAAAGCCCAAGTTTTGGAGAATCAAAATCGGTTTTTGGAGTCACAAAAAAGTTTCAAGATGCAAGTCCTGATTATAGAGTCAATAGCGTCAAAATTTGATTTTGGCGCACATCGTGCTCTTCAAACCTCATTCGAAGCTTGTGCCTCAAAAGCCCCAGATCCAGAGCATCAAAATCATTGTTTTGAGGCACAACAAGGTTTCAAGATGCAAGCCCCGATTCTAGAGCCAGTAGCATCAAAATTTAATTTTGAGGCACATTGTGCTGTTAGAACCCTGTTTCAGAAATTATGCCTCAAAAGCCCCAATTTGTGAGCATTAAAATCGATGTTTGGAGACACAACAAGGTTTCAAGCTGCAAGTCCTAATTCTGGAGCCGGTAGAGTCAAAATTTGATTTTGACGCACATCATGCTCTTAGAACCTTGTTTTTTAGCTTATGCCTCAAAATCATCGGTTTCGAAGCATCAAAATCGGTGTTTCGAGGCACAACAAGGTTTCGAGACGCAAGTCCCTATTCTGGATCCTGTAGTGTCAAAACGTGATTTTGAAGCACATCGTGCTCTTAGAAACTCATTTTGGAGCATGTGGCTCAAAAGCACAAGTTTCAAAACACCCAAATCATTATTTAAAGGCACAACATGATTTCAAGACACAAGTCCCAATTCTGAAGCTGCTAGCATCAAAACACAATTTTGACAAATGTGGTGTTCTTAGAACCTCATTTCAGAGGTTGTGACTCAAAAGCCTCATTTTTGGAACACAAAAATTAGTGTTCGGAGTCACAACAAGGTTTCAACACACAAGTCCCAATTCCAGAGATGATTTTGAGTAGCATAAAAATTCAAGTTTGATGCACATTGTTTCCTTAGAACCCTGTTTTAGAAATTGTGCCTCAAAAGCCCTAATTTTGGAAAATCAAAATCGATTTCTGGAGTCACAACAAAGTTTCAAGATGCAAGTCCCGATGATAGAGTCAATAGCGTCAAAATCTGATTTTGGTGCACATCGTGCTCTTAATAGGTCATTCGAAGCTTGTGCCTCAAAAGCCCCAGATTCAGAGCATCAAAATCAATGTTTTGAGGCACAACAAGGTTTCCAGATGCAAGCCCGGATTCTAGAGCCAGTAGCATCAAAATTTAATTTTGATGCACATTGTGCTCTTAGAACCCTGTTTCAGAAATTGTGCCTCAAAAGCCCCAATTTTGAAGCATCAAAATCGATGTTTGGAAGCACAACAAGGTTTCAAGATGCAAGTCCTGATTCTGGAGTAGCATTAAAATTTGATTTTGACGCACATCGTTCTCTTAGAACCTCATTTCGGAGGATCTGACTCAAAAGACTCATTTTTGGAACATAAAAATTAGTTTGGAGCTTATGCCTTAAAATCATAGGTTTCGAAGCATCAGAATTGGTGTTTGGAGGCACAACAAGCATTCGAGACGCAAGTCCCTATTCCGGAGCCTGTAGTGTCAAAACGTGATTTTGATGAACATCGTGCTCTTAGAAATTCATTTCGGAGCATGTGGCTCGAAAGCACAAGTTTCAAAACACCCAAATCAATGTTTAAAGGCACAACAAGGTTTCAAGACACAAGTCCCAATTCTCAAACTGATAGCATCAAAACACGATTTTGAAACCTTGTTGTGCCTCAAAACATTGATTTTGATGTGCCAAAATCAAGGCTTTCAAGGCACAATCTCTGAAATGAGGTTCTAAGAGCATGATGTACATCAAAATTGCATTTTGACTCTCCCCACTCTAGAATTGGGACTTGTGTCTTGAAACCTATTTGTGACTCCAAACACTTATTTTTATGTTTCAAAAATGAGGCTTTTCAGTCACAACCTCCGAAATGAGGTTCTAAGAACACCACGTTTGTCAAAATCATGTTTTGATGCTATCAGCTTGAGAATTGGGACTTGTGTCTTGAAACCTTGTTATGCCTTTAAACATTGATTTGGGTGTTTTGAAACTGGTGCTTTCAAGCCACATGCTCCGAAATGAGTTTGTAAGAGCACAATGTGCATCAAAATCATGTTTTGACACCATAGGCTTCGGAATAGGGACTTGCATCTCGAAAGCTTGTTGTGCCTCCAAACACCAATTTTGATGCTTCGAAACCGATGATTTTGAGGCATAAGCTCCAAAACAAGGTTCTAAGAGCACGATGTGCATCAAAATAAAATTTTGACACTACCGGCTCCAGAATCAGGACTTGTATCTTTGAAACCTTATTGTGCCTCCAAACATCAATTTTGATGCTCTAAAATAGGGGCTTTTGAGGCACAATTTCTGAACCAGGGTTCTAAGAGCACAATGTGCATGAAAATTAAATTTTGATGCTACAAGCTCTAATTCGGAGCTTGCATCTTGAAACCTTGTTGTGCCTCAAAACATTGATTTTGATGCTCTGAATCTGAGGCTTTCAAGGCACAAGTTTTGAATGAGGTTTTAAGAGCACGATGTGCACCAAAATCAGATTTTGACGCTATTGTCTCTATAATCGGGACTTGCATCTTGAAACTTTGTTGTGACTCCAAAAATCGATTTTGATGCTCCAAAACTAGGGCTTTTGAGGCACAATTTATAAAACAAGGTTCTAAGGGCACAATGTGCATCAAACTTGCATTTTGATGCTATTGAAACCTTGTTGTGTCTCAAAACACTGATTTTGATGATCCCAAACCAAGGCTTTTGAGGCACAAGCTTTGAAATGACGTTCTAAGAGCACGATGTGCACCAAAATTAAATTTTGATGCTATTGACTCTAGAATACAGACTTGCATCTTGAAACCTTGTTTTGCCTCCTAACATTGATTTTGATGCTCCAAAACTGAGTCTTTCGAGGCACAAGCTCTTATTTTTATGTTCCAAAAATGAGGCTTTTGAGTGACAACCTCTGAAATGAGGTTCTAAGAACACCATTTTTGTCAAAATCGTGTTTTGATGCTATCGGCTTGAGAATTGGGATTTGTGTCTTGAAACCTTGTTGTTCCTTTAAACATTGATTTGGGTGTTTTCAAACTGTTACTTTCGAGCCACATGCTCTGAAATGAGTTTCTAAGAGCATGATGTGCATCAAAATCATGTTTTCACATCACAGGCTCTAGAATAGGGACTTGCATCTTGAAAGCTTGTTGTGCCTCCAAACACCAATTTTGACGCTTTGAAACCGATGATTTTACGGCATAAGCTCCAAAACAAGGTTCTAATAGCACGATGTGCGTGAAAATCAAATTTTGACACTACCGGCTCCAGAATCAGGACTTACATCTTGAAACCTTGTTGTGCCTCCAAACATCGATTTTGATGCTTCAAAATTGGGGCTTTTGAGGCACAATTTCTGAAACAGGGTTCTAAGAGCACAATGTGCATCAAAATTAAATTTTGATGCTACTGGCTCTAGAATCCGAGCTTGCATCTGGAAACCTTGTTGTACCTCAAAACATTGATTTTGGTGCTCTGAATCTAGGGCTTTTGAGGCACAAGCTTCGAATGAGATTTTAAGAGCACGATGTGCACCAAAATCAGATTTTGACGCTATTGACTCTATAATCGGGACTTGCATCTTGAAACTTTGTTGTGACTCTAAAAATCGATTTTGATGTTCCAAAACATGGGCTGGTGAGGCACAATTTCTAAAATAGGTTTCTAAGGGCACAATGTGCATCAAACTTGAATTTTGATGCTACTGGCTCAGGAATAGGGGCTTGTATCTTGAAACCTTGTTTTGCCTCAAAACATTGATTTTGATGATCGAAAACTTACGCTTTTGAGGGACAAGCTTCGAAATGAGTTTCTAAGAGCACGATGTGCACCAAAATTAGATTTTCATTCTATTGAGTCTAGAATTAGGACTAGCATCTCGAAACCTTGTTGTGCCTCCAAACATTGATTTTGATGCTCCAAAACTGAGTCTTTCAAGGCACAGGCTCTGAAATGAGCTTCTCAAAGAATGATATGCGTCAAAATGGAATTTTGACGCTACTGGCTCCAAAATAGGGACTTGTTTCTTGAAACCTTGTTTTGCCTCAAAACATTGATTTTGATGTGCCAAAATCAGGGCTTTCAAGGTACAATCTCCGAAATGAGGTTCTCAGAGCATGATGTACATCAAAATTGTATTTTGACTCTACCAACTTTGGAATTGGGACTTGTGTCTTGAAACTTTGTTCTGTCTCCAAACACGAATTTTTATGTTCCAAAAGTGAGGCTTTTGAGTCACAAACTCCGAAATGAATTTCTAAGAACACCATGTTTGTCAAAATCGTGTTTTGATGCTATCAGCTCGAAATTGAGACTTGTCTCTTGAAACCTTGTTGTGCCTTTAAACATTGATTTGGGTGTTTTGAAACTAGTGCTTTCGAGGCACATGCTCCGAAATGAGTTTCTAAGAGCATGATGTGCATAAAAATCACGTTTTGACAGTACAGGCTTCAGAATAGGGACTTGCGTATCGAAAGCTTGTTGTGCCTCCAAACACCAATTTTGATGCTTCAAAACTGATGATTTTGACGCATAAGGTCCAAAACAAGGTTCTAAGAGCACGGTGTGCTTCAAAATCAAATTTTGACGCTATCGGCTCCAGAATCAAGACTTTTATCTTGAAACCTTGTTGTGCCTTCAAACATCGATTTTGATGCTCCAAAATTGGGGCTTTTGAGGCACAATTTCTGAAACAGGGTTCTAAGAGCACAATGTGCATCAAAATTAAATTTTGATTCTACTGGCTCTAGAATCCGGGCTTGCATCTGGAAACCTTGTTGTGCCTCAAAACATTGATTTTGATGCTCTGAATCTGGGGCTTTTAAGGCACAAGCTTCGAATGAGGTTTTGAGAGCACGATGTGTGCCAAAATCAGATTTTGACGCTATTGACTCTATAATCGGGACTTGCATCTTGAAACTTTGTTGTGACTCCAAAAATTTATTTTGATGCTCCAAAACTGGGGCTTTTGAGGCACAATTTCTAAAACAAGGTTCTAAGGGCACAATGTCCATCAAACTTGAATTTTGTTGTGCCTCAAAACACTGATTTTGATGATCCGAAACCAGGGCTTTTGAGGCACAAGCTTCGAAATGAGGTTCTAAGAGCACAATGTGCACCAAAATCAGATTTTGATGCTATTGACGCTAGAATTAGGACTTGCATCTTGAAACCTTGTTGTTCATTCAAACATTGATTTTGATGTTCCAAAACTGAGTCTTTCGAGGCACAAGCTCTGAAATGAGCTTCTCAAAGAATGATGTGCGTCAAAATGGAATTTCGACACTACAGGCTCCGGAATAGGGACTTGCGTCTCGAAAGCTTGTTGTGCATCTAAACACCAAATTTGACGCTTCGAAACCGATGATTTTGAGGCATAAGCTGCAAACTAATTTTTATGTTCCAAAAATGAGGCTTTTGAGTCACAACCTCCGAAATGAGGTTCTAAGAGCACGTCGTGCATCAAAATCAAATTTTGACGATACCAGCTCCAGAATTAGGACTTGCATCTTGAAACTTTATTGTGACTCCAAAAATCAATTTTGATGCTTGAAAACTGGGGCTTTTGAGGCACAATTTCTAAAACAGGGTTCTAAGGGCACAATGTGCATCAAACTTGTATTTTGATGCTACTGGCTCTAAAATAGGGGTTTGTATCTTGAAACATTGTTGTGCCTCAAAACACTGATTTTGATGATCCGAAACTAGGGCTTTTGAGGCACAAGCTTCGAAATGACGTTCTAAGAGTACATGCACCAAAAATAGATTTTGATCCTATCGACTTTAGAATCAGGACTTGCATCTTCAAACCTTATTGTGCCTCCAGACATTGATTTTGATGCTCCAAAACTGTGTCTTTCAAGGCACAAGCTCTAAAATGAGCTTCTCAAAGAATGATGTGCGTCAAAATGGAATTTTGACGCGACTGGCTCCGGATTAGGGACTTGTGTCTTGAAACCTTGTTGTGACTCCAAACACTAATTTTTATGTTCCAAAAATGTGGCTGTTGAGTCACAACCTCCGAAATGAGGTTTTAAGAACACCGCGTTTGTCAAAATCGTGTTTTGATGCTATTAGCTTGAGAATTGGGACTTGTGTCTTGGAACCTTGTTCTGCCTTTAAACATTGCTTTGAATCTAGGGCTTTTGAGGCAAAAGCTTCGTATGAGGTTTTAAGAGCACGATGTGCTCCAAAATCAGATTTTGACACTATTGAGTCAATATTCAAGACATGCATCTTGAAACTTTGTTGTGACTCAAAAAATTGATTTTGATGCTCCAAAACTGCGGCTTTTGAGGCACAATTTCTAAAACAGGGTTTTAAGGGTACAATGTGCATCAGACTTGAATTTTGATGATATTGGCTCTAGAATAGGGGCTTGCATCTTGAAACCTTCTTGTGCCTCAAAACACTGATTTTGACGATCCGAAACTAGGGCTTTTGAGGCACAAGCTTCGAAATGAGCTTCTCAAAGAATGATGTGCGTCAAAATGGAATTTTGACACTACTGGCTCTGGAATAGGGACTTGTTTCCTAAAAACTTGTTGTGCCTCAAAACATTGATTTTGATGTGCCAAAATCAGGGCTTTCAAGGCACAATCTCGAAAATGAGGTTCTAAGAGTATGATGTACATCAAAATTGCATTTTGACTCTACCCACTTTGGAATTGGGACTTGTGTCTTGAAACCTTCTTGTGACTCCAAACACTAATTTTTATGTTCCAAAAATGAAGCTTATGAGTCACAACCTCCGAAATGAGGTTCTAAGAACACCATGTTTGTCAAAATCATGTTTTCATGCTATCAGCTTGAGAATTGGGACATGTATCTTGAAACCTTGTTGTGCCTTTAAAGATTGATTTGGGTGTTTTGAAATTGGTACTTTCGAGCCACATGCTCCGAAATGAGTTTCTAAGAGCACGATGTGCATCAAAATCACGTTTTGACACTACAAGCTCCGGAATAGGGACATGCCTGTCGAAAGCTTGTTGTGCCTCCAAACACCAATTTTGAGTCTTCGAAATCATTGATTTTGAGGCATAAGCTTCGAACTAATTTTTATGTTCCAAAAATGAGGATTTTGAGTCACAACCTCAGAAATGTGGTTCTAAGAGCACGATGTGCATCAAAATCAAATTTTTATGCTACTGGCTCCAGAATTAGGACTTGCATCTTCAAACCTTGTTGTGCCTCCAAACATCAATTTTGATACTACAATATTCGAGCTTTCCAGGCTCAATTTCTAAAACAGGGTTCTAAGAGCACAATGTGCATCAAAATTAAATTTTGATGTTACTGGCTCTAGAATCGGGGCTTGCATCTTGAAACTTTGTTGTGCCTCAAAACATTGATTTTGATGAACTGAATTTAGGCCTTTTGAGGCACAAGCTTCGAATGAGGTTGTAAGAGCACGATGTACGCCAAAATCAAATTTTGATGCTATTGACTCTATAATTGGGACTTGCATCTTGAAACTTTGTTGTGACTCCAAAAATTGATTTCGATGCTCCAAAACTAGGGCTTTTGAGGCACAATTTCTAAAATAGGGTTCTAAGGGGACAATGTGCATCAAACTTGAATTTTGATGCTAGTGAAACCTTGTTGTGCCTCAAAACACTGATTTTGATGATCCGAAACCAGGGCTTTTGAGGCTTGATTCTTCAAAACTAATGATTTTGAGGCATTAACTCCAAAACAAGGTTCTAAGAGCATGATGTGCTTCAAAATCTAAAACAGGGTTCTAAGGGCACAATGTGCATCAAACTTGAATTTTGATTCTACCGGCTCTAGAATAGGGGCTTCAATCTTGAAACCTTGTTGTGCCTCAAAACATTGATTTTGATGATCTGAAACCAGGGCTTTTGAGGCACAAGCTTTGAAATGAGGTTCTAAGAGCACGATGTGCACCAAAATCAGATTTTGATGCTATTGACTCTAGAATTAGGACTTGCATCTTGAAACCTTGTTGTGCATCCAAACATTGATTTTGATGCTCCAAAACTGAGTCTTTTGAGGCACAATCTTTGAAATGAGCTTCTCAAAGAATGATGTGCGTCAAAATCAAATTTTGACGCTACTGGCTCCGAAATAGGGACTTGTTTTTTGAAACCTTGTGGTGCCTCAAAACATTGATTTTGATGTGCCAAAATCAAGGCTTTGAAAGCACAATCTCTGAAATGAGGTTCGAAGAGCATGATGTACATCAAAATTGCATTTTGACTCTATCCACTCCAGAATTGGGACTTGTGTCTTGAAACCTTGTTGTGACTCCAAAAAATTATTTTTATGTTCCAAAAATGAGGCTTTTGAGTGACAACAAGCTTTCGAGACGCAAGTCCCTATTCTGAAGCCTGTAGTGTCAAAACATGATTTTGATGCAAATCATGCTCTTAGAAACTCATTTCGGAGCATGTGGCTCGAAAGCACTAGTTTCATAACACCCAAATCAATGTTTAAAGGCAAAACAAGGTTTCAAGACACAAGTCTCAATTCTCGAGCTGATAGCATCAAAACACGATTTTGACAAACGTGGTGTTCTTAGAACTTCATTTCGGAGTTTGTGACTCAAAAGCCTCATTTTTGGAACATAAAAATTAGTATTTGGAGTCACAACAAGGTTTCAAGACACAAGTCCCAATTCCAGACTTGGTAGAGTCAAAATGCAATTTTGATGTACATCATGCTCTAAGAACCTCATTCTAGAGTTTGTGCCTTGAAAGCCTTGATTTTGGCACATCAAAATATATGTTTTGAGGCACAACAAGGTTTCAAGAAACAAGTCCCTATTCTAGAGCTAGTAGCGTCAAAATTCTATTTTGACGCATATCATTCTTTGAGAAGCTAATTTCAGAGCTTGTGCCTTGAAAGACTCAGTTTTGGTGCATCGAAATCAATGTTTGGAGACACAACAAGGTTTCAAGATGCAAGTCCTGATTCTAGAGTTAATAGCATCAAAATCTGATTTTGGTGCACATCATGCTCTTAGAACCTCATTTAGAAGCTTGTGCCTCAAAAGCATATGTTTCGTATCATCAAAATAAGTGTTTTGAGGCACAACAAGGTTTCAAGATTTAAGCCCCTACTCTAGAGCCAGTAGCATCAAAATTCAAGTTTGATGCACATTGTGCCCTTAGAAACTATTTTAGAAGTTGTGCCTCACAAGCCCATGTTTTAGAGCATCAAAATTGATTTTTGAAGTCACAACAAACTTTCAAGATGCAAGTCCCGATTATAGAGTCAATAGCATCAAAATCTGATTTTGGCGCACATCGTGGTCTTAAAACCTCATTCAAAGCTTGTGCTTCAAAAGCCCCAAATTCAGAGCATCAAAATCAATGTTTTGAGGCACAACAAGGTTTCCAGATGCAAGCCCGAATTCTAGAGCCAGTAGCATCAAAATTTAATTTTGATGCACATTGTGCTCTTAGAACCCTGTTTCAGTTATTGTGCCTCAACAGCCCCAATTTTGGAGCATCAAAATCGATGTTTGGAGGCACAACAAGGTTTCAAGATGCAAGTCCTGATTCTAGAGCCGGTAGCGTCAAAATTTGATTTTCATGCACATCATGCTATTAGAACCTTGTTTTGGAGCTTATGCCTCAAAATCATTGTTTCAAAGCATCAAAATTGATGTTTGGAGGCATAACAAGCTTTCAGGATGCAAGTCCCTATTCCGAAGCCTGTAGTGTCAAAACATGATTTTGATGCACATCATGCTCTTAGAAACTCATTTCGGAGCATGTTGCTCGAAAGCACCTGTTTCAAAACACCCAAATCAATGTTTAAAGCCACAACAAGGTTTCAAGACACAAGTCTCAATTCTCGAGCTGATAGCATCAAAACATGATTTTGATAAACGTGGTGTTCTTCGAACTTCATTTCAGGGGTTGTTGTGCCTCCAAACACCAATTTTGATGCTTCGAAACTGATGATTTTGAGGCATAAGCTCCAAAACAAGGTTCTAAGAGCACAATGTGCATCAAAATCAAATTTTGACGCTATTGGCTTCAGAATCAGGACTTGCATCTTGAAACCTTGTTGTGCCTCCAAACATCGATTTTGATGCTCCAAAATTGGGGCTTTTGAGGCACAATTTCTGAAATAGGGTTCTAAGAGCACAATGTGCATCAAAATTAAATTTTGATGCTACTGACTCTAGAATCCGGGCTTGCATCTTGAAACCTTGTTGTGCCTCAAAACATTGATTTTGATACTCTGAATCTGGGCCTTTTGAGGCACAAGCTTCGAATGAGATTTTAAGAGCACGATGTGGGCCAAAATAAAATTTTGACGCTACTGAGTCTATCATCAAGACTTGCATCTTGAAACTTTGTTGTGACTCCAAAAATCGATTTTGAGGCTCCAAAACTGGGGCTTTTGAGGCGAAATTTCTAAAACAGGGTTCTAAGGGTACAATGTGCATTAAACTTCAATTTTGATGATACTGGCTCTAGAATAGGGGCTTGCATCTTGAAACCTTCCTGAGCCTCAAAACACTGATTTTGATGATCCGAAACCAGGGCTTTTGAGGCACAAGCTTTGAAATGAGGTTCCAAGAGCACGATGTGCACCAAAATCAGATTTTGATGCTATTGACTCTAGAATCAGGATTTGCTTCTTGAAACCTTGTTGTGCCTTTAAACATGGATTTGGGTGTTTTGAAACTGGAACTTTCGAGCCACATGCTCCGAAATGAGTTTCTAAGAGCACGATGTGCATCTAAATCACGTTTTGACACTATAGGCTCCGGAATAGGGACTTGCATCTCGAAAGCTTGTTGTGCCTCCAAACCCCAATTTTCATGATTTTAAACTGATGATTTTGAGGCATAAGCTCCAAAACAAGGCTCCAGAATAGGGACTTGTTTCTTGAAACCTTGTTGTGCCTCAAAACATTGATTTTGATGTGCCAAAATCAGGGCTTCCAAGGTACAATCTTCGAAATGAGGTTCTAAGAGAATGATGTACATCAAAATTGCATTTTGACTCTACCCACTTCTAGAATTGGGACTTGTGTCTTGAAACCTTGTCGTGACTCCAAACACTAATTTTCATGTTCCAAAAATGAGGCTTTTGATTCACAACCTCCGAAATGAGGTTCTAAGAACACCACGTTTGTCAAAATTGTGATTTGGTGCTAGCAGCTTGAGAATTGGGACTTGTGTCTTGAAACCTTGTTGTGCCTTTAAACATTGATTTGGGTATTTTGAAACTAGTGCTTTCGAGCCACATGCTTCGAAATGAGTTTCTAAGAGCATGATGTGCTTCAAAATCACGTTTTGACACTACAGTATCTAGAATAGGGGCTTGCGTCTCGAAATGAGGTTCGAAGAGTATAATATGCACCAAAATCAGATTTCGATGCTATTGACTCTAGAATCAGGACTTGCATATTGAAACCTTGTTGTGCCTGCAAACATTGATTTTGATGATCCAAACTTGAGTCTTTCAAGGCACAAGCTCTGAAATGAGCTTCTCAAAGAATGATGTGCGTCAAAATGGAATTTTGACGCTACTGGCTCTGGAATAGGGACTTGTTTCTTGAAACCTTATTGTGCCTCAAAACATTGATTTTGATGTGCCAAAATCAGGGCTTCCAAGGTACAATCTTCGAAATGAGGTTCTAAGCTTGAGAATTGGGACTTGTGTCTTGAAACCTTGTTGTGCCTTTAAACATTGATTTGGGTATTTTGAAACTAGTGCTTTCGAGCCACATGCTTCGAAATGAGTTTCTAAGAGCATGATGTGCTTCAAAATCACGTTTTGACACTACAGTATCTAGAATAGGGGCTTGCGTCTCGAAATGAGGTTCGAAGAGTATAATATGCACCAAAATCAGATTTCGATGCTATTGACTCTAGAATCAGGACTTGCATATTGAAACCTTGTTGTGCCTACAAACATTGATTTTGATGATCCAAACCTGAGTCTTTCAAGGCACAAGCTCTGAAATGAGCTTCTCAAAGAATGATGTGCGTCAAAATGGAATTTTGATGCTACTGGCTCTGGAATAGGGACTTGTTTCTTGAAACCTTATTGTGCCTCAAAACATTGATTTTGATGTGCCAAAATCAAGGCTTTCAAGGCACAATCTCCGAAATGAGGTTCTAAGAGCATGATGTACATCAAAATTGCATTTTGACTCTACGCACTTTGAAATTGGGAGTTGTGTCTTGAAACCTTGTTGTGACTCCAAACACTAATTTTTATGTTCCAAAAATGAGGCTTTTGAGTCACAACCTCCGAAATGAAGTTCTAAGAACACCACGTTTGTCAAAATTGTGTTTTAATGCTAGCAGCTAGAGAATTGGGACTTGTGTCTTGAAACCTTGTTGTGCCTTTAAAAATTGATTTGGGTATTTTCAAATTGGTGCTTTTGAGCCACATGCTCCGAAATGAGTTTCTAAGAGAACGATGTGCTTCAAAATCACGTTTTGACACTACAGGATCCAGAATAGGGACTTGCGGCTCGAAAGCTCAAGAATTAGGACTTGCATCTTGAAACCTTATTGTGCCTCCGAACATCGATTTTGATGCTCCAAAATTGGGGCTTTTGAGGCACAATTTCTAAAATAGGGTTCTAAGACAACAATGTGCATCAAAATTAAATTTTGGTGCTACTGGCTCTAGAATCGGGGCTTGCATCTTGAAACCTTGTTGTGCCTCAAAACATTGATTTTGATGCTTTGAATCTGGGGCTTTTGAGGCACAAGCTTCGAATGAGGTTTTCAGAGCACGATGTGCGCCAAAATCAGATTTTGACGCTATTGACTCTATAATCAGCATTTGCATCTTGAAACTTTGTTGTGACTCCAAAATTCAATTTTGATGCTCCAAAACTGGGGCTTTTGAGGCACAGTTTATAAAACAGAGTTCTAAGGGCACAATGTGCATCAAACTTGAATTTTGATGCTACTAGCTCTAGAATAGGGACTTGCATCTTGAAACCTTGTTGTGCCTCAAAACATTGATTTTCATGATCCGAAACTAGGGCTTTTGAGGCACAACCTTCGAAATGAGGTTCTAAGAGCACACGATGTGCACCAAAATCAGATTTTGATGCTATTGACTCTAGAATCAGGACTTGCACCTTGAAACCTCGTTGTGCCTTCAAACATTGATTTTCATGCTCCAAAACTGAGTCTTTCAAGGCACAAGCTCTGAAATGACCTTCTCTAAGAATGATGTGCGTCAAAATGGAATTTTGACGCTACTGGCTCCGAAAAAGGGACTTGTTTCTTGAAACCTTGTTGTGCCTTTAAACATTGATTTGGGTGTTTTCAAACTGGTGCTTTCGAGCCACATGCTCCGAAACGAGTTTCTGAGAGCATGATGTCCATCAAAATCACATTTTTATAATATAGGCTCTGGAGTAGGGACTTGTGTCTCGAAAGCCTGTTGTGCCTCCAAACACCAATTTTGATGCTTCAAAATTGATGATTTTGAGGCATAAGCTCCAAAACAAGGTTCTAAGACGAGGGCTTTTGAGGCACAAGCTTCGAAATGAGGTTCTAAGAGCACGATGTGCACCAAAATCAAATTTTGATGCTATTGACTCTAGAATCAGGACTTGCATCTTCAAACCTTGTTGTGCCTCTAAACACTGATTTTGATGCTCCAAAACAGAGTCTTTTGAGGCACAACCTCTTAAATGAGCTTCTCAAAGAATGATGTGTATCAAAATAGAATTTTGACGCTACTGGCTTTCTGAGGTTGTGACTCAAAAGCCTCATTTTTGGATCATAAAAATTAGTGTTTGGAGTCACAACAAGGTTTCAAGACACAAGTCCCAATTCCAGAGTGGGTAGAGTCAAAATGCAATTTTGATGTACATCATGCTCTTAGAACCTCATTTCGGAGATCGTGCCTTGAAAGCCCTGATTTTGGTACATCAAAATCAATGTTTTGAGGCACAACAAGGTTTCAAGAAACAAGTCCCTATTCCGGAGCCAGTAGCGTTAAACTTTCATTTTGAAGGACATCATTTTATGAGAAGCTCATTTCAGAACTTGTGCCTGGAAAGACTCAGTTTTGGAGCATCAATATCAATGTTTGGAGGCACAACAAGGTTTCAAGATGCAAGTCCTGATTCTAGAGTCAATAGCATCAAAATCTGATTTTGGTGCACATCGTGCTCTTAGAACCTCATTTCGAAGCTTGTGCCTCAAAAGCCGTGGTTTCAGATCATGAAAATTAGTGTTTTGAGGTACAACAAGGTTTCAGTAGCATCAAAATTCAAGTTTGATGCACATTGTGCCCATAGAACCCTATTTTAGAAATTGTGCCTCAAAAGCCTCAATTTTTGAGCATCAAAATCAATATTTGGAGTCACAACAAAGTTTCAAGATGCAAGTCCCGATTATAAAGTCAATAGCGTCAAAATCTGATTTTGGCACACATCATGCTCTTAGAACCTCATTTCGAAGCTTGTGCCTCAAAATCCCTGGTTTCAGATTATCAAAATCAGTGTTTTGAGGCACAACAAGGTTTCAGTAGCATCAAAATTCAAGTTTGATGCACATTGTGCCCATAGAACCCTATTTTAAAAATTGTGCCTCAAAAGCCTCAATTTTTTAGAATCAAAATCGATATCTGGAGTCACAACAAAGTTTCAATATGCAAGTCCTGATTATAGAGTCAATAGCATCAAAATCTGATTTTGGCGCACATCGTGCTCTTAAAACCCTCATTCAAAGCTTGTGCCTCAAAAGCCCCAAATTCAGAGCGTCAAAATCAACGTTTTGAGGCACAACAAGGTTTCAAGATGCAACCCCCGATACCAGAGCCAGTAGCATCAAAATTTAATTTTCATGCACACTGTGCTCTTAGATCCCTGCTTCAGAATTTGTGCCTTAAAAGCCCCAATTTTGGAGCATCAAAATTGATGTTTGGAGGCACAACAAGGTTTCAAGATGCTAGTCCTGATTGTAGAGCCGGTAGTATAATAATTTGATTTTGACGCACATCGTGCTCTTAGAAACTCATTTCGAAGGTTGCGACTCAAAAGCCTCATTTTTGGAACATAAAAATTAGTTTGGAGCTTATGCCTCAAAATCATCAGTTTCGAAGCATAAAAATTTGTGTTTGGATGCACAACAAGCTTTCGAGACGCAAGTCCCTATTCCGGAGCCTCTAGTGTCAAAACGTGATTTTGATGCACATCGTGCTCTTAGAAACTCGTTTCAGAGCATTTCGACACTACCCACTCTGGAATTGGGACTTGTGTCTTGAAACCTTGTTGTGACTCAAAAAATGAGGCTTTCGAGTCACAACCTCCGAAATGAGGTCTAAGAACACCACGTTTGTCAAAATCGTGTTTTAATGCTATGAGCTTGAGAATTGGGACTTGTATCTTGAAACCTTGTTTTGCCTTTAAACATTGATTTAGGTGTTTTGAAACTGGTGCTTTTGAGCTACATGCTCCGAGATGAGTTTCTAAGAGCACGATGTGCATCAAAATCACATTTTGACACTACAGGCTCCGGAATAGGGACTTGTGTCTCGGAAGCTTGTTGTGCCTCCAAACACCAATTTTGATGCTTTGAAACCGATGATTTTGAGGCATAAGCTCCGAAACAAGGTTCTAAGAGCACGATGTGTGTCAAAATCAAATTTTGACGCTACTGGCTCCAGAATCAGGACTTGCATCTTGAAACCTTGTTGTGCCTCCAAACATCAATTTTGATGCTCGAAAACTGGGGCTTTTCGGGCACAATTTCTGAAACAGGGTTCTAAGAGCACAATGTGTCAAAATTAAATTTTGATTCTACTGGCTCTAGAATCGGGGCTTTCATCTTGAAACCTTGTTGTGCCTCGAAACATTGATTTTGATGCTCTGAATTTGTGGCTTTTGAGGTACAAGCTTCGAATTAGGTTTTAAGAGCACGATGTGAGCCAAAATCAGTTTTTGCCGCTATTGATTCTATAATCGGGACTTGCATCTTGAAACTTTGTTGTGACTCCAAAAATTGATTTTGATGCACCAAAACTGAGGCTTTTGAGGTACTATTTCTAAAACAGGGTTCTAAGGGCACAATGTGCATCAAACTTGAATTTTGATGCTACTGAAACCTTGTTGTGCCTCAAAACACTGATTTTGATGATCTAAAACCAGGTCTTTTGAGGCACAAGCTTCGAAATGAGGTTCTAAGAGCGCGATGTGCATCAAAATTAGATTTTGATATATTGATGCGATTGACTCTAGAATCAGGACTTGCATCTTGAAACCTTGTTGTGCCTTCAAACATTGATTTTGATGCTCGAAAATTGAGTCTTTCGAGGCACAAAGCTCTGAAATGACCTTCTCAAAGAATGATGTGCGTCAAAATGGCATTTTGATGCTACTGGCTCCGGAATTGGGACTTGTTTCTCTAAACCTTGTTGTGCCTCAAAACATTGATTTTGATGTACCAAAATTAGGGCTTTCAAGGCACAATCTCAAAAATGAGATTCTAAGAGCATGATGTATATCAAAATTGCATTTTGACTCTACCCACTCTAGAAATGGGACTTGTGTCTTGAAACCTTGTTGTGACTCCAAACACTAATTTTTATGTTCCAAAAATGACGCTTTTGAGTCACAACCTCCGAAATGAGGTTCTAAGAACACCATGTTTGTCAAAATCATGTTTTGATGCTATCAGCTTGAGATACGGGATATGTATCTTGAAACCTTGTCATAACTTTAAACATTGATTTGGGTGTTTTGAAACTGGTACTTTTGAGCCACATGCTCCGAAATGAGTTTCTAAGAGCACGATGTCCATCAAAATCACGTTTTGAGTCAATAGCATCAAAATCTGATTTTGGTGCACATCGTGCTCTTAGAACCTCATTTCGAAGCTTGTGTCTCAAAAGCCCTGGTTTCGGATCATCAAAATCAATGTTTAAAGGTACAACAAGGTTTCAAGACACAAGTCCCATTTCTCAAGCTAATAGCATCAAAACGCGATTTTGACAAACGTGGTGTTCTTAGGATGAGGTTGTGACTCAAAAGCCTCATTTTTGGAACATCAAAAATTAGTGTTTGGTGTCACAACAAGGTTTCAAGACACAAGTCCCAATTCCAGAGTGGGTAGAGTCAAAATGCAATTTTGATATACATCATGCTCTTCGAACCTCATTTCGGAGATTGTGCTTTCAAAACATTGATTTTGGCACATCAAAATCAATGTTTTGAGGCACCACAAGGTTTAAAGAAACAAGTCCCTATTCCGGAGCCAGTAGCATCAAAATTCTATTTTGACGCACATCATTCTTTGAGAAGCTCATTTAAGAGCTTGTGCCTCGAAAGACTCAGTTTTGGAAAATCAAAATTAATGTTTGGAGGCACAAGAAGGTTTCAAGATGCAAGTCCTTATTCTAGAGTCAATAGCATTAAAATCTGATTTTGGTGCACATCGTGCTCTTAGAACCTCATTTCGAAGCTTGTACCTCAAAAGCCCTGCTTTCAGATCATCAAAATCAGTGTTTTGAGGCACAATAAGGTTTCAAGATGCAAACCCCTATTCTAGAGCTTTTGAGGCACACAAGCTTCTAAATGAAGTTCTAAATGAAACCAGGGCTTTTGAGGCACACAAGCTTCTAAATGAAGTTCTAAGAGCACAATGTGCACCAAAATCATATTTTGATGCTATTGACTCTAGAATCAGGACTTGCAACTTGAAACCTTGTTGTGCCTACAAATATTGATTTTGATGCTCCAAAACTGAGTCTTTCGAGGCACAAGCTCTGAAATGAGCTTCTCAAAGAATGATGTACGTTAAAATGGAATTTTGACGCTACTGGCTCTGGAATAGGGACTTGTTTCGTGAAACCTTGTTGTGTTTGAAAACATTGATTTTGATGTGCCAAAATCAGGGCTTTCAAGGCACAATCTCTGAAATGAGGTTCTAAGAACATGATGTACATCAAAATTGCATTTTGACTCTACGCACTCTGCAATTGGGGCTTGTGTCTTGAAACCTTATTGTGACTCCAAACACTAATTTTTATGTTCCAAAAATGAGGCTTTCGAGTCACAACCTCCGAAATGAGGTTCTAAGAACACCACATTTGTCAAAATCGTGTTTTGAGACTAGCAGCTTGAGAATTGGGACTTGTGTCTTAAAACCTTGTTGTGCCTTTAAACATTGATTTGGGTGTTTTCGAACTGGTGCTTTCGAGCCACATGCTCCGAAATGAGTTTCTAAGAGCACGATGTGCATCAAAATCACATGCTCTGAAATGAGTTTCTAAGAGCACGATGTGCATCAAAATCACATTTTTACAATACAGGCTTCGGAATAGGGACTTGCGTCTTGAAAGCTTGTTGTGCCTCCAAACACCAATTTTGATGCTTCGAAACCGATGATTTTCAGGCATAAGCTCCAAAACAAGGTCCTAAGAGCACGGTGTGCATCAAAATCAAATTTTGACGCTATCGGCTCGAGAATCAGGACTTGCATCTTGAAACCTTGTTGTGCCTCCAAACATCGATTTTGATGCTCTAAAATTGGGGCTTTTGAGGCACAATTTCCGAAACAGTGTTCTAAGAGCACAACGTGCATCAAAATTAAATTTTGATGCTACTAGCTCTAGAATCAGGGCTTGCATATTGTAACCTTGTTGTGCCTCAAAACGTTGATTTTGATGCTCTGAATCTGGGGCTTTTGAGGTACAAGCTTTGAATGATGTTTTAAGAGCACGATGTGCGCCAAAATCAGATTTTGACGCTATTGACTCTATAATCCGATCTTGCATCTTGAAAGTTTGTTGTGACTCCAAAAAGTGATTTTGATGCTCCAAAACTGAGGCTTTTGAGGCACAATTTCTAAAATAGGGTTCTAAGGGCACAATGTGCATCAAACGTGAATTTTGATGATCCGAAACGAGGGCTTTTGAGGGCTATTCACTCTAGAATAAGGACTTGCATCTTGAAACTTTGTTGTGCCTCCAAACATTGATTTTGATGCTCCAAAACTTAGTCTTTCAAGGCACAAGCTCTGAAATGAGCTTCTCAAAGAATGATGCAACTAGCTCCAGAATAGGGACTTTTTTCTTGAAACCTTGTTGTGCCTCAAAACATTGATTTTGATGTGCCAAAATAAGGGCTTTCAAGACACAATATCCGAAATGAGGTTTTAAGAGCATGATGTACATCAAAATTGCATTTTGACTCTACCCACTCTAGAATTGGGACTTGTGTCTTGAAAGCTTGTTGTGACTCCAAACACTAATTTTTATGTTCCAACAATGAGGCTTTTGAGTCACAACCTCTGAAATGAGGTTCTAAGAACACCACGTTTGTCAAACTCGTGTTTTGATGCTTTCAGCTTGAGAATTGGGACTTGTGTCTTGAAACCTTGTTGTACCTTTAAATATTGATTTGCATGTTTTGAAATTGGTGCTTTGGAGCCACATGCTCCGAAATGAGTTTCTAAGAGCACGATGTGCATCAAAATAATGTTTCGACACTATAGGCTACGGAATAGGGACTTGCATCTTGAAAGCTCGTAATGGGGTTCTAAAAGAATGATTTGCACCAAAATCAAAATTTGATGTTATTGACTCTAGAATCAGGACTTGCATCGTGAAACCTTGTTGTGCCTCCAAACATTGATTTTGATGCTCCAAAACTGAGTCTTTCGAGGCACAAGCTCTGAAATGAGCTTCTCAAAGAATGATATGAGTCAAAATGGAATTTTGACGCTACTATTTCCGGAATAGGGACTTGTTTCTTGAAACTTTGTTGTGCCTCAAAACATTGATTTTGATGTGCCAAAATCAAGGCTTTGAAGCCACAATCTCCGAAACGAGTTTCTAAGAGCATAAGGTGCATCAAAATTAAATTTTGATGCTACTGGCTCTAGAATCGGGGCTTGCATCTTGAAAATTTGTTGTGCCTCAAAATATTGATTTTGATGCTCTGAATCTGGGGCTTTTGAGGCACAAGCTTCGAATGAGGTTTTAAGACCACGATGTGCGCCAAATCAGATTTTGAGGCACAATGTGCATCAAACTTGAATTTTGATGCTACTGGCTCTAGAATAGGGGCTTGCATCTTGAAACCTTGTTGTGCTTCAAAACACTAATTTTTTTGACCTGAAACCAGGGCTTTTGAGGCACAAGTTTCGAAATGAGGTTCTAAGAGCACGATGTGCACTAAAATCAAATTTTGATGATATTGACTATAGAATCAGGACTTGCATCTTGAAACCTTGTGTTGCCTCCAAATCTTGAAACCTTGTGTTGCCTCCAAATAGGGACTTGTTTCTTTAAACCTTGTTGTGCCAAAATCAGAGCTTTCAAGGTACAATCTCTGAAATGAGGTTTTAAGAGCATGATGTACATCAAAATTGCATTTCGACTCTACCCACTCTGGAATTGGGAATTGTGTCTTGAAACCTTGTTGTGACTCCAAACACTAATTTGTATGTTCCAAAAATGAGGCTTTTAAGTCACAACCTCCGAAATGAGGTTCTAAGAACACCACGTTTGTCAAAATCGTGTTTTGATGCTATCAGCTTGAGAATTGGGACTTGTGTCTTGAAACCTTGTTGTGCCTTTAAACATTGATTTGGGTGTTTTGAAACTGGTGCTTTTGAGCCACATGCTCTGAAACAAGTTTCTAAGAGCACGATGTGCATCAAAATCACGTTTGGACATTACAGGCTACGTAATAGGGACTTGCATCTCGAAAGCTTGTTGTGCCTCGAAAGACTCAGTTTTGGAGGATCAAAATCATTGCTTGAAAGCACAACAAGGTTTCAAGATGCAAGTCCTGATTCTAGAGTCAATAGCATCAAAATCTGATTTCGGCGCACATTGTGTTCTTAAAACCTCATTTTGAAGCTTGTGCCTCAAAAGCCCCGGTTTCGGATCATCAAAATCAGCGTTTTGAGGCAAAACAAGGTTTCAAGATGCAAGCCCCTATTCTAGAGTCAGTAGCATCAAAATTCAAGTTTGATGCACATTGTCCCGTTAGAACCTTGTTTTAGAAATTGTACCTCAAAAGCCCCAGTTTTGGAGCATCAAAATCAATTTTTGGTGTCACACCAAAGTTTCAAGATGCAAGTCCTGATTATAGAGTCAATAGCGTCAAAATCTTATTTTGGTGCACATTGTGCTCCTAAAACCTCATTCGAAGCTTGTGCCTCAAAAGGCCCAGATTCAGAGCATCAAAATCAATGTTTTGACGCACAACAAGGTTTCAAGATCTCATCCCCTATTCTAGAGCCAGTAGCATCAAAATTTAATTTTGATGCACATTGTGCTCTTAGAACCATATTTCAGAAATTGTGCCTCAAAAGCCAAAATTTTGTAGCATCAGAATCGATGTTTGGAGGCACAACAAGGTTTCAAAATGCAAGTCCTGATTCTAGACCCGGTAGCATCAAAATTTGATTTTGGTGCACATCATGCTCTTAGAACCTTGTTTTGGAGCTTATGCCTCAAAATCATCGGTTTCAAAGCATCAAAATTGGTGTTTTTAGGCACAACAAGCTTTCGAGATGCAAGTCCCTATTCCGGATCCTGTAGTGTCAAAACATGATTTTGATACACATCGTGCTCTTAGAAACTCGTTTTGGAGCATGTGACTCGAAAGCACAAGTTTCAAAACACCCAAATCAATGTTTAAAGGCACAACAAGGTTTCAAGAGACAATTCCCAATTCTCGAGCTGATAGCATCAAAACACGATATTGACAAACGTGGTTTTCTAAGAACCTCATTACGGAGATTGTGCCTTGAAAGTCCTGATTTTGGCACATCAAAATCAATGTTTTTACGCACAACAAGGTTTCAAGAAACAAGTCCCTATTCTAGAGCCAGTAGCGTCAAAATTCCATTTTGAGGCACATCATTCTTTGAGAAACTCATTTTAGAGATTGTGCCTCAAAAGACTCAGTTTTGGAGCATCAAAATCAATGTTTCGAGGCGCAACAAGGTTTCAATAGCACCAAAATTCAAGTTTGATATACATTGTGCCTCAAAAGCCCCAGATTTGAAGCATCAAAATCAATTTTTGGAGTCACAACAAAGTTTCAAGATGCAAGTCCCAATTATAGAGTCAATAGCATCAAAATTTGATTTTGGCGCACATCGTGCTCTAAAACCTCATTCGAAGCTTGTGCCTCAAAAGGCCCAGATTCAGTTCATCAAAATCAATATTTTGAGGCACAACAAAGTTTCAAGATGCAAGCCCCGATTCTAGAGCCTGTAACATCAAAATTTAATTTTGATGCACATTCTGCTCTTATAACTCTGTTTCAGAAATTGAGCCTGGAAAGCCCGAATATTGGAGTATCAAATTCGATGTTTGGAGGCACAACAAGGTTTGAAGATGCAAGTCCTGACTCTGGAGCCGGTAGCATCAAAATTTGATTTTGACGCTCTTAGAACCTCATTTCCGAGGTTGTGACTCAAAATCCTCATTTTTGGAACATAAAAATTAGTTTGGAGCTTATGCCTCAAAATCGTCGATTTCGAAGCCTCAAAATTGGTGTTTGGAGGCACAACAAGCTTTCGACAGGCATGTCCCTATTCCAGAGCTTGTAGTGTCAAAACGTGATTTTGATGCACATCGTGCTCTTAGAAACTCATTTCGGAGCATGTGGCTCGAAAGCACCTATTTCAAAACACCCAAATCAATCTTTAAAGGCACAACAAGGTTTCAAGATACATGTCCCAATTCTCAAGCTGATAGCATGAAAACATGATTTTGACAAACATGGTGTTCTTAGAACCTCATTTCGGAGGTTGTGACTCATAAGCTTCATTTTTGGAACATAAAAATTAGTGTTTGGAGTCACAAGAAGGTTTCAAGACAAAACTCCCAATTCCAAAGTGGGTAGAGTCAAAATGCAATTTTGATGTACATCATACTCTTAGAACCTCATTTTGGAGATTGTGCCTTGAAAGCCCTGATTTTGGCACATCAAAATCAATGTTTTGAGGCACAACAAGTTTTCAGGAAACAACTCCCTATTCCGGAGCCAGTGGCGTCAAAATTCCATTTTGACGCACATCATTCTTTGAGAAGCTCATTTCAGAGCTTGTGCCTCGAAAAACTTAGTTTTGGAACATCAAAATCAATGTTTGGAAGCACAACAAGATTTCAAGATGCAAGTCCTGATTCTAGAGTCAATAGCATCAAAATCTGATTTTGGTGCACATCGTGCTCTTAGAACCTCATTTCAAAGCTTGTGCCTCAAAAGCCCTAGTTTCGGATCGTCAAAATCAATGTTTTGAGGCACAAGAAGGTTTCAAGATGCAAGCCCCTATTCTAGAGCCAATATCATCAAAATTCAAGTTTGATGCACATTGTACCCTTAGAACCCTGTTTTAGAAATTGTGCCTCAAAAGCCGCAGTTTTGGAGCATCAAAATCGATTTTTGGAGTCACAACAAAGTTTCAAGATGCATGTCCTGATTATAGACTCAATAGTGTCAAAATCTGATTTTGGCGCACATCGTCCTTTTAAAACCTCATACGAAGCTTGTGACTCAAAAGCCTCGTATTTGGAACATAAAAATTAGTGTTTGGAGTCACAACAAGGTTTCAAGACACAAGTCCCAATTCTAGAGTGGGTAGAGTCAAAATGCAATTTTGATGTACATCATGCTCTTAGAACATCATTTCGGAGATTGTGCCTTGAAAGCCCTGATTTTGGCACATCAAAATCAATGTTTTGAGGCACAACAAGGTTTCAAGAAACAAGTCCCTATTCCACAGCCATTTTGACGCACATCATGCTCTTAGAAGCTCGTTTCGGAGCATGTGGCTCGAAAGCACCAGTTTCAAAACACCCAAATCAATGTTTAAAGGCAGAACAAGGTTTCAAGACACAACTCCCAATTCTCAAGCTAATAGCATCAAAACACAATTTTGACAAACGTGGTGTTCTTAAAACCTCATTTCGGAGGTTGTGACTCAACAGCCACATTTTTGGAACATAAAAATTAGTGTTTGGAGTCACAACAAGGTTTCAAGACACAAGTCCCTAATTTGGAACCAGTAGCGTCAAAATTCCATTTTGACGCACATCATTCTTTGAGAAGCTCATTTTAGAGCTTGTGCCTCAAAAGACACAGTTTTGGAGCATCAAAATCAATGTCTGGAGGCACAACAAGGTTTGAAGATGCAAGTCCTGATTCTAGAGTCGATAGCATCAAAATCTATTTTTGGTGCACATCGTGCTCTTAGAACCTCATTTCGAAGCTTGTGCCTCAAAAGCCCTGGTTTCGGATCATCAAAATCAGTGTTTTGAGGCACAACTAGGTTTCAAGATACAAACCCCTATTTTAGAGCCAGTAGCATGAAAATACAAGTTTGATGCACATTGTACCCTTAGAACCATGTTTTAGAAATTGTGCCTCAAAAGCCCTAGTTTTGGAGCATCAAAATTAATTTTTGGAGTCACAACAAAGTTTCAAGATGCAAGTCCCGATTATAGAGTCAATAGCATCAAAATCTGATTTTGGCGCACATCGTGCTCTTAAAACCTCATTCGAAGCTTGTGCCTCAAAAGCCCCAGATTCAAAGAATAAAAATTAATGTTTTAAGGCACAAAAAGGTTTCAAGATGCAAGCCCCGATTTTCGAGCATCAAAATCGATGTTTGTAAGCACAACAAGGTTTCAAGATGCAAGTCCTGATTCTAGAGCCGGTAGCGTCAAAATTTGATTTTGACGCACATCGTGCTCTTAGAAAATTGTTTTGGAGCTTATGCCTCAAAATCATCGGTTTCGAAGCATCAAAATTGGTGTTTGGAGGCACAACAAGCTTTCGATACGCAAGTCCCTATTCTGAAGCCTGTAGTGTCAAAACGTGATTTTTATGCACATCATGATCTTAGAAACTCATTTCGGAGCATGTGCCTCGAAAGCACTAGTTTCAAAACACCCAAATCAATGTTTAAAGGCACAACAAGGTTTCAAGACACAAGTCCTAATTCTCAAGCTGATAGCATCAAAACACCATTTTTAAAAACCTGGTGTTCTTAGAACCTCATTTCGGAGGTTGTGACTCAAAAGCCTCATTTTTGGAACATAAAAATTAGTGTTTAGAGTCACAACAAGGTTTCAAGACACAAGTGCCAATTCCAGAGTGGGTAAAGTCAAAATGCAATTTTGATGTACATCATGCTCTTAGAACTTCATCTCCGAGATTGTGCCTTGAAAGCCCTGATTTTGGCATATCAAAATCAATGTTTTGAGGCATAACAAGGTTTCAAGAAACAAGCCCCTATTCTGGAGCCAGTAGCGTTAAAATTCCATTTTGACGCATATCATTCTTTGAGAAGCTCATTTCAGAGCCTGTGCCTCGAAAGACTCAGTTTTGGAGTATCAAAATCAATGTTTGGAGGCACAACAAGGTTTCGAGATGCTAGTCTTGATTCTAGACGCAATAGAATCAAAATCTAATTTTGGTGCGCGTCGTGCTCTTAGAAACTCATTTCGAAGCTTGTGCCTCAAAAGCATAAGTTTTGGATCATCAAAATCAGTGTTTTGAGGCACAACAAGGTTTCAAGATGCAAGCCCCTATTCTAGAGCAAGTAGCATCAAAATTCAAGTTTGATGCACATTGTGCCCTTAGAAACCTATTTTAGAATTTGTGCCTCACCAACCCATGTTTTGGAACATCAAAATCGATTTTTGGAGTCACAACAAAGTTTCAAGATGCAAGTCTCGATTATAGAGTGAATAGCGTCAAAACCTGATTTTCGTGCACATCGTGCTCTTAAAATCTCATTCGAAGCTTGTGCCTCAAAAGCCCCAGATTCGGAGCATCAAAATCAATGTTTTGAGGCACAACAAGGTTTCCAGATGCAAGCCCAGATTCTAGAGCCAGTAGCATCTAAATTTAATTTTGATGCTATTAGAACCTTGTTTTGGAGCTTATGCCTCAAAATCATCGGTTTCAAAGCGTCAAAATTGGTGTTTGGAGGCACAACAAGCTTTCAAGATGCAAGTCCCTATTCTGGAGCCTGTAATGTCAAAACATGATTTTGATGCACATCGTGCTCTTAGAAACTCATTTCAGAGCATGTGGCTTGAAAGTAACAGTTTCAAAACACCCAAATCAATGTTTAAAGGAACAACAAGGTTTCAAGACACAAGTCCCAATTCTCAAGCTGATAGCATCAAAACACGATTTTGACAAACGTGGTGTTCTTAGAACCTCATTTCAGAGGTTGTCACCCAAAAGCCTCATTTTTGGAACATAAAAATAAGAGTTTGGAGTCACAACAAGGTTTCAAAACACAAGTCCCAATTCCAGAGTGGGTAGAGTCAAAATGTAATTTTGATGTACATCATGCTCTTAGAACCTCATTTAGGAGATTTTGCCTTGAAAGCACTGATTTTGGCACATCAAAATCAATGTTTTGAGGCACAACAAGGTTTGAAGAATCAAGTCCCTATTCCGGAGCCAGTTGCGTCAAAATTCCATTTTGACGAACATCATTCTTTGAGAAGCTCATTTTAGAGCTTGTGCCTCGAAAGACTCAGTTTTGGAGCATCAAAATCAATGTTAGGAGGCAAAACAAGGTTTCAAGATGCAAGTCTTGATTCTAGAGTCAATAGCATCAAAATTTGATTTTGGTGCACATCGTGCTCTTAGAACCTCATTTCAAAGCTTGTGCCTCAAAAGCCTTGGTTTGGGATCATCAAAATCAGTGTTTTGAGGCACAACAAGGTTTCAATAGCATCAAAATGCAAGTTTGATGCACATTGTACCCTTAGAACCCGGTTTTAGAAATTGTGCCTCAAAAGCCCCAGTTTTGGAGCATCAAAATCGATTTTTGGAGTCACAACAAAGTTTCAAGATGCAAGTCCCGATTATAGAGTCAATAGCGTCAAAATCTGATTTTGGCGCACATCGTGCTCCTAAAACCTCATTCAAAACTTGTGCCTCGAAAGCCTCAGATTCAGAGCATCAAAATCATTGTTTTGAGGCACCACAAGGTTTCAAGATGCAAGCCCCGAATTAGAGCCAGTAGCATCAAAATTTAATTTTCATGCACATTGTAACCCTGGTTCAGAAATTGTGCCTCAAAACCCCCTATTTTAGAACATCAAAATTGATGTTTGGAGGCACAATAAGGTTTAAAGATGCTAGTCCTGATTCTGGAGCCGGTAGTGTCAAAATTTGATTTTGATGCACATCGTGCTCTTAGAACCTTGTTTTGGAGCTTATGCCTCAAAATTATCGATTTCCAAGCATCAAAATTGGTGTTTGGAGGCATAACAAGCTTTGGAGATGCAAGTCCCTATTCTGAAGCCTTTGGTGTCAAAACGTGATTTTGATGCACATCGTGCTCTTACAAACTCGTTTCGGAGCATGTGGCTTGAAAGCATCTGTTTTGGAACACCCAAATCAATGTTTGAAGGCACAACAAGGTTTCAAGACACAAGTCCCAATTCTCAAGCTGATAGCATCAAAACATGAGTTTGAAAAACGCGGTGTTCTTAGAACCTCATTTTGGAGGTTGTGACTCAAAAGCCTCATTTTTGGAACATAAAAATAATTGTGTGGAGTCACAAATAGGTTTCAAGACACAAGTCCCAATTCTAAAGTGGGGAGAGTCAAAATGCAATTTTGATGTACATCATGCTCTTAGAACCTCATTTCGGAGATTGTGCCTTGAAAGCCTTGATTTGGGCACATCAAAATCAATGTTTTGAGGCACAACAAGGTTTCAAGACACAAGTCCCAATTCCAGAGTGGGTAGAGTCAAAATACAATTTTGATGTACATCATGCTCTTCGAACCTCATTTCAGAGATTGTGCTTTCAGAGCCTTGATTTTGGCACATCAAAATCAATGTTTTGGGGCACCACAAGGTTTTGATAAACAAGTCCCTATTTCAGAGCTAGTAGTGTCAAAATTCTATTTTGACGCACATCATTCTTTGAGAAGCTCATTTTAGAGCTTGTGCCTCTAAAGATTCAATTTTGGAGCATCAAAATCAATGTTTTGCCTCTATTGACTCTATTGACTCTAGAATCAGGACTTGCATTTTGAAACCTTGTTGTGCCTCCAAACATTGATTTTGATGCTCCAAAACTGAGTCTTTCGACGCACAAGCTCTAAAATGAGCTACTCAAAAACTAATGTGCTTCAAAATGAAATTTTGATGCTACTGGCTGCGGAATAGGGACTTGTTTCTTGAAACCGAAAGTTCCGGTTTCAAAACACCCAAATCAATGTTTAAAGGCACAACAAGGTTTCAAGATGCAAGTCTTGATTCTAGAGTCAATAGCATGAAAATCTGATTTTGGTGCACATCGTGCTCTTGGAACCTCATTTCGAAGCTTGTGCCTCAAAAGCCCTGGTTTCGGATCATCAAAATCAGTGTTTTGAAGTACAAGAAGGTTTCAAGATGCAAGCCCCTATTCTAGAGCCAGTATCATCAAAATTCAAGTTTGATGCACATTGTACCCTTAGAACCCTGTTTTAGATATTGTGCCTCAAAAGCCCCAGTTTTGGAGCATCAAAATCGATTTTTGGAGTCACAACAAAGTTTCAAGGTGCAAGTCCTGATGATAGGCTCAATAGCGTCAAAATCTAATTTTGGCCCACATCGTGCTCTTAAAACCTCATTCGAAGCTTGTGCCACAAAAGGCCTAGATTCAGAGTATCAAAATCAATGTTTTGAGGCACAACAAGGTTTCAAGATGCAAGCCCCGATTCTAGAGTCAGTAGCATCAAAATTTAATTTTGATGCACATTGTGCTCTTAGAACCCTATTTCAGAAATTGTGCCTCAAAAGCCGCAACTTTGGAGCATCAAAATCGATGTTTGGAGGCACAACAAGGTTTCAAGATGCAAGTCCTGATTCTAAAGCCGATAGCGTCAAAATTTGATTTTAATGCACATCGTGCTCTTAGAAGCTTGTTTTGGAGCTTATGCCTCAAAATCATTAGTTTCGAAGCATCAAAATTGGTGTTTGGAGGCACAACAAGCTTTCGAGACGCAAGTCCCTATTCCAGAGCTTGCAGTGTCAAAACATGATTTTGATGCACATCGTCCTCTTAGAAACTAATTTCGGAGCATGTGGCTCGAAAGCTCTAGTTTGAAAACACAAAAATCAATGTTTAAAGGCACAACAAGCTTTCAAGACACAAGTCCCAATTCTTAAGTTGATAGCATCAAAACACTATTTTGACAAACATGGTGTTCTTAGAATCTCATTTAAGAGGTTGTGACTCAAAAGCCTCATTTTTGGAACTTAAAAATTAGTGTTTGGAGTCACAACAAGGTTTCAAGACACAAGTCCCAATTCGAGAGTGGGTAGTGTCAAAATGCAATTTTGATGTACATCATGCTCTTACAACCTCATTTCAGAGATTGTGCCTTGAAAGCTCTGATTTTGGTACATCAAAATCAATGTTTTGAGGCACAACAAGGTTTCAAGAAACAAGTCCCTATTCCACAGGCAGTAGCGTCAAACTTTGATTTCGAAGAACAAGATTTTTTGAGAAGCTCATTTCAGAGCTTGTGCCTCGAAAGACTCAGTTTTGGAGCATCAATATCAATGTTTGGAGGCACAACAAGGTTTCAAGACGCAAGTCCTGATTCTAGAGTCAATAGCATCAAAATCTGATTTTGGTGCACATCGTGCTCCTAGAACCTTATTTCGAAGCTTGTGCTTCAAAAGCCTTGGTTTCGGATCATCAAAATCATTGTTTTGAGGCACAACAAGGTTTCATTAGCATCAAAATTCAAGTTTGATGAACATTGTGCCCTTAGAACCCTATTTTAGAAATTGTGCCTCAAAAGCTTCAATTTTGGAGCATCAAAATCGATATTTGGAGTCACAACAAAGTTTCAAGATGCACGTCCCGATTATAGAGTCAATAGCATCAAAATCTGATTTTGGTGCACATCGTGCTCTTAAAACCTCATTCGAAGCTTGTGCCTCAAAAGCCCCAGATTCAGAGCATCAAAATCAATGTTTTGAGGCACAACAAGGATTCAAGATGCAAGCCCCGATTCTAGAGCCAGTAGCATCAAATTTTGATTTTGATGCACATTGTGCTCTTAGAACCCTGTTTTAGAAATTATACCTCAAAAGCCCTAATTTTGGAGCATCAAAATCGATGTTTGGAGCCACAACAAGGTTTCAAGATGCAAGTCCTGATTCTAGAGTTGGTAGCGTTAAAATTTGATTTGAGATTATGTCCCAAAATCATCGGTTTCGAAGCGTCAAAATTGGTGTTTGGAGGCACAAAAAGCTTTCGAGACGCAAGTCCCTATTCCGGAGCATATAGTGTCAAAACGTGATTTTGATGCACATCGTGCTCTTAGAAACTCAATTCAGGGCATGTGGCTCGAAAGTACCAGTTTCAAAACACCCAAATCAATGTTTAAAGGCACAACAAGGTTTCAAGACACAAGTTCCAATTCTCAAGTTGATAGCATCAAAACACGATTTTGACAAACGTGGTGTTCTTAGAACCTCATTTCAGAGGTTGTGACTCAAAAGCGTCATTTTTGGAATATGAAAATTAGTGTTTGGAGTCACGACAATGTTTCAAGACACAAGTCCCAATTCTAAAAGTGGGTAGAGTCAAAATGCAATTTTGATGTACATCATGCTCTTAGAACCTCATTTCGAAGATTGTACGTTGGAAGCCTTGATTTTGGCACATCAAAATCAATGTTTTGAGGCACAACAACGTTTCAAGAAACAAGTCCCTATTCTGGAGCCAGTAGTGTCAAAATTCCATCATTGTTTGAGAAGCTTATTTCAGAGCTTGTGCCTCGAAAGACTCAGTTTTGGAGCATCAAAATCAATGTTTGGAGGCACAACAAGGTTTCAAGATGCAAATCCTGATTCTAGAGTCAATAGCACAAAAATTTGATTTTGGTGCACATCGTGCTCTTAGAACCTCATTTCGAAGTTTGTGCCTCAAAAGCCCTGGTTTCGGATCATCAAAATCAGTGTTTTGAGGCACAACAAGGTTTCAAGATGCAAGCCCCTATTCTAGAGCCAGTAGCATCGAAATTCAAGTTTGATGCACATTGTGCCCTTAGAACCCTGTTTTAGAAATTGTGCCTCAAAAGCCCTAGATTTGGAGCAAGAAAATCGATTTTTGGAGCCACAACAAAGTTTCAAGATGCAAGTCCCGATTATAGAGTCAATAGCATCAAAATCTGATTTTGGTACACACCGTGCTCTCAAAACCTCATTCGAAGCTTGTGTCTCAAAAGCCCCAGATTCACAGCATCAGAATCAATGTTTTGAGGCACAACAAGGTTTCAAGATGTTTGCCCCGATTCTAGAGCCAGTAGCATCAAAATTTAATTTTGATGCACATTGTGCTCTTAGAGCCCTGTTTTAGAAATTGTGCCTCAAAAGCCCTAGTTTTGAAGCATCAAAATCATTTTTTGGAGGCACTACTAGGTTTCAAGATGCAAGTCTTGATTATGGAGCCGGTAGCATCAAAATTTGATTTTGACATACATCATCCTCTTAGAACCTTGTTTTGGAGCTTATGCATCAAAATCATCAGTTTCGAAGCATCAAAATTGGTGTTTGGAGGCACAACAAGCTTTCGAGAAGCAAGTCCCTATTCCAGAGCCTGTAGTGTCAAAACGTGATTCTCATGCACATCGTGCTCTTAGAAACTCGTTTCAGAGCATGTGGCTTGAAACCTCTAGTTTCAAAACACCCAAATCAATGTTTAAAGGCACAACAAGGTTTCAAGACACAAGTCCCAATTCTCAAGTTGATAGCATCAAAACACTATTTTGACAAACATTGTGTTCTTAGAACCTCATTTTGGAGGTTGTGACTCAAAAGCCCTAATTTTGGCACATCAAAATCAATGTTTTCAGGCACAACAAGGTTTCAAGAAACAAGTCCATATTCCGAAGCCAGTAGCGTCAAAATTCCATTTTGACGCACATCATTCTTTGAGAATCTTATTTCAGAGCTTGTGCCTTGAAAGACTCAGTTTTGAAGCATCAAAATCAATGTTTAGAGGCACAACAAGGTTTCAAGATGCAAGTCCAGATTATAAGGTCAATAGCGTCAAAATCTGATTTTGGCGGACACCATGCTCTTAAAACATCATTCGAAGCTTGCGCCTCAAAACCCCCAGATTCAGAGCATCAGAATGAATGTTTTGAGGCACAACAAGGTTTCAAGATGCAAGCCCTGATTCTAGAGCCACTAGCACCAAAATTTAATTTTGATGCACATTGTGCTCTTAGAACCCCGTTTTATAAATTGTTCCTCAAAAGCCCCAGTTTTGGAGCATCAAAATCGATGTTTGGAGGCACAACAAGGTTTCAAGATGCAAGTCCTGATTCTGAAGCTGATAGCGTCAAAATTGGTGTTTGGAGGCACAACAAGCTTTCGAGACGCAAGTCCCTATTCCGGAGCTTGTAGTGTCAAAACGTGATTTTGATGCACATCGTTGGAGGCACAACAAGGTTTCAAAATGCAAGTCCTGATTCTGGTCCCGGTAGCGTCAAAATTTGATTTTGAAGCACATCGTGCTCTTGGAACCTTGTTTTGGAGCTTATGCCTCAAAATCATTGGTTTCGAAGCATCAAAATTGGTGTTTGGAGGCACAACAAGCTTTCGAGTTCCGAAGCCTGTAGTGTCAAAATGTGATTTTGATGTACATCGTGCTCTTAGAAACTCATTTTGGAGCATGTGGCTCGAAAGCACCAGTTTCAAAATACCCAAATCAATGTTTAAATGCACAACAAGGTTTCTAGACACAAGTCCCAATTCTCAAGATGCTAGCACCAAAACACAATTTTGACAAACGTGGTGTTCTTAGAACCTCATTTCGGAGGTTGTGACTAAAAAGCCTCATTTTTGGAATATGAAAATTAGTTTTTGGAGTCACGACAAGGTTTCAAGACACAAGTACCAATTCTACAAGTGGGAAGAGTCAAAATGCAATTTTGATGTACATCATGCTCTTAGGACCTCATTTTGAAGATTGTACATTGGAAGCCCTAATTTTGGCATATCAAAATCAATGTTTTGAGGCACAACAAGGTTTCAAGAAACAAGTCCCTATTCTGGAGCCAATAGTGTCAAAATTTCATCATTCTTTGAGAAACTCATTTCAGAGCTTGTGCCTCGAAAGACTCAGTTTTGGAGCATCAAAATCAATGTTTGGAGGCACAAGGTTTCAAGATGCATGTCCTGATTCTAGAGTCAATAGCACCAAAATTTGATTTTGGTGCACATCGTGCTCTTAGAACCTCATTTCGAAGTTTGTGCCTCAAAAGCCCCAATTTTGGAGCATGAAAATCAATTTTTGGAGTCACAACAAAGTTTCAAGATGCAAGTTCCGATTATAGAGTCAATAGTGTCAAAATCTGATTTTGGCACACACCGAGCTCTCAAAACCTCATCTGAAGCTTGTGTCTCAAAAGCCCCAGATTCACAGCATCAGAATCAATGTTTTGAGGCACAACAAGGTTTCAAGATGCAAGCCCCGATTCTAGAGCCAGTAGTATCAAAATTTAATTTTGACGCACATTGTGCTCTTAGAACCCTATTTTAGAAATTGTGCCTCAAAAGCCCTAGTTTTGGAGCATCAAAATCGATGTTTGGAGGCACAACAAGGTTTCAAGATGCAAGTCTTGATTTTGGAGGCGGTAGCATCAAAATTTGATTTTGACTTACATCATGCTCTTAGAACGTTGTTTTGGAGCTTATGCGTCAAAATCATCAGTTTCGAAGCATCAAAACTGGTATTTGGAGGCACAACAAGCTTTCAAGAAGCAAGTCCCTATTCCAGAGCCTGTAGTGTCAAAACGTGATTTTGATGCACATCGTGCTCTTAGAAACTCATTTCGGAGCATTAGCTTGAAACCTCCAGTTTCAGAACACCCAAATCAATGTTTAAAGGCACAACAAGGTTTCAAGACACAAGTCCCAATTCTCAAGCTGATAGCATTAAAACACGATTTTGACAAACATTGTGTTCTTAAAAACTCATTTCGGAGGTTGTGACTCAAAAGCCCTGATTTTGGCACAACAAGGTTTCAAGAAACAAGTCCCTATTCCGGAGCCAGTAGTGTCAAAATTCCATTTTGACGCATATCATTCGTTGAGAATCTTATTTCAGAGCTTGTGCCTCGAAAGACTCAGTTTTGGAGCATCAAAATCAATGTTTGGAGGCACAACAAGGTTTCAAGATGCTAGTCCAGATTATAGAGTCAATAGCATCAAAATCTGATTTTGGCGCACACCATGCTCTTAAAACATCATTGGAAGCTTGTGCCTCAAAACCCCCAGATTCAGAGCATCAGAATCAATGTTTTGAGGCATAACAAGGTTTCAAGATGCAAGCCCCGATTCTAGAGCCAGTAGCATCAAAATTTAATTTTGATGCACATTGTGCTCTTAGAACCTTGTTTTAGAAATCGTGCCTCAAAAGCCCCAGTTTTGGAGCATCAAAATCGATGTTTGGAGGCACAACAAGGTTTCAAGATGCAAGTCCCTATTCCAGAGCCTGTAGTGTCAAAACGTGATTTTGATGCACATCGTTGGAGGCACAACAAGGTTTCAAAAGTCAAGTCCTGATTTTGGACCCGGGTAGCGTCAAATTTTGATTTTGACGCACATCATGCTCTTAGAACCTTGTTTTGGAGCTTATGCCTCAAAATCATCAGTTTCAAATCATGAAAATTGATGTTTGGAGGCACAACAAGCTTCCGAGATGCAAGTCCCTATTCCGGAGCCTGTAGTGTCAAAATGTGATTTTGATGCACATCGTGCTCTTAAAAACTCATTTCAGAGCATGTCGCTCAAAAGTTCCAGTTTCAAAAAACCCAAATCAATGTTTAAAGGCACAACAAGGTTTCAAGATGCAAGTCCTTATTCTAGAGTCAATAGCATCAAAATCTGATTTTGGTGCACATCGTGCTCTTGGAACCTCATTTCGAAGGTTGTGCCTCAAAAGCCTTGGTTTCGGATCGTCAAAATCAGTGTTTTGAGGCACAAGAAGGTTTCAAGATTCAAGCCCCTATTCTAGAGCCAGTATCATCAAAACTCAAGTTTGATGCACAGTGTACCCTTAGAACCCTGTTTTAGAAATTGTGCCTCAAAAGCCCTAGTTTTGGAGTATCAAAATCAATTTTTGGAGTCACAACAAAGTTTCAAGATGCAAGTCCTGATGATAGACTCAATAGCATCAAAATCTTATTTTGGCCCACATCGTGCTCTTAAAACCTCATTCGAAGCTTGTGCCTCAAAAGACCCAGATTCAGAGTATCAAAATCAATGTTTTGAGGCACAACAAGGTTTCAAGATGCAAGCCCCGATTCTAGAGTCAATAGCATCAAAATTTAATTTTGATGCACATTGTGCTCTTAGAACCCTATTTCAGAAATTGTGCCTCAAAAGCCCCAATTTTCGAGCATCAAAATCGACATTTGGAGGCACAACAAGGTTTCAAGATGCAAGACCTGATTCTGAAGCTGATAGCGTCAAAATTTGATTTTGACGCACATCGTGCTCTTAGAACCTTGTTTTGGAGCTTATGCCTCAAAATCATTAGTTTCGAAGTATCAAAATTGGTCTTTGGAGGCACAACAGGCTTTTGAGATGCAAGTCCCTATTCCGGAGCTTGTATTGTCAAAACATGATTTTGATGCACATCGTGCTCTTAGAAACTAATTTCGGAGCGTGTGGCTCGAAAGCTCTAGTTTGAAAACACAAAATTCAATGTTTAAAGGCATAACAAGCTTTCAAGACAGAAGTCCCAATTCTTAAGTTGATAGCATCAAAACACTATTTTGACAAACATGGTGTTCTTAGAACCTCATTTCGAAGATTGTCACTCAAAAGCCTCATTTTTGGAACATAAAAATTAGTGTTTGGAGTCACAACAAGGTTTCAAGACACAAGTCCCAATTCCAGAGTGGGTAGAATCAAAATGCAATTTTGATGTAGATCATGTTCTTCGAACCTCATTTCGCAGATTGTGCTTTCAAAGCCTTGATTTTCGCACATCAAAATGAATGTTTTGAGGCACCACAAGGTTTCAAGAAACAAGTCCCTATTTTGGAGCCAGTAGTGTCAAAATTCTATTTTGACGCACATCATTCTTTCAGAAGCTCATTTCAGAGCTTGTGCCTCGAAAGACTCAGTTTTGGAGCATCAAAATCAGTATTTGGAGGTACAACAAGGTTTGAAGATGCAAGTCCTGATTCTAGAGTCAATAGCATCAAAATCTGATTTTGGTGCACATCGTGCTCTTAGAACCTCATTTCGAAGCTTGTGCCTGAAAAGCCCTGATTTCGGATCATCAAAATCAGTGTTTTGAGGCACAACAAGGTTTCAAGATGCAAGCCCCTATTCTAGAGCCAGTAGCATCAAAATTCAAGTTTGATGTACATTGTACCCTTAGAAACCTATTTTAGAAATTGTGCCTCACAAGCCCAAGTTTTGGAGCATCAAAATCGATTTTTGGAGTCACAACATAGTTTCAAGATGCAAGTCCCGAATATAGAGTCAATAGCATCAAAATCTGATTTTGGCGCACATAGTGCTCTTAAAACCTCATTCGAAGCTTGTGCCTCAAAAGCGCCAAATTCAGAGCATCAAAATCAATGTTTTGAGGCACAACAAGGTTTCCAGATGCAAGCCCGGATTCTGGAGCCAGTAGCATCAAAATTTAATTTTGATGCAAGTTGTGCTCTTAGAACCCTGTTTTAGAAATTGTGCCTCAAAAGCCCTAATTTTGGAGCATCAAAATCGATGTTTGGAGGCACAACAAGGTTTCAAGATGCAAGTCCTGATTCTTGAGCTGGTAGCATCAAAATTTGATTTGAGCTTATGTCTCAAAGTCATCGGTTTCAAAGCGTCAAAATTGGTATTGGGAGGCACAAAAAGCTTTCGAGACGCAAGCCCCTATTGCAAAGCCTGTAGTGTCAAAACATGATTTTGATGCACATCGTGCTCTTAGAAACTCATTTCAGAGCATGTGGCTCGAAAATACCAGTTTCAAAATACCCAAATCAATGTTTAAACAACAAGGTTTCAAGACACAAGTCCCAATTCTCAAGTTGATTGCATCAAAACACGATTTTGACAATCCTGGTGTTCTTAGAACCTCATTCCAGAGTGGGTAGAGCCAAAACGCAATTTTGATGTACATCATGCTCTTAGAACCTCATTTCGAAGATTGTGCCTTGAAAGCCTTTATTTTGGCACATCAAAATCAATGTTTTGAGGCACAACAAGGTTTCAAGAAAAAATTCCCTATTCGAAGGTCAAAAGCCTCATTTTTAGAACATCAAAAATAAGTGTTTGGAGTCACAACAAGGTTTCAAGACAAAAGTCCCAATTCCAAAGTGGGTAGAGTCAAAATGCAATTTTGATGTACATCATGCTCTTCGAACCTCATTTCGCATATTGTGCTTTCAAAGCCATGATTTTGGCACATCAAAATCAATGTTTTGAGGCACCACAAGGTTTCAAGAAACAAGTCCCTATTCTGGAACCAGTAGCATCAAAATTCTATTTTGATGCACATCATTCTTTGAGAAGCTCATTTCAGAGCTTGTGCCTCGAAAGACTCAGTTTTGGAGCAACAAAATCAGTGTTTGGAGGCACAACAAGGTTTGAAGATGCAAGTCCTGATTCTAGAGTCAATAGCATCAAAATCTGATTTTGGTGCACATCGTGCTCTTAGAACCTCATTTCGAAGCTTGTGCCTCAAAAGCCCTGGTTTTGGATCATCAAAATCAGTGTTGTGAGGCACAACAAGGTTTCAGTAGCATCAAAATTCAAGTTTGATGCACATTGTGCCCTTAGAACCCTGTTTTAGAAATTGTGCCTCAAAAGCCCCAGTTTTGGAGCATCAAAATCAATTTTTGGAGTTACAACAAAGTTTCAAGATGCAAGTCCCGATTATAGAGTCAATAGCGTCAAAATCTGATTTTGGCGCACATCGTGCTCTTAAAACCTCATTCGAAGCTCAAAAGCCCCAGATTCAGAGCATCAAAATCAATGTTTTGAGGCACAACAAGGTTTCCAGATGCAAGCTCGGATTCTAGAGCCAGTAGCATCAAAATTTAATTTTCATGCACATTGTGCTCTTAGAACCCTGTTTTAGAAATTGTGCCTCAAAAGCCCTAGTTTTCGAGCATCAAAATCGATGTTTGGAGGCACTACAAGGTTTCAAGATGCAAGTCTTGATTCTGTAGCTAGTAGCATCAAAATTTGATTTTGACATACATCATTCTCTTAGAACCTTGTTTTGGAGCTTATGCATCAAAATCATCAGTTTCGAAGCATCAAAATTGGTGTTTGGAGGCACAACAAGCTTTCGAGATGCAAGTCCCTATTCCAGAGCCTGTAGTGTCAAAACGTGATTTTGATGCACATCGTGCTCTTAGAAACTCATTTCGGAGCATGTGGCTTGAAACCTCTAGTTTCAAAACACCCAAATCAATGTTTAAAGGCACAACAAGGTTTCAAGACACAAGTGCCAATTCTCAAGCTGATAGCATCAAAACATGATTTACAACCTCATTACAAAGCTTGTGCCTCAAAATTACTGGTTTTGGATCATCAAAATCAATGTTTCGAGGCACAACAAGGTTTCAAGATGCAAGCCCCTATTCTAGAGCCAGTAGCATCAAAATTCAAGTTTTATGCACATTGTGCCCTTAGAACCCTGTTTTAGAAATTGTGCCTCAAAAGCCCCAGTTTTGGAGCATCCAAATCAATTTTTGGAGTCACAACAAAGTTTCAAGATGCAAGTCCCCATTATAGAGTCAATAGCGTTAAAATCTGATTTTGGCGCACATCGTGCTCTTAAAACCTCATTCGAAGCTTGTGCCTCAAAAGGGCCAGATTCAGAGCATCAAAATCAATGTTTTGAGGCACAACAAGGTTTCAAGATGCAATCCCTGATTCTAGAGCCAGTAGCATCAAAATTTGATTTTGATGCACATTGTGCTCTTAAAACCCTGTTTCAAAAATTGTGCCTCAAAAGCCCAATTTTGGAACATCAAAATCGATGTTTGGAGGCACAAAAAGATTTCAAGATGCAAGTCCTGATTCTGGAGCCGGTAGCATCAAAATTTGATTTTCACGCACATCGTGCCTTTAGAACCTTGTTTTGGAGTCTATGCATCAAAATCATCGGTTTTGAAGCATCAAAATTGGTGTTTGGAGGCACCACAAGCTTTCGAGATGTAAGTCCCTATCCCAGAACCTGTAGTGTCAAAACATGATTTTGATGCACATAGTGCTCTTAGAAACTTGTTTCAGAGCATGTGGCTTGAAAGCTCCCGTTTCAAAACACCCAAATCAATGTTTAAAGAGACAACAAGGTTTGAAGACACAAGTCCCAATTCTCAAGCTGATAGCATCAAAACATGATTTTGCCAAACATTGTGTTCCTAAAACCTCATTTTGAAGATTGTACCTTGGAAGCCCTGATTTTGGCAGATCAAAATCAATGTTTTGACGCACAACAAGGTTTCAAGAAACAGGTCCCTATTCTGGAGCTAGTAGTGTCAAAATTTCATCATTCTTTGGGAAACTCATTTCAGAGCTTGTGCCTCGAAAGACTTAGTTTTGGAGAATCAAAATCAATGTTTGGAGGCACAACAAGGTTTCAAGATGCATGTCTTGATTCTAGAGTCAATAGAACCAAAATTTGATTTTGGTGCACATCATGCTCTTAGAACCTTATTTTGAAGTTTGTGCCTCAAAAGCCCTGGTTTCAGATCATCAAAATCAGTGTTTTGAGGCACAACAAGGTTTCAAGATGCAAGCCCCTATTCTAGAGCCAGTAGCATCGAAATTTAAGTTTGATAGACATTGTGCCCTTAGAACCCTGTTTTAGAAATTGTGCTTCAAAAGCCCTAGTTTTGGAGCATGAAAATCAATTTTTGGAGTCACAACAAAGTTTCAAGATGCAAGTCCCGATTATAGAGTCAATAGCATCAAAATTTTATTTTGGCACACACCGTGCTCTCAAAACCTCATTCGAAGCTTGTGTCTTAAAAGTCCCAGATTCACAGCATCAGAATCAATGTTTTGAGGCACAACAAGGTTTCAAGATGCAAGCCCCGATTCTAGAGCCAGTAGCATAAAAATTTAATTTTCATGCACATTGTGCTCTTAGAACCCTGTTTTAGAAATTGTGCCTCAAAAGCCCTAGTTTTGGAGCATCAAAATCGATGTTTGGAGGCACAACAAGGTTTCAAGATGCAAGTCTTGATTCTGGAGCCAGTAGCATCAAAATTTGATTTTAACTTACATCATGCTCTTAGAACGTTGTTTTGGAGCTTATGCGTCAAAATCATCAGTTTCGAAGCATCAAAATCGGTATTTGGAGGCACAACAAGCTTGCGAGACACAAGTCCCTATTCCAGAGCCTGTAGTGTCAAAACGTGATTTTGATGCACATCGTGCTCTTAGAAACTCATTTCGGAGCATGTAGCTTGAAACCTCCAGTTTCAGAACACCCAAGTCAATGTTTAAAGGCACAACAAGGTTTCAAGACACAAGTCCCAATTCTCAAGCTGATAGCATCAAAACACGATTTTCACAAACATTGTCTTCTTAGAACCTCATTTCAAAATTTTGACAAACATTGTGTTGATAGCATCAAAACAAGTCCCTATTTCGAAGCCAGTAGCGTCAAAATTCCATTTTGATGCACATCATTCTTTGAGAATCTTATTTCAGAGCTTGTGCCTCGGAAGACTCAGTTTTGGAGCATCAAAATCAATATTTGGAGGCACAACAAGGTTTCAAGATGCAAGTCCAGATTATAGAGTCAATAGCGTCAAAATCTGATTTTGGCGCACACCATGCTCTTAAAACATCAATCGAAGCTTGTGCCTCAAAACCTCCAGATTCAGAGCATCAGAATCAATCTTTTGAGGAACAACAAGGTTTCAAGATGCAAGCCCCGATTCTAGAGCCAGTAGCATCAAAATTTAATTTTGATGCACATTGTGCTCTTAGAACCCTGTTTTAGAAATTGTGCCTCAAAAGCCCCAGTTTTGGAGCATCAAAATTGATGTTTGGAGGCACAAGAAGGTTTCAAGATGCAAGTCCTGATTTTGGAGCGGGTAGCGTCAAAATTTGATTTTGACGCATATCGTGCTCTTAGAACATTGTTTTGGAGCTTATGCCTCAAAATCATCGATTTCGTAGCATCAAAATTGGTGTTTGGAGGCACAACAAGCTTTCGAGATGCAAGTCCCTATTCCGGAGCCTGTAGTGTCAAAACGTGATTTTCATGCACATCGTTGGAGGCACAACAAGGTTTCAAAATGCAAGTCTTGATTCTAAAGCCGATAGCGTCAAAATTTGATTTTGACGCACATCATGCTCTTAGAACCTTGTTTTGGAGCTTATGCCTCAAAATCATCAGTTTCGAAGCATCAAAATTGGTGTTTGGAGGCACAACAAGCTTTTAAGACGCAAGTCCCTATTCCGGAGCTTGTAGTGTCAAAACATGATTTTGATGCACATCGTGCTCTTAGAAACTAATTTCGGAGCATGTGGCTCGAAAGCTCTAGTTTGAAAACACAAAAATCAATGCTGAAAGGCACAACAAGCTTTCAAGACTCAAGTCCCAATTCTTAAGTTGATAGCATCAAAACACTATTTTGAAAAACATGGTGTTCTTAGAACCTCATTTCGGAGGTTGTGACTCAAAAGCCTCATTTTTGGAACATAAAAATTAGTGTTTGGAGTCACAACAAGGTTTCAAGACACAAGTCCCAATTCCAGAGTGGGTAGTGTCAAAATGCAATTTTTATGTACATCATGCTCTTAGAACCTCATTTCGGAGATTGTGCCTTGAAAGCCCTGATTTTGGTACATAAAAATCATTGTTTTGAGGCACAACAAGGTTTCAAGAAACAAGTCCCTATTCCGGAGCCAGTAGCGTCAAACTTTTATTTCGAAGCACAAGATTTTTTGAGAAGCTCATTTCAAAGCTTGTGCCTCGAAAGACTCAGTTTTGGAGCATTAATATCAATGTTTGGAGGCACAACAAGGTTTCAAGACGCAAGTCCTTATTCTAGAGTCAATAGCATCAAAATCTGATTTTGGTGCACATCGTGCTCTTAGAACCTTATTTCGAAGCTTGTGCTTCAAAAGCCTTGGTTTTGATCATCAAAATCAGTGTTTTGAGGGACAACAAGGATTCAGTAGCATCAAAATTCAAGTTTGATGAACATTGTGCCCTTAGAACCCTATTTTAGAAATTGTGCTTCAAAAGCCTCAATTTTGGAGCATAAAATCAATATTTGGAGTCACAACAAAGTTTCAAGATGCAAGTCCCAATTACAGAGTCAATAGCGTCAAAATCTGATTTTGGCGCACATCGTGCTCTGAAAACCTCATTTGAAGCTTGTGCCTCAAAAGCCCTAGATTCAGAGCATCAAAATCAATGTTTTGAGGCACAACAAGGATTCAAGATGCAAGCCCCGATTCTATAGCCAGTAGCATCAAAATTTAATTTTGATGCACATTGTGCTCTTAGAACCCTGTTTTAGAAATTGTGCCTCAAAAGCCCTAATTTTGGAGCATCAAAATCGATGTTTGGAGCCACAACAAGGTTTCAAGATGCAAGTCCTTATTCTGGAGCTGGTAGCGTCAAAATTTGATTTGAGCTTATGTCTCGAAATCATCGGTTTCGAAGCGTCAAAATTGGTGTTTGGAGGCACAAAAAGCTTTCAAGGCGCAAGTCCCTATTCCGGAGCCTGTAGTGTCAAAACGTGATTTTGATGCACATCGTGCTCTTAGAAACTCATTTCGGAGCATGTGGCTCGAAAGTACCAGTTTCAAAACACCCAAATCAATGTTTAAAGGCACAACAAGGTTTCAAGACACAAGTCCCAATTCTCAAGTTGATACCATTAAAACATGATTTTGACAAACGTGGTGTTCTTAGAACCTCATTTCGGAGGTTGTGACTCAAAAGCCTCATTTTTGGAACATGAAAATTAGTGTTTGGAGTCACGAGGTTTCAAGACACAAGTCCCAATTCTAGAAGTGGGTAGAGTCAAAATGCAATTTTGATGTACATCATGCTCTTAGAACCTCATTTCAAAGATTGTACCTTGGAAGCCTTGATTTTGGCACATCAAAATCAATGTTTTGAGGCATAACAAGGTTTCAAGAAACAAGTCCCTTTTCCGGAGCCAGTAGCGTCAAAATTCTATTTTGATGCAAATCATTCATTGAGAAGCTCATTTCAGAGCTTGTGCCTCGAAAGACTCAGTTTTGGAGCATCAAAATCAGTGTTTGGAGGCACAGCAAGGTTTCAAGATGCAAGTCCTGATTCTAGAGTCAATAGCATCAAAATCTGATTTTGGGGCACATCATGCTCTTAGAACCTCATTTCGAATCTTGTGCCTCAAAAGCCCTGGTTTTGGATCATCAAAATCAGTGTTTTGAGGCACAATAAGGTTTCAAGATGCAAGACCCTATTCTAGAGCCAGTATCATCAAAATTCAAGTTTGATGCACAACAAGGTTTCAAGATGCAAGTCTTGATTCTGGAGCCGGTAGCGTCAAAATTTGATTTTGACGCACATCGTGCTCTTAGAACCTTATTTTGGAGCTTATGCCTCAAAATCATCAGTTTCAAAGCATCAAAATTGTTGTTTGGAGGCACAACAAGCTTTTGACACGCAAGTCTCTATTTCGGAGCCTGTAGTGTCAAAACGTGATTTTGATGCACATGGGTACTCTTAGAAACTTGTTTCGGAGCATTTGGATCGAAAGCACCAATTTCAAAACACCCAAATCAATGTAACGACATAACAAGGTTTCAAGACACAAGTCCCAATTCTCAAGCTGATAGCATCAAAACACAATTTTGACAAACGTGGTGTTCTTAGAACCTTATTTTGGAGGTTGTGACTCAGGAGCTTCATTTTTGGAACATAAAAATTAGTGTTTGGAGTCACAACATGGTTTCAAGACATAAGTCCCAATTCCAGAGTGGGTAGAGTTAAAATCTAATTTTGAGGTAAATCATGCTCTTCGAACCTCATTTTGGAGATTGTGCCTTGAATGCCCCGATTTTCCCACATCAAAATCAATGTTTTGAGGCACAACAAGGTTTCATGAAACAAGTCCCTATTCCGGAGCCAGTAGCGTCAAAATTCCATTTTGACGCACATCATTCTTTGAGAAGCTCATTTCAGAGCTTGTGCTTTGAAAGACTCAGGTTTGGAGCATCAAAATCAATGTTTGGAGGCACAACAAGGTTTCAAGATTGATGCACATTTTGCCCTTAGAACCCTATTTTAGAAATTGTGCCTCAAAAGCACCAGTTTTGGAGCATCAAAATCGATTTTTGGAGTCACAACAAAGTTTCAAGATGCAAGTCTTGATTACAGAGTCAATAACGTCAAAATCTGATTTTGGTGCACATCATGCTCTTAACACCTCATTCAAAGCTTGTGCCTCAAAAGGTCCAGATTCAGAGCATCAAAATCAATGTTTTGAGGCACAACAAGGTTTCAATATGCAATCCCCTATTCTAGAGCCAGTAGCATCAAAATTTAATTTTGATGCACATTGTGCTGTTAGAACCCTATTTCAGAAATTGTGCCCCAAAAGCCCCAATTTTGGAGCATCAGAATCGATGTTTGGAGGCACAACAAGGTTTCAAAATGCAAGTCTTGATTCTGGACACGGTAGCGTCAAAATTTGATTTTGGTGCACATCGTGCTCTTAGAACCTTGTTTTGGAGCTTATGCCTCAAAATCATCGCTTTCAAAGCATCAAAATTGGTTTTTGTAGGCACAACAAGCTTTCGAGATGCAAGTCCCTATTCCGGATCCTGTTGTGTCAAAACGTGATTTTGATGTACATTGTGCTCTTAGAAACTCGTTTCGGAGCATGTGACTTGAAAGCACAAGTTTCAAAACACCCAAATCAATGTTTAAAGGCACAACAAGGTTTCAAGACACAATTCCCAATTCTCGAGCTGATAGCATCAAAACACGATATTGACAAACGTGGTGTTCTTAGAACCTCATTTCGGAGGTTGTGACTCAAAAGCCTCATTTTTCGAACATAAAAATTAGTGTTTGGAGTCACAACAAGGTTTCAAGACACAGGTCCCAATTCTAGAGTGGGTAGAGACAAAATAGAATTTTTATGTAGATCATGCTCTCAGAACCTCATTTCAGAGATTGTGCCTTGAAAGTCCTGATTTTGGCACATCAAAATGAATGTTTTGAGGCACAACAATGTTTCAAGAAACAAGTCCTTATTCCGGAGCCAGTAGTGTCGAAATTCCATTTTGAAGCACATCATTCTTTGAGAAACTCATTTTAGAGATTGTGCCTCGAAAGACTCGATTTTGGAGCATCAAAATCAATGTTTGGAGGCACAACAAGGTTTCAAGATGCAAATCCAAATTCTAGAGTCAATAGCATCAAAATCTGATTTTGGTGCACATCGTGCTCTTAGAACCTCATTTCAAAGCTTGTGCCTCAAAAGCCGTGGTTTCCGATCATCAAAATCAGTGTTTTGAGGCACAACAAGGATTCAGTAGCACCAAAATTCAAGTTTGATGCACATTGTGCCTCAAAAGCCCCAGTTTTTGAGCATCAAAATCAATTTTTGGAGTCACAAAAAAGTTTCAAGATGCAAGTCCCGATTATAAAGTTAATAGCATCAAAATTTGATTTTGGTGCACATCGTGCTCTTAAAACATCATTCGAAGCTTGTGCCTCAAAAGGCCCAGATTCAGAGCATCAAAATCAATGTTTTGAGGCACAACAAAGTTTCAAGATGCAAGCCCCGATTCTAGAGCCAGTAGCATCAAAATTGAATTTTGATGCACATTGTGCTCTTAGAACCCTGTTTCAGAAATTGAGCCTGAAAAGCCCTAATATTGGAGCATGAAAATCGATGTTCGAAGGCACAACAAGGTTTGAAGATGCAAGTCCTGATTCTGGAGCCGGTAGCATCAAAATTTGATTTTGACACACGTCGTGCTCTTAGAACCTCATTTCCGAGGTTGTGAATCAAAATCCTCATTTTTGGAACATAAAAATTAGTTCGGAGCTTATGCCTCCAAATCATCGATTTCTTAGCCTCAAAATTGGTGTTTGGAGGCACAACAAGCTTTCGAGATGCATGTCCCTATTCCGGAGCTTGTAGTGACAAAACGTGATTTTGATAAACATCGTGCTCTTAGAAACTCATTTCGGAGCATGTGGCTTGAAAGTACCAATTTCAAAACACCCAAATCAATCTTTAAAGGCACAACAAGGTTTCAAGATACATGTCCCAATTGTCAAGCTGATAGCATCAAAACTCGATTTTGACAAACATGGTGTTCTTAGAACCTCATTTTGGAGGTTGTGACTCATAAGCTTCATTTTTAGAACATAAAAATTAGTGTTTGGAGTCACAACAAGGTTTCAAGACACAAGTCCCAATTCCAAAGTGGGTAGAGTCAAAATGCAATTTTGATGTACATCATACTCTTAGAACCTCATTTTGGAGATTGTGCCTTGAAAGCCCTGATTTTGGCACATCAATATCAATGTTTTGAGGCACAAGAAGGTTTGAAGACGCAAGTCCTGATAATAGAGTCAATAGTATCAAAATCTGATTTTGGTGCACATCACGCTCTTGGAACCTCATTTCGAAGCTTGTGCCTCAAAAGCCCTGGTTTCGGATCATCAAAATCAGTGTTTTTGAGGCACAAGAAGGTTTCAAGATGCAAACCCCTATTCTAGAGCCAGTATCTTCAAAATTCAAGTTTGATGCACATAATATGTACCCTAAGAACCCTGTTTTAGAAATTGTGCCTCAAAAGCACCAATTTTGGAGCATCAAAATCGATTTTTGGAGTCACAACAAAGTTTCAAGATGCAAGTCCTGATGATAGACTCAATAGCGTCAAAACCTTATTTTGGCCCACATTGTGCTCTTAAAACCTCATTCGAAGCTTGTGCCTCTTAAGGCCCAGATTCAGAGTATCAAAATCAATGTTTTGAGGCACAACAAGGTTTCAAGATGCAAGCCCCGATTCTAGAGTCAATAGCAATTTTGATGCACATTGTGCTCTTAGAACCCTATTTCAGAAATTGTGCCTCAAAAGCCCCAATTTTGGAGCATCAAAATCGATGTTTGGAGGCACAACAACGTTTCAAGATGCAAGTCCTGATTCTGAAGCCGATAGCGTCAAAATTTGATTTTGACGCACATCGTGCTCTTAGAACCTTGTTTTGGAGCTTATGCCTTAAATTCATCAGTTTCGAAGCATCAAAATTGGTGTTTGGAGGCACAACAAGCTTTCGAGATGCAATTCCCTATTCCAGAGCTTGTAGTGTCAAAACATGATTTTGATGCACATCGTGCTCTTAGAAACTAATTTTGGAGCATGTGGCTCGAAAGGTCTAGTTTGAAAACACAAAAATCAATGTTTAAAGGCACAACAAGCTTTCAAGACACAAGTCCCAATTCTTAAGTTGATAGCATCAAAACACTATTTTGACAAACATGGTGTTCTTAGAACCTCATTTCGGAGGTTGTGACTCGAAAGGCTCATTTTTGGAACATAAAAATTAGTGTTTGGAGTCACAACAAGCTTTCAAGACACAAGTCCCAATTCCAGAGTCGGTAGTGTCAAAATGCAATTTTGATGTACATCATGCTCTTAGAACCTCATTTCGGAGATTGTGCCTTGAAAGCCTTGATTTTGGTACATCAAAATCAATGTTTTGAGGCACAACTAGGTTTCAAGAAACAAGTCCCTATTCCGCAGCCAATAGCGTCAAACTTTTATTTTGAAGCACAAGATTTTTTGAGAAGCTCATTTAAGAGCTTGTGCCTTGAAAGTCTCAGTTTTGGAGCATCAATATCAATGTTTGCAAGCACAACAAGGTTTCAAGATGCAAGTCCTAATTTTAGAGTCAATAGCATCAAAATCTGATTTTGGTGCACATCGTGCTCTTAGAATCTTATTTCGAAGGTTGTGCTTCAAAAGCCTTGGTTTTGGATCATCAAAATTAGTGTTTTGAGGCACAACAAGGTTTTGGTAGCATCAAAATTCAAGTTTAATGAACATTGTGCCCTTAGAACCCTATTTTAGAAATTGTGCCTCAAAAGCCTCAATTTTGGAGCATCAAAATCGATATTTGGAGTCACAACAAAGTTTCAAGATGCAAGTCCCGATTATAGAGTCAATAGCGTCAAAATCTGATTTTAGCGCACATCGTGCTCTTAAAACCTCATTTGAATCTTGTGCCTCAAAAGCCCCAGATTTAGAGCATCAAAATCAATGTTTTGAGGCACAACAAGGTTTCAAGATGCAACCCCCGATTCCAGAGCCAGTAGCATCAAAATTTAATTTTGATGCACATTGTGCTCTTAGAACCCTATTTTAGAAATTGTGCCTCAAAAGCCCCAATTTTGGAGCATCAAAATCGATGTTTGGAGGCACAAAAAGGTTTGAAGATGCAAGTCCTGATTGTAGAGCTGGTAGTATCAAAATTTTATTTTGACGCACATCGTGCTCTTAGAACGTCATTTCGGAGGTTGCGACTCAAAAGACTCATTTTTGGAACATAAAATTTAGTTTGGAGCTTATGCCTCAAAATCATCGGTCTCGAAGCATCAAAATTTGTGTTTGGATGCACAACAAGCTTTCGAGACGCAAGTCCCTATTCCGGAGCCTATAGTGTCTAAACGTGATTTTGATGCACATCGTGCTCTTAGAAACTCATTTCGAAGCATGTGGCTAGAAAGTACCAGTTTCAAAACACCCAAATCAATGTTTAAAGGCACAACAAGGTTACAAGACACATGTCCCAATTCTCAAGCTGATAGCATCAAAACATGATTTTGACAAACGTGGTGTTCTTAGAACCTCATTTCGGAGGTTGTGACTCAAAAGCGTCATTTTTGGAACATAAAAATTAGTGTTTGGAGTCACAACAAGGTTTCAAGACACAAGTCCCAATTCTAGAGTGGGTAGAGTCAAAATGCAATTCTGATGTACATCATGCTCTTAGAATCTCATTTTGGAGATTGTGCATTAAAAGCCCTGATTTTGGCACATCAAAATCAATGTTTTGAGGCACAACAAGGTTGCAAGCAAGAAGTCCCTATTCTGGAGCCAGTAGCGTCAAAATTCCATTTTGAAGAATATCATTCTTTGAGAAGCTCATTTCAGAGCTTGTGCCTCGAAAGACTCAGTTTTGGAGCATCAAAATCAATGTCTGGAGGCACAAGAAGGTTTCAAGATGCAAGTCCTGATTCTAGAGTCAATAGCGTCAATATTTGATTTTGTTGCACATCGTGCTCTTAGAACCTCATTTCGAAGCTTGTGCCTCAAAAGCATAAGTTTTGGATCATCAAAATCAATTTTTGGAGTCACAACAAAGTTTCAAGATGCAAGTCCCGAATATAGAGTCAATAGCGTCAAAATCTGATTTTGGCGCACATCGTGTTCTTAAAACCTCATTTGAAGCTTGTGCCTCAAAAGCCCCAGATTCAGAGCATCAAAATCAATGTTTTGAGGCACAACAAGGTTTCTAGATGCAAGCCCGGATTCTGGAGCAGTAGCATCAAAATTTAATTTTGATGCACATTGGGCTCTTAGAACCCTGTTTTAGAAATTGTGCCTCAAAAGCCCTAATTTTGGAGCATCAAAATCAATGTTTGGAGGCACAACAAGGTTTCAAGATGCAAGTCCTGATTCTGGAGCTGGTAGAGTCAAAATTTGATTTGAGCTTATGTCTCAAAATCATCGGTTTCGAATCGTCAAAATTGGTGTTTGGAGGCAAAAAAAAGCTTTCGAGACGCAAGTCCCTATTCCGGAGCCTATAGTGTCAAAACGTGATTTTGATGCACATCGTGCTCTTAGAAACTCATTTCGGAGCATATTGCTCGAAAGTACCAGTTTCAAAACACCCAAATCAATATTTAAAAGCACAACAAGGTTTCAAGACACAAGTCCCAATTCTGAAGTTGATAGCATCAAAACACGATTTTGACAAACCTGGTGTTCTTAGAACCTTATTTCGGAGGTTGTCACTCAAAAGCGTTTTTGGAACATAAAAATAAGTGTTTGGAGTGACAACAAGGTTTCAAGACACAAGTCCCAATTCCAGAGTGGGTAGAGTCAAAATGCAATTTTGATGTACATCATGCTCTTAGAACCTCATTTCGGAGATTGTGCCTTGAAAGCCTTGATTTTGACACATCAAAATCAATGTTTTGAGGCACAACAAGGTTTCAAGAAAAAGGTCCCTATTCGAAGCTCAAAAGCCTCATTTTTAGAACATCAAAAATTAGTGTTTGGAGTCACAACAAGGTTTCAAGACACATGTCCCAATTTCAGAGTGGGTAGAGTCAAAATAAAATTTTGATGTACATTATGCTCTTCGAACCTCATTTCGAATCTTGTGCCTCAAAAGCCCTGGTTTTGGCACATCAAAATCAGTGTTTTGAGGCACAATAAGGTTTCAAGAAACAAGTCTCTATTCTGGAGCCAGTATCATCAAAATTCAAGTTTGATGCACAGCAAGGTTTCAAGATGCAAGTCTTGATTCTGGAACCGGTAGCGTCAAAATTTGATTTTGACGATCAAAATTGGTGTTTGGAGGAACAACGAGCTTTCGAGACGCAAGTCTCTATTTCAGAGCCTGTAGTGTCAAAACGTGATTTTGATGCACATCGTGCTCTTAGAAACTTGTTTCGGAGCATGTGGCTCGAAAGCACCAATTTCAAAACACCCAAATCAATGTTTAATGGCACAACAAGGTTTCAAGACACAAGTCCCAATTCTCAAGCTTAGAACCTCATTTCGAAGACTGTACCTTGGAAGCCCTGATTTTGGCACATCAAAATCAATGTTTTGAGGCACAATAATGTTTCAAGAAACAAGTCCCTATTCCAGAGCCAGTAGCGTCAAAATTCCATTTTGACGCATATCATTCTTTGAGAAGCTCATTTTAGAGCTTGTGCCTCAAAAGACTCAGGTTTGGAGCATCAAAATCAATGTTTGGAGGCACAACAAGGTTTCAAGATGCAAGTCCTAATTCTAGAGTCAATAGCATCGAAATCTGATTTTGGTGCATATTGTGCTCTTAGAACCTCATTTCGAGACGCAAGCCCCTATTCTGGATCATGTAGTGTCAAAACGTAATTTTGAAGCACATCGTGCTCTTAGAAACTCATTTCGGAGCATGTGGCTCAAAAGCACCAGTTTCAAAATACCCAAATCAATGTTTAAAGGCACAACAAGGTTTCAAGACACAAGTCCCAATTCTCAAGCTGCTGGCACCAAAACACAATTTTGACAAACGTGGTGTTCTTAGAACCTCATTTCGGAGCTTGTACTCAAAAGCCTCATTTTTGGAACATGAAAATTAGTGTTTGGAGTCACGACAAGGTTTCAAGATAGAAGTCCCAATTCTAGAAGTGGGTAGAGTCAAAATGCAATTTTGATGTACATCATGCTCTTAGAACCTCATTTCAAAGATTGTACCTTGGAAGCTCTGATTTTGGCACATCAAAATCAATGTTTTGAGGCACAACAAGGTTTCAAGAAACAAGTCTTAATTCTAGAGTCAATATCACCAAAATTTGATTTTGGTGCACATCATGCTCTTAGAACCTCATTTCGAAGTTTGTGCCTCAAAAGGCCTGGTTTCGGATCATCAAAATCAGTGTTTTGCAGCACAACAAGGTTTCAAGATGCAAGCCCCCATTCTAGAGCCAGTAGCATCGAAATTCAAGTTTGATGCTCCAAAACTGAGTCTTTCGAGGCACAAGCTCTTAAATGAGCTTCTCAAAGAATGATGCGCATCAAATGGAATTTTGACGCTACTGGCTTCTTAATAGGGACTTGTGCCTTGAAACCTTGTTGTGACTCCAAACACTAATTGTTATGTTCCAAAAGAGAGGCTTTTGAGTCACAACCTCCTAAATGAGGTTCTAAGAACACCACGTTTGTCAAAATCGTGTTTTGATGCTATCAGCTTGAGAATTGGGACTTGTGTCTTGACACTACAGGCTCCGGAATAATGACTTGCGTCTCGAAAGCTTGTTGTGCCTCCAAACACCAATTTTGATGCTTTGAAACTGATGATTTTGAGGCATTAGCTCCGAAACAAGGTTCTAAGAGCACGATGTGCATCAAAATCAAATTTTGACGCTACTGGCTCCAGAATCAGGACTTGCATCTCGAAATCTTGTTGTGCCTCGAAACATGGATTTTGATTCTCCAAAATTGTGGCTTTTGAGTCACAATTTCTAAAATGGGGTTCTAAGAGCAGAATGTGCATCAAAATTAAATTTTGACGCTACTGGCTCTAGATCGGGGCTTGCATCTTTAAACCTTGTTCTGCCTCAAAACATTGATTTTAATGATCTGAATTGGAGCTTTTGAGGCACAAGCTTCGAATGAGGTTTTAAGAGCACGATGTGCGCCAAAATTATATATTCACGCTATTGACTCTATAATCTTGACTTGCATCTTGAATTTTTCTTGTGACTTCAAAAATCGATTTTGATACTCCAAAATTGAGGCTTTTGAGGCACAATTTCTAAAACAGGGTTCTAAGGGCACAATGTGCATCAAACTGGAATTTTGATGCTATTGGCTCTAGAATAGTGGCTTGCATCTTGAAACCTTGTTGTGCCTCAAAACAATGATTTTGATGATCCGAAACCAGGGCTTTTGAGGCACAAGCTTCAAAATGAGGTTCTAAGAGCACGATGTGCACCAAAATCATATTTTGATGCTATTGACTCTAGAATCAGGACTTGCAACTTGAAACCTTGTTGTGCCTCCAAATATTGATTTTGATGCTCCAAAACTGAGTCTTTCGAGGCACAAGCTCTGAAATGAGCTTCTCAAAGAATGATGTGCGTTAAAATGGAATTTTGACACTACTAGCTCTGGAATAGCGACTTGTTTCTTGAAACCTTGTTGTGTTTCAAAACATTGATTTTGATGTGCCAAAATCAGGGCTTTCAAGCCACAATCTCCGAAATGAGGTTCTAAGAGCATGATGTACATCAAAATTGCATTTTGACTCTACCCACTCTGGAATTGGGACTTGTGTCTTGAAACCTTGTTTTGACTCCAAAACCCTTTTTTCATGTTTTAAAAATGAGGCTTTTGAGTCACAACCTCCGAAATAAGGTTCTAAGAACACCACATTTGTCAAAATTGTGTTCTGATGCTATCAGCTTGAGAATTGGGACTTTTGTCTTCAAACCTTGTTGTGCCTTTAAACATTGATTTGGGTGTTTTGAAACTGGTGCTTTCGAGCCACATGCTCTGAAATGAGTTTCTAAGAGCACGATGTGCTTCAAAATCACATTTTGAAACTACAGTCTCCGGAATATGGACTTGCGTCTCAAAACCTTGTTGTGCCTCCAAACATCAATTTTCATACTCCAAAATTGGGGCTTTTGAGGCACAATTTTTGAAATAGGGTTCTAAGAGCACAATGTGCATCAAAATTAAATTTTTATGCTACTGGCTCTAGAATCGGGGCTTGCATCTTGAAACCTTGTTGTGCGTCAAAACATTGATTTTGATGTACCAAAATCAGGGCTTTCAAGGCACAATCTCCGAAATGAGGTTCTGAGAGCATTATGTATATCAAAATTGCATTGTGACTCTACCCACTCTAGAATTGGTAATTGTGTCTTAAAACCTTGTTGTGACTCCAAAACACTAATTTGTATGTTCTAAAAATGAGGCTTTTGAGTCACAACCTCCTAAATGAGGTTCTAAGAACACCAGGTTTGTCAAAATCGTGTTTTGATGCTATCAGCTTGAGAATTGGGACTTGTGTCTTGAAACCTTGTTGTTCCTTTAAACATTGATTTGGGTGTTTTTAAACTGGTACTTTCGAGCCACATGCTCCGAAATGAGTTTCTAAGAGCACGATGTGCATCAAAATCATGTTTTGACATTACAGGCTCCGGAATAGGGACTTGCGTCTCGAAAGCTTGTTGTGCCTCCAAACACCAATTTTGACACTTCAAAACCGATGATTTTGAGGCATAAGCTCCAAACTAATTTTTGTGTTCAAAAAATGAGGATTTTGAGTCACAACCTCCGAAATGAGGTTCTAAGAGCATGTCGCACATCAAAATCAATGTTTTGAGGCACAACAAGGATTCAGGAAAACAAGTCCCTATTCCAGAGCCAGTAATGTTAAAATTTCGTCATTCTTTGAGAAGCTCATTTCAAAACTTGTGCCTCAAAAGACTCAGTTTTGGAGCATCAAAATCAATGTTTGGAGGCACAACAAAGTTTCAAGATGCAAGTCCTGATTCTAGAGTCAATAGCATCAAAATCTAAGCTAGGTGCACATCGTGCTCTTAGAGCTAGATGGATCAAAATTCAAGTTTGATGCACATTGTGCCCTTAGAACCCTGTTTTAGAAATTGTGCCTCAAAAGCCCCAGTTTTGGAGCATCAAAATCGATTTTTGGAGTCACAACAAAGTTTCAAGATGCAAGTCCCGATAATAGAGTCAATAGCGTCAAAATATGATTTTAGAGCACGTCGTACTCTTAAAACCTCATTCGAAGCTTGTGCCTCAAAAGCGCCAGATTCAGAGCATCAAAATCAATGTTTTGAGGCACAAAAAGGTTTCAAGATGCAAGCCCCGATTCTAGAGCCAGTTTTTTATGCACATTGTGCTCTTAGAACCCTGTTTTAGAAATTGTACCTCAAAAGCCCCAATTTTGGAGTATCAAAATCGATGTTTGGAGACACAACAAGGTTTCAAGATGCAAGTTCTGATTCTAGAGCCGGTAGCATTAAAATTTGATTTTGACGTACATCGTGTTCTTAGAACCTTGTTTTGGAGCTTATGCATCAAAATCATCAGTTTCGAAGCATCAAGCCTCAAAAGCCTTGGTTTCGGATCATCAAAATCATTGTTTTGAGGCACAACAACGTTTCACTAGCATCAAAATTCAAGTTTGATGCACATTATGCCCTTAGAAACCTGTTTTAGAAATTGTGCCTCAAAAGCCCCAGTTTTGGAGCATGAAAATCGATTTTTGGAGTCACAACAAAGTTTCAAGATGCAAGTCCGGATTATAGAGTCAATAGCGTCAAAATCTTATTTTGGCACACACCGTGCTTTCAAAACCTCATTCGAAGCTTGTGTCTCAAAAGCCCCAGATTCACAGCATCAGAATCAATGTTTTCAGGCACAACAAGGTTTCAACATGCAAGAGCTGATACTAGAGCCAGTAGCATCAAAATTTAATTTTGATGCACATTCTACTCTTAGAACCCCATTTCAGAAATTGTGCCTCAAAAGCCCCAATTTTGGAGCATCAGAATCGATGTTTGGAGGCACAACAAGGTTTCAAGATGCAAGTCCTGATTTTGGAGCCGGTAGCGTCAAAATTTGATTTTGACGCACATCGTGCTCTTAAAACCTTGTTTTGGAGCTTATGCTTGAAAATCATCAGTTTCGAAAAATCAAAATTGGTGTTCGGAGGCAGAACAAGCTTTCGAGATGCACATCGTGCTCTTAGAACCTTATTTTGGAGCTTATGCCTTAAAATCATCGGTTTCGACGCATCAAAATTGGTGTTTGGAGGCACAACAAGCTCTCGAGATGCAAGTCCCTATTCCGGAGCTTGTAGTGTCAAAACGTGATTTTGATGTACATCGTGCTCTTAGAAACTAATTTTGGAGCATGTAGCTCGAAAGCACTTTTTTGAAAACACAAAAATCAATGTTTAAAGGCACAACAAGCTTTCAAGAAACAAGTCCCAATTCCAGAGAGGGTAGAGTCAAAATGCAATTTTGATGTACATCATGCTCTTAGAAACTCATTTGGGAGATTGTGCCTTGAAAGCCCTGATTTTGGTACATCAAAATCAATGTTTTGAGGTACAACAAGGTTTCAAGAAACATGTCCCTATTCCGGAGCCAGTAGTGTCAAAATTTAATTTTCAAGCACATCATTTTTTGAGAAGCTCATTTCATAGCTTGTGCCTCCAAAGGCTCAGTTTTGGAGCATCAAAATCAATGTTTGGAGGCACAACAAGGTTTTAAGATGCAAGTCCTGATTCTAGAGTCAATACCATCAAAATCTGATTTTGGTGCACATCGTGCTCTTAGAACCTCATTTCGAAGCTTGTGCCTCAAAGGCCCTGGTTTCAGATCATCAAAATCTGTGTTTTGAGGCACAGCAAGGTTTTAGTAGCATCAAAATTCAAGTTTGATGCACATTGTACCCTTCAAACCTTGTTTTAGAAATTGTGAATCAGAAGCCCCAGTTTTTGAGCATCAAAATCAATTTCTGGAGTCACAACAAAGTTTCTAGATGCAAGTCCCGATTATAGAGTCAATAGCGTCAAAATCTGATTTTGGCGCACAACGTGCTCTTAAATCCTCATTCAAAGCTTGTGCCTCAAAAGCCCCAAATTCAGAGCATCAAAATCAATGTTTTGACGCACAACAAGGTTTCAAGATGCAAGCCCCGATTCTAGAGCCAGTAGCATCAAAATTTAATTTAGATGCACATTGTACTCTTAGAACCCTATTTCAGAAATTGTGCCTCAAAAGCCCCAATTTTGGAGCATCAAAATTGATGTTTGGAGGCACAACAAGGTTTCAAGATGCAAGTCCTGATTATGGAGCCGGTAGCGTCAAAATTTGATTTTGATGCACACCGTGCTCTTAGAACCTTGTTTTGGAGCTTATGCCTCAAAATCATAGGTTTTGAAGCATCAAAATTGGTGTTTGGAGGCACAACAAGCTTTCGAGATGTAAGTCCCTATTCGGGAGCCTGTAGTGTCAAAACGTGATTTTGATGCACATCGTGCTCTTAGAAAATTGTTTCGGAGCATGTGGCTCGAAAGCACCAATTTCAAAACACCCAAATCAATGTTTAACGGCACAACAAGGATTCAAGACACAAGTCCCAATTTTCAAGCTGATAGCATCAAAACACAATTTTCACAAACGTGGTGTTCTTAGAACCTTATTTCGGAGGTTGTGACTCAAAAGCTTCATTTTCGGAACATAAAAATTAGTGTTTGGAGTCACAACATGGTTTCAAGAGACAAGTCCCAATTCTAGAGTGGGTAGAGTTAAAATCTAATTTTGATATACATCACGCTTTTCGAACCTCATTTTGGAGATTGTGCCTTGAATGCCCCAATTTTTGCACATCAAAATCAATGTTTTGAGGCACAACAAGGTTTCAAGAAACAAGTCCCTATTCCGGAGCCAGTAGCGTCAAAATTCCATTTCGACGCACATCATTCTTTGAGAAGCTCATTTCAGAGCTTGTGCTTCGAAAGACTCAGGTTTGGAGCATCAAAATCAATGCTTGGAGGCACAACAAGGTTTCAAGATGCAAGTCCTGATTCTAGAGTCAATAGCATCAAAATATGATTTTGGTGCACATTGTGCTCGAACCTCATTTCGAAGCTTGTGCCTGAAAAGCAAAAGTTTCAGGTTTTGAGGCACAACAAGGTTTCAAGATGCAAACCCCTATTCTAGAGCCAGTAGCATCAAAATTCAAGTTTGATGTACATTGTGCCTCACAAGCCCAAGTTTTGGAGCATCAAAATCGATTTTTGGAGTGACAACAAAGTTTCAAGATGCAAGTCCCAAATATAGAGTCAATAGCGTCAAAATCTTATTTTGGCGCACATCGTTCTCTTAAAACCTCATTCGAAGCTTGTGCCTCAAAAGCCCCAAATTCAGAGCATCAAAATCGATGTTTGGAGGCACAACAAGGTTTAAAGATGCAAGTCCTGATTCTGGAGCTGGTAGCATCAAAATTTGATTTGGGCTTATGTCTCAAAATCATCGGTTTCAAAGTGTCAAAATTGGTATTTGGAGGCACAAAAAGCTTTCGAGACGCAAGTCCCTATTGCGGAGCCTGTAGTGTCAAAACATGATTTTGATGCACATCATGCTCTTAGAAACTCATTTCGGAGCATGTGGCTCAAAAGTACCAGTTTCAAAACACCCAAATCAATGTTTAAAGGCACAACAAGGTTTCAAGACACAAGTCTCAATTCTCAAGCTGATAGCATCAAAACACGATTTTGACAAACGTGGTGTTCTTAGAACTTCATTTTGTAGGTTGTGACTGAAAAGCCTCATTTTTAGAACATCAAAAATAAGTGTTTGGAGTCACAACAAGGTTTCAAGACACAAGTCCCAATTCCAGAATGGGTAGAGTCAAAATGCAATTTTGGTGTACATCATGCTTTAAGAACCTCATTTCATAGATTGTGCCTTGAAAGCCCTGATTTTGGCACATCAAAATCAATGTTTTGAGGCAAAACAACATTTCAAGAAACAAGTCCCTATTCTGGAGCCAGTAGCGTCAAAATTCTATTTCAACACATATCATTCTTTGAGAAGCTCATTTCAAAGCTTGTGCCTCGAAAGACTCAGTTTTGGAGCATCAAAATCAGTGTTTTGAGGCACAACAAGGTTTCAAGATGCAAGGCCCTTTTCTAGAGCCAGTAGCATCAAAATTCAAGTTTGATGCACATTGTGCCCTTAGAACCTTGTTTTGGAGCTTATGCCTCAATATCATCAGTTTTGAAGCATCAAAATTGGTGTTTGGAGGCACAACAAGCTTTCGAGATGAAAGTCCCTACTCCAGAGCCTGTATTATAAAAATGTGATTTTGATGCACATCATGCTCTTAGAAACTCATTTCGGAGCATGTGGCTCGAAAGCACGAGTTTGAAAACACCCAAATCAATGTTTAAAGGCACAACAAGGTTTCATGAAACAAGTCCTTTTTCCAGAGCCAGTTTTGACACACATCATTTTTTGAGAAGCTCATTTCAGAGCTTGTGCCTTGAAAGACTCAGTCTTGGAGCATCAAAATCAATGTTTGATGGCACAACAAGGTTGGAATAGGGACTTCCATCTCAAAAGATTATTGTGCCTTAAATAACCAATTTTGATGCTTCGAAACCGATTATTTTGAGGCATAAGCTCCAAAACAAGGTTCTAAGGGCACGATGTGCATCAAAATCAAATTTTGATGCTACCGGCTCCTGAATCAGGACCTGCATCCTGAAACCTTTTTGTGCCTCCAAACATCGATTTTGATGCTCCAAAATTGGGGCTTTTGAGGCACAATTTCTGAAACAGGGTTCTAAGAGCACAATGTACATTAAAATTAACTTTTGATGCTATTGGCTCTAGAATCGGGGCTTGCATCTTGAAACCTTGTTGTGCCTCAAAACATTGATTTTGATACTCTAAATCTGGGGCTTTTCAGGCACAAGCTTCGAATGAGCTTTTAAGAGCATGATGTGCGCCAAAATCAGATTTTGACGCTATTGACTCTATAATCGGGACTTGCATCTTGAAACTTTGTTATGACTCCAAAAATTGATTTTCATGCTGCAAAACTAAGGCTTTTGAGGTACAATTTCTAAAACTAGGGCTTTTGAGGCACAACCTTCGAAATGAGGTTCTAAGAGGACAATGTGCACCAAAATAACATTTTGATGCTATTGACTCTAGAATCAGGACTTGCATTTTCAAACCTTGTTGTGCCTGCAAACATTGATTTTGATGCTCCAAAACTGAGTCTTTCGAGGCACAAGCTCTGGAATGAGTTTCTCAAAGAATGATGTGCATCAAAATGGAATTTTGACGCTACTGGCTCCAGAATAGGGACTTGTTTCTGGAAACCTTGTTGTGCTTCAAAACGTTGATTTTGATGTGTCAAAATCAGGGCTTTCAACGTACAATCTCCAAAATGAGGTTCTAAGAGCATGATGTACATCAAAATTGCATTTTGACTCTACCCACTCTGGAATTGGGACTTGTGTCTTGAAACCTTGTTTTGACTCTAAAAACTTATTTTGATGTTCCAAAAATGAGGCTTTTGAGTCACAACCTCCGAAATAAGGTTCTAAGAATACCACGTTTGTCAAAATTGTGTTCTGATGCTATCAGCTTGAGAATTGGGACTTGTGTCTTGAAACCTTGTTGTGCCTTTAAACATTGATTTGGGTGTTTAGAAACTGGTGCTTTTGAGCCACATGCTCCGAAACGAGTTTCTATGAGCACGATGTGCATCAAAATCATGTTTTGACACTACAGGCTCCCGATTAGGGACTTACGTCTCAAAAGCTTGTTGTGCCTCCAAACACCAATTTTGATGCTTCAAAACCTATGATTTTGAGGCATAAGCTCCAAAACAAGGTTCTAAGAGCACGGTGTGCATGAAAATCAAATTTTCACGCTACTGGCTCCATAATCAGGACTTGCATCTTGAAACTTTGTTGTGCATCCAAACATCAATTTTGATGCTCCAAAATTGGTGCTTTTGAGGCACAATTTCTGAAATAGGGTTCTAAGAGCACAATGTGCATCTAAATTAAATTTTGATGCTACTGGCTCTAGAATCGGGGCTTGCATCTTGAAACCTTGTTGTGCATCAAAACATTGATTTTGATGCTCTGAATCTGGGGCATTTGAGGCACAAGCTTTGAATGAGGTTTTAAGAGCACGTTGTGCGCCAAAATCAGATTTTGACGCTATTGAATCTATAATCGAGACTTGCATCTTGAAACTTTGTTGTGACTCCAGAAATTGATTTTGATGCTCAAAAACTGGGGCTTCTGAGTCACAATTTCCAAAACAAGGTTCTAAGGGTACAATGTGCATCAAACTTGAATTTTGATGCTACTGAAACCTTGTTGTGCCTCAAAACACTTATTTTGATGATCTGAAATCAGGGCTTTTGAGGCACAAGCTTCGTAATGAGGTTCTAAGAGCACGCTGTGCACCAAAATCAGATTTTGATGTTATTGACTCTAGAATCAGGACTTGCATCTTGAAACCTTGTTGTGCCTCCAAACATTGATTTTAATGTTCCAAAACTGAGACTTTCGAGGCACAAGCTCTGAAATGAGCTTCTCAAAGAATGATGTGAGTCAAAATGGAATTTTGGCGCTACTAGCTCTGGAATAGGGACTTGTTTCTTGAAACCTTGTTGTGCCTCAAAACATTGATTTTAATCAGGACTTTCAAGGCACAATCTCCAAAATGAGGTTCTAAGAGCATGATCCCAAACCAAGGCTTTTGAAGAACAAGCTTCGAAATGAGGTTCTAAGAGCACGATGTGCACCAAAATTAGATTTTGATGCTATTGACTTTGATGTGCCAAAATAGGTACTTGTTTCCTGAAATCTTGTTGTTCCTCAAAACATTGACTTTGATGTGCCAAAATCAGGGCTTTCAAGACACAATCTCCGAAATGAGGTTCTAAGAGCATGATGTACATCAAAATTGGGACTTGTGTCTTGAAACCTTGTTGTGACTCAAAACACTTATTTTTATGTTCCAAAAACGCTTTTGAGTGACAACCTCCGAAATAAGGTTCTAAGAACACCAGGTTTGTCAAAATCGTGTTTTGATGCTATCAACTTCAGAATTGGGACTTGTGTCTTGAAACCTTGTTGTGCTTTTAAATATTGATTTGGGTGTTTTGAAACTGGTACTTTCGAGCCATATGCTCCAAAATGAGTTTCTAAGAGCACGATGTGCATCAAAATATTGTTTTGACATTACAGGCTCCAGAATAGGGACTTGCGTCTCGAAAGCTTGTTGTGCCTCCCAACACCAATTTTGAGTGGGTAGAGTCAAAATGCAATTTTGATGTACATCATGCTCTTAGAACCTCATTTCGGAGATTGTGTCTTGAAAGCCCTGATTTTGGCACATCAAACTCAATGTTTTGAGGAACAACAAGATTTCAGGAAACAAGTACCTATTTTGGCACATCAAAATCTAATTTTGGTGCACATCGTGCTCTTAGAACCTCATTTCGAAGCTTGTTCTTCAAAAGCCTTGGTTTGGGATCATGCTCTTAGAACCTCATTTTGGAGATTGTGCCTTGAAACTCCTGATTAAAATCAATGTTTTGAGGCACAATAAGGTTTCAAAAAACAAGTCCATATTCCGGAGCTAGTAGCGTCAAAATTCCATTTTGAAGCACATCATTCTTTGAGAAACTCATTTTAGAGATTGTGCATCGAAAGACTCAGTTTTGAAGCATCAAAATCAATGTTTAGAGGCACAACAAGGTTTCAAGATGCAAGTCCTAATTCTAGAGTCAATAGCATCAAAATCTGATTCTGGTGCACATCGTGCTCTTAGAACCTCATTTCGAAGCTTGTGTCTCAAAAGCCTTGGTTTTGGATCATCAAAATCAGTGTTTTGAGGCACAACAAGGTTTCAGTAGCACCAAAATTCAAGTTTGATGCACATTGTGCCCTTAGAACCCTGTTTTAGAAATTCTGCTTCAGAAGCCCCAGTTTTTCAGCATCAAAATCGATTTTTGAAGTCACAACAAAGTTTCAAGATGCTAGTCCTGATTATAGAGTCAATAGCGTCAAAATCTGATTTTGGCTCACAATGTGCTCTTAAAACCTAATTCGAAGCTTGTGCCTCAAAAGCCCCAGATTCAGAGCATCAAAATCAATGTTTTGAAGCACAACAAGGTTTCAAGATTCACGCCCCGATTCTAGAGCCAATAGCATCAAAATTTAATTTTGAAGCACATTGTGCTCTTAGAACCCTATTTCAGAAATTGTGCCTCAAAAGCCCCAATTTTAGAGCATCAAAATTGATGTTTGGAGGCACAACAAGATTTCAAGACGCAAGTCCTGATTCTGGAGCCGGGTAGTGTCAAAATTTGATTTTGATGCACATCGTGCTCTTAGAACCTTGTTTTAGAGCTTATGCCTCAAAATCATCGGTTTCGAAGCATCAAAATTGGTGTTTGGATGCACAACAAGCTTTCGAGATGCAGTCCCTATTCTGGAGCCTGTGGTGTCAAAACGTGATTTTGATACACATCGTGCTCTTAGAAACTTGTTTCGGAGCATGTGGCTCGAAAGCACAAATTTCAAAACACCCAAATCAATGTTTAAACGCACAACAAGGTTTCAAGACACAAGTCCCAATTCTAAAGCTGATAGCATCAAAACATGATTTTGACAAACACGGTGTTCTTAGAACCTCATTTCAGAGGTTGTGACTCAAAATCCTCATTTTTTGAACATAAAAATTGTTGTTTGGAGTCACAACAAGGTTTCAAAACACAAGTCCCAATTCCAGAGTGGGTAGAGTCAAAATGCAATTTTGGTGTACATCCTTAGAACCTCATTTCGGAGATTGTGCCTTGAAAGCCTTGATTTTGGCGCATCAAAATCAATGTTTTGATGAACAACAAGGTTTCAAGAAAAAAGTCCCTATTTCGGAGCCAGTTGTGTCAAAATTCCATTTTGACGCACATCATTCTTTGAGAAGCTCATTTCAGAGCTTGTGCCTCGAAAGACTACGTTTTGGAGCATCAAAATCAATGTTTGGAGGCAAAACAAGATTTCAAGATGCAAGTCTTGATTCTAGAGTCAATAGCATCAAAATTTGATTTTGGTGCACATCGTGCTCTTAGAACCTCATTTCAAAGCTTGTGCCTCAAAAGCCTTGGTATGGGATCATCAAAATCAGAGTTTTGAGGGAGAACAAGGTTTCAATATAATCAAAATGCAAGTTTGATGCACATTGTGCCCTTAGAACTTTGTTTTATAAATTGTGCCTCAAAAGCCCTAGTTTTGGAGCATCAAAATCGATTTTTGGAATCACAACTAAGTTTCAAGATGCAAGTCCCGATTATAGAGTCAATAGCGTCAAAATCTAATTTTGGCGCACATCGTGCTCTTATAGAGCCAGTAGCACCAAAATTTAATTTTGATGCACATTGTGCTCTTAGAACCCTGTTTCAGAAATTGTGCCTCAAAAGCCCCAATTTTAGAGCATCAAAATCGATGTTTGGAGGCACAACAAGCTTTCGAGATGCAAGTCCCTTTTCCGAAGCCTATGGTGTCAAAACGTGATTTTGATGCACATCGTGCTCTTAGAAACTCGTTTTGGAGCATGTGCCTCATAACACTGATTTTGATGATCCGAAACCAGGGCTTTTGAGGCACAAGCTTCGAAATGAGGTTCTAAGAGCATGATGTGCACCAAAATCAGATTTTGATGAGGTTCTAAAACGTTGATTTTGATGTGCCAAAATCAGGGCTTTCAAGGTATAATCTCCAAAATTCAAGTTTGATGCACATTGTGCCCTTAGAACCCTATTTTAGAAATTGTTCCTCAAAAGCCCTAGTTTTGGAGCATCAAAATCAATTTTTGGAGTCACAACAAAGTTTCAAGATTCAAGTCCCGATTATAGAGTCAATAGCGTCAAAATCTGATTTTGGCGGACATTGTGCTTTTAAAATCTTATTCGAAGCTTGTGCCTCAAAAGCACTAGATTCAGAGCATCAAACTCAATGTTTCGAGGCAAACAAAATTGGTGTTTCGAGGCACAACAAGCTTTCGAGACGTAACTCCCTATTCCGGAGCCTGTAGTGTCAAAACGTGATTTTGGTGCACATCGTGCTCTTAGAAACTCGCTTCAGAGCATGTGACTCGAAAGAACTAGTTTCAAAACAACCAAATCAATGTTTAAAGGCACAACAATGATTCAAGACACAAGTCCCAATTCTCGAGCTGATAGCATCAAAACATGATTTTGACAAACGTGGTGTTCTTAGAACCTCATTTCGGACGTTGTGACTCAAAAGCCTCATTTTTGGAACAAAAAAAATTACTGTTTGGAGTCACACAACAAGGTTTCAAGACACAAGTCCCAATTCCAAAGTGGGTAGAGACAAAATGGAATTTTGATGTACATCATGCTCTCAGAACCTCATTTCGGAGATTGTGTCTTGAAAGCCCTGATTTTGGCCAATGTTTTCAAGAAACAACAAGGTTTCAAGAAACAAGTCCCTATTCCGGAGCCTGTAGCGTCAAAATTACATTTTGACGCACATCATTCTTTGAGAAGCTCATTTCAGGGCTTGTGCCTCGAAAGACTCAGTTTTGGAGCATCAAAATCATTTTTTGGAGGCACAATAAGGTTTCAAGATGCAAGTCCTGATTCTACAGTCAATAACATCAAAATCTATTTTTGGTGCACATCGTGCTCTTAGAACCTCATTTCAAAGCTTATGCTTCTAAAGCCCTAGTTTCGGATCATCAAAATCAATGTTTTGAGGCACAACAAGGTTTCAAGATGCAAGCCCCTATTCTAGAGCCAGTAGCATCAAAATTCCAGTATGATGCACATTGTGCCTCAAAAGCCCCAATTTTGGAGCATCAAAATCTATTTTTGGAGTCACAACAAAGTTTCATGCTCTTAGAACCTCTTTTTGGAGCTTATGCCTCAAAATCATTGGTTTCAAAGCATCAAAATTGGTGTTTGGAGGCACAACAAGCTTTCGAGACGCAACTCCCTATTTCGGAGCCTGTAGTGTCAAAACATGATTTTGATGCACATCGTGCTCTTAGAAACTCGCTTTGGAGCATGTGATTCGAAAGCACGAGTTTCAAAACACCCAAATCAATGTTTAAAGGCACAATAAGGTTTCAAGACACATGTCCCAATTCTCGAGCTGATAGCATCAAAACATGATTTTGACAAACGTGGTGTTCTTAGAACCTCATTTCGAACGTTGTGACTCAAAAGCCTCATTTTTGGAACATAAAAATTAGTGTTTGGAGTCACAACAAGGTCTCAAGACACAAGTCCCAATTCCTGAGTGGGTAGAGACAAAATGGAATTTTGATGTACATCATGCTCTCAAAACATCATTTCGTACATTGTGTCTTGAAAGCCCTGCTTTTGGCACATCAAAATCAATATTTTGAGGCACAACAAGGTTTCAACAAACAATTTCTTATTCCGGAGCCAGTAGCGTCCAACTTACATTTTGATGCACACCATTCATTGAGAAGCTCATTTCAAAGCTTGTGCCTCGAAAGACTCAATTTTGGAGCATCAAAATCATGTTTTGGAGGCACAACAAGGTTTCAAGATGCAAGTCCTGATTCTAGAGTCAATAGTATCAAAATCTATTTTTGGTGCACATTGTGCTCTTAGAACCTCATTTCGAAGCTTATGCCTCTAAAGCCCTAGTTTCGGATCATCAAAATCAATGTTTTGAGGCACAACAAGGTTGCCAAGAGCATCAAATTTCAAGTTTGATGCACATTGTGCCCTTAGAACCCTATTTTAGAAATTGTGCCTCAAAAGCCCCAGTTTTGGAGCATCAAAATCGATTTTTGGAGTCACAACAAAGTTTCAACATGCAACTCCCGATTATAGAGTCAAGCATGAAAATATGATTTTGGCGCACATCGTGCTCTTAAAACCTCATTCAAAGCTTGTGCTTCAAAAGCCCTAGATTCAGAGCATCAAAATCAATGTTTTGAGGCACAACAAGTTTTGAAGATGAAAGCCCCGATTCTAGAGCCGGTAGCATCAAAATTTAATTTTGATTTACATTGTGCTCTTACAACCCTGTTTCAGAAATTGAGCCTCAAAAGCCCCAATTTTGGAGCATCAAAATCAATGTTTGGAGGCAAACAAGGTTTCGAGATGAAAGTCCTGATTCTTGAGCCGGGGTAGCATAAAAATTTGATTTTGAGGCACATCGTGCTCTTAGAACCTTATTTTGGAGCTTATGCCTCAAAATCATCGGTTTCAAAGCATCAAAATTGGTGTTTGGAGGCATAACAAGATTCCGAGACGCAAGTCCCTATTCTGGAGCTTGTAGTGTCAAAACGTGATTTTGATGCCCATCGTGCTCTTAGAAACTCATTTCAGAGCATGTGGCTCGAAAGCACTAGTTTCAAAACACCCAAATCAATGTTTAAAGGCACAACAAGGTTTCAAGACACAAGTCCCAATTCTCAAGCTGATAGCATCAAAACACCATTTTAAAAAACCTGGTGTTCTTAAAACCTCATTTCGGAGGTTGTGACTCAAAAGCCTCATTTTTGGAACATAAAAATTAGTGTTTGGAGTCACAACAAGGTTTCAAGACACAATTCCAAATTCCAGAGTGGGTAAAGTCAAAATGCAATTTTGATGTACATCATGCTCTTAAAACTTCATCTCGCAGATTGTGCCTTGAAAGCCCTGATTTTGGCACATCAAAATCAATGTTTTGAGGCACAACAAGGTTTCAAGAAACAATTCCCTATTCCGGAGCTAGTAGCGTAGAAATTGTATTTTGACACACATCATTCTTTGAGAAGCTCATTTCAGAGCTTGTGCCTCGAAAGACTCAGTTTTGAAGCATCAAAATCAATGTTTGGATGCACAACAAGGTTTCAAGATGCAAGTCCTCATTCTAGAGTCAATAGCATCAAAATCTGATTTTGGTGCACATCGTGCTCTTAGAACCTCATTTCAAATCTTTTGCCTCAAAAGCCCTGGTTTCGGATCATCAAAATCAGTGTTTTGAGGCACAATAAGGTTTCAAGATTGAAGCCCCTATTCTAGAGCCAGTAGAATCAAAATTCAAGTTTGATGCACATTGTGCCCTTAGAACCCTGTTTTAAAAAATTTGCCTCAAAAGCCTCAGTTTTGGAGCATCAAAATCGATTTTTGGAGAGTCACAACAAAGTTTCAAGATGCAAGTTCTGATTATAGAGTCAATAGCATCAAAGTCTGAATTTAGTGGACATCGTGCTCTTAAAACGTCATTCAAAGCTTGTGCCTCAAAAGCACCCGATTCAAAGCATCAAAATCAATGTTTTGAGGCACAACAAGGTTTCAAGATGCAAGCCTCGATTCTAGAGCCAGTAGCATCAAAATTTAATTTTGATGCACGTTGTGCTCTTAGAACCCTGTTTCAGAATTTGTGCCTCAAAACCCCCAATTTTGGAGCATCAAAATTGATATTTGAAGACACAACCAAGTTTCAAAATGCAAGTCCTGATTCTATTGCCGGTAGCGTCAAAATTTGATTTTGATGCACATCGTGCTCTTAGAACCTTGTTTCGGAGCTTATGCCTCAAAATCATCGGTTTCGAAGTATCAAAATTGGTGTTTGCAGGCACAACAAGCTTTCGAGATGCAAGTCCGTATTCCGGAGCCTGTAGTGTCAAAACGTGATTTTGATGCACATCGTGCTCTTAGAAACTCGTTTCAAAGCATGTGGCTCGAAAGCACCAGTTTCAAAACAACCAAATCAATGTTTAAAGGCACAACAAGGTTTCAAGACACAAGTGCCAATTCTCAAGCCGATAGCATCAAAACATGATTTACAACCTCATTATGAAGTTTGTGCCTCAAAATTCTTGGTTTCGGATCATCAAAATCAGTGTTTTGAGGCACAACAATGTTTCAAGATGCAAGCCCCTATTCTAGAGCTAGTAGCATCAAAATTCATGTTTGATGCACATTGTGCCCTTAGAACCCTATTTTAGAAATTGTGCCTCAAAAGCCCCAGTTTTGGAGCATCCAAATCGATTTTTGGAGTCACAACAAAGTTTCAAGATGCAAGTCCCCATTATAGAGTCAATAGCGTCAAAATCTAATTTTGGTGCATATCGTGCTCTTAAAACCTCATTCGAAGCTTGTGCCTTAAAAGCCCCAGATTTAGAGCATCAAAATCAATGTTTTGAGGCACAACATGGTTTCAAGATGCAAGCCCCGATTCTAGAGCCAGTAGCATCAAAATTTAATTTTGATGCACATTGTGCTCTTAGAACCCTGTTTCAGAAATTGTGCCTCAAAAGCCCAATTTTGGATCATCAAAATCGATGTTTTGAGGCACAACAAGATTTCAAGATGCAAGTCCTGATTCTGGAGCCGGTAGCGTCAAAATTTGATTTTCACGCACATCGTGCCTTTAGAACCTTGTAGTGTCAAAACATGATTTTGATGCACATCGTGCTCTTAGAAACTCGTTTCGGAGCATGTGGCTCGAAAGCTCCCATTTCAAAACACCCAAATCAATGTTTAAAGACACAACAAGGTTTGAAGAGACTAGTCCCAGTTCTCAAGCTGATAGCATCAAAACATGATTTTGACAAACATTGTGTTCCTAAAACCTCATTTCGTAGATTGTGACTCAAAAACCTTATTTTTGGAACATGAAAATTAGTGTTTGGACTCAGAACAAGGTTTCGAGACACAAGTCCCAATTGTCGAGTGGGTAGAGTCAAAATGCAATTTTGATGTACAACATGCTCTTAGAACCTCATTTCGGAGATTGTGCCTTGAAAGCCTTTATTTTGGCACATCAAAATCAATGTTTTTAGGCACAACAAGGTTTCAAGAAACAAGTCCCTATTCCAGAGCCAGTAGCATCAAAATTCCATTTGGACGCACATCATTCTTTGAGAATCTTATTTCAAAGCTTGTGCCTCGAAAGACTCAGTTTTGGAAATTGTGGCTTAAAAGCCCCAGTTTTTTAGCATCAAAATTGATTTTTGGAGTCACAACAAAGTTTCAAAATGCAAGTCCCGATTATAGAGTCAATAGCCTCAAAATCTTATTTTGGTGCACATCATGCTCTTAAAACCTTATTCGAAGCTTGTTCCTCAAAACCCCCAGATTTAGAGCATCAGAATGAATATTTCGAGGCACAACAAGCTTTCAAGATACAAGCCCCGATTCTAGAGCCAGTGGCATCAAAATTTAATTTTGTTGCGCATTGTGCTCTTAGAACCCTATTTTAGAAATTGTGCCTCAAAAGCCCTAGTTTTGGAGCATCAAAATCGATGTTTGGAGGCACAATAAGGTTTCAAGATGCAAGTCCTGATTTTGGAGCCGGTAGCGTCAAAATTTTGTTTTGACGCACATTGTGCTCTTAGAACCTTATTTTGGAGCTTATGCCTCAAAATCATCAGTTTCAAAGCATCAAAATTGGTGTTTGGAGGCACAACAAGCTTTCAAGTCGCAAGTCCCTATTCCGGAGCCTGTAGTGTCAAAACGTGATTTTGATGCACATCGTTGGAGGAACAACAAGGTTTCAAGATACATGTCCTGATTCCAGAGCCAATAGCATAAAAAATTGATTTTGATGCACATCGTACTCTTAGAACCTTGTTTAGGAGCTGATGACTCAAAATCATGAGTTTCAAAACATCAAAATTGGTGTTTGGAGACACAACAAGCTTTCGAGACTCAAATACCTATTCCAGAGCCTAGGGACTTGTTACTTGAAACCTAGTTGTGCCTCAAAACATTGATTTTGATGTACCAAAATCAGGGCTTTCAAGGCACAATCTCCGAAATGAGGTTCTAAGAGCATGATGTACATCAAAATTGCATTTTGACTCTACCCACTCTGGAATTGGGACTTGTGTCTTGAAACCTTGTTGTGACTCCAAACACTAATTTTTATGTTCCAAAAATGAGGCTTTTGAGTGACAACCTCCGAAATGAGGTTATAAGAACACCATGTTTGTCAAAATCGTGTTTTGATGCTATCAGCTTGAGAATCGGGACATGTATATTGAAACCTTGTTGTAACTTTAAACATTGATTTGGGTGTTTTGAAACTGGTACTTTTGAGCCAATCCTCCGAAATGAGTTTCTAAGAGCACGATGTGCATCAAAATCACGTTTTGACACTACAAGCTCTGGAATAGGGACTTGCATCTCGAAAGGTTGTTGTGCCTCCAAAGACCAATTTTGATGCTTCGAAACCGATGATTTTCAGCCATAAGCTCCAAAAGAAGTTTCTAAGAGCACGATGTGCATCTCGAAAGCTTGTTGTGCCTCCAAACACCAATTTTGATGCTTCGAAACCGATGATTTTCAAGCATAAGCTCCAAAAAAAGGTTCTAAGAGCATGATGTACGTCAAAATCAAATTTTGATGCTACCGGCTCCAGAATCAAGACTTGCATCTTGAAACCTTGTTGTGCCTCCAAATTAAATTTTGATGCTAATGGCTCAAGAATCGGGGCTTGCATTTTGAAACCTTGTTGAACCTCAAAATATTGATTTTGGTGCTCTGAATCTGGGCCTTTTGAGGCAGAAGCTTCGAATGAGGTTTTAAGAGCACAATGTGCGCCAAAATCAGATTTTGACGCTATTGACTCTATAATCAGGACTTGCATCTTGAAACTTTGTTCTGACACCAAAAATTGATTTTGATGCTCCAAAACTGAGTCTTTCGAGGCAAAAGCTCTAAAATGAGCTTCTCAAAGAATGATGTCCGTTAAAATGGAATTTTGATGCTACTGGCTCCAAAATAGGTTCAAAATAGCCAAATCAATGTTTAAAGGCACAAAAGGGTTTCGAGACACAAGTCCCAATTCTCAAGATCAATTTTTGGAGGCACAACAAAGTTTCAAGATGCAAGTCCTGATTCTAGAGTCAACAGCATCAAAATCTGATTTTGGTGCACATCTTGCTCTTAGAACCTCATTTCCAACATTGAGGATTTTGAGTCACAACCTCCGAAATGAGGTTCTAAGAACACCACGTTTGTCAAAATCATGTTTTGATGCTTTCAGCTTGAGAATTGGGACTTGTGTCTTGAAACCTTGTTGTGCCTTAAAACATTGATTTGGGTGTTTTGAAATTGGTGATTTCGAGCCACATGAAATGAGTTTCTAAGAGAACGATGTGCATCAAAATCATGTTTTGACACTATAGGCTACGGAATAGGGTCTTGCGTCTTGAAACTTGTTATGCCTCCAAACACCAATTTTGATGCTTCGAAACCGATGATTTTGAGGCATAAGCTCCAAAACAAGGTTCTAAGAGCACGATGTGCGTCAAAATCAAATTTTGATGCTACCAACTCTAGAATCAAGACTTGCATCTTGAAACCTTGTTGTGCCTCCAACCATCGATTTTGATGCTCAAAAATTGGGGCTTTTTAGGCACAATTTCTGAAACAGGGTTCTAAGAGCACGTTGTACATCAAAATTAAATTTTGATTCTACTGGCTCTAGAATTGGGGCTTGCATCTTGAAACCTTGTTGTGCCTCGAAACATTGATTTTGATGCTCTGAATCTGGGGCTTTTGATGCACTATTTCTAAAACAGGGTTCTAAGGGCACAATGTGCATCAAACTTGAAATTTGATGCTACTAAAACCTTGTTGTGCCTCAAAACACTGATTTTGATGATGTGAAACCAGATCTTTTGAGGCCCAAGCTTTGAAATGAGGTTCTAAGAGCACGATGTGCACCAAAATCAGATTTTGATGCTATTGACTCTAGAATCAGGACTTGCATCTTGAAACCTTGTTGTGCCTCCAAACATTGATTTTGATGCTCTAAAACTGAGTCTTTTGAGGCACAAGCTCTGAAATGACCTTCTCAAAGAATGATATGCGTCAAAACGGAATTTTGACGCTACTAGGTCCGAAATAGGGACTTGTTTCTTGAAACCTTGTTGTGCCTCAAAACATTGATTTTGATGTACCAAAATCAGGGCTTTCAAGGCACAATCTCAAAAATGAGATTCTAAGAGCATGATGTACATCAAAATTGCATTTTGACTCAACCCACTCTGGAAATGGGACTTGTGTCTTGAAACCTTGTTGTGATTCCAAACACTAATTTTTATGTTCCAAAAATGACGCTTTTGAGTCACAAGCTCCAAAACTAAGTCTTTCTAAGAGCACGATGTGCACCAAAATAAAATTTTGATGATATTGACTATAGAATCAGGACTTGCATCTTGAAACCTTGTTGTGCCTCCAAACATTGATTTTTACGCTACTGGCTCCAAAATAGGGACTTGTTTCTTGAAACCTTGTTGTGCCAAAATCAGGGCTTTCAAGGCACAATCTCTAAAATGAGGTTTTAAGAGCATGATGTAAATCAAAATTGCATTTCGACTCTACCCACTCTGGAATTGGGAGTTGTGTCTTGAAACCTTGTTGGGACTCCAAACACTAATTTTTATGTTCCAAAAATGAGGCTTTTGAGTCACAACCTCCGAAATGAGGTTCTAAGAACACCACGTTGTGTCTTGAAACCTTGTTGTGCCTTTAAACATTGATTTGGGTGTTTTGAAACTGGTGCTTTCGAGCCACATGCTCTGAAACAAGTTTCTAAGAGCACGATGTGCATCAAAATCACGTTTTGACACTACAAGCTACGTAATAGGGACTTGCCTCTTGAAAGCTTGTTGTGCCTCGAAAGACTCAGCTTTGGAGCATCAAAATCAATGCTTGAAGGCACAACAAGGTTTCAAGATGCAAGTCCTGATTCTATAGTCAATAGCATGAAAATTTTATTTTGGTGCACATTGTGCTCTTAAAACCTCATTTTGAAGCTTGTGCCTCAAAAGCCCTAGTTTCGGATCATCAAAATCAGTGTTTTGAGGCACAACAAGGTTTCAAGATGCAAGCCCCTATTCTAGAGCCAGTAGCATCAAAATTCAGGTTTGATGCACATTGTGCCCGTAGAACCTTGTTTTAGAAACTGTGTCTCAAAAGCCCTAGTTTTGGAGCATCAAAATCGATTTTTGGAGTCACAACAAAGTTTCAAGATGCAAGTCCCGAGTATAGAGTCAATAGCATAAAAATCTGATTTTGGCGCACATCGTGCTCTTAAAACCAATTCAAAGCATCAAAATCAATGTTTTGAGGAACAACAAGGATTCAAGATGCAAGCCCCAATTCTAGAGCCAGTAGCATAAAAATTTAATTTTGATGCACATTGTGCTCTTAGAACCCTGATGTGCTTCAAAATGAAATTTTGACACTACTGGCTTCGGAATAGGGACTTGTTTCTTGAAACCTTGTTGTGCTTCAAAACATTGATTTTGATGTACTAAAATCAGGGCTTTCAAGGCACAATCTTTGAAGTGAGGTTCTAAGAGCATGATGTACATCAAAATTGCATTTTGACTCTACCCACTCTGGAATTGTGACTTGTGTCTTGAAACCTTGTTGTGACTCCAAACACTAATTTTTATGTTCCAAAAATGACGCTTTTGAGTCACAACCTCCGAAATGAGGTTCTAAGAACACCATGTTTGTCAAAATTGTGTTTTGGTGCTAGCAGCTTGAGAATGAGGCTTTTGAGTCACACCCTCCGAAATGAGGTTTTAAGAGCATGATGTGTGTCAAAATCAAATTTTGACGCTACCGGCTCCAGAATCAGGACTCGCATCTTGAAACCTTGTTGTGCCTCTAAACATCGATTTTGATGCTCCAAAATTGGGGCTTTTGAGGCACAAATTGCATTTTGACTCTACCCACTCTAGAATTGGGACTTGTGTCTTGAAACCTTGTTGTGACTCCAAACACTTATTTTTATGTTCCAAAAAGGAGGCTTTTGAGTGACAACCTCCGAAATGAGGTTCTAAGAACACCACATTTGTCAAAATCATGTTTTGATGCTATCAGCTTGAGAATTGGGACTTGTGTCTTGGAACCTTGTTGTGCCTTTAAACATTGATCTGGGTGTTTTAAAACTGGTGCTTTTTAGCCACATGCTCCAAAATGATTTTCTAAGAGCACGACGTGCATCAAAATCACGTTTTGACACTACAGTCTCCGGAATAGGGACTTGCATCTCGAAAGCTTGTTGTGCCACCAAACACCAATTTTGATGCTTCGAAACCGATGATTTTGAGGCATAAGCTCCAAAACAAGGTTCTTAGAGCACGATGTGCCTCAAAATCAAATTTTGACGCTACCGGCTACAGAATAAGGACTTGCATCTTGAAACCTTGTTGTGCCTCCAAACATCGATTTTGATGCTAAAAAATTGGGGCTTTTAAGGCACAATTTTTGAAACAGGGTTCTATGAGCACAATGTACATCAAAATTGCATTTTGACTTTACCCACTCTGGAATTGGGACTTGTGTCTTGAAACCTTGTTTTGACTCCAAAAATTTATTTTTATGTTCCGAAAATGAGGCTTTTGAGTCACAACCTCCGAAATAAGGTTCTAAGAACACCACGTTTGTCAAAGTCATGTTTTGATGCTATTAGCTTGAGAATTGGGACTTGTGTCTTGAAACCTTGGTGTGCCTTTAAACATTGATTTGGGTGTTTTGCAACTGGTGCTTTCAAGCCACATGCTCCGAAACAAGTTTCTAAGAGCACGATGTCCATCAAAATCACATTTTGACACTACAGGCTCCGGAATAGGGACTTGCGTCTCAAAATCTTATTGTGCCTCCAAACACCAGAATTAGGACTTGCATCTTGAAACCTTGTTGTGCCTCCAAACATCAATTTTGATGCTCCAAAATTGGGCCTTTTGAGGCACAATTTCTGAAACAGGGTTCCAAGAGCACAATGTACATCAAAAGTAAATTTTGATGCTATTGGCTCTAGAATCGGGGCTTGCATCCTAAAACCTTGTTGTGCCTCAAAACATTGATTTTGATGCTCTGAATCTGGGGCTTTTGAGGCACAACCTTCGAATGAGGTTTTAAGAGCACGATGTGCGCCAAAATCAGATTTTGACACTATTGACTCCATAATCGGGACTTGCATCTTGAAACTTTGTTGTGACTCCAACAATCGATTTTCATGCTCCAAAACTAAGGTTTTTGAGGCACAATTTCTAAAACAAGGTTCTAAGGGCAAAATGTGCATCAAACTTGAATTTTGATACTATTGAAACCTTGTTGTGCCTGAAAACACTGATTTTGATAATCCGAAACCAAGGCTTTTGAGGCACATGCTTCGAAATGAGGTTCTAAGAGGACGATGTGCACCAAAATCAGATTTGGATGCTATTGACTCTAGAATCAGGACTTCCATCTTGAAACCTTGTTGTGCCTTAGAAACTCATTTCGGAGCATGTGGCTCGAAAGCACCAGTTTGAAAACACCCAAATCAATGTTTAAAGGCACAACAAGGTTTCAAGACACGAGTCCCAATTCTCAAGCTGCTAGCATCAAAACACAATTTTGACAAACGTGGTGTTCTTAGAACCTCATTTCAGAGGTTGTGACTCAAAAGCCTCATTTTTGGAACATAAAAATTAGTGTTTGGAGTCACAACAAGGTTTCAAGACACAAGTCCCAATTTCAGAGTGCGTAGAGTCAAAATGCAATTTTGATGTACATCATGCTCTTAGAACCTCATTTCGGAGATTGTGCCTTGAAAGCCCTGATTTTGGCACATCAAAATCAATGTTTTGAGGCACAATATGGTTTCAAGAAACAAGTCCCTATTCTGGAGCCAGTAGTGTCAAAATTCCATCATTCTTTGAGAAGCTCATTTCAGAGCTTGTGCCTCGAAAGACTTAGATTTGGAGCATCAAAATCAATGTTTGGAGGCACAACAAGGTTTCCAGATGCAAGTCCTGATTCTAGAGTCAATAGCATCGAAATCTAATTTTGGTGCATATTGTGCTCTTAGAACCTCATTTCGACACGCAAGCCCCTATTCTGGATCCTGTAGTGTCAAAACGTGATTTTGAAGCACATCGTGTTCTTAGAAACTCATTTCGGAGCATGTGGCTCGAAAGCACCAGTTTGTTTAAAGGCACAACAAGGTTTCAAGACACAAGTCCCAATTCTCAAGCTGTTAGCACCCAAACACAATTTTGACAAACGTGGTGTTCTTAGAACCTCATTTCGGAGGTTGTGACTCAAAAGCCTCATTTTTGGAACATGAAAATTAGTGTTTGGAGTCACGACAAGGTTTCAAGACATAAGTCCGAATTCTAGAAGTGGGTAGAGTCAAAATGCAATTTTGATGTACATCATGCTCTTAGAACCTCATTTCGAAGATTGTACCTTGGAAGCCCTGATTTTGGCACATCAAAATCAATGTTTTGAGGCACAACAAGGTTTCAAGAAACAAATCCCTATTCTGGAGCTAGTAGTGTCAAAATTCCATCACTCTTTGAGAAGCTTATTTCCGAGCTTGTGCCTCAAAAGACTCAGTTTTGGAGCATCAAAATCAATGTTTGGAGGCACAACAAGGTTTCAAGATGCAAGTCCTGATTCTAGAGTCAATAGCACCAAAATTTGATTTTGGTGCACATCGTGCTCTTAGAACCGTATTTCGAAGTTTGTGCCTCAAAAGCTCTGGTTTCGGATCATTAAAATCAGTGTTTTGAGGCACAAAAAGGTTTCAAGATGCAAGCCCCTATTCTAGAGCCAGTAGCATCGAAATTCAAGGTTGATGTACATTGTGCCTCAAAAGCCCTAGTTTTGGAGCATGAAAATCAATTTTTGGAGTCACAACAAAGTTTCAAGATGCAATTCCCGATTATAGAGTCAATAGCGTCAAAATCTGATTTTGGCACACACCATGCTCTCAAAACCTCATTCGAAGCTTGTGTCTCAAAAGCCCCAAATTCACAGCATCAGAATCAATGTTTTGAGGCACAAAAAGGTTTCAGGATGCAAGCCCCGATTCTAGAGCCAGTAGCTTTCGAGATGCAAGTCCCTATTCCGGAGCTTGTAGTGTCAAAACATGATTTTGATGCACATCGTTGGAGGCACAACAAGGTTTCAAAATGCAAGTCGTGATTCTAGACCCGGTAGCGTCAAATTTTGATTTTGACGCACATCGTGCTCTTAGAATCTTGTTTTGGTGCTTATGCCTCAAAATCATCAGTTTCAAAATCATGAAAATTGGTGTTTGAAGGCACAACAAGCTTTCGAGATGCAAGTCCCTATTCTGGAGCCTGTAGTGTCAAAATGTGATTTTGATGCACATCGTGCTCTTCGAAACTCATTTCGGAGCATGTGGCTCAAAAGTTCCAGTTTCAAAACACCCAAATCAATAGCATCAAAATGCAAGTCCTTATTCTAGAGTCAATAGCATCAAAATCGGATTTTGGTGCACATCGTGCTCTTGGAACCTCATTTCGAAGGTTGTGCCTCAAAAGCCCTGGTTTCGGATCATCAAAATCAGTTTTTTGAGGCACAAGAAGGTTTCAAGATTCAAGCCCCTATTCTAGAGCCAGTATCATCAAAATTCAAGTTTGATGCACATTGTACCCTTAGAACCCTATTTTAGAAATTGTGCCTCAAAAGCCCCAATTTTGGAGCATCAAAATCGATGTTTGAAGGTACAACAAGGTTTCAAGATGCAAGTCCTGATTCTGGAGACAATAGCATAAAAATTTTATTTTGACGCACATCGTGGTCTTAGAACATTGTTTTGGAGCTTATGCTTAAATATCATCATTTTCAAAGCATCAAATTTGGTGTTTGGAGGCACAACAAGCTTTCAAGACGCAAGTCCCTATTCCGGAGATTGTAGTTTCAAAACGTGATTTTGATGTACATCGTGCTCTTAGAAACTAATTTCGGAGCATGTGGCTCGAAAGCACTTTTTTGAAAACACAAAAATCAATGTTTAAAGGCACAACAAGCTTTCAAGACACAAGTCCCAATTCTTAAGTTGATAGCATCAAAACACTATTTTGACAAACATGGTGTTCTTAGAACCCCATTTCGGAGGTTGTGACTCAAAAGCCTCATTTTTGGAACATAAAAATTAGTGTTTGGAGTCACAACGAGGTTTCAAGACACAAGTCCCAATTCCAGAGTGGGTAGAGTCAAAATGCAATTTTGATGTACATCATGCTCTTAGAACCTCATTTCGGAGATTGTGCCTTGAAAGCCCTGATTTTGGTACATCAAAATCAATGTTTTGAGGCACAACAAGGTTTCAAGAAACAAGTCCCTATTCCGGAGCCAGTAGCGTTAAACTTTCATTTTGAAGGACATCATTTTATGAGAAGCTCATTTCAGAGCTTGTGCCTGGAAAGACTCAGTTTTTGAGCATCAATATCAATGTTTGGAGGCACAACAAGGTTTCAAGATGCAAGTTCTGATTCTAGAGTCAATAGCATCAAAATCTTATTTTGGTGCACATCATGTTCTTAGAACCTCATTTCGAAGCTTGTGCCTCAAAAGCCGTGGTTTCAGATCATGAAAATTAGTGTTTTGAGGCACAACAAGGTTTCAGTAGCATCAAAATTCAAGTTTGATGCACATTGTGCCCATAGAACCCTATTTTAGAAATTGTGCCTCAAAAGCCTCAATTTTTGAGCATCAAAATCAATATTTGGAGTCACAACAAAGTTTCAAGATGCAAGTCCTGATTATAAAGTCAATAGCGTCAAAATCTAATTTTGGCGCACATCATGCTCTTAGAACCTCATTTCGAAGCTTGTGCCTCAAAATCTCTGGTTTTAGATTATCAAAATCAATGTTTTGAGGCACAACAAGGTTTCAGTAGCATCAAAATTCAAGTTTGATGCACATTGTGCCCATAGAACCCTATTTTAGAAATTGTGCCTCAAAAGCCTCAATTTTTGAGCATCAAAATCGATATTTGGAGTCACAACAAAGTTTCAAGATGCAAGTCCCGATTATAGAGTCAATAGTATCAAAATCTGATTTTGGCGCACATCGTGCTCTTAAAACCCTCATTCGAAGCTTGTGCCTCAAAAGCCCCAAATTCAGAGCGTCAAAATCAATGTTTTGAGGCACAACAAGGTTTCAAGATGCAACCCCCGATACCAGAGCCAGTAGCATCAAAATTTAATTTTCATGCACACTGTGCTCTTAGATCCCTGCTTTAGAAATTGTGCCTTAAAAGCCCTAATTTTGGAGCATCAAAATCGATGTTTGGAGGCACAACAAGGTTTCAAGATGCAAGTCCTGATTGTAGAGCCGGTAGTATCAAAATTTGATTTTGACGCACATCGTGCTCTTAGAACCTCATTTCGGAGGTTGCGACTCAAAAGCCTCATTTTTTAACATAAAAATTAGTTTGGAGCTTATGCCTCAAAATCATCGGTTTCGAAGCATAAAAATTTGTCTTTGGATGCACAACAAGCTTTCAAGACGCAAGTCCCTATTCCGGAGCCTCTAGTGTCACTCCAAAAACTAATTTTTATTTTCCAAAAATGAGGCTTTCGAGTCACAACCTCCGAAATGAGGTCTAAGAACACCACGTTTGTCAAAATCGTGTTTTAATGCTATGAGCTTGAGAATTGGGGCTTGTATCTTGAAACCTTGTTTTGCCTTTAAACATTGATTTAGGTGTTTTGAAACTGGTGCTTTTGAGCTACATGCTCCGAAATGAGTTTCTAAGAGCACGATGTGCATCAAAATCACGTTTTGACACTACAGGCTCCGGAATAGGGACTTGTGTCTCGGAAGCTTGTTGTGCCTCCAAACACCAATTTTGATGCTTTGAAACCGATGATTTTGAGGCATAAGCTCCAAAACAAGGTTCTAAGAGCACGATGTGCGTCAAAATCAAATTTTGACGCTACTGGCTCCAGAATCAGGACTGGAGCATTCAAAAATCGATTTTGATGCTCCAAAATTGAGGCTTTTGAGGCACAATTTCTAAAACAGTGTTCTAAGGGCACAATGTGCATCAAACTGGAATTTTGATGCTACTGGCTCTAGAATAGTGGCTTGCATCTTGAAACCTTGTTGTGCCTCAAAACAATGATTTTGATGATCCGAAACCAGGGCTTTTGAGGAACAAGCTTCAAAATGAGGTTCTAAGAGCACGATGTGCACCAAAATCATATTTTGATGCTATTGACTCTAGAATCAGGACTTGCAACTTGAAACCTTGTTGTGCCTCCAAATATTGATTTTGATGCTCCAAAACTGAGTCTTTCGAGGCACAAGCTCTGAAATGAGCTTCTCAAAGAATGATGTGCGTTAAAATGGAATTTTGACACTACTAGCTCTGGAATAGCGACTTGTTTCTTGAAACCTTGTTGTGTTTCAAAACATTGATTTTGATGTGCCAAAATCAGGGCTTTCAAGCCACAATCTCCGAAATGAGGTTCTAAGAGCATGATGTACATCAAAATTGCATTTTGACTCTACCCACTCTGGAATTGGGACTTGTGTCTTGAAACCTTGTTTTGGCTCCAAAAACCTTTTTTTATGTTTTAAAAATGAGGCTTTTGAGTCACAACCTCCGAAATAAGGTTCTAAGAACACCACGTTTGTCAAAATTGTGTTTTGATGCTATCAGCTTGAGAATTGGGACTTCTGTCTTCAAACCTTGTTGTGCCTTTAAACATTGATTTGGGTGTTTTCAAACTGGTGCTTTCGAGCCACATGCTCTGAAATGAGTTTCTAAGAGCATGATGTGCATCAAAATCACATTTTGAAACTACAGGCTCCGGAATATGGACTTGCGTCTCAAAACCTTGTTGTGCCTCTAAACATCAATTTTCATGCTCCAAAATTGGGGCTTTTGAGGCACAATTTTTGAAATAGGGTTCTAAGAGCACAATGTGCATCAAAATTAAATTTTTATGCTACTGGCTCTAGAATCGGGGCTTGCATCTTGAAACCTTGTTGTGCGTCAAAACATTGATTTTGATGTACCAAAATCAGGGCTTTCAAGGCACAATCTCCGAAATGAGGTTCTGAGAGCATTATGTATATCAAAATTGCATTGTGACTCTACCCACTTTGGAATTGGTAATTGTGTCTTAAAACCTTGTTGTGACTCCAAACACTAATTTGTATGTTCTAAAAATGAGGCTTTTGAGTCACAACCTCCTAAATGAGGTTCTAAGAACACCAGGTTTGTCAAAATCGTGTTTTGATGCTATCAGCTTGAGAATTGGGACTTGTGTCTTGAAACCTTGTTGTTCCTTTAAACATTGATTTGGGTGTTTTGAAACTGGTACTTTCGAGCCACATGCTCCGAAATGAGTTTCTAAGAGCACGATGTGCATCAAAATCATGTTTTGACATTAGAGGCTCCGGAATAGGGACTTGCGTCTCGAAAGCTTGTTGTGCCTCCAAACACCAATTTTGACACTTCAAAACCGATGATTTTGAGGCATAAGCTCCAAACTAATTTTTATGTTCAAAAAATGAGGATTTTGAGTCACAACCTCTGAAATGAGGTTCTCAGAGCATGTCGCACGTCAAAATCAAATTTTGATGCTACCGGCTCCAGAGTCAAGACTTGCATCTGGAAACCTTGTTTTGCCTCCAAACATCGATTTTGATGCTCCAAAAATGGGGTTTCTGACGCACAATTTCTGAAATAGGGTTCTAAAAGCACAATGTGCATCAAAATTAAATTTTGATGCTACTGGCTCCAGAATCGGGGCTTGCATCTTGAGAATTTGTTGTGCCTCAAAATATTGATTTTGATGCTCTGAATCTTTTCCTTTTGAGGCACAAGCTTTGAATGAGGTTTTAAGAGCACGATGTGCGCCAAAATCATATTTTGATGCTATTGACTCTATAATCACGACTTGCATCTTGAAACTTTGTTGTGACCCCAAAAATCAATTTTGATGCTCCAAAACTGGGGCTTTTGAGGCACAATTTATAAAACATGTTTCTAAGGGCACAATGTGCATCAAACTTGAAGTTTGATTCTACTAAAACCTTGTTGTGCCTCAAAACAATGATTTTGATGATCCCAAACCAAGGCTTTTGAGGCACAAGCTTTGAAATGAGGTTCTAAGAGCATGATGTGCACCAAAATCAGATTTTGATGTTATTGACTCTAGAATAAGGACTTGCATCTTGAAACCTTGTTGTTCCTCCAAACATTGATTTTGATGCTCCAAAACTGAGTCTTTCGAGGCACAAGCTCTGAAATGAGCTTTTCAAAGAATGATGTGCATCAAAATTGAATTTTGACGCTACTGGTTCCGGAATAGGGACTTGTTTCTTGAAACCTTGTTGTGCCTCAAAACATTGATTTTGATGTGCGAAAATCAAGGCTTTCAAGGCACAATCTCTAAATGAGGTTTTAAGAGCATGATGTACATCAAATTTGGATTTTAACTCTACCTACTCTGGAATTGGGACTTGTGTCTTGAAACCATGTTGTGACTCCAAACACTAATTTTTATTTTCCAACGAGTTTCTAAGGGCACGATATGCATCAAAATCACATTTTCACACTACAGGCTCTGGAATAGGGAATTGCGGCTCGAAAGTTTATTGTGCGAAACTCTAATTTTGATGCTTTCAAACCGATGATTTTGAGGCATAAGCTCCAAACTAATTTTTATGTTGCATCTTGAAACCTTGTTGTGTCTCCAAACATCGATTTTGATGCTCCAAAATTGGGGGTTTTGAGGCACAATTTCTTAAATAGGGTTCTAAGAGCAAAATCTGCATCAAAATTAAATTTTGATGCTACTGGCTCTAGAATTGGGGCTTGAATCTTGAAAATTTGTTGTGCCTCAAAATATTGATTTTGATGTTCTGAATCTGGGGCTTTTGAGGCACAAGCTTCGAATGAGGTTTTAAGAGCACGATGTGCGCCAAAATCAGATTTTAACGCTATTGACTCTATAATTGGGACTTGCATCTTGAAACTTTGTTCTGACTCCAAAAATTGATTTTGATGCTCCAAAACTGGGGGTTTTGAGGCACAATGTGCATCAAACTTGAATTTTGATGCTACTGGCTCTAGAATAGGGGCTTGTATCTTGAAACTGTGTTGTGCCTCAAAACACTAATTTTGATGATCTGAAACCAGGGCTTTTGAGGCACAAGTTTTGAAATGAGGTTTAAGAGCACAATGTGCACCAAAATCAAATTTTGATGATATTGACTATAGAGTCAGGACTTGCATCTTGAAACCTTGGTGTGCCTCCAAACATTGATTTTGATGCTCTAAATCTGTGACTTTTGAGGCAAAAGCTTCGAATGAGGTTTTAAGAGCACGATATGCACCAAAATCAGATTTTGACACTTTTGACTCTATGATCGGGACTTGCATCTTGGAACTTTGTTGTCACTCCAAAAATTGATTGCGATGCTCCAAAACTGAGGCTTTTTAGGCACAATTTCTAAAACAGGATTCTAAGGGCACAATGTCCATCAAACTTGAATTTTGATGCTACTAAAAAAGGCTTGTTGTGCCTCAAAACACTGATTTTGATGATCTGAAACCAGGGCTTTTGAGGAATAAGCTTCGAAATGAGGTTCTAAGAGCACGATGTGCACCAAAATCAGATTTTGATGCAATTGACTCTAGAATCAGGACTTGCATCTTGACACCTTTTTGTGCCTCCAAACATTGATTTTGATGCTCCAAAACTAAGTCTTTCAAGGCACAAGCTCTCACATGAGCTTCTTAAAGAATGATGTGCCTAAAAATGGAATTTTGACGCTACTGGCTCCGGAATAGGAACTTGAATCTTGAAATCTTATTTTGAAAGCACAATCTCCGAAATGAGGTTCGAAGAGCATCGTGCTCTTAGAACCTTGTTTTGGAGCCTATGCCTCAAAATCATCGGTTTCGAAGCATCAAAATCAATGTTTTGAGGCACAACAACCTTTCGAGACGCAAGTCCCTATTCCGGAGTTTGTAGCATCAAAATGTGATTTTGATGCACATCAATGTTTAAAGGCACACCAAGGTTTCAAGACACAAGTCCCTATTTCAAAACACCCAAATCAATGTTTAAAGGCACACCAAGGTTTCAAGACACAAGTCCCAATTCTTAAGCTAATAGCATCAAAACACGATTTTGACAAACATGGTGTTCTTAGAACCTCATTTCAGAGGTTGTGACTCAAAAGCCTCATTTTTGGAACATAAAAATTAGTCTTTGGAGTCACAACAAGGTTTCAAGACACAACTCCCAATTCCAGAGTGGGTAGAGTCAAAATGCAATTTTGATGTACATCATGCTCTTAGAACCTCATTTTGGAGATTGTGCCTTGAAAGCCCTGATTTTGGCACATCAAAATCAATGTTTTGAGGCACAACAAGGATTCAGGAAAACAAGTCCCTATTCTAGAGCCAGTAACGTCAAAATTTCGTCATTCTTTGAGAAGCTCATTTCAGAGCTTGTGCCTCAAAAGACTCAGTTTTGGAGCATCAAAATCAATGTTTGGAGGCACAACAAAGTTTCAAGATGCAAGTCCTGATTCTAGAGTCAATAGCATCAAAATCTAAGCTAGGTGCACATCGTGCTCTTAGAGGATCAAAATTCAAGTTTGATGCACATTGTGCCCTTAGAACCCTGTTTTAGAAATTGTGCCTCAAAAGCCCCAGTTTTCGAGCATCAAAATCGATTTTTGGAGTCACAACAAAGTTTCAAGATGCAAGTCCCGATAATAGAGTCAATAGCGTCAAAATATGATTTTAGAGCACGTCGTACTCTTAAAACCTCATTCGAAGCTTGCGCCTCAAAAGCCCTAGATTCAGAGCATCAAAATTAATGTTTTGAGGCACAAAAAGGTTTCAAGATGCAAGCCCCGATTCTAGAGCCAGTTTTTGATGCACATTGTGCTCTTAGAAACCTGTTTCAGAAATTGTACCTCAAAAGCCCCAATTTTGGAGTATCAAAATCGATGTTTGGAGACACAACAAGGTTTCAAGATGCAAGTTCTGATTCTAGAGCCGGTAGCATCAAAATTTGATTTTGATGTACATCGTGTTCTTAGAACCTTGTTTTGGAGCTTATGCATCAAAATCATCGGTTTCAAAGCATCAAGCCTCAAAAGCCTTGGTTTCGGATCATCAAAATCATTGTTTTGAGGCACAACAACGTTTCACTATCATCAAAATTCAAGTTTGATGCACATTGTGCCCTTAGAAACCTGTTTTAGAAATTGTGCCTCAAAAGCCCCAGTTTTGGAGCATGAAAATCGATTTTTGGAGTCACAACAAAGTTTCAAGATGCAAGTCTGGATTATAGAGTCAATAGCGTCAAAATCTTATTTTGGCACACACCGTGCTTTCAAAACCTCATTCGAAGCTTGTGTCTCAAAAGCCCCAGATTCACAGCATCAGAATCAATGTTTTCAGGCACAACAAGGTTTCAAGATGCAAGAGCCGATACTAGAGCCAGTAGCATCAAAATTTAATTTTGATGCACATTCTACTCTTAGAACCCCATTTCAAAAATTGTGCCTCAAAAGCCCCAAGTTTGGAGCATCAGAATCGATGTTTGGAGGCACAACAAGGTTTCAAGATGCAAGTCCTGATTTTGGAGCTGGTAGCGTCAAAATTTGATTTTGACGCACATCGTGCTCTTAAAACCTTGTTTTGGAGCTTATGTTTGAAAATCATCAGTTTCGAAGAATCAAAATTGGTGTTCGGAGGCAGAACAAGCTTTCGAGATGCACATCGTGCTCTTAGAACCTTGTTTGGGAGCTTATGCCTTAAAATCATCGGTTTCGAAGCATCAAAATTGGTGTTTGGAGACACAACAAGCTTTTGAGATGCAAGTCCCTATTCTGGAGCTTGTAGTGTCAAAACATGATTTTGATGTACATCGTGCTCTTAGAAACTAATTTTGGAGCATTTGGCTCGAAAGCACTTTTTTGACAACACAAAAATCAATGTTTAAAGGCCCAACAAGCTTTCAAGAAAGAAGTCCCAATTCAAGAGAGGGTAGAGTCAAAATGCAATTTTGATGTACATCATGCTCTTAGAACCTCATTTGGGAGATTGTGCCTTGAAAGCCCTGATTTTGGTACATCAAAATCAATGTTTTGAGGTACAACAAGGTTTCAAGAAACATGTCCCTTTTCCGGAGCCAGTAGCGTCAAAATTTAATTTTCAAGCACATCATTTTTTGAGAAGCTCATTTCATAGCTTGTGCCTCCAAAGGCTCAGTTTTGGAGCATCAAAATCAATGTTTGGAGGCACAACAAGGTTTTAAGATGCAAGTCCTGATTCTAGAGTCAATACCATCAAAATCTGATTTTGGTGCACATCGGTCTCTTAGAACCTCATTTCGAAGCTTGTGCCTCAAAGGCCCTGGTTTCAGATGATCAAAATCTGTGTTTTGAGGCACAACAAGGTTTCAGTAGCATCAAAATTCAAGTTTGATGCACATTGTACCCTTCAAACCTTGTTTTAGAAATTGTGAATCAGAAGCCCCAGTTTTTGAGCATCAAAATCAATTTCTGGAGTCACAACAAAGTTTCTAGATGCAAGTCCTGATTATAGAGTCAATAGCGTCAAAATCTGATTTTGGCGCACAACGTGCTCTTAAATCCTTATTCAAAGCTTGTGCCTCAAAAGCCCGAAATTCAAAGCATCAAAATCAATGTTTTGACGCACAACAATGTTTCAAGATGCAAGCCCCGATTCTAGAGCCAGTAGCATCAAAATTTAATTTAGATGCACATTGTACTCTTAGAACCCTATTTCAGAAATTGTGCCTCAAAAGCCCCAATTTTGGAGCATCAAAATTGATGTTTGGAGGCACAACAAGGTTTCAAGATGCAAGTCCTGATTATGGAGCCGGTAGCGTCAAAATTTGATTTTGATGCACACCGTGCTCTTAGAACCTTGTTTTGGAGCTTATGAAGCATCAAAATTGGTGTTTGGAGGCACAACAAGATTTCGAGATGTAAGTCCCTATTCGGGAGCCTGTAGTGTCAAAACGTGATTTTGATGCACATCGTGCTCTTAGAAAATTATTTCGGAGCATGTGGCTCGAAAGCACCGATTTCAAAACACCCAAATCAATGTTTAACGACACAACAAGGATTCAAGACACAAGTCCCAATTTTCAAGCTGATAGCATCAAAACACAATTTTGACAAACGTGGTGTTCTTAGAACCTTATTTCGGAGGTTGTGACTCAAAAGCTTCATTTTCGGAACATAAAAATTAGTGTTTGGAGTCACAACTTGGTTTCAAGAGACAAGTCCCATTTCCAGAGTGGGTAGAGTTAAAATCTAATTTTGATATAATCACGCTTTTCGAACCTCATTTTGGAGATTGTGCCTTGAATGCCCCAATTTTTGCACATCAAAATAAATGTTTTGAGGCACAACAAGGTTTCAAGAAACAAGTCCCTATTTCGGAGCCGGTAGCGTCAAAATTCCATTTCGACGCACATCATTCTTTGAGAAGCTCATTTCAGAGCTTGTGCTTCGAAAGACTCAGGTTTGGAGCATCAAAATCAATGCTTGGAGGCACAACAAGGTTTCAAGATGCAAGTCCTGATTCTAGAGTCAATAGCATCAAAATATGATTTTGGTGCACATTGTGCTCGAACCTCATTTCGAAGGTTGTGCCTGAAAAGCAAAAGTTTCAGGTTTTGAGGCACAACAAGGTTTCAAGATGCAAACCCCTATTCTAGAGCCAGTAGCATCAAAATTCAAGTTTGATGTACATTGTGCCCTTAGAAACCTATTTTAGAAATTGTGCCTCACAAGCCCAAGTTTTGGAACATCAAAATCGATTTTTGGAGTCACAACAAAGTTTCAAGATGCAAGTCCCGAATATAGAGTCAATAGCGTCAAAATCTTATTTTGGCGCACATCGTTCTCTTAAAACCTCATTCGAAGCTTGTGCCTCAAAAGCCCATAATTCAGAGCATCAAAATCGATGTTTGGAGGCACAACAAGGTTTAAAGATGCAAGTCCTGATTCTGGAGCTGGTAGCATCAAAATTTGATTTGGGCTTATGTCTCAAAATCATCGGTTTCAAAGTGTCAAAATTGGTATTTGGAGGCACAAAAAGCTTTCGAGACGCAAGTCCCTATTGCGGAGCCTGTAGTGTCAAAACGTGATTTTGATGCACATCATGCTCTTAGAAACTCATTTCGGAGCATGTGGCTCAAAAGCACCAGTTTCAAAACACCCAGATCAATTCTCAAGCTGATAGCATCAAAACACGATTTTGACAAATGTGGTGTTCTTAGAACTTCATTTCGTAGGTTGTGACTGAAAAGCCTCATTTTTAGAACATCAAAAATAAGTGTTTGGAGTCACAACAAGGTTTCAAGACACAAGTCCCAATTCCAAAATGGGTAGAGTCAAAATGCAATTTTGGTGTACATCATGCTTTAAGAACCTCATTTCATAGATTGTGCCTTGAAAGCCCTGATTTTGGCACATCAAAATCAATGTTTTGAGGCAAAACAACGTTTCAAGAAACAAGTCCCTATTCTGGAGCCAGTAGCGTCAAAATTCTATTTCAACGCATATCATTCTTTGAGAAGCTCATTTCAGAGCTTGTGCCTCGAAAGACTCAGTTTTGGAGCATCAAAATCAGTGTTTTGAGGCACAACAAGGTTTCAAGATGCAAGGCCCTTTTCCAGAGCCAGTAGCATCAAAATTCAAGTTTGATGCACATTGTGCCCTCCTTGTTTTAGAAACTGTGCCTCAAAAGCCCCAGTTTTGGAGTATCAAAATCAATTTTTGAAGTCACAACAAAGTTTCAAGATGCAAGTCCCGATAATAGAGTCAATAGCGTCAAAATATGATTTTGGCGCACATCGTGCTCTTAAAACCTCATTCGAAACTTGTGCCTCAAAAGCCCCAGATTCAAAGCATCAAAATCAATGTTTTGAGGCACAACAAGGATTCAAGATGCAAGCCCCGATTCTAGAGCCAGTAGCATAAAAATTTAATTTTGATGCAGATTGTGCTCTTAGAACCCTATTTCAGAAATTGTGCCTCAAAAGCCCCAATTTTGGAGCATCAAAATCGATGTTTGGAGGCACAACAAGGTTTGAAGATGCAAGTCCTGATTTTGGAGCCGGTAGCATCAAAATTTGATTTTGATGCTCACCGTGCTCTTAGAACCTTGTTGTGCCTCCAACACTTATTTTTATGTTCCAAAAATGAGGCTTTTGAGTGACAACCTCTGAAATGAGTTTCTAAGAACACCACGTTTGTCAAAATCATGTTTTGATGCTATCAGCTGGAGAATTGGGACTTGTGTCTTGAAACCTTGTTGTGCCTTTAAACATTGATTTGGGTGTTTTGAAACTGGTGCTTTTGAGCAACATGCTCTGAAATGAGTTTCTAAGAGCACGATGTGCATCAAAATCATGTTTTGACACTACAGGCTCCAGAATAGGGACTTGCATCTCGAAAGCTTGTTGTGCCTCCAAACACCAATTTTGATGCTTCGAAACCGATGATTTTGAGACATAAGCTCCAAAACAAGGTTCTAAGAGCACAATGTGTGTCAAAATCAAACTTTGACGCTATCGGCTCCAGAATCTCGACTTGCATTTTGAAACCTTGTTGTCCCTCAAAACATTGATTTTGATGCTAAAAAATTGGAGCTTTTGAGGCACAATTTCTGAAACAGGGTTCTAAGAGCACAATGTACATCAAAATTGCATTTTGACTCTACCCACTCTAGAATTGGGACTTGTGACTTGAAACCTTGTTTTGACTCCAAAAACTTATTTTTATATTTCGAAAATGAGGCTTTTGAGTCACGACCTCCGAAATAAGGTTCTAAGAACACCACTTTTATTAAAATCGTGTTTTGATGGTATCAGCTTGAGAATTGGGACTTGTGTATTTAAACCTTGGTGTGCCTTTAAACATTGATTTGGGTGATTTGAAACTGGTGCTTTCTAGCCACATGCTCCAAAACAAGTTTCTAAGAGCACGATGTCCATCAAAATCACATTTTGACACTACAGGCTCCAGAATAGGGACTTGCGTTTCGAAAGCTTGTTGTGCGAAACACCGATTTTGATGCTTTGAAACCGATGATTTTGAGGCATAAGCTCCAAACTAATTTTTATGTTCCAAAAATGAGGCTTTTGAGTCACAACCTCCGAAATGAGGTTCTAAGAGCACGATGTGCGTCAAAATCAAATTTTGATGCTACCAGCTCCAGAGTCAGGACTTGCATCTTGACACCTTGTTGTGCCTCCAAACATTGATTTTGATGCTCCAAAATTGGGGCTTTTGAGGCACAACTTCTTAAACAGGGTTGTAAGAGCACAAGGTGCATCAAAATTAAATTTTGATGCTGCTGGTTGTAGAATCGGGGCTTGCATCTTGAAAATTTGTTGTGCCTCAAAATATTGATTTTGATGCTCTGAATCTGGGGCTTTTGAGGCACAAGCTTCGAATGAGGTTTTAAGAGCACGATGTGCGCCAAAATCAGATTTTGAGGCACAATGTGCATCAAACTTGAATTTTGATGCTACTGGTTCTAGAATAGGGGCTTGCATCTTGAAACCTTGTTGTGCCTAAAAACACTAATTTTGATGATTTGAAACCAGGGCTTTTGAGGCACAAGTTTCGAAATGAGGTTCTAAGAGCACGATGTGCACCAAAATAAAATTTTGATGATATTGACTATAGAATCAGGACTTGCATCTTGAAACCTTGTTGTGCCTCCAAACATTGATTTTTACGCTACTGGCTCCAAAATAGGGACTTGTTTCTTGAAACCTTGTTGTGCCAAAATCAGGGCTTTCAAGGCACAATCTCTGAAATGAGGTTTTAAGAGCATGATGTAAATCAAAATTGCATTTCGACTCTACCCACTCTGGAATTGGGAGTTGTGTCTTGAAACCTTGTTGGGACTCCAAACACTAATTTTTATGCTCCAAAAATTAGGCTTTTGAGTCACAACCTCCAAAATGAGGTTCTAAGAACACCACGTTTGTCAAAATCGTGTTTTGATACTATCAACTTGAGAATTGCGACTTGTGTCTTGAAACCTTGTTGTGCCTTTAAACATTGATTTGGGTGTTTTGAAACTGGTGCTTTCGAGCCACATGCTCTGAAACAAGTTTCTAAGAGCACGATGTGCATCAAAATCACGTTTTGACACTACAAGCTATGTAATAGGGACTTGCATCTTGAAAGCTTGTTGTGCCTCGAAAGACTCAGCTTTGGAGCATCAAAATCAATGCTTGAAGGCACAACAAGGTTTCAAGATGCAAGTCCTGATTCTATAGTCAATAGCATGAAAATTTTATTTTGGTGCACATTGTGCTCTTAAAACCTCATTTTGAAGCTTGTGCCTCAAAAGCCCTAGTTTCGGATCATCAAAATCAGTGTTTTGAGGCACAACAAGGTTTCAAGATGCAAGCCCCTATTCTAGAGCCAGTAGCATCAAAATTCAAGTTTGAATCAAAATTCAAGTTTGATGCACATTGTGCCCTTAGAACCTTGTTTTAGAAACTGTGTCTCAAAAGCCCTAGTTTTGGAGCATCAAAATTGATTTTTGGAGTCACAACAAAGTTTCAAGATGCAAGTCCCGATTATAGAGTCAATAGCATAAAAATCTGATTTTGGCGCACATCGTGCTCTTAAAACCAATTCAAAGCATCAAAATCAATGTTTTGAGGAACAACAAGGATTCAAGATGCAAGCCCCAATTCTAGAGCCAGTAGCATAAAAATTTAATTTTGATGCACATTGTGCTCTTAGAACCCTGATGTGCTTCAAAATGAAATTTTGACACTACTGGCTTCGGAATAGGGACTTGTTTCTTGAAACCTTGTTGTGCTTCAAAACATTGATTTTGATGTACTAAAATCAGGGCTTTCAAGGCACAATCTTTGAAGTGAGGTTCTAAGAGTATGATGTACATCAAAATTGCATTTTGACTCTACCCACTCTGGAATTGTGACTTGTGTCTTGAAACCTTGTTGTGACTCCAAACACTAATTTTTATGTTCCAAAAATGACGCTTTTGAGTCACAACCTCCGAAATGAGGTTCTAAGAACACCATGTTTGTCAAAATTGTGTTTTGGTGCTAGCAGCTTGAGAATGAGGCTTTTGAGTCACACCCTCCGAAATGAGGTTCTAAGAGCATGATGTGTGTCAAAATCAAATTTTGACGCTACCGGCTCCAGAATCAGGACTTGTATCTTGAAACCTTGTTGTGCCTCTAAACATCAATTTTGATGCTCCCAAATTGGGGCTTTTGAGGCACAATTTCTGAAACAGGGTTCTAAGAGCACAATGTGCATCAAAATTAAATTTTGATGCTACTGGCTCTAGAATCGGGGCTTGCATTTTGAAAACTTGTTGTGCCTCAAAACATTGATTTTGTTGCTATGAATCTAGGGCTTTTGAGGCACAAGCTTTGAATGAGGTTCTAAGAGCACAATGTGAACCAAAATCACATTTTGATGCTATTGACTCTCGAATCAGGGCTTTCAAAACACAATCTCCGAAATGAGGTTCTAAGACCAGGATGTACATCAAAATTGCATTTTGACTCTACCCACTCTAGAATTGGGACTTGTGTCTTGAAACCTTGTTGTGACTCCAAACACTTATTTTTATGTTCCAAAAAGGAGGCTTTTGAGTGACAACCTCCGAAATGAGGTTCTAAGAACACCACATTTGTCAAAATCATGTTTTGATGCTATCAGCTTGAGAATTGGGACTTGTGTCTTGGAACCTTGTTGTGCCTTTAAACATTGATCTGGGTGTTTTAAAACTGGTGCTTTCGAGCCACATGCTCCAAAATGATTTTCTAAGAGCACGACGTGCATCAAAATCACGTTTTGACACTACAGGCTCCGGAATTGGGACTTGCATCTTGAAAGCTTGTTGTGCCACCAAACACCAATTTTGATGCTTCGAAACCGATGATTTTGAGGCATAAGCTCCAAAACAAGGTTCTTAGAGCACGATGTGCCTCAAAATCAAATTTTGACGCTACCGGCTACAGAATAAGGACTTGCATCTTGAAACCTTGTTGTGCCTCCAAACATCGATTTTGATGCTAAAAAATTGGGGCTTTTAAGGCACAATTTTTGAAACAAGGTTCTATGAGCACAATGTACATCAAAATTGCATTTTGACTCTACCCACTCTGGAATTGGGACTTGTGTCTTGAAACCTTGTTTTGACTCCAAAAATTTATTTTTATGTTCCGAAAATGAGGCTTTTGAGTCACAACCTCCAAAATAAGGTTCTAAGAACACCACGTTTGTCAAAGTCATGTTTTGATGCTATCAGCTTGAGAATTGGGACTTGTGTCTTGAAACCTTGGTGTGCCTTTAAACATTGATTTGGGTGTTTTGAAACTGGTGCTTTCAAGCCACATGCTCCGAAACAAGTTTCTAAGAGCACGATGTCCATCAAAATTGTAATGCCCATACCCTCGTCAGACTTTTAAAACCCGTTTAACCATGATTGACTTCCTATGTGGCATTCTTGAATGGTAGATTAACCGACATGCAATGTGTAGTTTAGATAATATAAATAAATTGTGCATACTTATTATTGTGCTTTTGCATCGATTTTCGTATAAATGTAATTGTTTCCTAACCCTTGAGATAAATCTTGAGCTAACGCCTTCATTGAATATGTATATGTATATGCATGCTTGTATGAATTCATGGGTGCAGGAGATTGCAGGTACAACACCGTTTAGGGCAAGGTTCACCTCCTTTGGAATTTGCAAGGTTGAGTATGCTCCTTCATCTTTTGAATTCGGATTTAGTGGTCATATAACTCTCATCTTGCCTTAGCCATGGTTAGGTGAGCATCGTGCGTGGATTTGTGGGGCTTGCTTTTCATTGGGATGCGTGTCGAGAGACTGGGGGGACTTCCTCGATTTGCGTGTCCTGCGCGAGGTAAGTGAGGTTTGTTATCCTAAGTATTAAATTCAAATTTATGAGTAGACGTGCACATTAGTGATATGGAAATTTAAATAGGAAGTTTCTTTATATGATTAATCTTTAATTTAAAGAGATTGTTTTAAATTGTTATTGTAGCAAGCTTAAGGTATTTAACTGGGGTTAATGTGCTCATTTATGCATTTGTAACATTTATGCATTTATAGTTGAGAAATTAGAAGAAACAAGACTCTTGCATTAGATTAGTCATTTATTTAAAAATGTCGCTTTATTGTGTTATAGCGAGTTAATTTAATAGCTAATTTTAAAATAACGAATTTATTGAGTTATGCATTTTAGAAAGGAAAAATTTTAAAGTCATCGGAGAGATAGAATTAAATTACTCATTTTTCGCATTTTGGAAGAAAAGGGATAAATTATTATTATTTAAACGAAATTATTTCTTTTTTTACTTGTATAGTTGATATATTATAAAAAGATTGATTTTTAGAAAATTAAAATTTAATCAAAACGCCTTACCCGGTAAGTAGTCCCAAAATATAAATGTAGGCCTAAATCGATATTAAGAAATTAAAATTTAAAACTCAATAAGAAAAAGAAGCATTTTAATTTTAATAGGGGAAAGCATATAAGATTAATAAATAATGGTAATGAATGACTTCCATTTGGGACTTTCAATCATTTTATTTTTAAAAATAAATACCTAATTTCGAAATTGAAATTAGGGCAAAAATTAGGGTTTTCTTTTTAATCTTGTTTGGTAAGCATTTTGGGGGCTTCTTGGCCTTTGGTCTTTTTTTTGGGAAAAACATGGTTCTTGCAACGGAGATTGGGGGATTTTGGAGAGGGATGAGGGATGGGAGCAGCTGATTTGGGAGCTCATCTTCATCAAAATCTCTTCCTGGAAAGCGTTTGGAGGTAAGAAATTTTAATCTACCCTTTTGTTTATTGTTATGCCCTCCATGAAATGCTGGAAAAACAGAGAGGATTGTTACCCATGGATGTTTATTAAGATTTAGTTTTCAGTTGGTTGAAGGCTTGGTTATTCTTCAAAGACTTTTCTATTTTGCCCTCTTTTGAAATCCATAACATTCTGAGAATGAAAAAAGAGAGAAAAGAAAAAAAAATGGAGGAATGGCTACGTCTGTACGAGATTTTTCGTTCAATGTCCTTATCCAAAAAAAAAAAAAAGAGTTGATTCGAACTGTGGAAGTTGCAAAGAAACCCCAAAAAAAAAATATAAAATAAAATTTAAAACGAAAAACAAAAAAAAAAAAGAAATGTTTTTGAGGGTTTTCGAGGGGGGAAGTCGGAGCTCGACCCGGCCCCAATCCCGCGGCACCGCAGTAGCCCGCAGGGAAACCCTGCGAGACCACGGTGTGGCCGCAGGGAAACCCTGCGAGACCACGGTGTGGCCGCAGGGAATCCCCTGCGTCCACCGTGGCCGCAGGGTAAAACCTGTGACCACGGTGGCCGCAGGGAAACCCTGCGTCCCACCGTGGTTCACAGGGAACACCCTGCGCGAACCCTAAAGGCATCACCCCTTTCCTTCTTGATATTTTAAGTTTTTTTTTTGTGTGTGTTAATTTGTTTAGTTTTAAAAATTGTTTAGTATTTAAAAATAAAATAATAAAACAATAGATTTAGGGTATGGTAATAAACGAAAAAAAAAAAAAAAAAGGGGGAAAGCATTATACTGATTCTATTTAGAGTCTTTGTTATTATTTAAATTTAGATTTTTCTCTCTTGTTTATTTAATATTATTTAAGCCGGATAATAATTAATATATGGGATTTAGAACATTGGAAAATTCGAAAACTCATATAGAGATATATGTTTTCTGCCTCATCCTGATTTATATAACTGGCATTGATAATTACTAATCATAAACTAAGGGTAGCTGTGGATATTTAATAAATGATATCTTAGGAATTTCTTATATCAACATATAATATTAACCATATGTGGCTTTTGGCCCCTTCGTAACAAATATATATCCCATGAATTACCCCTTAGTGTTCAGACGATAATTTTAATCGGGTAGATATAAATTGAGATTTACATATACTTGTTTTATATATATGCAAGGGAATTTAAAAATTGTTGGGGGGGTGCTAGTGTATAGTTACAGACCAACATGTCAGTGATGTGTATCTAAGGATTAAGTAAAATACCCGAATGAGAAATGCTTACATTTATGTGAACTTAGTTGGAAAACTTGTAGAGTTGTTTTTAACTGACTGAAATTGTCATTGTAGTTGGTTGTGATCGCCTAAAAGGCAAGATTGTAAGGACATGTAAATATGTAACCTTAACTATATATAATACCAAAGGGGTCTTGCAGTTGAGCAGACCCGGAGATGTAGCCCATCCGGGGTGAACTCCGAGATCATATCTGTGTTATGCGATGTTTATAGCGTGCTTTGTTTTATGTTTTGAATTATCATGAAATGATGTAATCTTGCATGAGTGTATGGTGGAAGTTTAATGAATTCGAATTTAAATGCATAACATTATTCATATGGATAAACGTAGTTATTTAAGTTCATAAAACGTTGTGAATTATGAATATGGCATGGTATTTAAATATTGCAAAAATTAAAGTGTGGAAATGGTAATTGGGTAATGTTAATTTGAATTGTAATAGTGGAAGAAATCTAGATAGAAATACTTCATTGGATTAATTGTTAAAAAGAATGTTAATGGAATGAATGTAAAAAGGGAATAACAAAGTTAAAAAAATTTGTCACAATTCTTAGATCGAAATTTAAAAGAAGAACATCATAGAAATATCTATCCTTTTACCTTAGTAAATGAATCACGCCATGTCAGTTATGTTTCATTACATAGGATAAATTTGCTAAGTTATTTCATGTTTTAATCTTAACAATAATCCTCACCGGATTAAATTGATAATCGTGTGGACTCAATCAAATATTCATGTTGTGTATTGAATGAATATACATAGTAATTTATGTTGTAATTTTAATCATTAACCCTCACCAGATTACTTCTAAAACCGGGTGAACCCAACTAGAAAACCCATATGTTAATGTTTATAAAAGGAATCCCTCATGTTCGCTAAGTTTGAACTAGAATGGGAAACGTCATGTTAATTATGTTTCATTATATTGGATATAGTTGTTTGGTCAATTACGTTTAATCTTAACAAATCTACCTTACCGAAATTTAACTTGATAATTGGTGAAACTCAACTAGTCCACCATAATTATAACCCCAACAAGTGAATTTCCTTATGATTGTTAAAGATGAACTGGAAAGAAGGGATTCAATTAGTTGTTGATACATTAAATCTAATAAAAGAATCTCTCTCACCTTATATTCATTTAACAATAAGAAAAAAGAGTGATGTGCAATAGGATAATTTGTATTTCAATCCTAATGGAAGAACATCTCTTGGAACTTATACTCTAATCTTGAAATGGTAAATATTATCTTGCTAACTATATCTTAAAGTTAAAGGATGAACTCATGTGGCTCTAATACATTTTCAACGTAATGATTTTAGCCATCTAGTAGTATTATTAAAACTTCAAATGAATTTCCATGGCTACTCATATTTTACCTTTCATAAAAGAACTTCAATTCATTAGTTGGCTACGCATGGAATCAAATAAAGGGACCTCACTCTATTAATAGTAGAGTGAATTCTTCCTACTAACCATACCTTTTAATATTTAAAAAAAAATAATAATAATAAATATATCAAATGTGAGTGAATACTTTAAAATCAAATGATGGAATCCTCGTTTTACTAATAGTAGTTTAATCCTAAATGAATGAATCTCATTAAGTACGTTTATAGCATTAAAGGATGATGTCAAGTGTGGATGGTTATTTTTTTTAAAATCTAATGAATGAACTTTGTTATATTTAAAACGTTTGAACCTATTTGGAGACCTCCCAATGAAATTTTGAATCAAAGTGCTTCAGTAATTAACCTCTCGATGGCCCCCTCACTAACCAAAGCACTTGAACGCTTCCTAAAATTATAAGATGTCAAACCATTGAGCACATATATAATTAAGATCTATGCTTGATCTCGTAATTAAGATATCCAGATTAATGGGTCTAAAGACGCAAGTCGAGTTAGGTAAGATTATGTAATCACGTTAGGAAACTCCTTAGGATTGTTTGAGCCTTTCGCTGTGATAACTAAGTTGACAGATAACTACAATGTATCTTAATGTTGTGTCTAATTATGTACGGAGACAACTTCAAACTATCTTAACGTTGTAACGTTTCATTAACGCACTTAATTATATTTTTAAAAAAAAAAAATTTACACTCTATTTGAGTGTTTTAAACTTAAACCCTTCGGGGTTTCCTGGCGGGGCATTACAAAAATCACGTTTTGACACTACAGGCTCCGGAATAGGGACTTGCATCTCAAAATCTTATTGTGCCTCCAAACACCAGAATTAGGACTTGCATCTTGAAACCTTGTTGTGCCTCCAAACATCAATTTTGATGCTCCAAAATTGGGCCTTTTGAGGCACAATTTCTGAAACAGGGTTCCAAGAGCACAATGTACATCAAAAGTAAATTTTGATGCTATTGGCTCTAGAATCGGGGCTTGCATCCTGAAACCTTGTTGTGCCTCAAAACATTGATTTTGATGCTCTGAATCTGGGGCTTTTGAGGCACAACCTTCGAATGAGGTTTTAAGAGCACGATGTGCGCCAAAATCAGATTTTGACACTATTGACTCCATAATCGGGACTTGCATCTTGAAACTTTGTTGTGACTCCAACAATCGATTTTCATGCTCCAAAACTAAGGTTTTTCAAGCACAATTTCTAAAACAAGGTTCTAAGGGCAAAATGTGCATCAAACTTGAATTTTGATGCTATTGAAACCTTGTTGTGCCTGAAAACACTGATTTTGATAATCCGAAACCAAGGCTTTTGAGGCATATGCTTCGAAATGAGGTTCTAAGAGGACGATGTGCACCAAAATCAGATTTGGATGCTATTGACTCTAGAATCAGGACTTGCATCTTGAAACCTTGTTGTGCCTTAGAAACTCATTTCGGAGCATGTGGCTCGAAAGCACCAGTTTGAAAACACCCAAATCAATGTTTAAAGGCACAACAAGGTTTCAAGACACGAGTCCCAATTCTCAAGCTGCTAGCATCAAAACACAATTTTGACAAACGTGGTGTTCTTAGAACCTCATTTCAGAGGTTGTGACTCAAAAGCCTCATTTTTGGAACATAAAAATTAGTGTTTGGAGTCACAACAAGGTTTCAAGACACAAGTCCCAATTTCAGAGTGCGTAGAGTCAAAATGCAATTTTGATGTACATCATGCTCTTAGAACCTCATTTCGGAGATTGTGCCTTGAAAGCCCTGATTTTGGCACATCAAAATCAATGTTTTGAGGCACAATATGGTTTCAAGAAACAAGTCCCTATTCTGGAGCCAGTAGTGTCAAAATTCCATCATTCTTTGAGAAGCTCATTTCAGAGCTTGTGCCTCGAAAGACTTAGATTTGGAGCATCAAAATCAATGTTTGGAGGCACAACAAGGTTTCAAGATGCAAGTCCTGATTCTAGAGTCAATAGCATCGAAATCTGATTTTGGTGCATATTGTGCTCTTAGAACCTCATTTCGAGACGCAAGCCCCTATTCTAGATCCTGTAGTGTCAAAACGTGATTTTGAAGCACATCGTGTTCTTAGAAACTCATTTCGGAGCATGTGGCTCGAAAGCACCAGTTTCAAAATACCCAAATCAATGTTTAAAGGCACAACAAGGTTTCAAGACACAAGTCCCAATTCTCAAGCTGCTAGCACCCAAACACAATTTTGACAAACGTGGTGTTCTTAGAACCTCATTCCGGAGGTTGTAACTCAAAAGCCTCATTTTTGGAACATGAAAATTAGTGTTTGGAGTCACGACAAGGTTTCAAGACATAAGTCCGAATTCTAGAAGTGGGTAGAGTCAAAATGCAATTTTGATGTACATCATGCTCTTAGAACCTCATTTCGAAGATTGTACCTTGGAAGCCCTGATTTTGGCACATCAAAATCAATGTTTTGAGGCACAACAAGGTTTCAAGAAACAAGTCCCTATTCTAGAGCTAGTAGTGTCAAAATTCCATCACTCTTTGAGAAGCTTATTTCCGAGCTTGTCCCTCAAAAGACTCAGTTTTGGAGCATCAAAATCAATGTTTGGAGGCACAACAAGGTTTCAAGATGCAAGTCCTGATTCTAGAGTCAATAGCACCAAAATTTGATTTTGGTGCACATCGTGCTCTTAGAACCTTATTTCGAAGTTTGTGCCTCAAAAGCTCTGGTTTCGGATCATTAAAATCAGTGTTTTGAGGCACAACAAGGTTTCAAGATGCAAGCCCCTATTCTAGAGCCAGTAGCATCGAAATTCAAGGTTGATGCACATTGTGCCCTTAGAACCCTGTTTTAGAAATTGTGCCTCAAAAGCCCTAGTTTTGGAGCATGAAAATCGATTTTTGGAGTCACAACAAAGTTTCAAGATGCAAGTCCCGATTATAGAGTCAATAGTGTCAAAATCTGATTTTGGCACACACCATGCTCTCAAAACCTCATTCGAAGCTTGTGTCTCAAAAGCCCCAAATTCACAGCATCAGAATCAATGTTTTGAGGCACAACAAGGTTTCAGGATGCAAGCCCCGATTCTAGAGCCAGTAGCATGAAAATTTAATTTTGATGCACATTGTGCTCTTAGAACCCTGTTTTAGTTTTGGAGCATCAAAATGGATGTTTGGAGGCAAAACAAGAATTCAAAATGCAAGTCTTGATTCTGGAGCCGGTAGCATCAAAATTTGATTTTGACTTACATCATGTCTTAGAACCTTGTTTTGGAGCTTATGCATCAAAATCATCAGTTTCGAAGCATCAAAATTGGTGTTTGGAGGCACAACAAGCTTTCGAGATGCAAGTCCCTATTCCAGATCCTGTAGTGTCAAAACGTGATTTTGATGCACATCGTGCTCTTAGAAACTCGTTTCAGAGCATGTGGCTTGAAACGTCCAGTTTCAAAACACCCAAATCAAAGTTTAAAGGCACAACAAGGATTCAAGACACAAGTCCCAATTCTCAAGCTGATAGCATCAAAACACGATTTTGACAAACATTGTGTTCTTAGAACCTCATTTCGGAGGTTGTGACTTAAAAGCCCTGATTTTGGCACAACAAGGTTTCAAGAAACAATTCCCTATTCCGGAGCCAGTAGTGTCAAAATTCCATTTTGACACACATCATTCTTTGAGAATCTTATTTCAGAGCTTGTGCCTCGAAAGACTCGGTTTTGGAGCATCAAAATCAATGTTTGGAGGCACAACAAGGTTTCAAGATGCAAGTCCAGATTATAGAGTCAATAGCATCAAAATCTGATTTTGGTGCACACCATGCTCTTAAAACATCATTGGAAGCTTGTGCCTCAAAACTCCCAGATTCAGAGCATCAGAATCAATGTTTTGAGGCACAACAAGGTTTCAAGATGCAAGCCTCGATTCTAGAGCCAGTAGCATCAAAATTTAATTTTGATTCACATTGTGCTCTTAGAACCCTATTTTAGAAATTGTGCCTCAAAAGCCCTAGTTTTGGAGCATCAAAATCGATGTTTGGAGGCACAACAAGGTTTCAAGATGCAAGTCCTGATTTTGTAGCCGGTAGCGTCAAAATTTGATTTTGACGCACATCGTGCTCTTATAACATTGTTTTGGAGCTTATGCCTCAAAATCATCAATTTCGAAGCATCAAAATTGGTGTTTGGAGGCACAACAAGCTTTCGAGATGCAAGTCCCTATTCCGGAGCTTGTAGTGTCAAAACGTGATTTTGATGCACATTGTTGGAGGCACAACAAGGTTTCAAAATGCAAGTCGTGATTCTGGACCCGGTAGCGTCAAATTTTGATTTTGACGCACATCGTGCTCTTAGAATCTTGTTTTGGTGCTTATGCCTCAAAATCATCAGTTTCAAATCATGAAAATTGGTGTTTGAAGGCACAACGAGCTTTCGAGACGCAAGTCCCTATTCTGGAGCCTGTAGTGTCAAAACGTGATTTTGATGCACATCGTGCTCTTCGAAACTCATTTCGGAGCATGTGGCTCAAAAGTTCCAGTTTCAAAACACCCAAATCAATAGCATCAAAATGCAAGTCCTTATTCCAGAGTCAATAGCATCAAAATCGGATTTTGGTGCACATCGTGCTCTTGGAACCTCATTTCGAAGGTTGTGCCTCAAAAGCCCTGGTTTCGGATCATCAAAATCAGTTTTTTGAGGCACAAGAAGGTTTCAAGATTCAAGCCCCTATTCTAGAGCCAGTATCATCAAAATTCAAGTTTGATGCACATTGTACCCTTAGAACCCTATTTTAGAAATTGTGCCTCAAAAGCCCCAATTTTGGAGCATCAAAATCGATGTTTGAAGGTACAACAAGGTTTCAAGATGCAAGTCCTGATTCTGGAGACAATAGCATAAAAATTTGATTTTGACGCACATCGTGGTCTTAGAACATTGTTTTGGAGCTTATGCCTGAATATCATCATTTTCAAAGCACCAAATTTGGTGTTTGGAGGCACAACAAGCTTTCAAGACGCAAGTCCCTATTCCGGAGCTTGTAGTGTCAAAACGTGATTTTGATGTACATCGTGCTCTTAGAAACTAATTTCGGAGCATGTGGCTCGAAAGCACTTTTTTGAAAACACAAAAATCAATGTTTAAAGGCACAACAAGCTTTCAAGACACAAGTCCCAATTCTTAAGTTGATAGCATCAAAACACTATTTTGACAAACATGGTGTTCTTAGAACCCCATTTCGGAGGTTGTGACTCAAAAGCCTCATTTTTGGAAAATAAAAATTAGTGTTTGGAGTCACAACGAGGTTTCAAGACACAAGTCCCAATTCCAGAGTGGGTAGAGTCAAAATGCAATTTTGATGTACATCATGATCTTAGAACCTCATTTCGGAGATTGTGCCTTGAAAGCCCTGATTTTGGTACATCAAAATCAATGTTTTGAGGCACAACAAGGTTTCAAGAAACAAGTCCCTATTCCGGAGCCAGTAGCGGTTAAACTTTCATTTTGAAGGACATCATTTTATGAGAAGCTCATTTCAGAGCTTGTGCCTGGAAAGACTCAGTTTTGGAGCATCAATATCAATGTTTGGAGGCACAACAAGGTTTCAAGATGCAAGTCCTGATTCTAGAGTCAATAGCATCAAAATTCTAATTATGGTGCACATCGTGCTCTTAGAACCTCATTTCGAAGCTTGTGCCTCAAAAGCCGTGGTTTCAGATCATGAAAATTAGTGTTTTGAGGCACAACAAGGTTTCAGTAGCATCAAAATTCAAGTTTGATGCACATTGTGCCCATAGAACCCTATTTTAGAAATTGTGCCTCAAAAGCCTCAATTTTTGAGCATCAAAATCAATATTTGGAGTCACAACAAAGTTTCAAGATGCAAGTCCCGATTATAAAGTCAATAGCGTCAAAATCTGATTTTGGTGCACATCATGCTCTTAGAACCTCATTTCGAAGCTTGTGCCTCAAAATCCTTGGTTTTAGATTATCAAAATCAGTGTTTTGAGGCACAACAAGGTTTCAGTAGCATCAAAATTCAAGTTTGATGCACATTGTGCCCATAGAACCCTATTTTAGAAATTGTGCCTCAAAAGCCTCAATTTTTGAGCATCAAAATCGATATTTGGAGTAACAACAAAGTTTCAAGATGCAAGTCCCGATTATAGAGTCAATAGCATCAAAATCTGATTTTGGCGCACATCGTGCTCTTAAAACCCTCATTCGAAGCTTGTGCCTCAAAAGCCCCAAATTTAGAGCATCAAAATCAATGTTTTGAGGCACAACAAGGTTTCAAGATGCAACCCCCGATACCAAAGCCAGTAGCATCAAAATTTAATTTTCATGCACACTGTGCTCTTAGATCCCTGCTTTAGAAATTGTGCCTTAAAAGCCCTAATTTTGGAGCATCAAAATCGATGTTTGGAGGCACAACAAGGTTTCAAGATGCAAGTCCTGATTGTAGAGCCGGTAGTATCAAAATTTGATTTTGATGCACATCGTGCTCTTAGAACCTCATTTCGGAGGTTGCGACTCAAAAGCCTCATTTTTGAACATAAAAATTAGTTTGGAGCTTATGCCTCAAAATCATCGGTTTCGAAGCATAAAAATTTGTGTTTGGATGCACAACAAGCTTTCAAGACGCAAGTCCCTATTCCGGAGCCTCTAGTGTCAAAACATGATTTTGATGCACATCGTGCTCTTAGAAATTCGTTTTAGAGCATTTCGACTCTACCCACTCTGGAATTGGGACTTGTGTCTTGAAACCTTGTTGTGACTCCAAAAACTAATTTTTATCTTCCAAAAATGAGGCTTTCGAGTCACAACCTCTGAAATGAGGTCTAAGAACACCACGTTTGTCAAAATCGTGTTTTAATGCTATGAGCTTGAGAATTGGGACTTGTATCTTGAAACCTTGCCTTTAAACATTGATTTAGGTGTTTTGAAACTGGTGCTTTTGAGCTACATGCTCCGAAATGAGTTTCTAAGAGCACGATGTGCATCAAAATCACGTTTTGACACTACAGGCTCCGGAATAGGGACTTGTGTCTCGGAAGCTTGTTGTGCCTCCAAACACCAATTTTGATGCTCTGAAACCGATGATTTTGAGGCATAAGCTCCAAAACAAGGTTCTAAGAGCACGATGTGCGTCAAAATCAAATTTTGACGCTACTGGCTCCAGAATCAGGACTGGGGTTTTTCGGGCACAATTTCTGAAACAGGGTTCTAAGAGCACAATGTGTCAAAATTAAATTTTGATTCTACTGGCTCTAGAATCGGGGCTTGCATCTTGAAACCTTGTTGTGCCTCGAAACATTGATTTTGATGCTCTGAATTTGTGGCTTTTGAGGCACAAGCTTCGAATGAGGTTTTAACAGCACGATGTGCGCCAAAATCAGTTTTTGCCGCTATTGATTCTATAATCGGGACTTGCATCTTGAAACTTTGTTGTGACTCCAAAAATAGATTTTGATGCTCCAAAACTGAGGCTTTTGAGGTACTATTTCTAAAATAGGGTTCTAAGGGCACAATGTGCATCAAACTTGAATTTTGATGCTACTGAAACCTTGTTGTGCCTCAAAACACTGATTTTGATGATCTGAAACCAGGTCTTTTGAGGCACAAGCTTCGAAATGAGGTTCTAAGAGCGCGATGTGCACCAAATTAGATTTTGATGTGATTGACTCTAGAATCAGGACTTGCATCTTGAAACATTGTTGTGCCTCCAAACATTGATTTTGATGCTCCAAAACTGAGTCTTTCGAGGCACAAGCTCTGAAATGACCTTCTCAAAGAATGATGTGCGTCAAAATGGCATTTTGATGCTACTGGCTCCGGAATTGGGACTTGTTTATCTAAACCTTGTTGTGCCTCAAAACATTGATTTTGATGTACCAAAATTAGGGCTTTCAAGGCACAATCTCAGAAATGAGATTCTAAGAGCATGATGTATATCAAAATTGCATTTTGACTCTACCCACTCTGGAATTGGGACTTGTGTCTTGAAAGCTTGTTGTGACTCCAAACACTAATTTTTATGTTCCAAAAATGACGCTTTTGAGTCACAACCTCCGAAATGAGGTTCTAAGAACACCATGTTTGTCAAAATCATGTTTTGATGCTATCAGGTTGAGATTCGGGATATGTATCTTGAAACCCTGTCATAACTTTAAACATTGATTTGGGTGTTTTGAAACTGGTACTTTTGAGCCACATGGTCTGAAATGAGTTTCTAAGAGCACGATGTCCATCAAAAGCATCAAAATCTTATTTTGGTGCACATCGTGCTCTTAGAACCTTATTTCCAAGCTTGTGTCTCAAAAGCCCTGGTTTCAGATCATCAAAATCAATGTTTAAAGGTACAACAAGGTTTCAAGACACAAGTCCCATTTCTCAAGCTGATAGCATCAAAACGCGATTTTGACAAACGTGGTGTTCTTAGAATGAGGTTGTGACTCAAAAGCCTCATTTTTGGAACATCAAAAATTAATGTTTGGTGTCACAACAAGGTTTCAAGACACAAGTCCCAATTCCAGAGTGGGTAGAGTCAAAATGCAATTTTGATATACATCATGCTCTTCGAACCTCATTTCGGAGATTGTGCTTTCAAAACCTTGATTTTGGCACATCAAAATCAATGTTTTGAGGCACCACAAGGTTTAAAGAAACAAGTCCCTATTCCGGAGCCAGTAGCATCAAAATTCTATTTTGACGCATATCATTCTTTGAGAAGCTCATTTAAGAGCTTGTGCCTCGAAAGACTCAGTTTTGGAAAATCAAAATTAATGTTCGGAGGCACAAGAAGGTTTCAAGATGCAAGTCCTTATTCTAGAGTCAAAAGCATCAAAATCTAATTTTGGTGCACATCGTGCTCTTAGAACCTCATTTCGAAGCTTGTGCCTCAAAAGCCCTGCTTTCGGATCATCAAAATCAGTGTTTTGAGGCACAATAAGGTTTCAAGATGCAAACCCCTATTCTAGAGCCAGAAGTTTGATGCACATTGCGCCCTTACAACATTGTTGTGCCTTTAAACATTGATTTGATTGTTTTGAAACTGGTGCTTTCGAGCCAAATGTTCCGAAATGAGTTTCTAATAGCAAGATGTGCATCAAAATCATATTTTGACACTACAGGCTCCGGAATAGGGACTTGCGTCTCGAAAGTTTGTTGCGCCTCCAAACACCAATTTTGATGCTTCGAAACCGATGATTTTGAGGCATTAGCTCCAAAACAAGGTTCTAAGAGAATGATGTGCGTCAAAATCAAATTTAGACGCAACCAGCTCAAGAATCAGGACTTGCATCTTGAAATCTTGTTGTGCCTCGAAACATCGATTTTGATTCTCCAAAATTGGGGCTTTTGAGGCACAATTTCTAAAACGAGGTTCTAAGTGCAGAATGTGCATCGAAATTAAATTTTGATGCTACTGACTCTAGAATCGGGGCTTGCATCTTTAAACCTTGTTCTGCATCAAAACATTGATTTTGATGCTCTGAATCTGGGGCTTTTGAGGCAGAAGCTTCGAATGAGGTTTTAAGAGCACGATGTGCGCCAAAATTATATATTCATGCTATGACTCTATAATCGGGACTTGCATATTGAAACTTTGTTGTGACTCCGAAAATTGATTTTGATGCTCCAAAACTGGGGCTTTTGAGGCATAATTTCTAAAATAGGGTTCTAAGGGCACAATGTGCATCAAACTTGAATTTTGTTGCTACTGGCTCTAGAATAGGGGCTTGCATCTTGAAATCATGTTTTGACACTACAGGCTCTGGAATAGGGACTTGCGTCTCGAAAGCTTGTTGTGCATCCAAACACCAATTTTGATGCTTCGAAATCGATGATTTTGAGGCATAAGCTCCCAAACAAGGTTCTAAGAGCACGATGTGCGTCAAAATCAAATTTTGATGCTACTGGCTCCAGAATTAGGACTTGCATCTTGAAACCTTGTTGTTCCTCCAAACATCGATTTTGATGCTCCAAAATTGGGGCTTTTGAGGCAAAATTTCTGAAACAGGGTTCTAAGAGCACAATATGCATCAAAATTAAATTTTGATGCTACTGGCTCTAGAATCGGTGCTTGCATCTTGAAACCTTGTTGTGGCTTGAAACATTGATTTTGATGCTCTTTATTTGGGGCTTTCGAGGCACAAGCTTCGAATGAGGTTTTAAGAGCATGATGTGCGCCAAAATCAGATCTTGATGCTATTGACTCTATAATCGGGACTTCCATCTTGAAACCTTGTTGTGCCTCAAAACACTGATTTTGATGATCCGAAACCAGGGCTTTTGAGGCACACAAGCTTCGAAATGAGGTTTTAAGAGCACAATGTGCACCAAAATCATATTTTGATGCTATTGACTCTAGAATCAGGACTTGCAACTTGAAACCTTGTTGTGCCTATAAAATATTGATTTTGATGCTCCAAAACTGAGTCTTTCGAGGCACAAGCTCTGAAATGAGCTTCTCAAAGAATGATGTACGTTAAAATGGAATTTTGACGCTACTGGCTCTGGAATAGGGACTTGTTTCTTGAAACCTTGTTGTGTTTGAAAACATTGATTTTGATGTGCCAAAATCAGGGCTTTCAAGGCACAATCTCCGAAATGAGGTTCTAAGAGCATGATGTACATCAAAATTGCATTTTGACTCTACGCACTCTGCAATTGGGGCTTGTGTCTTGAAACCTTGTTGTGACTCCAAACACTAATTTTTATGTTCCAAAAATGAGGCTTTCGAGTCACAACCTCTGAAATGAGGTTCTAAGAATTGGGACTAGCAGCTTGAGAATTGGGACTTGTGTCTTAAAACCTTGTTGTGCCTTTAAACATTGATTTGGGTGTTTTCGAACTGGTGCTTTCGAGCCACATGCTCCGAAATGAGTTTCTAAGAGCACGATGTGCATCAAAATCACATTTTTACAATACAGGCTTCGGAATAGGGACTTGCGTCTTGAAAGCTTGTTGTGCCTCCAAACACCAATTTTGATGCTTCGAAACCGATGATTTTCAGGCATAAGCTCCAAAACAAGGTCCTAAGAGCACGGTGTGCATCAAAATCAAATTTTGACGCTATCGGCTTGACAATCAGGACTTGCATCTTGAAACCTTGTTGTGCCTCCAAACATCGATTTTGATGCTCCAAAATTGGGGCTTGCATCTTGAAACCTTCTTGTGCCTCAAAACACTAATTTTGTTGACCTGAAACCAGGGCTTTTGAGGCACAAGTTTCGAAATGAGGTTCTAAGAGCACGATGTGCACCAAAATCGAATTTTGATGATATTGACTATAGAATCAGGACTTGCATCTTGAAACCTTGTGTTGCCTCCAAACTTTGATTTTGATGCTCCAAAACTGAGTCTTTCGAGGCACAACCTCTGAAATGAGCTTCTCAAAGAATGATGTGCATCAAAATGGAATTTTGACGCTACTGGCTCCAAAATAGGGACTTGTTTCTTTACACCTTGTTGTGCCAAAATCAGACGTTTCAAGGTACAATCTTTGAAATGAGGTTTCGGATCATCAAAATCAGTGTTTTGAGGCACAACAAGGTTTCAAGATGCAAGCCCCTATTCTAGAGCTAGTAGCATCAAAATTCAAGTTTGATGCACATTGTGCCCTTAGAACCTTGTTTTAGAAACTGTGCCTCAATAGCCCCAGTTTTGGAGCATCAAAATCGATTTTTGAAGTCACAACAAAGTTTCAAGATGCAAGTCCCGATTATAGAGTCAATAGCGTCAAAATCTAATTTTGGTGCACATCGTGCTCTTAAAACCTCATTCGAAGCTTGCCTCAAAAGCCCCAGTTTCAAAGCATCAAAATCAATGTTTTGAGGCACAACAAGGTTTCAAGATGCAACGCCCGATTTTAGAGCTAGTAGCATAAAAATTTAATTTTGATGCACATTGTGCTCTTAGAACCCTATTTCAGAAATTGCACCTCAAAAGCCCCAATTTTGGAGCATCAAAATCGATGTTTAGAGGCACAACAAGGTTTCAAGATGCAAGTCTTGATTCTGGAGCTGGTAGCGTCAAAATTTAATTTTGATGCTCACCGTGCTCTTAGAACCTTGTTTTGAAGCTTATGCCTCAAAATCATCAGTTTCAAAGCATGAAAATTGGTGTTTGGAGGCACAACAAGCTTTTGAGACGCAAGTCCCTATTCTTGAGCCTTTAGTGTCAAAACGTGATTTTGATGCACATCGTGCTCTTCGAAACTCATTTCGGAGCATGTGGCTCGAAAGTCGCAATTTCAAAACACCCAAATCAATGTTTAAAGGCACAACAAGGTTTCAAGACACAAGTCCCAATTCTCAAGCTCAGATAGCAACAAAACACGATTTTGACAAACATGGTGTTCTTAGAACCTCATTTCGGAGGTTGCCACTCAAAAGCCTCATTTTTGGAACATAAAAATTAGTGTTTGGAGTCACAACAAGGTTTCAAGACACAAGTCCCAATTCCAGAGTGGGTAGAGTCAAAATGCAATTTCGATGTACATCATGCTCTTTTTGATGCACATTATTCTTTGAGAAGCTCATTTAAGAGCTTGTGCCTCGGAAGACTCAGTTTTGGAGCATCAAAATAAATGTTTGGAGGCACAACAAGGTTTCAAGATGCAAGTCTTGATTCTAGAGTCAATAGCATCAAAATCTAATTTTGGTGCACATCGTGCTCTTAGAATCTCATTTTGAAGCTTGTGCTTCAAAAGCCTTGGTTGGGGATCATCAAAATCAGTGTTTTGAGGCACAACAAAGTTTCAGTAGCATCAAAATTCAAGTTTGATGCACATTGTGCCCTTAGAACCTTTTTTTATATATTGTGCCTCAAAAGCCCCAGTTTTGGAGCATCAAAATCGATTTTTGGAGGCACAACAAAGTTTCAAAATGCAAGTCCCGATTGTAGATTCAATAGCGTCAAAATCTGATTTTGACGCACATCATGCTCTTAAAACCTCATTCAAAGCTTGTGCGTCAAAAGCCCCAGATTACGAGCATCAAAATCATAGTTTTGAGGCACAACAAGGTTTCAAGATGCAAGCCCCGATTCTAGAGCCAGTAGCATCAAAATTTAATTTTGATGCACATTGTGCTCTTAGAACCCTATTTTAGAAATTGTGCCTGAAACGCCCCAATTTTGGAGCATCAAAATCAATGTTTGGAGGCACAACAAAGTTTCAAGATGCAAGTCCTGATTCTGGATCCAGTAGTGTCAAAATTTGATTTTGATGCACATCGTGCTCTTAGAACCTTGTTTTGGAGCATCAAAATTGGTGTTTGGAGGCACAACAAGCTTTCAAGATGCAAGTCCCTATTTTGACAAACGTGGTGTTCTTAGAACCTCATTTCAGAGGTTGTGACTCAAAAGGCTCATTTTTGTAACATAAAAATTAGTGTTTGGAGTCACAACAAGGTTTCACAATTCCAGAGAGGGTAGAGTCAAAATGCAATTTTGATGTACATCATGCTCTTAGAACCTCATTTTGGAGATTGTGCCTTGAAAGCCCTGAATTTGGCATATCAAAATCAATGTTTTGAAGCACAACAATGTTTCAAGAAACAAGTCCCTATTCTGGAGCTAGTAGCATCAAAATTCCATTTTGACGCAAATCATTCTTTGAGAAACTCATTTCAGAGCTTGTGCCTCAAAAGACTCTGTTTTGGACCATCAAAATCAATGTTTGCAGGCACAACAAGGTTTCAAGAAGCAAGTCCTGATTCTAGAGTCAATAGCATCAAAATCTGATTTTGGTGCACATCGTCCTCTTAGAACCTCATTTCAAAGCATGTGCCTCAAAAGCCTTGGTTTCGGATTATCAAAATCAGTGTTTTGAGGCACAACAAAGTTTCAGTAGCACCAAATTTCAAGTTTGATTGACATTATGCCCGTAGAACCTTGTTTTAGAAATTGTGCCTCAAAATTCTTAGTTTTGGAGCATGAAAATCGATTTTTGGAGTCACAACAATGTTTCAAGATGCAAGTCCCGATTATGGAGTTAATAGTGTCAAAATCTGATTTTGGCACACATCGTGCTCCTAAAACCTCATTCAAAGCTTGTGCCTCAAAAGCCCCATATTCAGAGCATCAAAATCAATGTTTTGAGGCACAACAAGGTTTCAAGATACAAGCCCAGATTCTAGAGCCAATAGCATCAAAATTTAATTTTGATGTACATTGTGCTCTTAGAACCCTGTTTTAGAAATTGTGCCTCAAAACCCCTAATTTTGGAGCATCAAAATTGATGTTTGGAGGCACAACAAGGTTTCAAGATGCAAGTCCCTATTCCAGAGCCTGTATTGTCAAAACATGATTTTGATGCACATCATGCTCTTAGAAACTCATTTTGGAGCATGTGGCTCAAAATTACTAGTTTCAAAACACCCAAATCAATGTTTAAAGGCACAACAAGGTTTCAAGACACAAGTCCCAATTCTCAAGCTGATAGCATCAAAACACGATTTTGACAAACGTGGTGTTCTTAGAACCTTATTTCAGAGGTTGTGACTCAAAAGCCTCATTTTTGGAACATAAAAATAAGTTTTTGGAATCAAAACAAGGTTTCAAGACACAAGTCCCAATTCCAGAGTGGGTAGAGTCAAAATATGTACATCATGCTCTTAGAACCTCATTTTGGAGATTGACTCTCGAATAAGGACTTGCATCTTGAAACCTTGTTGTGCCTCCAAACATTGATTTTGATACTCCAAAACTGAGTCTTTCAAGGCACAAGCACTGAAATGAGCTACTGAAAGAATGATGTGCATCAAAATGGCTCAAAACATTGATATTGATGTGCCAAAATCAGGGCTTTCAAGCCACAATCTCTCAAATGAGGTTCTAAGAGCATGATGTACATCAAAATTGCATTTTGACTCTACCCACTCTGGAATTGGGACTTGTGTCTTGAAACCTTCTTTTGACTCCCAAAACTTATTTTTATGTTCCGAAAATGAGGCTTTTGAGTCACAACTCTGAAATAAGGTTCTAAGAACACCACGTTTGTCAAAATCATGTTTTGATGTTATCAGCTTGAGAATTGGGACTCATGTTTGAAACCTTTGTGTGCCTTTAAACATTGATTTGGATGTTTTGAAACTGGTGCTTTCAACCCACATGCTCTGAAACAAGTTTCTAAGAGCACGATGTGCATCAAAATTATGTTTTGACACTACAGGCTCTGGAATAGGGACTTGCGTCTCGAAAGCTTATTGTACCTCCGAACACCAATTTTGATGGTTTGAAACTGATGATTTTGAGGCATAAGCTCCAAAACAAGGTTCTAACAGCATGATGTACATCAAAATCAAAATTTGATGCTACCGGCTCCAAAATTAGGACTTGCATTTTGAAACCTTGTTGTGCTTCCAAACATCGATTTTGATGCTCCAAAATTGGGGCTTTTGAGGCACTATTTCTGAAAGAGGGTTCTAAGATTACAATGTACATCAAAATTAAATTTTGATGCTATTGGCACAAGCTTCGAATGAGGTTTTAAGAGCACGGTGTGCCCCAAAATCAGATTTTGATGCTATTGACTCTATAATCAGGACTTGCATGTTGAAACTTTGTTGTGACTCCAAAAATCGATTTTCATGCTCCAAAACTAAAGCTTTTGAGGCATAATTTCTAAAACAAGGTTCTAAGTGCACAATTTGCATCAAACTTGAATTTTGATGCTACTGAAACCTTGTTGTGCCTCAAAACACTGATTTTGATGATGCGAAACCAGGGCTTTTGAGGCACAAGCTTCGAAATGAGGTTCTAAGAGGACGATGTGCACCAAAATCAGATTTTGATGTTATTGACTCTAGAGTTAGGACTTGCATCTTGAAATCTTGTTGTGCTTGCAAACATTGATTTTGATGCTCCAAAACTGAGTCTTTCGAGGCACAAGCTCTGAAATGAGTTTCTCAAAGAATGATGTCATCAAAATGGAATTTTGACGCTACTGGCTACAAAATAGGGACTTGTTTCTTGAAACCTTGTTGTGCTTCAAAACGTTGATTTTGATGTGCCAAAATTAGGGCTTTCAAGGTACAATCTCCAAAATGAGGTTCTAAGAGCATGATGTACATCAAAATTGCATTTCTACTCTACCCACTCTGGAATTGGGACTTGTGTCTTCAAACCTTGTTTTGACTCCAAAAACTTATTTTTATGTTCCAAAAATGAGGCTTTTGAGTCACAACCTCCAAAATAAGGTTCTAAGAACATCACTTCTGTCAAAATTGTGTTTTGATGCTATCAGCTTAAGAATTGGGACTTGTGTCTTGAAACCTTATTGTGCATTTAAACATTGATTCGGGTGTGTTGAAACTGGTGCTTTTGAGCCACATGCTCCGAAACGAGTTTCTAAAAGCACGATGTGCATCAAAATCATGTTTTGACACTACAAGCTCCGGAATAGGGACTTGTGTCTCGAAAGCTTGTTGTGCCTCCAAACACTAATTTTGATGCTTCAAAACCTATGATTTTGAGGCATAAGCTCCAAAACAAGACTGGCTCTAGAATTGGGGATTGCATCTTCAAACCTTGTTGTGCCTCAAAACATTGATTTTGATGCTCTCAATCTGGGGCTTTTGAGGCACAAGCTTCAAATGAGGTTTTAAGAGCATGATGTGCGCCAAAATCAAATTTTGACACTATTGAATCTATAATCGGGACTTGCATCTTTAAACTTTGTTGTGACTCCAAAAATCGATTTTCATGCTCCAAAACTGAGGCTTTTGAGGCACAATTTGTAAAATAGGGTTCTAAGGGCACTATGTGCATCAAACTTGAATTTTGATGCTATTGAAACCTTATTGTACCTCAAAACACTAATTTTGATGATTCGAAACCAGGGCTTTTGAGGCACAAGCTTCGAAATGAGGTTCTAAGTGCATGATGTGCACCAAAATCAGATTTTGATGCTATTGACTCTAGAATCAGGACTTGCTTCTTGAAACCTTGTTGTGCCTGCAAACATTGATTTTGATGGTCCAAAACAGAGTCTTTTGAGGCACAAGCTCTGAAATGAGTTTCTCAAAGAATGATTTGCGTCAAAATGGAATTTTGATGCTACTAGCTCCAGAATAGGGACTTGTTTCTTGAAACATTGTTGTGCTTCAAAACATTGATTTTGATATGCCAAATTCAGGGCTTTCAAGGCACAATCTAAAATATGAGGAGCTAAGAGCATGATGTACATCAAAATTGCATTTTGACTCTACCCACTCTGGAATTGGGACTTGTGTCTTGAAACCTTGTTTTGACTCCAAAAACTTATTTTTATGTTCCAAAAATGAGGCTTTTGAGTCACAACCTCTAAAATAAGGTTCTAAGAACACCACGTTTGTCAAAATCATGTTTTGATGCTATCAGCTTGAGAATTGGGACTTGTGTCTTGAAACCTTGTTGTGCCTTTAAAGAATGATTTGGGTGTTTTGAAACTAGTAATTTCGAGCCACATGCTCCAAAATGAGTTTCTAAGAGCACGATGTGCATCAAAATCATGTTTTGACACTACAGGCTCTGGAATAGGGACTTGCGTCTCGAAAGCTTGTTGTGCCTCCAAACACCAATTTTGATGCTTCGAAACCGATGATTTTGAGACATAAGCTCCAAACTAATTTTTATGTTCCAAAAATGAGGCTTTTGAGTCACAACCTCTGAAATGAGGCTCTAAGAGCACGTCGTACATCAATGTCAAATTTTGATGCTACCGGCTCCAGAATCAAGACTTGCATCTTGAAATCTTGTTGTGCCTCCAAACATCGATTTTGATGCTCCAAAATTGGGGCTTTTGAGGCACGATTACTGAAACAGGGTTCTAAGAGCACAATGTGCATGAAAATTAAATTTTGATGCTACTGGCTCTAGAATCAGGGCTTGCATCTTGAAACCATGTTGTGCCTCAAAACATTGATTTTGATTCTCTGAATCTGGGGCTTTTGAGGCACAAGCTTCGAATGAGGTTTTAAGAGCACGATGTGTGCCAAAATTAGATTTTGACACTATTGACTCTATAATGGGGACTTGCATCTTGAAACTTTGTTGTGACTCCAAAAATCGATTTGGATTCTCCAAAACTGGGGCTTTTGAGGCACAATTTCTAAAACAGGGTTCTAAGGGCACAATGTGCATCAAACTTGAATTTTGATGCTACTAGCTCTAGAATAGGGGCTTGCATCTTGAAACCTTGTTGTGCCTCAAAACATTGATATTGATGATCCAAAACCAGGGATTTTGAGGCACAAGCTTCGTAAAGAGGTTCTGAATCGTGTTTTGATGCTATCAGCTTGAGAATTTGCACTTGTGTCTTGAAACCTTGTTGTGCCTTTAAACATTGATTTGGGTGTTTTGAAACTTGTGCTTTCGAGCCACATGCTCTAAAAAGAGTTTCTAAGAGCACGATGTGCATCAAAATCACGTTTTGACACTACAGGCTCCGGAATACGGACTTGCGTCTAGAAAGCTTGTTTTGCCTCCAAACACCAATGTTGATGCTTTGAAACCGATGATTTTGAGGCATAAGCTCTGAAACAAGGTTCTAAGAGCATAATGTGCATCAAAATCAAATTTTGATGCTATCGGCAATAGAATCAAGACTTGCATCTTGAAACCTGGTTGTGTCTTCAAACATCGATTTTGTTGGTCCAAAATTGGGACTTTTCAGGCACAATTTTTGAAACAGGGTTCTAAGAGCACAATGTGCATCAAAATTAAATTTTGATGCTACTGGCTCTAGAATTGGGGCTTGCATCTTGAAACCTTGTTGAGCCTCCAAACATTGATTTGGATGCTTTGAATCTAGTGCTTTTGAGGCACAAGCGTCGAATGAGGTTTTAAGAGCACGATGTCTGCCAAAATTAGATTTTGATGCTATTGACTCTATAATCGGGACTTGCATCTTGAAACTTTGTTGTGACTCCAAAAATCGATTTTGATGCTTCAAAATTGGGGCTTTTGAGGCACAATTTCTAAAACAGGGTTCTAAGGGCACAATGTGCGTCAAACTTGAATTTTGTTTCTACTGGCTCTAGAATAGGGGCTTCAATCTTGAAACCTTGTTGTGCCTCAAAACACTGATTTTGATGATCCGAAACCAGGGCTTTTGAGGAACAAGCTTTGAAATGAGGTTCTAAGTGTTAGGGTTCCCACAGATACTGAGAGGGGGGGGTGGATCAATATCTGACCGATAATGAAATTTTCTTAAAACTGAACATGCAGAATATAAAGTAGCAGTATACCTGTATGCAAGAATTAATGCAAATAATAGAATAAAAAATATCCACATGAAAAGAACACCATAACACAAGATGTTTTACAAGGAAACCTAGTGTGGGAAAAACCTCGATGGGATTTGTGACCCACAATATTCACTTACTGGCCAATAAGAGAATATTACTTACAATAGGGGCCTGCACATGCAAGAAGGCCAACTGCCTAGAGCTCACTGCTCAATAAGAAGTCACACTAACTTACAATGAGGATTTACATAAATCCAATATCTTGTACTGCTTTACAATAGCACCTTCAATGCCAAATTCAGTACTGGTTCTTGCTCTGTTCTTTACATATACCCTTGACCTACAATTCGCACATTAGGTCTACCTTATAATTTATTTATTACTTTCTATCCATATCATACAAATGCCTACAATGATCTCTTTTATATACAAGAGTCATTTTACAATTTGCCAAGTCGGGTTATAATGATAAACAAAATATTACATATCAAATATTAAAATATTAAATATTACTCTACGCACTCTGAAATTGGGACTTGTGTCTTCAAACCTTGTTGTGACTCCAAACACTAATTTTTATGTTCCAAAAATGAGGCTTTTGAGTCACAACCTCCGAAATGAGGTTCTAAGAACATCATGTTTGTCAAAATTGTGTTTTAATGCTAGCAGCTTGAGAATTGGGATTTATGTCTTGAAACTTTGTTGTGCCTTTAAACATTGATTTAGGTATTTTGAAACTGGTGCTTTCGAGCCACATGCTCCGAAATGAGTTTCTAAGAGCACGATGTGCTTCAAAATCATATTATGACACTACAGGTCCAGAATAGGGACTTGCGTCTCGAAATAAGGTTCTAAGAGCACAATGTGCATCAAAATCAAATTTTGACGGTACCGGCAATAGAATCAGGACTTGCATCTTGAAACCTAGTTGTGTCTTCAAACATCGATTTTGATGCTCCAAAATTGAGGCTTTTGAGGCACAATTTCTGAAACAGGGTTCTAAGAGCACAATGTGCATCAAAATTAAATTTTGATGCTACTGGCTCTAGAATCGGGGCTTGCATCTTGAAACCTTGTTGAGCCTCCAAACATTGATTTTGATGCTTTGAATCTGGTGCTTTTGAGGCACAAGCTTCGAATGAGGTTTTAAGAGCACGATGTCCGCCAAAATCAGATTTTGATGCTATTGACTCTATAATAGGGACTTGCATTTTGAAACTTTGTTGTGACTCCAAAAATTGATATTGATGCTCCAAAACTGGGGCTTTTGAGGCACAATTTCTAAAACAGGGTTCTAAGGGCACAATGTGCATCAAACTTGAATTTTGATTCTGCTAGCTCTAGAATAGGGGCTTCAATCTTGAAACCTTGTTGTGCCTCAAAACATTGATTTTGATGATCGAAAACCAGGGCTTTTGAGGCACAAGCTTTGAAATGAGGTTCTAAGTGTTAGGGTTCCCACAGATACTGAGAGGGGGGGTGGATCAATATCTGACCGGTAATGAAATTTTCTTAAAACTGAACATGCAGAATATAAAGTAACAGTATACCTGTATGCAAGAATTAATGCAAATAACATAATAAAAAATATCCACATGAAAAGAACACCATAACACAGATGTTTAACGAGGAAACCCGGTGTGGGAAAAACCTCGATGGGATTTGCGACCCACAATATTCACTTACTGGCCAATAAGAGAATATAACATACAATAGGGGCCTGCACATGCAGGAAGGCCAACTGCCTAGAGCTCACTGCTCAATAAGAAGTCACACTAACTTACAATAAGGATTTACATAAATCCAATATCTTCTACTGCTTTACAATAGCATCTTCAATGCCAAATTCATTACCGGTTCTTGCTTTGTTCTTTACATATACCCTTGACCTACAATTCGCACATTAGGTCTACCTTATAATTTATTTATTACTTTCTATCCATATCATACAAATGCCTACAATGATCTCTTTTATATACAAGAGTCATTTTACATTTTGCCAAGTCGGCTTATTACATATCAAAAAATCTGTCGGCCTTTGTGCTGGTATACATATTTCCTTCTGTGTCGGTTCCGGTGTAGATTGATTTTGTTGATGTCGGAGCATTGTTTTGTTTGAGTAATGCTTTGCCGGTATAATGTCTTGCTGGTGCCATAGGATTGCAAGGTTGCCATCAATGACAAAACCTTCAATCACACACAATGTCTCATTGGAGTGTCCATATGCCAAAAATCTCCCCTTTTGGCATTGATGACAACTCTCATGAGAAATTTCAAAAAGATATCCGAAAAATGTTTAGACCAAAAAAAATGTTACCAAGAATGTAAGAGCTCCCCCTGAGCATGTGATCCCTGTGTTTTGAATTTTCTCATCTACTACTCCCCCTTTGGCATCAATGACAAAGGTTAGTAGATTTTGTAGTTGTACCAATTCATAACCTCAACCTTGTAGTTGGGTAGTTATTATCTAAAGAATATCTCCCAAAATTAAGTTTATGCCATCCATAAACTTCTTGCTCTCCTTTATTGCTATCTCAGTTTTGTATACTGTACTGGTGAGATGTTGCAAGTGCTCTGCTGGTGTTTTGCTACCCTGTGTTAGTGCCTCTGAGATTTCCTTACACAGAGATGCTAAATAGTCCAATCTTGGACTTAGTTTAGATCTCAAAAATTTTGCCTCGTTTATTATTTTCTCTTTTTCTCTTTCTAATTTGAGCAATTCTTCCTCAAAATTTGTTATCTTTTCCTCAAAAACTGATAATGTATCAGGTGAGTTAACAAAATTATCAGCAAGTTTATTGATCTCTTCCTGTACCTTGCTCATCTTTTTGTCTACATCTGTGGTCAAAAAGTTTATCTTACAGGTATCTTTGTACAGAGTTTTGTACTCTTTCAATAAATTGCATAATTCCGGTAGACGTGTGTCAAATTCCCTGTTACACTTCTTTATTCCTTCCTCAAAGAATTTTTGTTTCTCTTTTTCTACACTTTCCTTTATAGTTTCTACCCTTGTTTGCTCAAAATTTTCAGAAATATATTTACAAAGTGTATCCAACTGGCCTAAAGAATCTTTGTTGGCTATATTACAATTGGGAGCTATTGATTTCAAAACTAGAATTGAATCATCTATCGCTTTATAGGCTTGTGAGCTATAATCAGTTATTTTCTTGATAGATTCGAGCAATACCTCTATTACATTTGATGGTGACCCAATAAAGTGAGTGCTGGTGGAGGTGACCATGCTAGTACTGACCTCTGGTAGGTTTGTTTGTGTCTCCATCTTTTTAAGCACAATTTTTCCTGCATCATTTCTTACCGGTGGCATCTGTTCTGGAGCCTTTAGCTCTGTTGGTTGCTCTGTTTGTGTTCCAGATTCCACCTTTTTCTCTGAATCTGCTGCCGGTTGCTCTTTGTTTTCTATTGCTAGTTGCTCTTTGTTTTCTAATTTATTTGTGGTATCCTTATCTACCACTATGTTGATTTTTTGAGTATCAACATTCACAGTATATAGGACTTCAGGATTAGGATTATTATCCTCTGTGTCCATGCTCTTAGCTGCCGGTTGATCTTCTGTAGTTGTTGTTTTTATCGATGGAGTATTTAAAGGAGGTGGGGGTAAGTTGTCTCTAATCTTGATACTTGGTGGTTCACCAACTTTACCTTTCCCTTTGTCCTTTTGATATACCAGAATGGGCTTGGGATTCCTATATTCTTCTTGTTGTTTTTTTTCAACCAAGAATATGTCCCATCCATTTTTTGTTTCCTCTAAAACTTCAGTAACTCTACCTGCCATTAGTGATATTTGTCAGTGTGCAGTGGAAAAAACTATTCGGTTGGCTTGAGCTATCAAATCATCAATTTCCTTAGGTGAGTTGACCGGGTATACTGCAAGTAATTTTTCTATTTTAATTTTCTTATCCAACTCAACTACTCCTTGCCTTCTGGCCTCAAGTCTTTTATATAATTCATCAAGAATTTCATTTAAGACTTGCATCAAAAACTTTTTATACATGTCCATGTTTAATATAACACTTTCCTCGACTTGTCCTTTCTCATCATCTAATAGGGTGTCAAAGATTTTCCCTATGTTTTTCAATTTACCTTCCTCTATGATCTCATTCAGTAATATGTCAAAATGGGCCAAGTCTGTGTTTGTCTTCTTCTTCTTTTTGGGGGTCATCTTTTTCTTAGGTGTGGCTTTCTTGACTGGAGACCTTACAGCTTGTTGCTTTTGTCTTGTCCTTCTAGGTGAAGTAGTGGATACCGGTGAGGCGTCTCTTTTCCTAACAACTCTTTTGAAAGTTGCTGACATATCTCCTTCTGAGGAGGTATCTACTGGTGATAGATGAGTTTCAGGCAGTTTGGCTGCCAACTCTTCTTTTGTTATGCCGGTTTTCTTTAATACATCATCTTTTATGGCTTTTGCTTGCCTGGTTCCTTTCCTCACAATTGCCTCAACTTTCTTTACTCTCTTTTTAGATTGAATTTGACTTTCGATGGTCTTAGCACTACCAAATACTTCTTCCTTTGGTTCAATGGGGGCTTCCAGAAGTGCTTTGGCATAAGTTTTCACTATGTGGTCATCTGTTTCAGACCCCATCTCTGTAACCCAGATTGTTCTTGGGATAACTGCTTCCATCCTTTGGCATAAGTGCTTTGGCATAAGTTTCCACTATGTGGTCATCTGTTTCATACCCCATCTCATCCTTTTTTATTACAAAGCATATATCATCCTTGTATTTGTTGACAATTTCCTGTGATAGTTTGATCCTCTTATTCATTTTGACCTTTTAGTGCTTGAAAATACTCACTGATATTCTTTTCTCTGTTTTCACCCATGCTGTTGAATAAGTCAGACAATTGTTTTCTTACCGGTATGTAAAATCCAAAATCCTTATAGCCTATACCGGGAGCCTATTTGGTTATATGTAACATTAAGCATACAAGCAAATTTCCAAATCTAAAGGTTCCTTTCTTATCCTTCTTGATTTTTGCCAAATTGTCAATTAACTCATCTCTTAACCATTCACAGATATCAATTTTTGTCATAAGCACTTTTTATGCATAAACTGGAAATAGAGTTAAGCCTATTTGCATGAGTTGCTTTGTAACCTAGAATCATGCTAATGAATCTCACATTTGTATCGGTCACATCATTAACCCTCAATGATCTTTTGTTGAATGTTGCACCAATTAATTTCATTACTAGGTCATTGGAGACCTTCTTGGTTTTGTTGGGTCTGGTACCTGTGGAAGGTAACCCTGTTACTGCTTTCACAGCTACCTTTGTAATTTTATGCACTGAGTCAAGCCAAAAGAAAGAGCCATGTACCCTGCTAAGAACTATCCTAACCACTTCCTTGGGAAATTCAAGAATGTAGAGGATTTCAGTGAATCCTAGGGTTTCAACAATTTTATGTTCAGGTTTCACATTTCCAGCATTGTCACATATAATAGATTTATACATGTTTTTGTTTTCTTCATCACCTAATTCCTCTATGTTGCAATGAATATACATTCTAGGGTCTTCTCCATAAACAACACCCTTTGGATTTTGGGAAAAAGCACCTGTGTTGTCATCTTTCTTAGCTCTCTCGGGAACTAGCTCAAACACGGGCCTAGGTCATTTTATAACCTCGACTACTGTAGTGTTTGCTATGAATTCAGGTGCAGAGGAGGATGCCATGATGATAAATACCTTTGGATGGATTGATTGCTGAAGTGCTTTGCCTCTTTGCTCGAAATGCCTTAGCTCAGAAATCTTCGCACTCTCTAAAAGTTTGAATTCATGGTGAAATGAAATGGAGCCAAAAACCTTATTTTATAAAGTCTTTTCTGCTACCTACCACATTAATTGTTTGTCGGTAATGTATTAACTCAACTTTATTTGCCGGTAATGAAGGATTTTCAACTTCTTTTCTCTAACCGAGGAAATAATAGCACGTCTCATTAAATTGCCAAACCCTCAAGATAATTTTCTTCAATTTGATGAAGAACATCCTACCGATGGAGCATTGCTCTGTCCTGCCGGTGAAGCATTTGTTGGTTCTACCAGTGAAGCATTTGTTGGTTCTACCGGTGGAGTAACCCCAATATTTAGATCACCTTTTCTAATCCATTGTTTTGAAAATTCTTGCTTAACCTCTTCAACCTTTTCTTTACCTTTCAAGCTAGTACTTCTGTTATCTACCAGTGTACATTTACTTCTACAGAATTTAGCAATATGACCAATCTTGTTACATGCATTACAAGTTACATTATTTTTCTGAATAGCTTTCCCATAACCTATATTGGTTTGTGTTTTGCATTTATTTGATAAATGACCAAATCTTCCACAAACATAACATCTTACATTCATTCTGCAATTTTCAAAGTTATGACCAATTTGGTTGCATTTGGTGCATTGACCGATGGGAGGATTGATGTTCTGATTATTCCTAGATCTACATTCATTTGCCCTATGACCATATTTATTTCAGTTAAAGCATTTTCCATTGAATTTGTAAGTATTAGAGGGTCTTACCGGTTTGCTTTGATCCTGGGTATTTGCAGTACCGGAGCTTTCTCCAACTTCAAATCCAACTCCAGAGGTGTCACCTTTGGGTTTTTTATTCTTCAATAAGGTACCAAGTTCTTCTGAGATTTTCTTGAATTTTTCTTTGTATTGATTTGCAGTTTCCAATTCCCTTTCCAAGATCTCTTTTTGTCTCATTAGTTCATTTGAGTCATTTTGAGTATGCATCAGATCTGTCTTCAACATGTCATTTTCATAGCTAAGTCTTGTGTTCTCATTTGCTGCATCACTTAGTCTTCTGGTCAATTCTTCTTCATTCTTCTTTCTGTCCTCAATCTCTTTGCAGAATCTCATAGTCATATCCTGCATTTTATTTTTTGTTGTCATGATCTCTTGTTTCAATTTGCTTATCATATCATTTAGTGATTCCCTTTCATCATTTTCATTTTGCAATTTTTCACAAAGTTCTCTTCTCTTGTTTCTTGTAACAGTAAGATTTTCTTGAAGTGCTTAAATAATGTCCTGAGATGCTTTTAAATCATCTTCTAATTTGATATTTTTCAACTTCTTTGAAACATCATAGTCAGTAAGAGCTCCTTCAAGTTGCTCCATCAGATTTTCCATCTTTACCGGTGTCAAGATCTTCCTCAAGCTGTTAGGCTTCTGAAAATAGAGGACCAAGCTTTCATACCAATTGTTAGGGTTCCCACAGATACTGAGAGGGGGGGGGTGAATCAATATCTGACCGGTAATGAAGTTTTCTTAAAACTGAACATGCAGAATATAAAGTAACAGTATACTGGTATGCAAGAATTAATGCAAATAAAAGAATCAAAAGCATCCAGATGAAAAGAACACCATAACACAAGATGTTTAACGAGGAAACCCGGTGTGGGAAAAACCTCGATGGGATTTGTGACCCACAATATTCACTTACTGGCCAATAAGAGAATATTACATACTATAGGGGCCTGCACATGCAGGAAGGCCAACTGCCTAGAGCTCACTGCTCAATAAGAAGTCACACTGACTTACAATGAGGATTTACATAAATCCAATATCTTGTATTGCTTTACAATAGCATCTTCAATGTCAGATTCAGTACCAGTTCTTGCTCTGTTCTTTACATATACCCTTGACCTACAATTCGCACATTAGGTCTACCTTATAATTTATTTATTACTTTCTATCCATATCATACAAATGCCTACAATGATCTCTTTTATATACAAGAGTCATTTTAAAATTTGCCAAGTCGGCTTATAATGATAAACAAAATATTAGATATCAAAAATCCTATCGACCTCTGTGCCGGTATACATATTTCCTTCTGTGACGGTGTACATCTTCTGTGCCGGTGCCGGTGTAGATTGATTTTGTTGATGCCAGAGCATTGTTTTGTTTGAGTAATGTTTTGCCAGTATAATGTCTTGCCGGTGCCATAGGATTGCAAGGTTGCCTGAGTAATGCTTTGTAGGTATAATTTCTTGCCGGTACCATAGGATTGCAAGGTTTTCATCAATGACAAAACCTTCAATCACACACAATGTCTCATTGGAGTGTCCATATGCCAACACTAAGAGCACGATGTGCAACAAAATCAAATTTTGATGCTATTGACTCTAAGAATTAGGACATGCATCTTGAAAACTTGTTGTGCATCCAAACATTGATTTTGATGCTCCAAAATTGAATCTTTCGAGGCACAACCTCTGAAATGAGCTTCTCAAAGCATGATGTGTGTAAAATTGGAATTTCTACACTACTGGCTTCGGAATAGGGAATGGTTTCTTGAAACCTTGTTGTGCCTCAAAACGTTGATTTTGATGTGCCAAAGTTAGAGCTTTCAAGGCACAATCTCTGAGATAAAGTTCTAAGACCATGATGTACATCAAAATTGCATTTTGACACTACAAGCTCCAGAATAGGGACTTGCGTCTCAAAATCTTGTTGTGCCTCCAAACACCAATTTTGATGCTTTGAAACCGATGATTTTGAGGCATAAGCTCCAAAACAAGGTTCTAAGAGCACGATGTGCATCAAAAATAAATTTTGATGCTATCGGCTCCAGAATCAGGACTTTCATCTTGAAACCTTGTTATGCCTCCAAACATTGATTTTGATGCTCCAAAATTGGGGCTTTTGAGGCACAATTTCTAAAACAAACTTCTAAGAGCACAATGTGCATCAAAAATAAATTTTGATGCTACTGGCTCTAGAATCAGGTCTTTCATTTTAAAAACTTGTTGTGCCTCAAAACATTGATTTTGATGCTCTGAATCTGGGGCTTTTGAGGCACAAGCTTTGAATGAGGTTTTAAGGCCACGAAGTGTGCCAAAATCATATTTTCATGCTTGACTGTATAATCGGGAGTTGCATCTTGAAACTTTGTTGTGACACCAAAAATTGATTTTGATGCTCCAAAACTGGGGCTTTTGAGGCACAATTTCTAAAATAGGGTTCTAAGGGCACAATGTGCATCAAACTTGAATTTTGATGCTACTGGCTCTAGAATAGAGGCTTGCATCTTGAAACCTTGTTGGGCCTCAAAACATTGATTTTGATGATCCGAAACAAGGGCTTTAGAGGCATAAGCTTCGAAATGAGGTTCTAAGAGCACGATGTACACCAAAAATAGATTTTGATGCTATTGACTCTAGAATCAGGACTTGCATCTTGAAACCTTGTTGTGCCTCCAAAAAATGATTTTGATGCTCCAAAACTAAGTCTTTCGAGGCACAAGCTCTGAAATGAGCTTCTCAAAGAATGATGTGCGTCAAAATGTAATTTTGACGCTACTGGCTCCAGAATAGGGACTTGTTTCTTGAAACCTTGTTGTGCCTCAAAACATTGGCCAAAATCAGGGCTTTAAAGACACAATCTCCGAAATGAGGCTCTAAGAGCATGTACATCAAAATTCTATTTTGTCTCTACCCACTGTGGAATTGGGACTTGTGTCTTGAAACCTTGTTGTGACTCCAAACACTAATTTTTATGTTCCAAAAATGAGGCTTTTGAGTCACAACCTCTGAAATGAGGTGCTAAGAACACCACGTTTCTCAAAATCATGTTTTGATGCTATCAGCTCGAGAATTGGGACTTGTGTCTTGAAACCTTATTGTGCCTTTAAACATTGATTTGGGTGTTTTGAAACTGGTGCTTTCGAGTCACATGCTCCGAAGCGAGTTTCTAAGAGCATGATGTGCATCAAAATCATGTTTTGACACTACAGGCTCCGGAATAGGGACTTGGGTCTCGAAAGCTTGTTGTGCCTCCAAACACCAATTTTGATGCTTTAAAACTGATGATTTTGAGGCATAACCTCCAAAAAAAAGTTATAAGAGCATGATGTGCGTCCAAATCAAATTTTGACGCTACCGGCTCCAAACTCAGGACTTGCATCTTGAAACCTTGTTGTGCCTCCAAACATCGATTTTTATGCTCCAAAATTGGGGCTTTTGAGGCATAATTTCTGAAACTGAGTTCTAAGAGCACAATGTGCATTAAAATTATATTTTGATACTACGTGCTCTAGAATCGGGGCTTGCATCTTGAAACCTTGTTGTACCCGAAAACAATGATTTTGATGCTCTGAATCTGGGGCTTTTGAGGCACAAGCTTCGAATGAGGTTTTAAGAGCACGATGTGCGCCAAAATCAGATTTTAAAGCTATTGACTCTATAATCGGGACTTGCATCTTGAAACTTTGTTGTGACTCCAAAAATCAATTTTGATGCTCCAAAACTGGGGCTTTTGAGGCACAATGTGCATCAAACTTGAATTTTGATGCTACTGAAACCTTGTTGTGCCTTAAAACACTTATTTTGATGATCCAAAACTAGGGCTTTTGAGGCACAAGCTTCGAAATCAGGTTCTAAGAGCATGATGTGCACCAAAATCAGATTTTGATGCTATTGACTCTAGAATCAGGACTTGCATCTTGAAACCTTGTTGTGCCTCCAAACATTGATTTTGATGCTCCAAAACTAAGACCTTTCGAGGCACAAGCTCTGAAATGAGCTTCTCAAAAAATGATGTGCATCAAAATGTCTCCGGAATGGGCACTTGTTTCTTGAAACCTTGTTGTGCCTCAAAACATTGATTTTGATGTGCTTGCATCTTGAAACCTTGTTGTGTCTCAGAACACTGATTTTGATGATCTGAAACCAGAGATTTTGAGGCACAAGCTTCGAAATGAGGTTCTAAGAGCACGATGTGCACCATAATTAGATTTTGATGCTACTGACTCTAGAATCAGGACTTGCATCTTGAAACCTTGTTGTGCCTCCAAACATTGATTTTGATGCTCCAAAACTGAGTCTTTTGAGGCAGAAGCTCTGAAATGAGCTTGTCAAAGAATGATGTGTGTCAAAATAGAATTTTCATGCTACTAGCTCAGAAATAGGGACTTGTCTCTTGAAACCTTGTTGTGCCTCAAAACATTGATTTTAATGTGCCAAAACCAGGGCTTTCAAAGCACAATATCTGAAATGAGGTTCTAAGAGCATGATGTCCATCAAAATTGCATTTTGAAGCTACCCACTCTGGAATTGGGACTTGTGTCTTGAAACCTTTTTGTGACTCCAAACACTAATTTTTATGTTCCAACAATGAGGCTTTTGGGTGGCAACCTCCGAAATGAGGTTCTAAGAACACCATGTTTGTGAAAATTGTGTTTTGATGCTATCAGCTTGAGAATTGGGACTTGTGTCTTGAAACCTTGTTGTGCCTTTAAACATTGATTTGGGTTTTTTGAAACTAGAGCTTTCAATCCACATGCTCCGAAATGAGTTTCTAAGAGCAGGATGTGCATCAAAATCACGTTTTGACACTACATGCTCTGGAATAGGGAATGTGCGTCAGAATTAAATTTTGATGCTACTGGCTCTAGAATCGGGGCTTGCATCTTTAAACCTTGTTGTGCCTCAAAACATTGATTTTGATGCTCTAAATCTGCGGCGTTTCATGCACAAGCTCCGAGTGAGGTTTTAAGAGCACGATGTGCCCGAAAATCAGATTTTGACGCTATTGACTCTATAATGGGGACTTGCATCTGGATACTTTGTTGTGACTCCAAAAATTGATTTTGATGCTCCAAAATTGGGGCTTTTGAGGCATAATTTCTAAACGAGGGTTCTAAGGGCACAATGCGCATCAAACTTGAATTTTGATGCTACTGAAACCTTCTTGTATTTTGATGATCCGAAACCAGTGCTTTAGAGGCACAAGCTTCGAAATGAGGTTCTAAGAGCACGATGTGCACCAGAATAAGATTTTGATGCTATTGACTCTAGAATCAGGACTTGCATCTTGAAACCTTCTTGTGCCTCCAAACATTGAGTTTGATGCTCCAAAACTGAGTCTTTCAAGGCACAAGCTCTAAAATGAGCTTCTCAAAGAATGATATGCCTCAAAATGGAATTTTGACGCTACTGACTCTGGAATAGGGACTTGTTTCTTGAAACCTTGTTGTGCCTCAAAACATTGATTTTGATGTGCCAAAATCATGGCTTTCAAGGCACAATCTCCAAAATGAGGTTCTAAGAGCATGATGTACATCAAAATTGCATTTTGACTCTACCCACTCTGGAATTGGGACTTGTGTCTTAAAACCTTGTTGTGACTCCAAATAGTAAATTTCATGTTCCAAAAATGAATCTTTTGAGTCAAAAACATTCGAAATGACGTTCTAAGATCACCACATTTGTCAAAATCGTGTTTTGATGCTAGCAGCTTGAGAATTGGGACTTGTGTCCTGAGACCTTGTTGTGCCTGTAAACATTGATTTTGGTGTTTTGAAACTGGTGCTTTCGACACTACAGGCTCCGAAATAGGGACTTGCGTCTCAAAAGCATGTTGTGCCTCCAAACACCAATTTTGATGCTTCGAAACCGATGATTTTGAGGCATAAGCTCCAAAACAAGGTTCTAAGAGCATGATGTGCATCAAAATCAAATTTTGACACTACCGGCTCCAGAATCAGGACTTGTATCTTGAAACCTTGTTGTGCCTCCAAACATCGATTTTGATGCTCCAAAATTGGGGCTTTTGAGGCACAATTTCTGAAACAGGGTTCTAAGAGCACAATGTGCATCAAAATTAAACGCTACTGGCTCTAGAATAAGGGCTTGCATCTTCAAACCTCGTTGTGCCTTAAATCATTGATTTTGATGCTCTGAATCTGGGGCTTTTGAGGCACAAGCTTCGAATGAGGTTTTAAGAGCACGATGTTCGCCAAAATCATATTTTGACGCTATTGACTCTACAATCAGGACTTGCATCTTGAAACCTTGTTGTGCCTGCAAACATTCATGTTGATGCTCCATAACTGAGTCTTTCAAGGCAAAAGCTCATAAAATGAGCTTCTCAAAGAATAATGTGCATCAAAATGGAATTTTAAGGTTACTGGCTCCAGAATAGGGACTTGTTTCTTGAAACCTTATTGTGCCTCAAAACATTGATTTTGATGTGCCAAAATTATGGCTTTCAAGGCACAATCTCTGAAATGAGGTTCTAAAAGCATGATGTACAACAAAATTGCATTTTGACTCTACATCAAAATTGCATTTTGACTCTACCCTCTCTAGAATTGGGACTTGTTTCTTGAAACCTTCTTGTGACTCCAAACACTAATTTTTATGTTCCAAAAATGAGGCTTTTGAGTCACAGCCTCTGAAATGAGGTTCTAACAACACCATGTTAATCAAAATCGTGTTTTGATGCTACCAGTTAGAGAATGTGGACTTGTGTCTTGAAACCTTGTTGTGCCTTTAAACATTGATTTGGGTGTTTTGAAACTTGTGCTTTCGAGCCACATGCTCTGAAATGAATTTCTAATAGCACGCTGTTTGTCAAAATCACGTTTTGACACTACAGGCTCTGGAATAAGGACTTGCATCTTGAAAGCTTATTGTGCCTCCAAACAAAAATTTTGATGCTTCGAAACCAATGATTTTGAGGCATAAGCTCCAAACTAATTTTTATGTTCCAAAAATGAGGCTTTTGAGTCACAACCTCCGAAATGAGGTTCTAACAGAACGATGTTCATCAAAATCAAATTTTAATGCTACCGGCTCCAGAATCAGGACTTGCATCTTGAAACCTTGTTGTGCCTCCAAACACCAATTTGATGCTCCAAAATTGGGGCTTTTGAGGCACAATTTCTGAAATAGGGTTTTAAGAGCACAATGTGCATCAAAATTAAATTTTTATGGTACTGGCTCTAGAAACAGGGCTTGCATCTTGAAACCTTGTTTATGCCTCAAAGCATTGATTTTGATGCTCTGAATCTGGGGCTTTTTAGGCACAAGCTTTGATTGAGGTTTTAAGAGCACGATGTGTACCAAAATCAGATTTTGATGCTATTGACTCTAGAATTAGGACATGCATCTTGAAACCTTGTCGTGCCTCCAAACATTGATTTTGATGCTCCAAAAATGAGTCTTTTGAGGCACAAGCTCTGAAATGAGCTTCTCAAAGAATGATGTGCGTCAAAATGCAATTTTGATGCAACTGTCTCTGGAATAGGGATTTTTTTCTTGAAACCCTGTTGTGCCTCAAAACATTGATTTTGATGTGCCAAAATCAGGGCTTTCAAGGCACAATCTTTGAAATGAGGTTCTAAGAGCATGATGTACATCAAAATTACATTTTGACTCTACCCACTCTAGAATTGGGACTTTTGTCTTGAAACCTTGTTGTGACTTCAAACACTAATTTTTATGTTCTGAAAATGAGGCTTTTGAGTCACAACCTCTGAAATGGGGTTCTAAGAACACCACGTTTGTCAAAATCATGTCTTGATGCTATCAGCTTGAGAATTGGGACTTGTGTCTTGAAACCTTGTTGTTCCTTTACACATTGATTTGGGTGTTTTGAAACTGGTGCTTTTGAGCCACATGCTCCGAAACGAGTTTCTAAAAGCACGATGTGCATTAAAATCATGTTTTGACACTACAGGCTCCGGAATAGGGACTTGCATCTTGAAAGCTTGTTGTGCCTCCAAACACCAATTTTGATGCTCCAAAACAAGGTTCTAAGTGTACAATGTGCGTCAAAATCAAATTCTGACACTACCGGCTCTAGAATTAGGACTTGCATCTTGAAACCTTGTTGTGCCTCCAAACATTGATTTTGATACTCAAAAATTGGTGGGGGCTTTTGAGGCACAATTTCTAAAATAGGGTTCTAAGAGCACAATGTGCATCAAAATTAAATTTTGATGCTACTGGCTCTGGAATCGGGGCTTGCATCTTGAAACCTTGTTGTGCCACAAAACTATGATTTTGATGCTCTGAATCTGGTGCTTTCAACGCACAAGCTTCGAATGAGGTTTTAAGAGCACGATGTGCGCCAAAATCAGATTTTGATGCTATTGACTCTATAATCGGGACTTGCATCTTGAGAGTTTGTTGTGACTCCAAAAATCCATTTTGATGCTCCAAAACTGGGACTTTTGAGGCACAATTTCTAAAACAGGGTTCTAAGGGCACAATGTGCATCAAACTTGAAATTTGATGCTACTAAAACCTTGTTGTGCCTCAAAACGCTGATTTTGATGATCCGAAATAGAGACTTTAGAGGCACAAGCTTTGAAATGAGGTTCTAAGAGCACGATGTGCACCAAAATAAGATTTTGATGCTATTGACTCTAGAATCAGGACTTGCATCTTGAAACCTTGTTGTGCCTCCAAACATTGATTTTGATACTCCAAAACTGAGTCTTTCGAGGAACAAGCTTTGAAATCAGCTTCTCAAAGAATGATGTGCGTCAAACTAAAACTTTGACGCTACTGGCTCCAAAATAGGGACTTGAATCTTGAAACCTTGTTGTACCTCAAAATATTGATTTTGATGTGCCAAAATCAGGGCTTTCAAGGCTCAATCTCCTAAATGAGGTTCTAAGAGCATGATGTACATCAAAATTGCATTTTGACTCTACCCACTCTAGAATTGGGACTTGTGTCTTGAAACCTTGTTGTGACTCCAAACACTAATATTTATGTTCCGAAAATGAGGTTCTAAGAACACCACGTTTGTCAAAATCGTGTTTTGATGCTATCAGCTTGACAATTTAGACTTGTCTCTTGAAACCTTGTTGTGCCTTTAAAAATTGATTTAGGTGTTTTGAAGCTGGTGATTTTGAACCACATGCTCCGAAACGAGTTTCTAAGAGAACGATATGCATCAAAATCACGTTTTGACACTACAGGCTCTGGAATAGGGACTTGCATCTTGAAAGCTTGTTGTGCCTCCAAACACCAATTTTGATGCTTCGAAACCGATGATTTTGAGGCATAAGCTCCAGAACAAGGTTCTAAGAGGACGATGTGCGTCAAAATCAAATTTTGACGCTACCGACTCCAGAATGAGGACTTGCATCTTGAAACATTGTTGTGCCTCCAAACATCGATTTTGATGGTCCAAAATTGGCACTTTTGAGGCAAAATTTTTGAAATAGGGTTCTAAGAGCACAATGTGCATCACAATTAAATTTTGATGCTACTGGCTCTAGAATCCGGGCTTGCATCTTGAAACCTTGTTGTGCCTAAAAACATTGATTTTGATGCTCTGAATCTGGGGCTTTTGAGGCACAAGCATCGAATGAGGTTTTAAGAGCAGGATGTGCGCCAAAATCAGATTTTGACGCTATTGACTCTATAAGCGGGACATGCATCTTGAAACTTTGTTGTGACTCCAAAAATCGGTTTTGATGCTCCAAAACTAGGGCTTTTGAGGCACAATTTCTGAAACGGGGTTCTAAGAGCGCAATGTGCATCAAACTTGAATTTTTATGCTACTGCCCCTAGAATAGGGGCTTGCATCTTGAAAAATTTATGTGGCTCAAAACACTAATTTTGATGATCAGAAACCGGGGCTTTTGAGGCACAAGCTTCGAAATAAGGTTCTAAGAGCATGATGTGCACGAAAATTAGATTTTGATGCTATTGACTCTAGAATCAGGACATGCATCTTCAAACCTTGTTGTGCCTCCAAACATTGATTTTGATGCTCCAAAACTGAGTCTTTCGAGGCACAAGCTCTGAAATGAGCTTCTCAAAGAATGTTGTGCGTCAAAATGGAATTTTGACGCTACTAGCTCCAAAATAGGGACTTGTTTCTTGAAACCTTATTGTGCCTCAAAACATTGATTTTGATGTGCCAAAATCAGGGCTTTCAAGGCACAATCTCCAAAATGAGATTGTAAGAGCATGATGTACATAAAAATTGCATTTTGACTCTACCCACTCTAGAATTGGGACTTGTGTCTTGAAACCTTGTTGTGACTCCAAACACTAATTTTTATGTTCCAAAAATGATGCTTTTGAGTCACAACCTCAGAAATGAGGTTCTAAGAACACCACGTTTGTCAAAATCATGTTTTGATGCTATCAGCTTGAGAATTAGGACATGTGTCTTGAAACCTTGTTGTGCCTTTAAACAGTGATTTGGGTGGTTTGAAACTGTTACTTTCGAGCCACATGCTCCGAAATGAGTTTCTAAGAGCACGATGTGCATCAAAATCACGTTTTGACACTATAGGCTCTGGAATAGGGACTTGCGTCTCGAAAGCTTGTTGTGCATCCAAACACAAATTTTGATGCTTCGAAACTGATAATTTTGAGGCATAAGCTCCAAACTAATTTTTATGTTCCAAAAATGATGTTTTTGAGTCGCAACCTCCGAAATGAGGTTCTAAGAGCACGATGTGCGTCAAAATCAAAATTTGATGCTACCGGCTCTAGAATCAAGACTTGCATCTTGAAACCTTGTTGTGCCTCCAAACATCAATTTTGATGCTCCAAAATTGGGGCTTTTGAGGCAAAATTTCTGAAATAGGGTTCTAAGAGCACAATGTGCATCAAAATTAAATTTTGATGCTACTGGCTCTGGAATCGGGGGTTGCATCTTGAAACCTTGTTGTGCCTCAAAACATTGATTTTGATGCTCTGAATCTGGGGCTTTTGAGGCACAAGCTTCGAATGAGGTTTTAAGAGCACGATGTGTGCCAAAATTAGATTTTGACGCTATTGACTCTATAATCGGGACTTGCATCTTGAAACTTTGTTGTGACTCCAAATATCGATTTTGATGGTCCAAAATTGAGGCTTTTGAGGCACAATTTCTAAAATAGGGTTCTAAAGGCACAATGTGCATCAAACTTGAATTTTGATGCTATTGAAATCTTGTTGTGCCTCAAAACACTGATTTTGATGATTCGAAACCATGGCTTTTGAGGCACAAGCTTCGAAATGAGGTTCTAAGAGCACGATGTGCACCAAAATCAGATTTTGATGCTATTGAATCTAGGATCAGGACTTCTATCTTGAAACCTTGTTTTTCCTTCAAACATTGATTTTGATGCTATAAAATTGAGTCTTTCGAAATCTAGTTTGATGCTGCTGGCTGCGGAATAGGGCCTTGTTTCTTGAAACCATGTTGTGCCTCAAAACATTGATTTTGATGTACCAAAATCAGGGCTTTCAAGGCACAATCTTTGAAATGAGGTTATAGGAGCATGATGTACATCAAAATTGCATTTTGACTCTACCCACTCTGGATTTGGGACTTCTGTCTTGAAACCTTGTTGTGACTCCAAACACTAATTTTTATGTTCCAAATTGAGTCACAACCTCCGAAATGAGGTTCTAAGATGTTTGTCAAAATAGTCTTTTGATGCTATCAACTTAAGAATTGGGACTTGTGTCTTGAAAGCTTGTTGCGCCTTTAAACATTGATTTTTGTGTTTTCAAACTATTGCTTTCTAGCCACATGCTCCGAAATGAGTTTCTAAGAGCACGATGTGCATCAAAATCACATTTTGACACTACAAGCTCCGGAATAGGGACTTGCATCTCAAAAGCTTGTTGTGCCTCCAAACACCAATTTTGATGCTTTGAAACCAATTATTTTCAGCCATAAGCTCCAAAACAAGGTTCTAAGAGCATGACATGCATCTCGAAAGCTTGTTGTGCCTCCAAACACCAAATTTGATGCTTCAAAAATGATGATTTTCAGGCATAAGCTCCAAAACAAGGTTCTAAGAGCACGACGTGCTTCAAAATCAAATTTTGACACTACCGGCTCCAGAATCAGGACTTGCATCTTGAAACCTTGTTGTGCCTCCAAACATTGATTTTGATGCTCCAAAATTGGGGCTTTTGAGGCACAATTTCTGAAATAGGGTTCTAAGAGCACAATGTGCATCAAAATTAAATTTTGATGGTACTGGCTCTAGAATCGGGGCTTGCATCTTGAAACCTTTTTGTGCCTCAAAACATTGATTTTGATACTCTGAATCTACGCCTTTTGAGGCACAAGCTTTGAATGAGGTTTTAAGAGCACGGTGTGGGCCAAAATTAGATTTTGACGCTATTGAGTCTATAATCAGGACTTGCATCTTGAAACTTTGTTGTGACTCCAAAAATCGATTTTGATGCTCCAAAACTGAGGCTTTTGAGGCACAATTTCTAACACAGGGTTCTAAGGGTACAATGTGCATCAAACTTGACATTTGATGATACTAGCTTTAGAATAGGGGCTTGCATCTTGAAACCTTCTTGTGCCTCAAAACACTGATTTTGACGATCCGATACCAGGGCTTTTGAGGCAAAAGCTTCGAAATGAGGTTCCAAGAGCACGATGTGCACCAAAATCAGATTTTGATGCTATTTACTCTAGAATCAGGACTTGCATCTTGAAACCTTATTGTGCCTCCAAACATTGATTTTGATGCTCCAAAACTGAGTCTTTCGAGACACAAGCTCTGAAATGAGCTTCTCAAATTAGTGTTTGGAGTCACAACATGGTTTCAAGACACAAGTCCCAATTCCAGAGTGGGTAGAGTTAAAATCCAATTTTGATGTACATCATGCTCTTAGAACCTCATTTCGGAGATTGTGCCTTGAAAGCCCTGATTTTGGCACATCAAAATCAATGTTTTGAGGCACAACAAGGTTTCAAGAAACAAGTCCCTATTCTGGAAACAATAGCGTCAAAATTCCATTTTGACTCATATCATTCTTTGAGAAGCTCATTTCAGAGCTTGTGCCTTGAAAGACTCAGTTTTGGAGCATCAAAATCAATGTTTGGAGGCACAACAAGGTTTCAAGATGCAAGTCTTGATTCTAGAGTCAATAACATCAAAATTTGATTTTGGTGCACATCGTTCTCTTAGAACCTCATTACGAAGCTTCTGCCTTCTGCCTTAAAAGAACCTTATTTCAAAGGTTGTGACTCAAAAGCCTCATTTTTGGAACATAAAAATAAGTTTTTGGAGTCAAAATAAGGTTTCAAGACACAAGTCCCAATTCCAGAGTGGGTAGAGTCAAAATGCAATTTTGATGTACATCATGCTCTTAGAACCTCATTTTGGAGATTGTGCCTTGAAAGCCCTGATTTTGGCACATCAAAATCAACGTTTTGAAGCACAACAAGGTTTCAAGAAACAAGTCCCTATTTTGGAGCCAATAGCATCAAAATTTCATTTTGGCGAAAATCATTCTTTGAGAAACTCATTTTAGAGCTTGTGCCTCGAAAGACTCAGTTTTGGAGCATCAAAATCAATGTTTGTAGGCACAACAAGGTTTCAAGATGCAAGTCCTGATTCTAGAGTCAATAGCATCAAAATCTGATTTTGGTGCACATTGTCCTCTTAGAACCTCATTTTGAAGCTTCTACCTCAAAAGTTGTGGTTTCGAATCATCAAAATCAGTGTTTTGAGGCACAACAAGGTTTCAGTAGCATCAAAATTCAAGTTTGATGCACATTGTGCCCTTCGAACCTTGTTTTACAAATTGTGCCTCAAAAGCCTTAGTTTTGGAGCATGACAATCGATTTTTGGAGTCAGAACAAAGTTTCAAGATGCAAGTCCCGATTATAGAGTCAATAACGTCAAAATCTGATTTTGACGCACATCGTGCTCTTAAAACCTCATTCGAAGCTTGTGCCTCAAAAGCCCCAGATTCAGAGCATCAAAATCAATGTTCTGAGGCACAACAAGGTTTCAAGATGCAAGCCCCAATTCTAGAGCCAATAGCATCAAAATTTAATTTTGATGTACATTGTGCTCTTAGAACCTTGTTTCAGAAATTGTGCCTCAAAAGCCCCAATTTTGGAGCATCAAAATCGATGTTTGGAGACAAAACAAGGTTTCAAGATGCAAGTCCTGATTCTGGAGCCGGTAGCATCAAAATTTGATTTTGACGCACATCATGCTTTTAGAACCTTGTTTTGGAGCTTATGCATCAAAATCATCGGTTTCAAAGCAAGTCCCTATTCCGGAGCCTGTAGTGTCAAAACATGATTTTGATGCACATCGTGCTCTTAGAAACTCATTTCAGAGCATGTGGCTCGAAAGGACCAGTTTCAAAACACCCAAATCAATGTTAAAAGGCACAACAAGGTTTCAAGACACAAGTCGCAATTCTCAAGCTGATAGCATCAATACATGATTTTGACAAACGTGATGTTCTTAGAACCTCATTTCGGAGGTTGTGACTCAAAAGCCTCATTTTTGGAACATAAAAATAAGTGTTTGGAGTCACAACAAGGTTTCAAGACACAAGTCCCAATTCCAGAGTGGGTAGAGTCAAAATGCAATTTTGATGTACATCATGCTCTTAGAACCTCATTTCGGGGATTGTGCCTTGAAAGCCCTGATTTTGGCACATCAAAATCAATGTTTTGAGACACAACAAGGTTTAAAGAAAAAAGTCCCTTTTCCGGAGACAGTTGCATCAAAATTCCATTTTGACGCACATCATTTTTTGAGAAGCTCATTTCAGAGCTTGTGCTTTGAAAGACTCGGTTTTGGAGCTTGTGACTCAAAAGCGTCATTTTTGGAACATAAAAATTAGTGTTTCGAGTCACAACAAGGTTTCAAGACACAAGTTCCATTTCCAGAGTGGGTAGAGTCAAAATGCAATTTTGATGTACATCATGCTCTTAGAATCTCATTTTTGAGATTGTGCCTTGAAAGCTCTAATTTTGGTACATCAAAATCAATGTTTTGAGGCACAACAAGGTTTCAAGAAACAAGTCCCAATTCCGAAGCCAGTAGCATCAAAATTCCATTTTGACGCACATCATTCTATGAGAAGGTCATTTCAGAGCTTGTGCCTCAAAAGACTAAGTTTTGGAGCATCAAAATCAATGTTTGGAGGCACAACAAGGATTCAAGATGCAAGTCCTGATGCTAGAGTCAATAGCATCAAAATCTAATTTTGGTGCACATCGTGCTCTTAGAACATCATTTCGAAGCTTGTGCCTCAAAAGACCTAGTTTTGGATCATCAAAATCAGTGTTTTGAGGCACAACAAGGTTTCAGTAGCATCAAAATTCAACGTTGACGCATATTGTGCCCTTAGAACCCTTTTTTAGAAATAGTACCTCAAAAGCCTCAGTTTTGGAGCATCAAAATCGATTTTTGGAGTCACAACAAAGTTTCAAGATGCAAGTCCCGATTATAGAATCAATAGCGGCAAAAACTAAATTTGGTGCACATCGTGCTTTTAAAACCTCAGTCGAAGCTTGTGCCTCAAAAGCCCTAGATTCAGAGCATCAAAATCAATGTTTTGAGGCACAACAAGGTCTCAAGATGCAAGCCCTGATTCTAGAGCCAGTAGAATCAAAATTTAATTTTGACACATTGTGCTCTTAGAACCCTATGTTCAGAAATTATGCCCGAAAAGCCCCAGTTTTCGAGAATCAAAATCGATGTTTGGAGGCACAACAAGGTTTCAAGATGCAAGTCCTGATTCATGAGCCAGTAGCGTCAAAATTTGATTTTGACTCACATCGTGCTCTTAGAACCTTGTTTTGGAGCTTATGCCTTAAAATCATTAGTTTCGAAGCATCAAATTTGGTGTGTGCAGGCACAACAAGCTTCCGAGACACAAGTCCCTATTCCAGAGCCTATAGTGTCAAAACGTGATTTTGATGCACATCGTGCTCTTAAAAACTCATTTCGGAGCATGTAGCTCAAAAGCACCACTTTCAAAACACCTAAATCAATGTTTAAAGGCACAACAAGGTTTCAAGATACAAGTCCCAATTCTCAAGCTCATAGCATTAAAACATGATTTTCACAAACGTGGTGTTCTTAGACTTCATTTCGGAGGTTGTGACTCAAAAGCCTCATTTTTGGAAAATAAAAATTAGTTTTTAGAGTCACAACAAGGTTTCAAGACACAAGTCCCAATTTCAGAGTGGGTAGAGTCAAAATGCAATTTTGATGTACATCATGCTCTTAAAACCTCATTTTGGAGATTGTGCCTTGAAAGCCCTAATTTTGGCACATCAAAATCAATGTTTTGAGGCACAACAAGATTTCAAGATCCTAGTCCCTATACCGGAGCCAGTAGCGTCAAAATTCCATTTTGAGGCACATCATTCTTTGAGAAGCTCATGTCAGAGCTTGTGCCTTGAAAGACTCAGTTTTGGAGCATCAAAATCAATGTTTGGAGGCACAACAAGGTGTCAAGATGCAAGTCCTGATTCTAGAGTCAATAGCATCAAAATCTGATTTTGGTGCACATCGTGCTCTTAGAACCTCATTTCAAAGCTTGTTCCTCAAAAGCCCTGGTTTTGGATCATCAAAATCAGTGTTTTGAGGCACAACAAGCCTTTTTCAATAGCATCAAAATTCAAGTTTGTTGCACATTGTGCCCTTAGAATCCTTTTTTAGAAATTGTGTCTCAAAATCCCCAGTTTTGGAGCATGAAAATCGATTTTTGGAGTCACAACAAAGTTCCAAGATGCAGGTCCCGATTATAGAGTCAATAGTGTCAAAATCTGATTTTGGCACACATCATGCTCTTAAAACCTCGTTCGAAGCTTCTGCCTGAAAAGTCCTAGATTCAGAGCATCAAAATCAATGTTTGGAGGCACAACAAGGTTTCAAGATGCAAGTCCCGATTCTATAGTCAATATCATCAAAATTTGATTTTGGTGCACATCGTGCTCTTAGAACCTCATTTCAAAACTTGTGCTTCAAAAGCCCTGGTTTCAGATCATCAAAATTAGTGTTTTGAGGCACAACAAGGTTTCAAGATGCAAGCCCCTTTTCTAGAGCCACTAGCATCAAAATTCAAGTTTGATGCACATTGTGCCTCAAAAGCCCCATTTTTGGAGCATCAAAATCAATTTTTGGAGTCACAACAAAGTTTCAAGATGCAAGTCCCGATTATAGAGTCAATAGCGTCAAAATCTGATTTTGGCGCACATCGTGCTCTTAAAACCTCATTCGAAGCTTGTGCCTCAAAAGCCCCAGATTAAGAACATCAAAATCAATATTTTGAGGCACAACAAATTTTCAAGATGCAAGCCCCGATTCTAGAGCCAGTAGCATCAAAATTTAATTTTGATGCACATTGTGCTCTTAGAGCCCTGTTTAAGAAATTGTGCCTCAAAAGCCCCAATTTTGGAGCATCAAAATCGATGTTCGGAGGCACAACAAGGTTTCAAGATGCAAGTCCTGACTCTGGAGCCAGTAGCATCAAAATTTGATTTTGACGCACATCGTGCTCTTAGAACCTCATTTTGGAGGGTTGCAACACAAAAGCCTCATTTTTGGAACATAAAAATTAGTTTGGAGCTTATGCCTCAAAATCATCAGTTTCAAAGCATCAAAATTAGTGTTTCGCACAACAAGCTTTCGAGACGCAAGTCCCTATTCCAGAGCCTGTAGTGTCAAAATGTGATTTTGATGCACATCGTGCTCTTAGAAACTCATTGGAACATAAAAATTAGTGTTTGGAGTCACAACATGGTTTCAAGACACAAGTCCCAATTCCAGAGTGGGTAGAGTTAAAATCCAATTTTGATGTACATCATGCTCTTAGAACCTCATTTCGGAGATTGTGCCTTGAAAGCCCTGATTTTTGCACATCAAAATCAATGTTTTGAGGCACAACTAGGTTTCAAGAAACAAGTCCCTATTCCAGAACCAGTAGCGTCAAAATTCCATTTTGATGCACATCATTATTTGAGAAGCTCATTTTAGAGCTTGTGCCTTGAAAGATTTAGTAGTGGAGCATCAAAATCAATATTTGGAGGCGCAACAAAGTTTCAAGATGCAAGTCGTGATTATAGAGTCAATAGCATCAAAATATGATTTTGGCGCACATCGTGCTCTTAAAACCTCATTCAAAGCTTGTGCCTCAAAAGGACAAGATTTACAGCATCAAAATCAATATTTTGAGGCACAACAAATTCTCAAGATGTAAGCCCCGATTCTAGAGCCAGTAGCATTAAAATTTAATTTTGATGCACATTCTGCTCTTAGAACCCCATTTTAGAAATTGTGCCTCAAAAGCCCCAATTTTGGAGAATCAAAACTAATGTTTCGAGGCACAACAAGATTTCAAGATGCAAGTCCTGATTCTAGAGCCGGTAGCTTCAAAATTTGATTTTGATGCACATCGTGCGCTTAGAACCTTGTTTTGGAACTAATGCCTCAAAATCATCAGTTTCAAAGCATCAAAATTGGTGTTTGGAGGCACAACAAGCTTTCGAGATGCAAGTCCCTATTCCGGAGCCTGTAGTGTCAAGACACATGTCCCAATTCTCAAGCTGTTAGCATCAAAACACGATTTTGACAAACGTGGTGTTCTTAGAACCTCATTTAGGAGGTTGTGACTAAAAAGCCTCAGTTTTGGAACATAACAATTAGTGTTTGGAGTCACAACAAGGTTTCAAGACACAAGTCCCAATTCCAGAGTGAGTACAGTCAAAATGAAATTTTGATGTACATCATGCTCTTAGAACCTCATTTCAAAGATTCTCACTTGAAAGCCCTGATTTTGGCACATCAAAATCAATGTTTTCAGGCACAACAAGGTTTCAAGAAACAAGTCCCTATTCTGAAGCCAGTAGCGTTAAAATTCCATTTGACGCACATCATTCTTTGAGAAGCTCATTTCAGAGCTTGTGCCTCGAAAGACTCAGTTGTGCCTCGAAAGACTCAGTTTTGGAGCATCAAACTTGAATTTCGATGCTACTAGCTCTAGAATCAGGACTTGCATCTTGAAACCTTGTTGTGCCTCCAAACATTGATTTTGATGCTCCAAAACTGAGTCTTTCGATGCACAAGCTCTGAAATGAGCTTCTCAAAGAATGGTGGAATTTTGACACTACTAGCTCCAGAATAGGGACTTGTTTCTTGAAACCTTATTGTGCATCAAAACATTGATTTTGATGTGCCAAAATCAGGGCTTTCAAGGCTCAATCTTCGAAATGAGGTTCTAAGAGCATGATGTACATCAAAATTGCATTTTGACTCTACGCACTCTGAAATTGGGACTTGTGTCTTGAAACCTTGTTGTAACTCCAAAAACTAATTTTTCTGTTCCAAAAATGAGGCTTTTGAGTCACCACCTATGAAATGAGGTTCTAAGAACACCACGTTTGTCAATATTGTGTTTTGATACTAGCAGCTTGAGAATTGGGACTTGTGTCTCGAAACCTTGTTGTGCCTTTAAACATTGATTTGGGTATTTTCAAACTGGTGCTTTCGAGCCACATGCTCCGAAATGAATTTCTAAGAGTGTGATGTGCATCAAAATCACGTTTTGACACTACAGGATCTAGAATAGGGACTCGCGTCTTGAAAGCTTGTTGTAACTCAAAACATCAATTTTGATGCTTCGAGACCGATGATTTTGAGACATAAGCTCCAAAACAAGGTTCTAAGAGCACGACGTGCGTCAAAATCAAATTTTGACGCTATCAGCTCCAAAATTAGGACTTGCATCTTGAAACCTTGTTGTGCCTCCAAACATCGATTTTCATGCTCCAAAATTGGGGCTTTTGAGGCACAATTTCTAAAACAGGGTCTTTCAAGGCACAAGCTCTGAAATGAGCTTCTCAAAGAATGATGTGCGTCAAAATGGAATTTTGACGCTACTGCCTCCGGAAAAGGAACTTGTTTCTTGAAACTTTGTTGTCCCTTTAAACATTGATTTGGGTGTCTTCAAACTGGTGCTTTCGAGCCACACTCTCCGAAATGAGTTTCTAAGAGCATGATGTGCATCAAAGTCACATTTTTATAATACAGGCTTTGGAGTAGGGAATTGCATCTCGAAAGCTTGTTGTGCCTCCAAACACCAATTTTGATGCTTCGAAACTGATGATTTTGAGGCATAAGATCCTAAACAAGGTTCTAAGAGCACGGTGAGCATCAAAATCAAATTTTGACGCTACCGGCTCCAGAATCAGGACTTGCATCTTGAAACCTTGTTGTGCCTCCAAACATCGATTTTGATGCTCCAAAATTGGGGCTTTTGAGGCACAATTTCTGAAATAGGTTCTAAGAGCACAATCTGCATCAAAATAAATTTTTTATGCTACTGGCTCTAGAATCAGGGCTTGCATCTTGAATCCTTGTTGTACCTCAAAACATTGATTTTGATGCTTTGAATCTGGGGCTTTTAAGGCACAAGTTTCGAATGAGGTTTTAACAGCATGATGTGCGCCAAAATCATATTTTGACGCTATTGACTCTATAATCGAGACTTGCATCTTGAAACTTTGTTGTGACTTCAAAAATTGATTTTGATGCTCCAAAACTGGGGCTTTTGAGGCACAGTTTCTAAAACAGGGTTCTAAGGGCACAATGTGCATCAAACTTGAATTTTGATGCTACTGGCTCTAGAAAAGGGGCTTGCATCTTGAAACCTTGTTGTGCCTCAAAACACAGATTTTGATGATCTGAAACCAGGGCTTTTGAGGCACAAGCTTCAAAATGAGGTTCTAAGAGCACGATGTGTACCAAAATTAGATTTTGATGCTATTGACTCTAGAATCAGGACTTGCATCTTGAAATCTTGTTGTGCCTCTAAACATTGATTTTGATGCTCCAAAATAGAGTCTTTCGAGGCACAAGCTCTGAAATGAGCTTCTCAAAGAATGATATGCGTCAAAATAGAATTTTGATGCTACTGGCTCTAGAATAGGGACTTGTTTCTTGAATCCTTGTTGTGCCTCTAAACATTGATTTTGATGTGCCAAAATCAGGGCTTTCAAGGCACAATCTCCGAAATGAGGTTCTTAAAGCATGATGTACATCAAAATTGCATTTTCACTCTACCCATTCTGGAATTGGGACTTGTGTCTTGAAACTTTGTTGTGATTCCAAATGCTAATTTTTATGTTTTAAAAATGAGGCTTTTCAGTCACAACCTACGAAATGAAGTTCTAAGAACACCACGTTTGTGAAAATCGTGTTTTGATGCTATCAGCTCGAGAATTGAGACTTGTGTCTTGAAACCTTGTTGTTCCTTTAAACATTGATTTGGGTGTTTTGAAACTGGTGCTTTCGAGCCCCATCAAAATCACGTTTTTAAGAGCATGATGTGCATCAAAATCACGTTTTGACACTACAGGCTTCGGAATAGGGACTTGCATCTCAAAAGCTTGTTGTGCCTCCAAACACAAATGTTGATGCTTCGAAACTGATGATTTTGAGGCATAAGCTCAAAAAAAAGGTTCTAAGAGCACGTTGTGCTTCAAAATCAAATTTTGATTCTACTGGCTCCAAAATCAGGACTTGCATCTTAAAACCTTGTTGTGCCTCCAAACATCGATTTTGATGCTCCAAAATTGGGGCTTTTGAGCCACAATTTCTGAAATAGGGTTCTAACAGCACAATGTGCATCAAAATTAAATTTTGATGCTACTAGCTCTAGAATCCGAGCTTGCATCTAGAAACCTTGTTGTGCCTCAAAACATTGATTTTTATGCTCTGAATCTAGGGCTTTTGAGGCACAAGCTTTGAATGAGGTTTTAAGAGCACGTTGTAAAATCAGATTTTGATGCTATTGACTCTATAATCGGGACTTGCATCTTGAAACTTTGTTGTGACTCCAAAACTTGATTTTGGTGCTCCAAAACTTGATTTTGGTGCTCCAAAACTAGGGCATTTGAGGCACAATTTGTAAAATAGGGTTCTAAGGGCACAATGTGCATCAAACTTGAATTTTGATGCTACTGAAACCTTGTTGTGCCTCAAAACACTGATTTTAATTATCCGAAACTAGGGCTTTTGAGGCACAAGCTTCGAAATGAGGTTCTAAGAGGACGATGTGCACCAAAATTAGATTTTGACGCTACTGGCTCCGGAATAAGGACTTGTTTCTTGAAACCTTGTTGTGCCTCAAAACATTGATTTTGATGTGCGAAAATCGGGGCATTCAAGGCACAATCTCCGAAATGAGGTTCGAAGAGCATGATGTACATCAAAATTAGATTTTAACTCTACCCACTTTGGAATTGGGACTTGTGCCTTGAAACCATGTTGTGACTCCAAACACTAATTTTTATGTTCCAAAAATGAAGCTTTTGAGTCACAACGTCCGAAATAAGGTTCTAAGAACACCACGTTTGTCAAAATTGTGTTTTGATGCTATCAGCTTGAGAATTGGGACTTGTGTCTTGAAACCTTGTTGTGTCGTTAAACATTGATTTGGGTGTTTTGAAATTGGTGCTTTCAAGCCACATGCTCCGAAACAAGTTTCTAAGAGCACGATGTGCATCACAATCACGTTTTGACACTACAGGTTCCGAAATAGAGACTTGCATCTCGAAAGCTCGTTGTGCCTCCAAACAACAATTTTGATGCTTGAAAACTGATGATTTTGAGGCATAAGCTCCAAAATAAGGTTCTAAGAGCATTATGTGCATCAAAATCAAATTTTGACGCTACCGGTTCCCGAATCAAGACTTGCATCTTGTAACCTTATTGTTCATCAAACTTGAATTTTGATGATACTGGCTCATGATACTTGCATCTTGAAACCTTATTGTGCCTCCAAACACTGATTATGATGATCCAAAACCAGGGCTTTTGAGGCACAAGCTTCGAAATGAGGTTCTAAGAGCACGATGTGCACCAAAATCAGATTTTCATGCTATTGACTCTAGAATCAGGACTTGCATCTTGAAACTTGTTGTGTCTCCAAACACTGATTTTGATGCTCCAAAACTGAGTCTTTCGAGGCACAAGCTCTGAAATGAGCTTCACAAAGAATGATGTGCATCAAAATAGAATTTTGACGCTACTGGCTCTAGAATAGGGACTTGTTTCTTGAAACCTTGTGGTGCCTCAAAACATTGATTTTGATGTGCCAAAATCAAGGCTTTGAAAGCACAATCTGTGAAATGAGGTTCGAAGAGCATGATGTACATCAAAATTGCATTTTGACTCTACCCACTCTGGAATTGGGACTTGTTTCTTAAAACCTTGTTGTGACTCCAAACACTAATTTTTGATGTTTAAAAATGAGGCTTTTGAGCTTCGAATAGGGACTTGTGTCTTGAAACCTTGTTGTGACTCCAAACACTTATTTTTATGTTCCAAAAATGAGCCTTTTGAGTGACAACCTATGAATTGAGGTTCTAAGAACACCAGGTTTGTCAAAATCGTGTTTTGATGCTATCAACTTGAGAATTGGGACTTGTGTCTTGAAACCTTGTTGTACATTTAAACATTGATTTGGGTGTTTTGAAACTGATACTTTCGAGCCACATGCTCCGAAATGAGTTTCTAAGAGAACGATGTGCATCAAAATCACGTTTTGACACTATAGGCTCCGGAATAGGGACTTGCGTCTCGAAAGCTTTTTGTGCCTCCAAACACCAATTTTGACGCTTCGAAACTGATGATTTTGAAACATAAGCTCAAATAAAATTTTGACGCTACCATCTCCAGAATCATTACTTGCATCTTGAAACCTTGTTGTGCCTCCAAACATCGATTTTGATGCTCCAAAATTAGGGCTTTTGAGGCACAATTTTTGAAACAGGGTTCTAAGAGCACAATGTGCATCAAAATTAAATTTTGATGCTACTGGCTCCAAAATCCGGGCTTGCATCTAGAAACTTTGTTGTGCCTCAAAACATTGATTTTGATGCTTTGAATCTGGGGCTTTTGAGGCACAAGCTTTGAATGAGGTTTTAAGAGCACGATGTGCGCCAAAATCAGATTTTGACGCTATTGACTCTATATTCGGGACTTGCATCTTGAAACTTTGTTGTGACTCCAAAAATCAATTTTGATGCTCCAAAACTTAGGCTTGTGAGGCACAATTTCTAAAATAGGTTTCTAAGGGCACAATGTGCATCAAACTTGAATTTTGATGCTACTGGCTTTAGAATAGGGGCTTGCATCTTGAAACCTTGTTGTGCCTCAAATCACTGATTTTGATGATCCGAAACTTATGCTTTTGAGGCACAAGCTTTGAAATGAGGTTCTAAGAGCACGATGTGCACAAAAATCAGATTTTGATGCTATTGACTCTAGAATTAGGACTTGCATCTTGAAACCTTGTTGTGCCTCCAAACATTGATTTTGATGCTCCAAAACTGAGTCTTTTGAGGCATAAGCTCTGAAATGAGCTTCTCAAAGAATGATATACTTCCAAATGGAATTTTGACGCTACCGGGTCCAGAATCAGGACTTGCATTTTGAAACCTTGTTGTGCCTCCAACGATGTGCATTAAAATCACGTTTCGACACTACAGGCTCCGGAATAGGGAATTGCATCTTGAAAGCTTGTTGTGCCTCCAAACACCAATTTTGATGCTTCGAAATCGATGATTTTGAGGCATAAACTCCAAAACAATGTTAAAAGAGCATGATGTGCATCAAAATCAAATTTTGATGCTACCGGCTCAAAAATCAGGACTTGCATCTTGAAACCTTGTTGTGCCTCCAAACATCGATTTTGATGCTCGAAAACTGGGGTTTTCGAGGCACAATTTCTAAAACAGGGTTCTAAGAGCACAATGTGCATCAAAATTAAATTTTGATGCTACTGGCTCTAGAATTGGGGCTTGCATCTTGAAACCTTGTTGCGCCTCAAAACATTGATTTTGATGTTGTGAATCCGGGGCTTTTGAGACACAAGCTTCGAATGAGGTTTTGAGAGCACGGTGTGTGCCAAAATCAGATTTTGAGGCTATTGACTCTATAATCGGGACTTGCATCTTGAAACTTTGTTGTGACTCCAAAAATTGATTTTCATGCTCCAAAATTGGGGCTTTTGAGGCACAATTTCTAAAACAGGGTTCTAAGGGCACAATGTGCATCGAACTTGAATTTCGATGCTACTGGCTCTAGAATAGGGGCTTGCATCTTGAAACCTTGTTGTGACTCTAGAATTTGGACTTGCATCTTGAAACCTTGTTGTGCCTCCAAACATTGATTTTGATGCTCCATAACTAAGCCTTTCGAGGCACAAGCTCTGAAATAAGCTTCTCAAAGAATGATGGAATTTTGACACTACTGGCTCCAAAATAGGGACTTGTTTCTTGAAACCTTGTTGTGCCTCAAAACATTGATTTTGATGTACTAAAATCAGGGCTTCCAAGGTACAATCTTTGAAATGAGGTTCTAAGAGCATGATGTACATCAAAATTGCATTTTGACTCTACCCACTTCTAGAATTGGGACTTGTGTCTTGAAACCTTGTTGTGACTCCAAACACTAATTTTTATGTTCCAAAAATGAGGCTTTTGAGTGACAACCTCTGAAATGAGGTTATAAGAACACCATGTTTGTCAAAATCGTGTTTTGATGCTATCAGCTTGAGAATTGGGACTTGTGTCTTGAAACCTTGTTGTGCCTTTAAACATTGATTTGGGTATTTTGAAACTGGTGCTTTCGAGCCACATGCTCCGAAATGAGTTTCTAAGAGCACGATGTGCTTCAAAATCATGTTTTGACACTACAGGATCCAGAATAGGTGCTTGCGTCTCAAAATGAGGTTCTAAGAGCACAATATGCACCAAAATCAGATTTTAGTGCTATTGACTCTAGAATCAGGACTTGCATCTTGAAACCTTGTTGTGCCTCCAAACATTGATTTTGATGCTCCAAACCTGAGTCTTTCGAGGCACAAGCTCTGAAATGAGCTTCTCAAAGAATGATGTGCGTCAAAATGGAATTTTGACGCTACTGGCTCTGGAATAGGGACTTGTTTCTTGAAACCTTATTGTGCCTCAAAACATTGATTTTGATGTGCCAAAATCAGGGCTTTCAAGGCACAATCTCCAAAATGTGGTTCTAAGAGCATAATGTACATCAAGATTGCATTTTGACTCTCCGCACTCTGAAATTGGGACTTGTGTCTTGAAACCTTGTTGTGCCTTTAAACATTGATTTGGGTATTTTCAAACTGGTGCTTTCGAGCCACATGCTCCGAAATGAGTTTCTAACAGCACGATGTCCTTCAAAATCACGTTTTGACACTACAAGATCCAGAATAGGGACTTGCATCTTGAAAGCTTGTTGTGCCTCAAAACACCAATTTTGATGCTTCGAAACCGATGATTTTGAGACATAAGCTCCAAAACAAGGTTCTAAGAGCACGATGTGCGTCAAAATCAAATTTTGACGCTATCGGCTCCAGAATTAGGACTTGCATCTTGAAACCTTGTTGTGCCTCCAAACATCGATTTTGATGCTCCAAAATTAGGGCTTTTGACGCACAATTTCTAAAACAGGGTTCTAAGAGCACAATGTGCATTAAAATTAAATTTTGATGCTACTGGCTCTAGAATCGGGGCTTGCATCTTGAAACCTTGTTGTGCCTCAAAACATTGATTTTGATGCTTTGAATCTGGGGCTATTGAGGCACAAGCTTCGAATGAGGTTTTGAAAGCACGATGTGCGCCAAAATCAGATTTTGACGCTATTGACTCTATAATCGAGACTTGCATCTTGAAATTTTGTTGTGACTCCAAAAATCAATTTTGATGCTCCAAAACTGGGGCTTTTGAGCCACAATTTCTAAAACAGGGTTCTAAGGGCACAATGTGCATCAAACTTGAATTTTGATGCTACTGGCTCTAGAATAGGGGCTTGCATCTTGAAACCTTGTTGTGCCTCAAAACACTAATTTTGATGATCCGAAACTAGGGCTTTTGAGGCACAAGCTTCGAAATGAGGTTCTAAGAGCACGATGTGCACCAAAATCAGATTTTGATGCTATTGACTCTAGAATCAGGACTTGCATTTTGAAACCTTGTTGTGCCTTCAAACATTGATTTTGATGCTCCAAAACTGAGTCTTTCAAAGCAGAACCTCTGAAATGACCTTCTCAAAGAATGATGTGCGTCAAAATGGAATTTTGACACTACTGGCTCCAAAAAAGGGACTTGTTTCTTGAAACCTTGTTGTGCCTTTAAACATTGATTTGGGTGTTTTCAAACTGGTGCTTTCGAGCCACATACTCCGAAATGTGTTTCTAAGAGCATGATGTGCATCAAAATCACATTTTTATAATACAAGCTTTGGAGTAGGGACTTGCATCTCGAAAGCTTTTTTGTGCCTCCAAACACCAATTTTGATGCTTTGAAACTGATGATTTTGAGGCATAAGCTCCGAAACAAAGTTCTAAGAGCATGGTGAGCATCAAAATCAAATTTTGACACTACCGGCTCCAGAATCAGGACTTGTATCTTGAAACCTTGTTCTGCCTCCAAACATCGATTTTGATGCTCCAAAATTGTGGCTTTTGAGGCACAATTTCTGAAATAGGGTTCTAAGAGCACAATCTGCGTCAAAATTAAATTTCTATGCTAGTGGCTCTAGAATCGAGGCTTGCATCTTGAATCCTTGTTGTGGCTCAAAACACTGATTTTGATGCTTTGTGTCTCGGTCTTTTGAGGCAAAAGTTTCGAATGAGGTTTTAAAAGCATGATGTGCACCAAAATCATATTTTGACGCTATTGACTCTATAATCGCGACTTGCATCTTGAAACTTTGTTGTGACTTCAAAAATTGATTTTGATGCTCCAAAACTGGGGCTTTTGAGGCACAGTTTCTAAAACAAGGTTCTAAGGGCACAATGTGCATCAAACTTGAATTTTGATGCTACTATCTCTAGAAAAGGGGCTTGCATCTTGAAACCTTGTTGTGCCTCAAAACACTAATTTTGATGATCCGAAAATAGGCCTTTTGAGGCACAAGCTTCAAAATGAGGTTCTAAGAGCACGATGTGCACCAAAATCAGATTTTGATGCTATTCACTCTAGAATCAAGACTTGCATCTTGAAATCTTGTTGTGCCTCCAAACATTGATTTTGATGTGCCAAAATTAGGGCTTTCAAGGCACAATCTCCGAAATGAGGTTCTTAAAGCATGATGTACATCAAAATTGCATTTTGACTCTACCCATTCTGGAATTGGGACTTGTGTCTTGAAACCTTGTTTTGACTCCGAACGCTAATTTTTATGTTCCAAAAATGAGGCTTTTCAGTCACAACCTACGAAATGAAGTTCTAAGAACACCACATTTGTCAAAATTGTGTTTTGATGCTATCAGCTCGAGAATTGAGACTTGTGTCTTGAAACCTTGTTGTGCCTTTAAACATTGATTTGGGTGTTTTGAAACTGGTGCTTTTGAGCCACATGCTCTGAAAAGAGTTTCTAAGAGCATGATGTGCATCAAAATCATGTTTTGACGCTACAGGCTTTGGAATAGGGACTTGCGTCTCGAAAGCTTGTTGTGGCTCCAAACAACAATTTTGGAATCAGGACTTGCATCTTGAAACCTTGTTGTGCCTCCAAACATTGATATTGATGCTCCAAAACTATGTCTTTCAAGGCACAAGCTCTGAAATGAGCTTCTCAAAAAATCTTGTGCTTCAAAATAAAAGTTTGACGCTACTGGCTGCGGAATAGGGAATTGTTTCATGAAACCTTGTTGTGCCTCAAAACATTGATTTTGATGTACCAAAATCAAGGCTTTCAAGGCACAATCTCCGAAATGAGGTTCTAAGAGCATGATGTACATCAAAATTGCATTTTGACACTACCCACTCTGGAATTGGGACTAGTGTCTTGAAACCTTCTTGTGACTCCAAACACTAATTTTTATGCTCCAAAAATGAGGCTTTTGAGTCACAACCTCCGAAATAAGGTTCTAAGAACACCATGTTTGTCAAAATAGTGTTTTGATGCTATCAACTAAAGAATTGGGACTTGTGTCTTGAAAGCTTGTTGTGCCTTTAAACATTGATTTTCTAGTGTTTGCAAACTAGAGCTTTTGAGCCACATGCTCTGAAATTAGTTTCTAAGAGCGCGATATGCTTCAAAATCATGTTTTGACACTACAAGCTCCGGAATAGGGACTTGCGTCTCGAAAGCTTGTTGTGCCTCCAAACACCAATTTTGATTCTTTGAAACTGATGATTTTGAGGCATAAGCTCCGAAACAAGGTTCTAAGAGCACAATGTGCATCAAAATTAAATTTTGATGCTATTGACTCTAGAATAGGGGCTTGCATCTTGAAACCTTGTTGTGCCTCAAAACATTGATTTTGATACTCTGAATCTGGGCCTTTTGAGGCACAAGCTTCGAATGAGGTTTTAAGAGCACGATGTGGGCCAAATTAAGATTTTGATGCTATTGAGTCTATCATCAGGACTTGCATCTTGAAACTTTGTTGTGACTCCAAAAATCAATTTTTATGCTCCAAAACTGGGGCTTTTGAGGCACAACTTCTAAAACAGGGTTCTAAGGGTACAACGTGCATCAAACTTGAATTTTGATGATACTGGCTCTAGTATAGGGGCTTGCATCTTGAAACATTCTTGTGCCTCAAAACACTGATTTTGATGATCCGAAACTAGGGCTTTTGAGACACAAGCTTTGAAATGAGGTTCCAAGAGCACGATGTGCACCAAAATTAGATTTTGATGCTATTGACTCTAGAATCAGGACTTGCATCTTGAAACCTTGTTGTGCCTTTAAACATTGATTTGGGTGTTTTGAAACTGGAACTTTCGAGCCACATGCTCTGAAATGAGTTTCTAAGAGCATGATGTGCATCAAAATCACGTTTTGACACTACAGGCTCTGGAATAGGCACTTGTATCTCGAAAGCTTGTTGTGCCTCCAAACACCAATTTTCATGATTTGAAACTGATGATTTTGAGGCATAAGCTCCAAAACAAGGTTCTAAGAGTACGATGTATGTCAAAATCAAAATTTGACGCTACCCCGGTCCAGAATAAGGACTTGCATTTTGAAACCTTGTTGTGCCTCCAACGATGTGCATCAAAATCATGTTTTGACACTACAGGCTCCGAAATAGGGACTTGCGTCTCGAAAGCTTGTTGTGCCTCCAAATACCAATTTTGATGCTTCCAAATCGATGATTTTAAGGCATAAATTCCAAAACAATGTTATAAGAGCACAATGTGCGTCAAAATCAAATTTTGACGCTACCGGCTCCAAAATTTGGACTTTCATCTTGAAACCTTGTTGTGCTTCCAAACATCGATTTTGATGCTCCAAAACTGGGGCTTTTGAGGCACAATTTCTAAAACAGGGTTTTAAGAGCACAATGTGCATCAAAATTAAATTTTGATGCTACTGGCTCTAGAATCGGGGCTTGCATCTTGAAACCTTGTTGTGCCTCAAAACATTGATTCTGATGCCCTGAATCTGGGGGTTTTGAGGCACAAGCTTCCAATGATGTTTTAAGAGCATGGTGTGCGCCAAAATCATATTTTGACGCTATTGACTCTATAATCTAGACTTGCATCTTGAAACCTTGTTGTGCCTCCAAACATTGATTTTGACGCTCCAAAACTGAGTCTTTCGAGGCACAAGCTCTGAAATAAGATTCTCAAAGAATGATGTGCGTCAAAATGGAATTCTGACGCTACTGGCTCTGGAATAGGGACTTGTTTCTTGAAACCTTGTTGTGCAAAAATCAGGGCTTTTGAGTCACAATCTCCGAAATGAGGTTCATAGAACACAATGTTTGTCAAAATCGTGTTTGATGCTATCAACTTGAGAATTGGGACTTGTGTCTTGAAACCTTGTTGTGCCTTTAAACATTGATTTGGGTGTTTTGAATCTGGAGGTTTCAAGCCACATGCTCTGAAACAAGTTTCTAAGAGCATGATGTGCATCAAAATCACGTTTTGACACTACAGGCTCTGGAATAGGGACTTGCGTCTCGAAAGCTTCTTGTGCTTTCAAACACCAATTTTTATGCTTCGAAACTGATGATTTTGACGCATAAGCTCCAAAACAAGGTTCTAAGAGCATGATGTAAGTCAAAATCAAATTTTGATGCTACTAGATCCAGAATGAAGACTTGCATCTTGAAACCTTGTTGTGCCTCCAAATATCGATTTTGATGCTCCAAAACTAGGGCTTTTGAGGCACAATTTCTAAAACAGGGTTCTAAGAGCACAATGTGCATCAAAATTAAATTTTGATGCTACTAGCTCTAGAATCGGGGCTTGCATCTTGAAACCTTGTTATGCCTCAAAACATCGATTCTGATGCTGTGAATCTGGGGCTTTTGAGACACAAGCTTCGAATGAGGTTTTGAGAGCATGGTGTGTTCCAAAATCAGATTTTGATGCTATTGACTCTATAATCAGGACTTGCATCTTGAAACTTTGTTGTGACTCGAAAAATCGATTTTCATGCTCCAAAACTGGGGCTTTTGATGGACAATTTCTAAAACAGGGTTCTAAGGACACAATGTGCATCAAACTTGAATTTCGATGCTACTGGCTCTAGAATAGGGGCTTGCATCTTGAAACCTTGTTGTGCCTCAAAACACTGATTTTGATTATTCGAAACCAGGGCTTTTGAGGCACAAACTTCGAAATGAGGTTCTAAGAGCATGAAGTGCACCAAAATCAAATTTTGTTCCTATTGACTCTAGAATCAGGACTTGCGTCTTGAAACCTTGTTGTGCCTCCAAACATTAATTTTGATGCTCCAAAAATAAGTCTTTCGAGGCACAAGCTTTGAAATGAGCTTCTCAAAGAATGATGAAATTTTGACACTACTGGCTCCAAAATAGGGACTTGTTTCTTGAAACCTTGTTGTGCCTCAAAACATTGATTTTGATGTGCCAAAATTAGGGCGTCCAAGGTAAAATCTTCAAAATGAGGTTCTAAGAGCATGATGTACATCAAAATTGCATTTTGACTCTACCCACTTCTAGAATTGGGACTTGTGTCTTGAAACCTTGTCGTGACTCCAAACACTAATTTTAATGTTCCAAAAATGAGGCTTTTGAGTCACAACCTCCAAAATGAGGTTCTAAGAACACCACGTTTGTCAAAATTGTGTTTTGGTGCTAGCAGCTTGAGAATTGGGACTTGTGTTGTGAAACCTTGTTGTGCCTTTAAACTTTGATTTGGGTATTTTGAAACTGGTGCTTTTGAGCCACATGCTTCGAAATGAGTTTCTAAGAGCACGACGTGCATCAAAATCACATTTTGACACTACAAGCCCCAGAAAAGGGATTTGCGTAGAGAAATTTTGTTGTGCCTCCAAACACCAATTTTGATGCTTCGAAACCAATGATTTTGAGACATAAGCTCCAAAACAAGGTTCTAAGAGCATGATGTGCCTGAAAATCAAATTTTGACGCTATCGGCTCTAGAATTAGGACTTGCATTTTAAAACCTTGTTGTGCCTCCAAACATCGATTTTGATTCTCCAAAATTGGGGCTTTTGAGGCACAATTTCTAAAACAGGGTTCTAAGAGCACAATGTGCATCAAAATTAAATTTTGATGCTACTAGCCCTAGAATCGGGGCTTGCATCTTGAAACCTTTTTGTGCCTCAAAACATTGATTTTGATGCTTTGAATCTGGGGCTTTTGAGGCACAAGCTTCAAATGAGGTTTTGAGAGCACAATGTGCGCCAAAATCAGATTTTGACGCTATTGACTCTATATTCGGGACTTGCATCTTGAAACTTTGTTGTGACTCCAAAAATTGATTTTGATGCTCCAAAACTTGGGCTTGTGAGGCACAATTTCTAAAATAGGTTTCTAAGGGCACAATGTGCATCAAACTTGAATTTTGATGCTACTCGCTCTAGAATAGGGGCTTGCATCTTCAAACCTTGTTGTGCCTCAAAACACTGATTTTGATGATCCAAAACTTATGCTTTTCAGGCACAAGCTTCGAAATGAGGTTCTAAGAGCACGATGTGAGCCAAAATCAGATTTTGATACTATTGACTCTAGAATCAGGACTTGCATCTTGAAACCTTGTTGTGCCTCCGAACATTGAGTTTGATGCTCCAAAACTGAGTCATTCGCGGCACAAGCTCTGAAATGAGCTTCTCAAAGAATGATATTCTTCAAAATGGAATTTTGATGCTACTGGCTCCAGAATAGGGACTTCTTTCTTGAAACCTTGTTGTGCCTCAAAACATTGATTTTGACGTGCCAAAATCGAGGCTTTCAATGCACAATCTCCAAAATGAGATTCTAAGAGCATGATGTACATCAAATTTGCATTTTGACTCTACCCACTCTAGAATTGGGACTTGTGTCTTGAAACCTTGTTGTGACTCCAAACACTAATTTTTATGTTCCAAAAATGACGCTTTTGAGTCACAACCTTGGAGATGAGGTTCTAAGAATACCACGTTTGTCAAAATCATGTTTTGATGCTATCAGCTTGAGAATTGGGACATGTGTCTTGAAACCTTGTCGTGCCTTTAAACATTGATTTGGGTGTTTTGAAACTAGTACTTTCTAGCCACATGCTTCGAAATGAGTTTCTGAGAGCACGATGTGCATCAAAATCACGTTTTGACACTATAGGCTCCGGAATAGGGACTTGCATCTCAAAAGCTTATTGTGCATCCAAACACAAATTTTGATGCTTCGAAATCGATGATTTTGAGGCATAAGCTCCAAACTAATTTTTATGTTCGAAAAATGAGGCTTTTGAGTCGCAACCTCCGAAATGAGGTTCTAAGAGCACAATGTGCGTCAAAATAAAATTTTGATACTACCGGCTCTAGAATCAGGACTTGCATCTTGAAACCTTGTTGTGCCTCCAAACATCGATTTTGATGCTAAAAAATTGGGGCTTTTGAGGCACAAATTCTGAAATAGGGTTTTAAGAGCACAATGTGCATCAAAATTAAATTTTTATGCTACTGGCTCTAGAAACGGGTCTTGCATCTTGAAACCTTGTTTATGCCTCAAAGCATTGATTTTGATGCTTTGAATCTGGGGCTTTTCAGGCACAATTTTTATGTCCCAATTCTCAAGCTGATAGCATCAAAACATGATTTTGACAAACGTGGTGTTCTTAGAACCTCATTTCGGAGGTTGTCATTCAAAAGCCTCCTTTTTGGAACATAAAAATTAGTGTTTGGAGTCACAACATGGTTTCAAGACACAAGTCCCAATTCCAAACTGGGTAGAGTTAAAATCCAATTTTGATGTACATCATGCACTTAGAACGTCATTTCGGAGATTGTGCCTTGAAAGCCCTGATATTTGCACATCAAAATCAATGTTTTGAGGCACAACAAGGTTTCAAGCAAGAAGTCCATTTTCTGAAACCAGTAGCGTCAAAATTCAATTTTGATGAACATCGTTCTTTGAGAAGCTCATTTCAGAGCTTCTGCCTTGAAAGACTCAGTTTTGGAGCATCAAAATCAATGTTTGGAGGCAAAACAAGGTTTCAAGATGCAAGTCCTGATTCTAGAGTCAATAGCATCAAAATTTGATTTTGGTGCACATCGTGCCAAAAAGGAGGCTTTTGAGTGACAACCTCTAAAATGAGGTTCTAAGAACACCACGTTTGTCAAAATCATGTTTTGATGCTATCAGCTTGAGAATTGGGACTTGTGTCTTGAAACCTTGTTGTGCCTTTAAACATTGATTTGGGTGTTTTGAAACTGGTGCTTTCGAGCCAAACGCTCCAAAATGAGTTTCTAAGAGCACGATGTTCATCAAAATCATGTTTGGACACTACAGGCTCCGGAATAGGGACTTGTGTCTCGAAAGCTTGTTGTGCCTCCATACACCAAATTTGATGCTTCAAAACCTATGATTTTGAGGCATAAGCTCCAAAACAAGGTTCTAAGAGCATGATGTGCATCAAAATCAAATTTTGATGCTATCGGCTCCATAATCAGGACTTGCATCTTGAAACCTTGTTGTGCCTCCAAACATCCATTTTGATGCTCCAACATTGGGGCTTTTGAGGCACAATTTCTGAAATAGGGTTCTAAGAGCACAATGTGCATCAAAATTAAAATTTGATGCTACTGGCTCTAGAATCGGGGCTTGCATCTTGAAACATTCTTGTGCCTCAAAACATTGATTTTGATGCTCTGAATCTCGGGTTTTTGAGACACAAGCTTTGAATGAGGTTTTAAAAGAATGATGTGCACCAAAATCAGATTTTGATGCTATTGACTCTATAATCGGGACATGCATCTTGAAACTTTGTTGTGACTCGAAAAATCAATTTTGATGCTCCAAAACTAGGGCTTTTCACGCACAATTTCTGAAATAGGGTTCTAAGGGCAAAATGTGCATCAAACTTGAATTTTGATGCTACTGGCTCTAGAATACGTGCTTGCATCTTGAAACCTTGTTGTGCCTCAAAACATTGATTTTGATACTCTGAATCTGGGCCTTTTCAGGCACAAGCTTCGAATGAGGTTTTAAGAGCACGATGTGGGCCAAAATCAGATTTTGATGCTATTGAGTTTATAATAAGGACTTGCATCTTGAAACTTTGTTGTGACTCCAAAAATCGATTTTGATGCTCCAAAACTGGGGCTTTTGAGACACAATTTCTAAAACAGGGTTCTAAGGGTACAATGTATATCAAACTTGAATTTTGATGATACTAGCTCTAGAATAGGGGCTTGCATCTTGAAACCTTCTTGTGCCTCAAAACACTGATTTTGTCAATCCGAAACTAGGGCTTTTGAAGCACAAAGCTTCGAAATGAGGTTCTAAGAGCACGATGTGCACCAAAATCAGATTTTGAAGCTAATGACTCTAGAATCAGGACTTGCATCTTGAAACCTTGTTGTGCCTCCAAACATTGCTTTTGATGCTCCAAAACTGAGTCTTTCGAGGCACAAGCTTTGAAATGAGCTTCTCAAAGGATGTTGTGCGTCAAAATGAAATTTTGACACTACTAGCTCCAGAATAGGGACTTGTTTCTTGAAACCTTATTGTGCCTCAAAACATTGATTTTGATGTGCGAAAATCAGGGCTTTCAAGGCACAATCTCCAAAATGAGATTCTAAGAGCATGGTGTACATCAAAATTGCATTTTGACTCTACCCACTCTAGAATTGGGACTTGTGTCTTGAAACCTTGTTGTGACTCCAAACACTAATTTTGAATCACAACCTCGGAAATGAGGTTCTAAGGACACCACATTTGTCAAAATTGTGTTTTGATGCTATCAGCTTGAGAATTGGGACATGTGTCTTGAAACCTTGTTGTGCCTTTAAACATTGATTTGGGTGTTTTGAAACTGGTACTTTCGAGCCACATGCTCCGAAATGAGTTTCTTAGAGCACGATGTGCATCAAAATCACGTTTTGACACTATAGGCTCCGGAATAGGGACTTGCATCTCGAAAGCTTGTTGTGCCTCCAAACACCAATTTTGATGCTTCAAAACCGATGATTTTCAGCCATAAGCTCCAAAACAAGGTTCTAAGAGCATGATATGTGTCTCAAAAGCCTGTTGTGCCTCCAAACACCAATTTTGATGCTTCAAAAATGATGATTTTCAGGCATAAGCCTCATTTTTAGAACATAAAAATTAGTGTTTGGAGTCACAACAAGGTTTCAAGACACAAGTCCCAATTCCAGAGTGGGTAGAGTCAAAATGCAATTTTGATGTACATCATGCTCTTAGAACCTCATTTCGGGGATTGTGTTTTGAAAGCCCTGATTTTGGTACATCAAAATCAATGTTTTGAGGCACAACAAGGTTTCAAGAAACAAGTCCCTATTCCGGAGCCAGTAGCGTCAAACTTTCATTTTGAAGCACATCATTTTTTGAGGAGCTCATTTAAGAGCTTGTGCCTTGAAAGACTCTGTTTTGGAGCATCAAAATCAATGTTTGGATGCACAACAAGGTTTCAAGATGCAAGCCCTGATTCTAGAGTCAATAGCATCAAAATCTGATTTTGGTGCACATCGTGCTCTTAGAACCCTGTTTTAGAAATTATGCCTCAAAAGCCCCAGTTTTGGAGCATCAAAATCAATTTTTGGAATCACAACAAACTTTCAATATGCAAGTCCTGATTATAGAGTGAATAGCATGAATATCTAATTTTGGCGCACATCGTGCTCTTAAAACCTCATTCGAAGCTTGTGCCTCAAAAGCCCCAGATTCAGAGCATCAAAATCAATGTTTTGAGGCAGAACAAGGTTTAAAGATGCAAGCCCCGATTCTAGAGCCAGTAGCATCAAAACTTAATTTTGATGCACATTGTGCTCTTAGAACCCTATTTCAAAAATTGTGTCTCAAAAGCCCCAATTTTGGAGCATCAAAATTGATGTTTGGAGGCACAACGAGGTTTTAAGATGCAAGTCCTAATTCTAGAGCCGGTAGCATCAAAATTTGATTTTGACGCACATCGTGCTCTTAGAACCTCATTTTTGGAACATAAAAATTTGTTTGGAGCTTATGCCTCAAAATCATCGGTTTCGAAGCATCAAAATTTGTGTTTGGATACACAACAAGCTTTCGAGACACAAGTCCCTATTCCGGAGCCTATAGTGTCAAAACATGATTTTGATGCACATTGTGCTCATAGAAACTCATTTCGGAGCATGTGGCTCGAAAATACCTGTTTCAAAACACCCAAATCAATGTTTAAAGACACAACAAGGTTTCAAGACACATTTCCCAATTCTCAATATGATAGCATCAAAACATGATTTTGACAAACGTGGTGTTTTTAGAACCTCATTTTCGAGGTTGTGACTCAAAAGCGTCATTTTTGGAACATAAAAATTAGTGTTTGGAGTCACAACAAGGTTTCAAGACACAAGTCCCAATTCCAGAGTGGGTAGTGTCAAAATGCAATTTTGATGTACATCATGCTCTTAAAACCTATTTCAGAGATTGTGCCTTGAAAGCCTTGATTTTGGTACATCAAAATCAATGTTTTGAGGCACAACAAGGTTTCAAAAAACAAGTCCCTATTCCGGAGCCAGTAGCATCAAAATTTAATTTTGAAGCACATTATTTTTTGAGAAGTTCATTTCAGAGCTTGTGCCTTGAAAGACTCAGTTTTGGAGCATCAAAATCAATGTTTGGAGGCACAATAAGGTTTCAAGATGCAAGTCCTGATTCTAGAGTCAATAGCATCAAAATCTGATTTTGGTGCACATATTGCTCTTAGAACCTCATTTCGAAGCTTGTGCCTCAAAAGCCCTGGTTTCGGATCATCAAAATCAGTGTTCTGAGGAACAACAAGGTTTCAGTAACATCAAAATTCAAGTTTGATGCACATTGTGCCCTTAGAACCCTATTTTACAAATTGTTCCTAAAAAGCCCCAGATTCAGAGCATCAAAATCAATGTTTTGAGGCACAACAACGATTCAAGATGCAAGCCCCGATTCTAGAGTTAGTGGCATTAAAATTTAATTTTCATGCACATTGTGCTCTTAGAACCCTGTTTCAGAAATTGTGCCTCAAAAGCTCCAATTTTGGAGCATCAAAATCGATGTTTGGAGGCACAACAAGGTTTCAAGATGCAATTCCTGATTCAGGAGCCGGTAGGGTCAAATTTTGATTTTGACGCACATCATTCTCTTAGAACCTTGTTTTGGAGCTTATGCCTCAAAATCATCAGTTTTGAACCACATTTCGAAGGTTGTGCCTCAAAAGCCCTGGTTTCAGATCATCAAAATCAGTGTTTTGAGGCACAATAAGGTTTCAAGATACAAGCCCTTATTCTAGAGCCAATAGCATCAAAATTCAAGTTTGATGCACATTGTGCCCTTAGAACCCGATTTTAGAAATTGTACCTCAAAAGCCCCAGTTTTGGAGAATCAAAATTGATTTTAGGAGTCACAACAAAGTATCAAGATGCAAGTCCCCATTATAGAGTCAATAGCGTCAAAATCTAATTTTGGCACACATCGTGCTCTTAAAACCTCATTCGAAGCTTGTGCCTCAAAAGCCCCAGATTCAGAGCATCAAAATCAATGTTTTGAGGCACAACAAGGTTTCAAGATGCAAGCCCCGATTCTAGAGCGAGTAGCATCAAAATTTAATTTTGATGCACATTGTGCTGTTAGAACTTTATTTCAGAAATTGTCCCTCAAAAGCCCAATTTGTGAGCATTAAAATCGATGTTTGGAGACACAACAAGGTTTCAAGATGCAAGTTCTAATTCTGGAGCTGGTAGCGTCAAATTTTGATTTTGACGCACATCATGCTCTTAGAACCTTGTTTGGGAGCTTATGCCTCAAAATCATTCATTTCGAAGCATCAAAATTGGTGTTTCGAGGCACAACAAGCTTTCGAGACGCAAGTCCCTATTCTGGATCCTGTAGTGTCAAAACATAATTTTGAAGCACATCGTGCTCTTAGAAACTAATTTTGGAGCATGTGGCTCGAAAGCACTAGTTTCAAAACACCCAAATCAATGTTTAAAGGCACAACAAGGTTTCAAGACACAAGTCCCAATTCTCAAGCTGCTAGCATCAAAAGACAATTTTGACAAACGCGGTGTTCTTAGAACCTCATTTCGGAGGTTGTGACTCAAAAGCTTCATTTTTGGAACATAAAAATTAGTGTTTGGAGTCACAACAACATTTCAAGACACAACTCCCAATTCCAGAGATGATTTTGAGTAGCATCAAAATTCAAGTTTGATGCACATTGTTTCCTTAGAACCCTGTTTTAGAAATTGTGCCTCAAAAGCCCTAGTTTTGGTGCATCAAAATCAATTTTTGGAGTCACAACAAAGTTTCAAGATACAAGTCCTGATTATAGAGTCAATAGCATCAAAATCTGATTTTGGCGCACATCGTGCTCTTAAAACCTCAATCAAAGCTTGTGCCTGAAAACAATTTTTGGAATCACAACAAAGTTTCAAGATGCAAGTCCCGATTACAGAGTCAATAGCATCAAAATCTGATTTTGGCACACATCGTGCTCTTAAAACCTCAATCGAAGCTTGTCCTTGAAAAGCCCCAGATTCAGAGCATCAAAATCAATGCTTTGAGACATAAACAAGGTTTCAAGATGCAAGTCCCGTTTCTAGAGCCAGTAGCATAAAAATTTAATTTTGATGCACATTGTGCCTCAAAAGCCCCAATTTTGGAGCATCAAAATTGGTGTTTGGAGGCACAACAAGGTTTCAAGATGCAAGTCCTGATTCTGGAGCCGGTAGCATTAAAATTTGATTTTGACGCACATCTATCTGTTAGGACCTCATTTCGGAGGTTGTGACTCAAAAGACTCATTTTTGGATCATAAAAATTAGTTTAGAGCTTATGCCTCAACATCATCAGTTTCGAAGAATCAGAATTGGTGTTTGGAGGCACAACAAGCTTTCGAGACGCAAGTCCCTATTCCAGAGCCTGTAGTGTCAAAACGTGATTTTGACGAACAGCGTGCTCTTAGAAATTCATTCCAGAGCATGTTGCTCAAAAGCACAAGTTTCAAAACACCAAAATCAATGTTTAAAGGCACAACAGGTTCAAGACACAAGTCCCAATTCTCAAACTGATAGCATCAAAACACAATTTTGACAAACATGGTGTTGTTAGAACCTCATTTCGGAGGTTGTGACTCAAAAGCCTCATTTTTGGAACATAAAAATTAGTGTTTGGAGTCACAACAAGGTTTCAAGACACAATTCACAATTCCAGAGTGGGTAGAGTCAAAATGCAATTTTGATGTACATCATGCTCTTAGAACCTCATTTTGGAGATTGTGGCTCAAAAGCCCTGATTTTGGGACATCAAAATTAATGTTTTGAGCCAAAACAAGGTTTCAAGAAACATGTCCCTATTCTGGAGCCACTTTGATGCACATCATTCTTTGAGAAGATCATTTTAGAGCTTGTGCCTAGAAAGACTCAGTTTTGGAGTATAAAAATCAATGTTTGGAGGCACAACAAGGTTTCAAGATGCAAGTCCCGATTCTAGAGTCAATAGCATCAAATTCTGATTTTGGTGCACATCGTGCTCTTAGAACCTCATTTCGAAGGTTGTGCCTCAAAAGCCCTAGTTTCGGATCATCAAAATCAGTGTTTTGAGGCACAACAAGCTTTCAGTAGCATCAAAATTCAAGTTTGATGCACATTGTGCCCTTAGAATCCTATTTTAGAAATTGTGCCTCAAAAGCCCCAATTTTGGAGCATCCAAATCAATTTTTGGAGTCACAACAAAGTTTCAAGATGCAAGTCCTAATTATAGAGTCAATAGTGTCAAAATCTCATTTTGGTACACATCGTGCTCTTAAAACCTCATTCGAAGCCTGTGCCTCAAAAGCCCCAGATTCAGAGCATCAAAATCAATGTTTTGAGGCACAACAAGGTTTCAAGATGCAAGCCCTGATTTTAGAGCCAGTAGCATCAAAATTTAATTTTGATGCACATTGTGCTCTTAGAAACCTGTTTCAGAAATTGTGCCTCAAAATCCCCAATTTTGGAGCATCAAAATCGATGTTTGTAGGCACAACAAGGTTTCAGGATGCAAGTCCTGATTCTGGAGCCAGTACCAGCAAAATCTGATTTTGACGCACATTGTGCTCTTAGAACCTTGTTTTGGAGCTTATGCCTCAAAATCATCGGTTTCGAAGCATCAAAATTGGTGTCCGGAGGCACAACAAGCTTTCGAGACGCAAGTCCCTATTCTGAAGCCTGTAGTGTCAAAATGTGATTTTGATGCACATCATGCTCTTAGAAACTCATTTCAGAGCATGTGGCTCGAAACCACTAGTTTCAAAACACCCAAATCAATGTTTAAAGGCACAACAAGGTTTCAAGACACAAGTCCCAATTCCAGAGTTGGTAGAGTCAAAATGCAATTTTGATGTACATCATCATGCTCTAAGAACCTCATTCCGGAGATTGTGCCTTGAAAGCCCTGATTTTGGCACATCAAAATCAATGTTTTGAGGCACAAAAAGGTTTCAAGAAACAAGTCCCTATTCTACAGCCAGTAGTGTCAAAATTCCATTTTGATGAATATCATTCTTTGAGAAGCTCATTTCAGAGCTTATGCCTCGAAAGACTCAGTTTTGGAACATAAAAATCAAGGTTTCAAGATGCAAGTCCTGATTCTAGAGTCAATAGCATCAAAATCTGATTTTGGTGCACATCGTGCTCTTAGAACCTCATTTAGAAGCTTGTGCCTCAAAACCATATGTTTTGGATCATCAAAATAAGTGTTTTGAGGCACAACAAGGTTTAAAGATGCAAGCCCCTATTCTAGAGCCAGTAGCATCAAAATTCAAGTTTGATGCACATTGTGCTCTTAGAAACCTATTTTAGAAATTGTGCCTCACAAGCCCATGTTTTGGAGCATCAAAATCAATTTTTGAAGTCGGAACAAAGTTTCAAGATGCAAGTCCCGATTATAGAGTTAATAGCGTCAAAAATCTGATTTTGGCGCACATTGTGCTCTTAAAACCTTATTCGAAGCTTGTGCCTCAAAAGCCCCAGATTCAGAGCATCAAAATCAATGTTTAGAGGCACAACAAGGTTTCCAAATGCAAAGCCTGGATTCTAGAGCCAGTAGCATCAAAATTTAATTTTGATGCACATTATGCTCTTAGAACCCTATTTTAGAAATTGTGTCTCAAAAGCCCCAATTTTGGAGCATCAAAATCGATGTTTGGAGGCACAACAAGGTTTCAAGATGCAAGTCCTAGTTCTGGAGCCGATAGCATCAAAATTTGATTTTCACGCACATCATGCTATTAGAACCTTGTTTTGGAGCTTATGCCTCAAAATCATTGGTTTTGACGCATCAAAATTGGTGTTTGCAGGCATAACAAGCTTTCAGGATGCAAGTCCCTATTCCGAAGCCTGTAGTGTCAAAACATGATTTTGATGCAAATCATGCTCTTAGAAACTCATTTCGGAGCATGTGGCTTGAAAGCACCTATTTCAAAACACCCAAATCAATGTTTAAAGCCACAACAAGGTTTCAAGACACAAATCTCAATTCTTGAGCTGATAGCATCAAAACATGATTTTGATAAACGTGGTGTTCTTAGAACTTCATTTCGGAGGTTGTGACTTAAAAGCCTCATTTTTGGAACATAAAAATTAGTGTTTGCAGTCACAACAAGGTTTCAAGACACAAGTCCCAATTCCATAGTGGGTAGAGTCAAAATGCAATTTTGATGTACATCATGCTCTAAGAACCTCATTTCCGAGATTGTGCCTTGAAAGCCTTGATTTTGGCACACAAAATCAATGTTTTGACGCACAACAAGGTTTCAGAGCTTGTGCCTCAAAAGACTCAATTTTGGAACATCAAATTCAATGTTTGGAGGAACAACAAGATTTCAAGATGCAAGTCCTGATTTTAGAGTCAATAGCATCAAAATCTGATTTCGGTGGACATCGTCCTCTTAGAACCTCATTTCGAAGCTTGTGTGTTAAAAGCCCTGGTTTCGGATCATCAAAATTAGTGTTTTGAGGCACAACAAGGTTTCAAGATGCAAGCTCCTATTCTAGAGCTAGTAGCATCAAAATTCAAGTTTGATGCACATTGTTCCCTTAGAACCCTGTTTTAGAAATTATGCCTCAAAAGCCCCATTTTTGGAGCATCAAAATTGATTTTTGGAGTCACAACAAAGCTTCAAGATGGAAGTCCCGATTATAGAGTCAATAGCGTCAAAATCTGATTTTGGCACACATCGTGCTCTTAAAACCTCATTCGAAGCTTGTGTCTCAAAAGCCCCAAATTCAAAGCATCAAAATCAATGTTTTGAGGCACAACAAGGTTTCCAGATGCAAGCCACGATTCTAGAGCCAGTAGCATCAAAATTTAATTTTGATGCACATTGTGCTGTTAGAACCCTGTTTCAGAAATTGTGCCTCAAAAGCGCCAATTTTGGAGCATCAAAATCGATGTTAGGAGGCACAACAAGGTTTCAAGATGCAAGTCTTAATTCTGGAACCGGTAGCATCAAAATTTGTTATTGATGCACATCGTGCTCTTAGAACCTTATTTTGGAGCTTATGCCTCAAAATCATTGGTTTCAAAGCATCAAAATTGGTGTTTGGAGGCACAACAAGCTTTCAAGACGCAAGTCCCTATTTCGGAGCCTGTAGTGTCAAAATGTGATTTTGATGCACATCATTGGAGGCACAACAAGTTTTCAAGATGCATGTCCTGATTCTGCAGGCGATAGCATCAAAATTTGATTTTGACACACATCGTGCTTTTAGAACCTTGTTTTGGAGCTTATACCTCAAAATCATTGGTTTCAAAGCATCAAAATTTGATTTTGGTGTGCATCGTGCTCTTAGAACCTCATTTCCAAGCTTGTGGCTCAAAAGCCTTGGTTTGGGATCATCAAAATCAATGTTTTGAGGCACAACAAGGTTTCAGTAGCATCAAAATTCAAGTTTGATGCACATTATGCCCTTAGAACCTTGTTTTATAAATTGTGCCTCAAAAGCCCCAATTTTGGAGCATCAAAATCAATTTTTGGAGTCACAACAAGAGTCAATAGCATCAAAATATGATTTTGGCGCACATCATGCTCTTAAAACCTCATTCGAAGCTTGTGCCTCAAAGGCCTAGATTCAGAGCATCAAAATCAATATTTTGAGGCACAACAAATTTTCAAGATGCAAGCCCGGATTCTAGAGCCAGTAGCATCAAAATATAATTTTGGGCACGTTGTGCTCTTAGAACCCTATTTCAGAAATTGTACCTCAAAAGCCCCAATTTTGGAGCATCAAAATCAATGTTTGGAGGCACAAGAAGGTTTCAGGATGCAAGTCCTGATTTTGGAGCCCGTAGCATCAAAATCTGATTTTCACGCACGAGGTGCTCTTAGAACCTCATTTCGAAGGTTGTGACTCAAAACCCTCATTTTTGGAACATAAAAATTACTTTGGAGCTTATGCCTCAAAATCATCGGTTTCGAAGCATCAAAATTGGTGTTTGGAGGCACAACAAGCTTTCGAGATGCAAGTCCCTATTCTGGAGCTTGTAATGTCAAAACAAGATTTTGATGCACATCGTGCTCTTAGAAACTCATTTCGGAGCATGTGGCTCGAAAGTACCAGTTTCAAAACACCCAAATCAATGGTTAAAGGAACAACAAGGTTTCATGACACAAGTCCCAATTCTCAAGCTGATAGCATCAAAACATGATTTTGACAAACGTGGTGTTCTTAGAACCTCATTTTGGAGGTTGGGTCTCAAAAGCGTCATTTTTGGAACATACAAATTAGTGTTTGGAGTCACAACAAGGTTTCAAGACTTTCCCAATTCCAGAGTGGGTAGAGTCAAAATGCAATTTTGATGTGCATCATGCTCTTAGAACCTCATTTCAGAGATTGTGCCTTGAAAGCCCTAATTTTGGCACATCAAAGTCAATGTTTTGAGGAACAACAAGGTTTGAAGAAACAAGTACCTATTCCAGAGCCAGTTGCGTCAAAATTCCATTTTGATGCACATCATTCTTTGAGAAGCTCATTTCAGAGCTTGTGCCTCGAAAGTCTCAATTTTGGAGCATCAAAATCAATGTTTGGAGGAAAAACAAGGTTTCAAGATGCAAGTCCTAATTCTAGAGTCAATAGCATCAAAATCTGATTTTGGTGCACATCATGCTCTTAGAACCTCATTTCGAAGCTTGTGCTTCAAAAGCCTTGGTTTGCGATCATGCTCTTAGAACCTCATTTCGGAGATTGTGCCTTGAAAGCCCTGATTTTGGCACATCAAAATCAATGTTTTGAGGCACAACAAGGTTTCAAGAAACAAGTCCCTATTCCGGAGCCAGTAGTGTCAAAATTCTATTTTGACTCATATTATTCTTTGAGAAGCTCATTTTAGAGCTTGTGCCTCAAAAAACTCAGTTTTGGAACATCAAAATAAATGTTTGGAGGCACAACAAGGATTCAAGATGCAAGTCCTGATTCTAGAGTCAATAACATCAAAATCTGATTATGTTGTACATCGTGCTCTTAGAACCTCATTACGAAGCTTGTGCCTCAAAAGCCCTGGGTTCAGATCATCAAAATTAGTGTTTTGAGGCACAACAAGGTTTCAGTAGCATCAAAATTCAAGTTTGATGCACATTGTACCCTTAGAACCCTATTTTAGAAATTGTGCCTCAGAAGCCCCAGTTTTTCAACATCAAAATAAATTTTTGGAGTCACAACAAAGTTTCAAGATGCAAGTCCCGATTATAGAGTCAGTAGCATCAAAATCTGATTTTGGCGAACAACGTGCTCTTAAAACCTCATTCAAAGCTTGTGCCTCAAAAGCCCCAGATTCAGAGCATCAAAATCAATGTTTTGACGCACAACAAGGTTTCAAGATGCAAGCCCCGATTCAGAAATTGTGCCTCAAAAGCCCCAATTTTGGAGCATCAATATCGATGTTTGGAGACACAACAAGGTTTCAAGATGCAAGTCCTGATTATGGAGCCGGTAGCGTCAAAATTTGATTTTGATGCACACCGTGCTCTTAGAACCTTGTTTTCCAGCTTATACCTCAAACTCATAGGTTTTGAAGCATCAAAATTGGTGTTTGGAGGCACAACAAGCTTTTGAGACACAACTCCCTATTCGGGAGCCTATAGTGTCAAAACGTGATTTTGATGCACATCGTGCTCTTAGAAACTCGTTTAATGTTTAAAGGCACAACAAGGTTTCAAGGCACAAGTCCCAATTCTCTAGCTGATAGCATCAGAATACAATTTTGACAAACGTGGTGTTCTTAGAACCTTATTTCAGAGGTTGTGACTCAGAAGCCTCATTTTTGGAAAGCAAAAATAAATTTCATGTACATCATGTTCTTAGAACCTCATTCCGAAGATTATGCCTTGAAAGCTCTGATTTTGGCACATCAAAATCAATGTTTTGAGGCACAACAAGGTTTCCAGAAACAAGTCCCTATTCCAGAGCCAGTAGCTTCAAAATTCCATTTTGACTCATATAATTCTTTGAGAAGCTCATTTCAGAGCTTGTGCCTCGAAAGACTCAGTTTTGGAGCATCAAAATCAATGTTTGTAGGCACAACAAGGTTTGAAGATGCAAGTCCTGATTGTAGAGTCAATAGCATCAAAATCTGATTTTGGTGCACATCGTGCTCTTAGAACCTCATTACGAAGCTTGTGCCTCAAAAACCCTGGCTTTGGATCATCAAAATCAGTGTTTTGAGGCACAACAAGGTTTCAAGATGCAAGCCCTGATTCTAGAGCCAGTTGCATCAAAATTTAATTTTGATGTACATTGTGCTCTTAGAACCCTTTTTCAAAAATTGTGCCTCAAAATCCCCAATATTGGAGGATCAAAATCGATGTTTGGAGGCACAAAAAGGTTTCGAGATGCAAGTCTTGATTCTGGAGCCGGTAGCATCAAAATTTGATTTTGATTCACATCCTGCTCTTAGAACCTTGTTTTGGAGCTTATGCCTCAAAATAATCGGTTTCAAAGCATCAAAATTGATGTTTGGAGGCACAATAAGCTTTCACGACACAAGTCCCTATTACGGAGCCTGTAGTGTCAAAACATGATTTTGATGCACATCGTGCTCTTAGAAACTCATTTCGGAGCATGTGGCTTGAAATCACCAGTTTCAAAACACCCAAATGAATATTTAAAGGCACAACAAGGTTTCAAGACACAAGTCCCAATTCTCAAGCTGATAGCATCAAAACACGATTTTCACAAACATTGTGTTCTTAGAACCTCATTTCAATGCTTGTGCCTCAAAAGCCCTGGTTTTGGATCATCAAAATCACTGTTTTGAGGCACAACAAGGTTTCAGTAGCATCAAAATTCAAGTTTGATGCACATTGTGCCCTTAGAACCCTATTTTAGAAATTGTCCCTCAAAAGCCCCAGTTTTGGAGCATCAAAATCGATTTTTGGAGTCACAACAAAGTTTCAAGATGCAAGTCTCGATTATAGATTCAATAGTATCAATATCTGATTTTGGTGCACATTGTGCTCTTAAAACCTATTTCGAAGCTTGTGCCTCAAAAGCCCCAGATTCATAGCATCAAAATCAATGTTTTGAGGCACAACAAGGTTTCAAGATGCAAGCCCCAGATTCAGAGCATCAAAATTTAATTTTGATGCACATTGTGCTCTTAGAAACTTATTTCAGAAATTTTTCCTCAAAAGCCCCATTTGGAGCATCAAAATCAATGTTTGGAGGCACAACAATGTTTCAAGATGCATGTCCTGATTCTAGAGCCTGTAGCGTCAACATTTGATTTTGATGCACACCGTGTTCTTAGAACCTTGTTTTGGAGCTTATGCCTCAAAATCATCGGTTTCAAAGCATCAAAATGGGTGTTTGGAGGCACAACAAGATTTTGACACGCAAGTCCCTATTGCCGAAGCCTGTAGTGTCAAAACGTGATTTTGATGCACATCATGCTCTTAGAAACTCGTTTTGGAGCGTGTGGCTCAAAAGCACCAGTTTCAAAACACCTAAATCAATGTTTAAAGGCATAACAAGGTTTCAAGACACAAGTCCCAATTCTCAAGCTGATAGCATCAAAACATGATTTTGACAAACGTGGTGTTCTTAGAACCTCATTTCGGAGGTTGTGACTCAAAAGCCTCATTTTTGGAACATAAAAATTAATGTTTGGAGTCACAACAAGGTTTCAAGACACAAGTCCCTATTCCAGAGTGGGTAGAGTCAAAATGCAATTTTGATGTACATCGTGCTCTTAGAACCTCATTTCAAAGATTGTGCCTTGAAAGCCCTGATTTTGGCACATCAAAATCAATGTTTTGAGGCACAACAATATTTCAAGATTCAAGTCCCTATTCTAGAGCCAGTAGCGTAAAAAATTTATTTTGACGCTCATCATTCTTTAAGAAGCTCATTTCAGAGCTCGTGCCTCGAAAGACTCAGTTTTGGAGCATCAAAATCAATGTTTGGAGGCACAACAAGGTTTCAAGATGCAAGTCCTGATTCTAGAGTCAATAGCATCAAAATCGGATTTTGGTGCACATCATGCTCTTAGAACCTCATTTGGAATCTTGTGCCTCAAAAGCCCTGGCTTCAGATCATCAAAATTAGTGTTTTGAGGCACAACAAGGTTTCAGTAGCATCAAAATTAGGGTTTGATTGACAACTCGATTTTTGGAGTCACAACAAAGTTTCAAGATGCAAGTCCCGATTATAGAGTCAATAGCGTCAGAACATCAAAATCAATGTTTTGAGGCACAACAAGGTTTCAAGATGCAATCCCCGATTCTAGAGCCAGTAGCATCAAAATTTAATTTTGATGCATATTGTGCTCTTAAAACCTTGCTTCAGAAATTGTGCTTCAAAAGCCCAAATTTTTTAGCATCAAAATCGATGTTTGACGGCACAACAAGGTTTCAAGATGCAAGTCATGATTTTGGAGCCAGTAGCATCAAAATTTGATTTTGACGCACATCGTGTTTTTAGAACCTTGTTTTGGAGCTTATGCCTCAAAATCATCGATTTCGAAGCATCAAAATTGGTGTTTGGAGGCACAACAAGCTTTTGCAACGCAAGTACCTATTCCGTAGCCTGTAGTGTCAAAACGTGATTTTGATCAACATCGTGCTCTTAGAAACTCATTTCGAAGCTTGTGTTCCGAAAGCACCAGTTTCAAAACACCCAAATCAATGTTTAAAGGCACAAGGTTTCAAGACACAAGTCCCAATTCTCAAGCTGATAGCGTGAAAACACGATTTTGAAAAACGTGGTGTTCTTAGAACCTCATTTCGGAGGTTGTGACTCAAAAGACTCATTGTTGGAACATAAAAATTAGTGTTTGGAGTCACAACAAGGTTTCAAGACACCAGTCCCAATTCCAAACTGGGTAGAGTCAAAATGCAATTTTGATGTACATCATGCTCTTAGAACCTCATTTTGGAGATTGTGCCTTGAAAGCCCTGATTTTGGGACATCAAATCAATGTTTTGATGCACAATAAGGTTTCAAGAAAGAAGTCCCTCTTTTGGAGCCAGTTGAGTCAAAATTCCACTTTGACACACATCATTATTTGAGAAGCTCATTTCAGAGCTTGTGCCTCAAAAGACTCTGTTTTGGAGCATCAAAATCAATGTTTGGAGGCACAACAAGGTTTCAAGATACAAGTCCTGATTCTAGAGTCAATAGCATCAAAATCTTATTTTGGTGCACATCGTGCTCTTAGAACCTCATTTCGAAGCTTGTGCCTCCAAAGCCTTGGTTTTGGACCATCAAAATCAATGTTTTGAGGCACAAGAAGGTTTCAAGACGCAAGCCCCTATTCTAGAGCCAGTAGCATCAAAATTCAAGTTTGATGCACATTGTACCCTTAGAACCCTATTTTAGAAATTGTGCCTCAAAAGCCCCAGTTTTGGAGCATCAAAATTGATTTTTGGAGTCACAACAAAGTTTCAAGATGCAAGTCCCGATTATAGAGTCAATAGCATCAAAATCTGATTTTGGCGCACATCGTTCTCTTAAAACCTCATTTGAAGCTTGTGCCTCAGAAGCCCCAGATTCAAAACATCAAAATCAATGTTTTGAGGCACAACAAGGTTTCAAGATGCAAGCCTCGATTCTATAGGCAGTAGCATCAGAATTGAATTCTGATGCACATTGTGCTCTTAGAACCCTGTTTCAGAAATTGTGCCTCAAAAGCCCCAATTTTGGAGCATGAAAATCGATGTTTGGAGGCACAACAAGGTTTCAAGATGCAAGTCCTGATTCTGGAGCCGGTAGTATCAAAATTTGATTTTGATGCACATCATGCTCTTAGAACCTTGTTTTGGAGCTTATCCTTCAAAATCATCGGTTTTGAAACATCAAAATTTGTGTTTGGACACACAACAAGCTTTCAAGACGCAAGTTGCTATTTCGGAGCCTGTAGTGTCAAAACGTGATTTTGATGCACATCGTGCTGTTAGAAACTCATTTCGGAGCATGTGGCTTGAAAGCACCAGTATGAAAACACCCTAATCAAAGTTTAAAGGCACAACAAGGTTTCAAGACACAAGTCCCAATTTTCAAGCTGATAGCATCAAAACATGATTTTGACAAACATTGTTTTCTTAGAACCTCATTTCAGAGGTTGTGACTCAAAAGCGTCATTTTAGGAACAAAAAAATTAGTGTTCGGAGTTGCAACAAGGTTTCAAGACACAAGTCCCAATTCCAAAGTGGGTAGAGTCAAAATACAAATTTGATGTACATCGTGTTCTTAGAACCTCATCTCAGAGATTATGCCTTGAAAGCCCTGATTTTGGCACATCAAAATCAATGTTTTGAGGCACAACAAGGTTTCCAGAAACAGGTCCCTATTCCAGAGCCAGTAGCGTCAAAATTCCATTTTGACTCATATCATTCCTGATTCTAGATTCAATAGCATCATGTAATGTCATAAATTGTACGCACTTGCTAAAGCAGTACAATTTAACACCTAGTTTAGTACCCGCCTTGGCGCAGTTACATTCTGCATTGCATTTCTCCTTTAGCACTTAATTAATCAAATTAATTAGGTCTAAGGTCCTATTTCATCATTCTCTACATCATAAAGTTGGGCCCTTTCACTAAAGCGCGCCCTTCGCATTTTATTCCTCCAATACATCACTCAATCAAAAACCCTAATTAAGCCCTATTTCGAACTTGGGGGCTTGGTTTCGGGGTCAAAACATCTCGAAATCACCTGTAACTTCGAGATTCTCTCTAAAATCATCATATCCGACGGCCCTGAAAATTTGGTGAAAAGTTGTCAGGACCGTGGCCCGGAGAGCACACGGTCCTAGACATTTTTCCCAAAATTTTAGGAGCACGATCCAATCATAAAATAAAGCTTAACCCCAAGAAATTGGCGGGATATTCAATCTCTAGGTCGGCCAAAATACGAATTTATGATCTAGGGTTTCCTACATAAGAGCTCTCTTTCTTCATTTGAAGGGATCCGAATTTTGTTTTCAGGAACTTCATATGCAGCGAAAGAGCAGATCTTTGAAGAATTCAACATCTTACAACATCCTTCTATCAAGCATCTATCAAATTCATTTATCCACTTAGGGCTTGGAAGACATTGAAGAACAATAGGAAATTACCGACTGAAGATTGGCTTGTACTCCTCCCTTGAGGGTTGGGTATGATTTCATGTTGTTTTCATGTCTTTACATAAGCTTCAATACATCATTTATTCATGCTTTAGATCACTTTGCATCTTGATTTAGAGCATTTACGTTATCATTTACAAGCAATTAGGGTTTACTTTCTAGGTTGCTCTAGTTTGCTTTCTTGCATTTTAGGACCTTGCACACACACTAGGTCTGCACACACAATACATTTTACAAAACAACTTGGCTATTCATGGAGGTGGAAATCACCGAAGCGGGGGTTTGACTAAGGCAAAACTCTATATAGCCGCCCATACACCCTTTTTCAGATATCATTGCAGGTTTTGGGATTCAGACGACGCCGCGGGATACAAATCCGGAGAGAGAAGGTCGAGACAGCACTCTGTATCAAATTGCAGAGCAGAAGACTGGGACAGGGGCGCTGGGCGCCCTAGTCCCTGGGACAGAGGTGCTGGGCGCCCTGGTACTCCGGACAGACAACTTTCAGATAGCTTCTCGACAGTGTTTCAGAGTGCAGAACAGCAGTTTCCGATGCAGTTTTCAGGACAGTGGTGCCCGCGCCCCCGTCCCGAACATTTTCAGTCCGATTTTGACTCCGGGTACACATCTACATTCTTATTTCATCCTTGTATTTACAGTTGTTCATTGTTTAATCTCAATTCTGCAATCTTGTTATTAGTTCATACTTGCATTTTGGGATTAGGGTTTGAACTTGCATTACTTGATCTTACAATTTCAACAAGGGAATAGAAATCCTAATAGATATCCCGTGGCTCTCTCTTTCACAAAAAGAAGTAGCCAATTGTGCGATATCTCTAGGCTCTTTCGTATTCCGTAATGTGTGTCAAAAGGTAGGATTAGGGCATGATTAACCTAGTCTCGCTTTTTCCCCCACACATTTTGGTGAACCTGACGTGAATCTATCATTGCTTCCTCTTGCATTGCATTTGTTAGATCTAGATCTAGATTTAGTGTGTTTTCATTTCATTTTCATTAAAAAGAAAAGAAAAAAAAAAAAGTGTGTTTCTTTGCATTGGGTGTTTAAGTTTTGTGTAATCTTTTCAAAATGTCAGAAAGACACGGCTATAAGGCGAACACTAGTAGATAATGGCTCTGGTCTTAATGTGTGTAGCATTAATCTTTTGCATAAGATGAATGTGGATACATCCTTAATTGAACCGGACTCTCGTCCTATTCGAGGCTTTGATAATGTGGCTAAAACTTCATTAGGTACTATCACCTTACCCATCACAGTGGGGCCGGTTACTTTCCCTACACCTATCCATGTTATGTCGGGAAATCTAACGTACAACTTGCTACTGGGGAGACCTTGGATTCACAGTATGCAAGCTGTCCCCTCTACATTGCATAGACAAGTTAAATTTATTTATAACAATAAGACATATACCTTGATAGGTGATACTAATTTTCAAGCTTGTTTGCAAACATCCACTTCTAAGGGGGGTTCTTCTAAGCCGTCCTCATCTAGTGATGAATTTTTAAATAAGATACCTATCGGTGAATCCTCGCTCTCCGATGATCAAAATTCTTTGGATGAGTCTAGAGCTCTTGGAGAAGATTCTTCTCGACTTGAAACTACACATAAGAAGGATTTTGATCCTGGGAAGATCCTCGAAGACGACGATTGGGGATCCCTTGATTTTAATCCTACCTTTGTGGGTGAATATAAGGTTCCTTCTAGAGAAATTAAAGTTGAAAAGAAGGAAGAAGCTGAAAATCATAACGTTGAAAAGAAGGAAGAAGCTGAAAATCATAAAGTTGAAAAGAAAGAATCAACCTTACCTAAATCTATGAGTAATAATTTTCTGGCCGCCTCTCAAACTTCTTCTCCTCACATCTCTAATTATGAAGAGTTTGATTCTTTGTCTTATGAAAAACCACCTTCTCTTCCTGAAATGGCTGATCGTTATGGTCGTGGTTTTCGCATTTTTGCTAAGCATGGGTATCATGGAAAAGGTTGTGGTGCTCATGAACAAGGGATAAGAGTTCCTCTAGAGACTAATTTTCACAATTATGCCTTTGGACTTGGCTTTAATCCCTGCAAACGTACTAAAGCTTCTAAAAGACCATGCATTAGTGTTAATGCTATCTCTACATCTTTACCAATACAACATCCTGAGTATATTGATGGGGATCCTTCGTGTGCCTGTGCTTTGGATGTCTTCCCTACCGACGATGCTTTAGCCGAGTTCTTGGGAGCCTATGACACTCTTCCTCGTTATCATCACAATAGGGGACTCCCTTATTGTTTGAACACTGAAGCCTATTTTGGAAAAGAGATTGATAATGACGAGATTGTGAAAGAATTCCCTCAGTTAAAGGATACTCCTCAACAAAGTAATCTTCTCATAAGTGACACCACTGATGTTAAGATGGATCCTTGCAATAAAGAGAAAGTCATTAAAATTGGGAAATGTTTGGATGAAGAGGAACAAAAACAATATGAAGAACTATTGCATGAATTCCCTGAGATCTTTGCTTGGGCATATTCTGACATGCCTGGTATAGATCCTAAGATCGTTACTCATAATATTGTCTTAGTTCCTGATGCTAAGCCCGTGAAACAAAAGATTCAAAAAATGAATCCTAAGGTAGCTTTGCTTGTTAAGGCTGAGATTGAAAAGTTATTCGAGGCTGGATTTATCCACCCTATTGACTATTCCCCATGGATTTCAAATATTGTCGCTATGGCTAAACCAGACAACAAAATAAGAATGTGTACTCACTTTCGGGATCTAAATAAGGCTTCTTTAAAAGATGATTTCCCTCTTCCAAACATTGACATGATAGTTGATTCTACGGCAGGACATGCCTTGTTATCCTTCATGGATGGTTTTTCAGGCTACAATCAAATTTTTATTAACCCTCAAGATCAATTCAAAACTGCTTTCAGCACTCCTTGGGGTACGTTTTGTTGGATAATGATGCCTTTTGGACTTAAAAACGCCGGTGCAACTTATCAATGAGCGATGACCCTTATCTTTCATGATTATATGCATAAGATTTTAGAGGATTATGTTGATGATATTTTGGCCAAATCCTTTCTTTGCATAGATCATGTTAAAATCCTTCATCAAATCTTTGAAAGAATTCAAAAATATCACATGCGCTTGAATCCCCACAAATGTGTTTTTGGTGTGGATAGTGGAAAACTATTAGGGTTCATAGTTTCGCATCATGGGATTGAGGTGGATACTAAGAAAATAGATGCTATTGTCAACATGCCACCTCCTAGAAATGTGTCTCAACTTAAAAGCTTACAAGGAAAGATTCAAGCTATTCGTAGGTTTGTGTCTCAGCTTGCGGATCGTACCTTTCCTTTTACTCAACTTCTTAAAAAGGATATCACCTTTCAATGGAATGAGGATTGTCAGCAAGCATTTGAAGATTTGAAAGTGTATTTGGTTAGTCCTCCTATTCTTCAACCTATTGAACCTTCTAAACCTTTCCTTCTGTATACAGCTGCTTCCTCTCATGCTCTCACAGCATTGTTGGCACAACATGATAAAGATGGTAAGGAATGTCCAGTTTATTACATATGTCGTACCTTACTCGATTATGAGACCCGATATTCTGCGATAGAAAGACAATGCTTGGCCTTGGTATTTGCGACTCAGAAATTGAGACATTATCTTTTAAATTCAGAAGTCCATGTCATGGTAAAGTTTGATCCTTTGAAGCATCTTTTCTCTAAAACTGATTTATCAGTACGTCTAGCTAAGTGGGTTATGATGTTAACTGAATTTGACCTTAAGTTTGTTTCACAAAGAGCAATTAAAGGACAAGCGTTGACCGATCACTTAGTTGAGGCCCCTTCACCTTTCTCCTTCCCTAACCCTGAGTCTTTTCCTGATGACTTCATTCTTTCTATAGAGAAAGATGAAACTTGGGAGTTATACTTTGATGGCTCTAAGTGTCGTACGGGATCGGGGGCAGGTGTTGTTCTAATTTCTCCTACAAAGAAACCCATTCCCTTATCCTATCGTCTAAATTTCCTGTGTACCAATAACATTGCTAAGTATGAGGCTCTTATAGCGGGAATAAAAGCAGCCTTAGCTCTAAACGTAAAACACATACATATCTATGGAGATTCGCAATTGATTATAAGACAAGTAACAGGAATATATCAAGCAAAACAAGACAAATTATCACAATATAAAGACCTTGCTATCTCTCTATTACAAAATTTTGATTCTTATACTATGGAACCTGTTCCTCGAAAAGATAATCGACATGCGGATGCAATGGCATGTGTGGCTTCTCTTGTATCTTTAGAGGACCCTGTGGTTGATCTTAAATTTGTTATTCACAACCTTATTTCTCTAGCTATTGTAGACGATTCTAGCTTGGTAACATGTTGTGATTTTATAGACTCAGATGAATGGTACTCGCATATCGTAAGATATTTGACCGATGGTACCTTTCCTGATTCTGCTAATAGAAACACTAGGGCTAGAATCCACAAGCTGTCTGCTAGGTATATCATTCTTTCTAATGTCCTTTACCGAAGGGGTTATGATGGTCTTCTCCTTCGTTGTCTTAACAAGTCAGAAATCTCTGTTTCTCTTGAAGAGGCACATTCAGGTGCCTGTGGGGGGCATTTTGGGGGCAAATCCTTAGTTCATAGATTGCTTCGTATGGGATACTATTGGCAAACTATGCAGAAGGATTCCTTTTCATTTGTTAAAAAATGTCATCAATGTCAACAACACAATAATTTGATTCATGCTCCTGCCCAAGAACTCCGTTCTCAAGTAGCTTCTTGGCCTTTTTCCACATGGGGTTTGGATCTTATTGGTAAAATCTCTCCTCCTTCATCTCAAGGACACACCTTCATTATAACCGCAACAGATTACTTTACGAAGTGGGTAGAAGCTATTCCCCTTCGCTCTACAACTGCTGAAGTGATTTGTCAATTTCTTCTAGAAAACATCATTTCTCGATTCGGGATACCTTCTACTATAATCTCAGATAATGGGACATCATTTAAGAACAAGGACGTGAAGAAATTCCTCGAGAAGTATCATATCAAACATCGATTTTCTACACCATACTATCCTGAGTCAAATGGTCAAGCACTAATTTTCATGTTCCAAAAATAAGGTTTTTGAGTCACAATCTTCGAAATGAGGTTTTAGGAACACAATGTTTGTCAAAATCATGTTTTGATGCTATCAGCTTGAGAATTGGGACTTGCATCTCGAAAGCTTGTGGTTCCTCCAAACACCAATTTTCAAGCTTCAGAATCGATGATTTTGATGCATAAGCTCCAAAATAAGGTTCTAAGGGCACGATGTGCGTGAAAACCAAATTTTGACGCTACCAGCTCCAGAATCAGGACTTGCATATTGAAATCTTGTTGTGCCTCCAAACATCAATTTTGATGCTCCAAAATTAGGCTTTTGAGGCACAATTTCTGAAACAGGGTTTTAAGAGCACAATGTGCATCAAAATTAAATTTTGATGCTACTGGCTCTAGAATCAAGGCTTGCATCTTGAAACCTTATTGTGCGTCAAAACTTTGATTCTGATGCTCTGAATTTGGGGGTATTGAGGCACAAGCTTTGAATGAGGTTTTAAAAGCATGGTGTGCACCAAAATCAGATTTTCACGCTATTGACTCTATAAACGGGACTTGCACCTTGAAACTTTGTTGTGACTCCAAAAATCGATTTTGATGCTCCAAAACTGGGGCTTTTGAGGCACAATTTCAAAAATAGGGTTCTAAGGGCATAATGATCATCAAACTTGAATTTCGATGCTACTGGCTCTAGAATAGGGGCTTGCATCTTGAAACCTTGTTGTGCCTCAAAACACTGATTTTGATGATCCGAAACGATGACTTTTGAGGCACAAGCTTCAAAATGAGGTTCTAAGAGCATGATGTGCACAATCAAATTTTAAAGCTATTGACTCTAGAATCAGGACTTGCATCTTGAAACCTTGTTGTGCCTCCAAACATTGATTTTGATGCTCCAAAACTGAGTCTTTTGAGGCACAAGCTCTGAAATGAGCTTCTCAAAGAATGATTTGTGTCAAAATGGAATTTTGACACTACTGACTCCGGAATAGGGACTTCTTTCTTGAAACCTTGTTGTGCCTCAAAACATTGATTTTGAAGTGCCAAAATCAGGGCTTTCAAGGCACAATCTCTTAAATGAGGTTCTAAGCGCATAATGTACATCAAAATTGCATTTTGACTCTACCCACTCTGGAATAGGGACTTGTGTCTCGAAATGTTCTTGTGACTCCAAACACTAATTTTCAGGTTACAAAAATGATGCTCTTGAGTCAAAACCTCCGAAAATAGGTTCTAAGAACACCATGTTTGTCAAAATTGTTTTTTGATTCTATCAGCTTGAGAATTGGGACTTGTGTCTTGAAACCTTGTTGTGCCTTTAAACATTGATTTGGGTGTTTTGAAATTGGTGCTTTTGAGTCACATGCTCCGAGATGAGTTTCTAAGAGCACGATGTGCATCAAAATCACGTTTTGACACTACATGCTCCGGAATAGGGAATTGCGTCTCGAAAGCTTGTTGTGCCTCCAAACACCAATTTTCATGCTTCGAAACCGATGATTTTGAGAGATAAGCTCCAAACTAATTTTTATGTTCCAAAAATGAGGCTTTTGAGTTACAACCTCCGAAATGAGGTTCTAAGAGCACGTCATGCGTCAAAATCAAATTTTGATGCTATCGGCTCCAGAATCAGGACTTGCATCTTGAAACCTTGTTGTGCCTCCAAACATGGATTTTGATACTCCAAAACTGAGGCTTTTGAGGCACAATTACTGAAACAAGTTTCTAAGAGCACAATGTGTATCAAAATTAAATTTTGATGCTACTGGTTCTAGAATCGGGGCTTGCATCTTGAAACCATGTTGTGCCTCAAAACATTGTTTTTGGTGCTTTGAATCTAGTGCTTTTGAGGCACAAGCTTCGAATGAGGTTTTGAGAGGACGATGTCCGCCAAAATCAGATTTTGATGCTATTGACTCTATAATCAAGACTTTTATCTTGAATAAAGACTTGCATCTTGAATACAGACTTGCATCTCGAAGGCTTGTTGTGCCTCCAAACACCAATTTTGATGCTTTGAAACCGATGATTTTGAGGCATAAGCTCCGAAACAAGGTTCTAAGAGCGTGATGTGCATCAAAATCAAATTTTGACGCTACCGGCAATAGAATCAGGACTTGCATCTTGAAACCTGGTTGTGTCTTCAAACATCGATTTTGATGCTCAAAAATTGGGGCTTTTGAGGCCAAATTTCTGAAACAGGGTTCTAAGAACACAATGTGCATCAAAATTAAATTTTGATGCTACTGGCTCTAGAATCGGGGCTTGCATCTTGAAACCTTGTTGTGCCTCAAAACATTGATTTTGATGCTTTGAATCTGGTGCTTTTGAGGCACAAGCTTCGAATGAGGTTTTGAGAGGACGATGTCCGCCAAAATCAGATTTTGATGCTATTGACTCTATAATCGGAACTTTTATCTTGAAACTTTGTTGTGACTCCAAAAATTTATTTTGATGCTCCAAAAATGGGCCTTTTGAGGCACAATTTCTAAAACAGTGTTCTAAGGGCACAATGTGCATCAAACTTGAATTTTTATTCTACTGGCTCTAGAATAGGGGCTTCAATCTTGAAACCTTGTTGTCATTCAAAACACTGATTTTGATGATCCGAAACCAGGGATTTTGAGGCACAAGCTTTGAAATGAGGTTCTAAGAGCACGATGTGCACCAAAATTAGATTTTGATGCTATTGACTATAGAATTAGGACTTGCATCTTGAAACCTTGTTGTGCATCCAAACATTGATTTTGATGCTCCAAAACTGAGTCTTTCGAGGCACAAGCTCTGAAATGAGCTTCTCAAAGAATGATGTGCATCAAAATGGAATTTCGACGCTACTAGCTCCGGAATAGGGAATTGTTTCTTGAAACCTTGTTGTGCCTCAAAACATTGATTTTGATGTGCCAAAATCAAGGCTTTCAAGGCACAATCTCCGAGATGAAGTTCTAAGAGCATGATGTACATCAAAATTGCATTTTGAGTCTACCCACTCTGGAATTGGCAATTGTGTCTTGAAACCTTGTTGTGACTCCAAACACTAATTTTTATGTTCCAAAAATGAGGCTTTTGAGTCACAACCTCCGGAATGAGGTTCTAAGAACACCAGGTTTGTCAAAATCGTGTTTTGATGCTATCAGCTTGATAATTGGGACTTGTGTCTTGAAACCTTGTTGTGCCTTTAAACATTGATTCGGGTGTTTTCAAACTGGTGCTTTCAAGCCACATGCTCCGAAACGAGTTTCTAAGAGCACGATGTGCATCAAAATCATGTTTTGACACTACAAGCTCTAGAATAGCGACTTGCGTCTCGAAATCTTGTTGTGCCTCCAAACACCAATTTTGATGCTTTGAAACCGATGATTTTGAGGCATAAGCTCCAAAACAAGGTTCTAAGAGAACGATGTGCGTCAAAATAAAATTTTGATGCTACTGCCTCCAAAATCAGGACTTGCATCTTGAAACCTTGTTGTGCCTCCAAGCATCGATTTTGATGCTCCAAAATTGGGGCTTTTGAGGCACAATTTATGAAAATAGGGTTTTAAGAGCACAACGTGCATCAAAATTAAATTTTTATGCTACTGGCTCTAGAATCGGGGCTTGCATCTTGAAACCTTGTTGTGCTTCAAAGCATTGGTTTTGATGCTCTGAATCTGGGGCTTTTGAGGCACAAGCTTCGATTGAGGTTTTAAGAGCACGAAGTGCGCCAAAATTAGATTTTGACGCTATTGACTCTATAATCGGGACTTGAATCTTGAAACATTGTTGTGACTCCAGAAATTGATTTTGATGCTCCAAAACTAGGGCTTTTGAGGCAAAATTTCTAAAACAGGGTTCTAAGGAAACAATGTGCATCAAACTTGAAATTTGATGCTACTAAAACCTTGTTTTGCGTCAAAACACTAATTTTGATGATCCAAAACCAGGGCTTTTGAGGCACAAGCTTTGAAATGAGGTTCTAAGAGCACGATGTGCACCAAAATAAGATTTTTATGCTATTGACTCTAGAATCAGGACTTGCATCTTGAAACCTTGTTGTGCATCAAAATTGGTTTTTGGAGTCACAACAATGTTTCAAAATGCAAGTCCCAATTATAGAGTGAATAGCGTCAAAATATGATGTTGACGAACATCATGCTCTTAAAACCTCATTCGAAGCTTGTGCCTCAAAAGCCCCAGTTCAGAGCATCAAAATCAATATTTTGAGGCACAACAAGGTTTCAAGATGCAAGCCCCTATTCTAGAGCCAGTAGCATCGAAATTCGTGTTCGGAGTCACAACAAGCTTTTGAGATGCAAGTCCTTATTACGTAGCTTGTAGTGTCAAAACGTGATTTTGATGCACATCGTGCTCTTAGAAACTCGTTTTAGAGCATGTGGCTCGAAAACACCAGTTTCAAAACACCCAAATCAATGTTTAAAGGCACAACAAGTTTTCAAGACAAAAGTCCCAATTCTCAAGCTCATAGCATCAAAACATGATTTTGACAAACGTGGTGTTCTTAGAACCTCATTTCGGAGGTTGTGACTCAAAAGCCTCATTTTTGGAACATAAAAATTAGTGTTTGGAGTCACAACAAGGTTTCAAGACACAAGTCCCAATTCCAGAATGGGTAGAGTCAAAATGCAATTTTGATGTACATCATGCTCTTAGAATCTCATTTCGGAGATTGTGCCTTGAAAGCCCTAATTTTGGCAAAAAAGGGTTTCAAGAAATAGGTCCCTGTTCTGGAGCCAGTAGCGTCAAAATTCCATTTTGACGCACATCATTCTTTGAGAAACTCATTTCAGAGCTTGTGCCTCAAAAGACTTAGTTTTGGAGCATCAAAATCCATGTTTGGAGGCACAACAAGGTTTCAAGATCCAAGTCCTGATTCTATAGTCAATATCATCAAAATCTGATTTTGGTGCACATCGTGCTCTTAGAACCTCATTTCAAAAACTGTGCCTCAAAAGCGTTGGTTTTAGATCATCAAAATTAGTGTTTTGAAGCACAACAAGGTTTCAAGATGCAAGCCCTATTCTAGAGCCAGTAGCATCAAAAGCCACAGTTTTGGAGCATCAAAATCAATTTTTGGAGTCACAACAAAGTTTCAAGATGCAAGTTTTGATTATAGAGTCAAGAGCGTCAAAATCTGATTTTGGCGCACATCGTGCTCTTAAAACCCCATTCGAAGATTGTGCCTCAAAAGCCCCAGATTCAGAGCATCAAAATCAATATTTTGAGGCACAACAAATTTTCAAGATGCAAGCCCCGATTCTAGAGCCAATAGCAAGAAAATTTAATTTTGATGCACATTGTGCTCTTAGAACCCTATTTAAGAAATTGTGCATCAAAATCGATGTTTGGAGGCACAACAAGGTTTCAAGATGCAAGTTCTGATTCTGGAGTCGGTAGCATCAAAATTTGATTTTGACGCACGATGTGCTCTTAGAACCTCATTTCGAAGGCTGTGACACAAAAGCCTCATTTTTGGAACATAAAAATTAGTTTGGAGCTTATGCCTCAAAATCATCAGTTTCAAAGCATCAAAATTGGTGTTTGGAGGCACAACAAGCTTTCGAGACGCAAGTCCCTATTCTGGATCCTATAATGTCAAAGCATGATTTTGATGCACATCTTGCTCTTAGAAACTCATTTCAGAGCATGTGTTTAAAAGTACAATTTTCAAAACACCCAAATCAATGTTTAAAGGAACAACAAGGTTTCAAGACACAAGTCCCAATTCTCGAGCTAATAGCATCAGAACACAATTTTGACAAACGTGGTGACCTTAGAACCTTATTTCGAAGGTTGTGACTCAAAAGACTCATTTTTGGAACATAAAAATAAGTTTTTGGAGTCAAAACAAGGTTTCAAGACACAAGTCCCAATTCCAGAGTGGGTAGAGTCAAAATGCAATTTTGATGTACATCATGCTTGTAGAACCTCATTTTGGAGATTGTGCCTTGAAAGCCCTGAATTTGGCACATCAAAATCAACGTTTTGAAGCACAACAAGGTTTCAAGAAACAAGTCCCTATTCTAGAGCCAATAGCGTCAAAATTCCATTTTGACGCACATCATTCTTTGGGAAACTCATTTTAGAGCTTGTGCCTTGAAAGACTCAGTTTTGGAGCATCAAAATCAATGTTTGCAAGCACAAAAAGGTTTTAAGATGCAAGTCCTGATTCTAGAGTCAACAGCATCCAAATCTGATTTTGGTGCACATCGTCCTCTTAGAACCTCATTTCAAAGCATGTGCCTCAAAAGCCTTGGTTTCGGATCATCAAAATCAGTGTTTTGAGGCACAACAAAGTTTCAGTAGCATCAAAATTCAAGTTTGATTCACATTATGCCCGTAGAACCTTGTTTTAGAAATTGTGCCTCAAAATTCTTAGTTTTGGAGCATGAAAATAGATTTTTGGAGTCACAACAAAGTTTCAAGATGCAAGTCCCGATTATGGAGTCAATAGTGTCAAAATCTGATTTTGGCGCACATCGTGCTCTTAAAACCTCATTCAAAGTTTGTGCCTCAAAAGCCCCAGATTCAGAGCATCAAAATCAATGTTTTGAGGCACAACAAGGTTTCAAGATACAAGACCAGATTCTAGAGCCAATAGCATCAAAATTTAATTTTGATGTACATTGTGCTCTTAGAACCCCATTTTAGAAATTGTGCCTCAAAAGCCCCAATTTTGGAGCATCAAAATTGATGTTTGGAGGCACAACAAGGTTTCAAGATGCAAGTCCCTATTCCAGAGCCTGTAGTGTCAAAACATGATTTTGATGCACATCATGCTCTTAGAAACTCATTTTGGAGCATGTGCCTCGAAAGTACTAGTTTCAAAACACCCAAATCAATGTTTAAAGGCACAACAAGGTTTCAAGACACAAGTCCCAATTCTCAAGCTGATAGCATCAAAACACAATTTTGACAAATGTGGTGTTCTTAGAACCTTATTTCAGAGGTTGTGACTCAAAAGCCTCATTTTTGGAACATAAAAATAAGTTTTTGGAGTCAAAACAAGGTTTCAAGACACAAGTCCCAATTCCAGAGTGGGTAGAGTCAAAATATGTACATCATGCTCTTTGAACCTCATTTTGGAGATTGACTCTTGAATAAGGACTTGCATCTTGAAACCTTGTTGTGCCTCCAAACATTGATTTTGATACTCCGAAACTGAGTCTTTCAAGGCACAAGCTCTGAAATGAGCTTCTGAGTCACAACTCTGAAATAAGGTTCTAAGAACACCACGTTTGTCAAAATCGTGTTTTGATGTTATCAGCTTGAGAATTGGGACTCGTGTTTGAAACCTTGGTGTGCCTTTAAACATTGATTTGGATGTTTTGAAACTGGTGCTTTCGACCCACATGCTCTGAAACAAGTTTCTAAGAGCACAATGTGCATCAAAATTACTTTTTGACACTACAGGCTCTGGAATAGGGACTTGCGTCTCGAAAGCTTATTGTGCCTCCAAACACCAATTTTGATTGTTCAAAACTGATGATTTTGAGGCATAAGCTCCAAAACAAGGTTCTAACAGCACGATGTACGTCAAAATCAAAATTTGATGCTATCGGCTCCAGAATCAGGACTTACATTTTGAAACCTTGTTGTGCTTCCAAATATCGATTTTGATGCTCCAAAATTGGGGCTTTTGAGGCACTATTTCTGAAAGAGGGTTCTAAGATTACAATGTACATCAAAATTAAATTTTGATGCTATGGCACAAGCTTCGAAGGAGGTTTTAAGAGCACGGTGTGCCCCAAAATTAGATTTTGATGCTATTGACTCTATAATCAGGACTTCAATCTTGAAACTTTGTTGTGACTCCAAAAATCGATTTTCATGCTCCAAAACTAAGGCTTTTGACGCACAATTTCTAAAACAAGGTTCTAAGTGCACAATTTGCATCAAACTTGAATTTTGATTCTACTGAAACCTTGTTGTGCCTCAAAACACTGATTTTGATGATGCGAAACCAGGGCTTTTGAGGCACAAGCTTCGAAATGAGGTTCTAAGATGACGATGTGCACCAAAATCAGATTTTCATGTTATTGACTCTAGAATTAGGACTTGCATCTTGAAATCTTATTGTGCTTGCAAACATTGATTTTGATGCTCCAAAACTGAGTCTTTCGAGGCACAAGCTCTGAAATGAGTTTCTCAAAGAATGATGTGCATCAAAATGGAATTTTGATGCTACTGGCTCCAAAATAGGGACTTGTTTCTTGAAACCTTGTTCTGCTTCAAAACGTTGATTTTGATGTGCCAAAATTAGGGCTTTCAAGGTACAATCTCCAAAATGAGGTTCTAAGAGCATGATGTACATCAAAATTGCATTTTGACTCTACCCACTCTGGAATTGGGACTTGTGTCTTGAAACCTTGTTTTGACTCCAAAAAATTAATTTTATGTTCCAAAAATGAGGCTTCAGAGTCACAACCTCCAAAATAAGGTTCTAAAAACACCACTTTTGTCAAAATTGTGTTTTGATGCTATCAGCTTGAGAATTGGGACTTGTGTCTTGAAACCTTGTTGTGCATTTAAACATTGATTCGGGTGTTTTGAAACTGGTGCTTTTGAGCCACATGCTCCGAAACGAGTTTCTAAAAGCACGATGTGCTTCAAAATCATGTTTTGACACTACAAGCTCCGGAATAGGGACTTGTGTCTCGAAAGCTTGTTGTGCCTCCAAACACCAATTTTGATGCTTCAAAACCTATGATTTTGAGGCATAAGCTCCAAAACAAGACTGGCTCTAGAATCGGGGCTTGCATCTTGAAACCTTGTTGTGCCTCAAAACATTGATTTTGATGCTCTCAATCTGGGGCTTTTGAGGCACAAGCTTCGAATGAGATTTTAAGAGCATGATGTGCGCCAAAATCAAATTTTGACACTATTGACTCTATAATCGGGACTTGCATCTTTAAACTTTGTTGTGACTCCAAAAATCGATTTTCATGCTCCAAAACTGAGGCTTTTGAGGCACAATTTCTAAAACAGGGTTCTAAGGGCACTATGTGCATCAAACTTGAATTTTGATGCTATTGAAACCTTATTGTACCTCAAAACACTAATTTTGATGATCCGAAACTAGGGCTTTTGAGGCACAAGCTTCGAAATGAGGTTCTAAGAGCACGATGTGCACCAAAATCAGATTTTGATGCTATTGACTCTATAATCAGGACTTGCTTCTTGAAACCTTGTTGTGCCTGCAAACATTGATTTTGATGGTCCAAAACTGAGTCTTTTGAGGCACAAGCTCTGAAATGAGTTTCTCAAAGAATGATTTGCGTCAAAATGGAATTTTGATGCTACTAGCTCCAGAATAGGGACTTGTTTCTTGAAACCTTGTTGTGCTTCAAAACATTTATTTTGATATGCCAAATTTAGGGCTTTCAAGGCACAATCTAAAATATGAGGAGCTAAGAGCATGTTGTACATCAAAATTGCATTTTGACTCTACCCACTCTGGAATTGGGACTTGTGTCTTGAAACCTTGTTTTGACTCCAAAAACTTATTTTTATGTTCCAAAAATGAGGCTTTTGAGTCACAACCTCTGAAATAAGGTTCTAAGAACACCACGTTTGTCAAAATCATGTTTTGATGCTATAAGCTTGAGAATTGGGACTTGTGTCTTGAAACCTTGTTATGCCTTTAAACATTGATTTGGGTGTTTTGAAACTAGTACTTTCGAGCCACATGCTCCAAAATGAGTTTCTAAGAGCACGATGTGCATCAAAATCATGTTTTGACACTACAGGCTCTGGAATAGGGACTTGCGTCTCGAAAGCTTGTTGTGCCTCCAAACACCAATTTTGATGCTTCGAAACCGATGATTTTGAGACATAAGCTCCAAACTAATTTTTATGTTCCAAAAATGAGGCTTTTGAGTCACAACCTCTGAAATGAGGCTCTAAGAGCACGTCGTACATCAAAGTCAAATTTTGACGCTACCGGCTCTAGAATCAGGACTTGCATCTTGAAAACTTGTTGTGCCTCCAAACATCGATTTTGATGCTCCAAAATTGGGGCTTTTGAGGCACAATTACTGCAGGGTTCTAAGAGCACAATGTGCATGAATCCGGGCTTGCATCTTGAAACCATGTTGTGCCTCAAAACATTGATTTTGATTCTATGAATCTGGGGCTTTTGATGCACAAGCTTCGAATGAGGTTTTAAGAGCACGATGTGTGCCAAAATTAGATTTTGACACTATTGACTCTATAATGGGGACTTGCATCTTGAAACTTTGTTGTGACTCCAAAAATCGATTTGGATGCTCCAAAACTGGGGCTTTTGAGGCACAATTTCTAAAACAGGGTTCTAAGGGCACAATGTGCATCAAACTTGAATTTTGATGCTACTGGCTCTAGAATAGGGGCTTGCATCTTGAAACCTTGTTGTGCGTCAAAACATTGATTTTGATGATCCAAAACCAGGGCATTTGAGGCACAAGCTTCGTAATGAGGTTCTGAATCGTGTTTTGATGCTATCAGCTTGAGAATTTTCACTTGTGTCTTGAAACCTTGTTGTGCCTTTAAACATTGATTTGGGTGTTTTGAAACTTGTGCTTTCGAGCCACATGCTCTGAAATGAGTTTCTAAGAGCACGATGTGTATCAAAATCACGTTTTGACACTACAGGCTCCGGAATACGGACTTGCATCTGGAAAGCTTGTTTTGCCTCCAAACACCAATTTTGATGCTTCGAAACCGATGATTTTGAGGCATAAGCTCTGAAACAAGGTTCTAAGAGCACGATGTGCATCAAAATCAAATTTTGACACTACCGGCAATAGAATCAGCACTTGCATCTTGAAATCAAAATTGGGGCTTTTGAGGCACAATTACTGCAGGGTTCTAAGAGCACAATGTGCATGAATCCGGGCTTGCATCTTGAAACCATGTTGTGCCTCAAAACATTGATTTTGATTCTCTGAATCTGGGGCTTTTGATGCACAAGCTTCGAATGAGGTTTTAAGAGCACGATGTGTGCCAAAATTAGATTTTGACACTATTGACTCTATAATGGGGACTTGCATCTTGAAACTTTGTTGTGACTCCAAAAATCGATTTGGATGCTCCAAAACTGGGGCTTTTGAGGCACAATTTCTAAAACAGGGTTCTAAGGGCACAATGTGCATCAAACTTGAATTTTGATGCTACTGGCTCTAGAATAGGGGCTTGCATCTTGAAACCTTGTTGTGCCTCAAAACATTGATTTTGATGATCCAAAACCAGGGCTTTTGAGGCACAAGCTTCGTAATGAGGTTCTGAATCGTGTTTTGATGCTATCAGCTTGAGAATTTTCACTTGTGTCTTGAAACCTTGTTGTGCCTTTAAACATTGATTTGGGTGTTTTGAAACTTGTGCTTTCGAGCCACATGCTCTGAAATGAGTTTCTAAGAGCACGATGTGCATCAAAATCATGTTTTGACACTACAGGCTCCAGAATACGGACTTGCATCTGGAAAGCTTGTTTTGCCTCCAAACACCAATTTTGATGCTTCGAAACCAATGATTTTGAGGCATAAGCTCTGAAACAAGGTTCTAAGAGCACGATGTGCATCAAAATCAAATTTTGACACTACCGGCAATAGAATCAGCACTTGCATCTTGAAACCTGGTTGTGTCTTCAAACATCGATTTTGTTGGTCCAAAATTGGGGCTTTTGAGGCACAATTTTTGAAACAGGGTTCTAAGAGCACAATGTGCATCAAAATTAAATTTTGATGGTACTGGCTCTAGAATCGGGGCTTGCATCTTGAAACCTTGTTGAGCCTCCAAACATTGATTTTGATGCTTTGAATCTGGTGCTTTTGAGGCACAAGCGTCGAATGAGGTTTTAAGAGCATGATGTGCGCCAAAATCAGATTTTGATGCTATTGACTCTATAATCAGGACTTGCATCTTGAAACTTTGTTGTGACTCCAAAAATCGATTTTGATGCTTCAAAATTGGGGCTTTTGAGGCACAATTTCTAAAACAGGGTTCTAAGGGCACAATGTCCACCAAACTTGAATTTTGATTCTACTGGCTCTAGAATAGGGGCTTCAATCTTGAAAGCTTGTTGTGCCTCAAAACACTGATTTTGATGATCCGAAATCAGGGCTTTTGAGGCACAAGCTTTGAAATGAGGTTCTAAGTGTTAGGGTTCCCAAAGATACTGAGAGGGGGGGGGTGGATCAATATCTGATCGATAATGAAATTTTCTTAAAACTAAACATGCAGAATATAAAGTAACAATATACTTGTATGCAAGAATTAATGCAAATAATAGAATAAAAAATATCCACATGAAAAGAACACCATAACACAAGATGTTTTACGAGGAAACCCAGTGTGGGAAAAACCTCGATGGGATTTGTGACCCACAATATTCACTTACTGGCCAATAAGAGAATATTACTTACAATAGGCGCCTGCACATGCAGGAAGGCCAACTGCCTAGAGCTCACTGCTCAATAAGAAGTCACACTAACTTACATTGAGGATTTACATAAATCCAATATCTTGTACTGCTTTACAATAGCATCTTCAATGCCAAATTCAGTACTGGTTCTTGCTCTGTTCTTTACATATACCCTTGACCTATAATTCGCACATTAGGTCTACCTTATAATTTATTTATTACTTTCTATCCATATCATACAAATGCCTACAATGATCTCTTTTATATACAAGAGTCATTTTACAATTTGCCAAGTCGGCTTATAATGATAAATAAAATATTACATATCAAATATTAAAATATTAAATATTACTCTACGCACTTTGAAATTGGGACTTGTGTCATCAAACCTTGTTGTGACTCCAAACACTAATTTTTATGTTCCAAAAATGAGGCTTTTGAGTCACAACATCCGAAATGAGGTTCTAAGAACATCATGTTTGTCAAAATTGTGTTTTAATGCTAGTAGTTTGAGAATTGGGACTTATGTCTTGAAACCTTGTTGTGCCTTTAAACATTGATTTGGGTATTTTGAAACTGGTGCTTTCGAGCCACATGCTCCAAAATGAGTTTCTAAGAGCACGATGTGCTTCAAAATAGGGACTTGCGTCTCGAAATAAGGTTCTAAGAGCACGATGTGCATCAAAATCAAATTTTGACTGTACCGGCAATAGAATCAGGACTTGCATCTTGAAACCTGGTTGTGTCTTCAAACATCGATTTTGATGCTCCAAAATTGGGGCTTTTGAGGCACAATTTCTGAAACAGGGTTCTAAGAGCACAATGTGCATCAAAATTAAATTTTGATGCTACTGGCTCTAGAATCGGGGCTTGCATCTTGAAACCTTGTTGAGCCTCCAAACATTGATTTTGATGCTTTGAATCTGGTGCTTTTGAGGCACAAGCTTCGAATGAGGTTTTAAGAGCACGATGTCTGCCAAAATCAGATTTTGATGCTATTGACTCTATAATAGGGACTTGCATCTTGAAACTTTGTTGTGACTCCAAAAATTGATTTTGATGCTCCAAAACTGGGGCTTTTGAGGCACAATTTCTAAAACAGGGTTCTAAGGGTACAATGTGCATCAAACTTGAATTTTGATTCTACTGGCTGTAGAATAGGGGCTTCAATCTTGAAACCTTGTTGTGCCTCAAAACACTGATTTTGATGATCCAAAACCAGGGCTTTTGAGGCACAAGCTTTGAAATGAGGTTCTAAGTGTTAAGGTTCCCACAGATACTGAGAGGGGGGGGGTGGATCAATATCTGACTGGTGATGAAATTTTCTTAAAATTGAACATGCAGAATATAAAGTAACAGTACACTTGTATGCAAGAATTAATGCAAATAACATAATAAAAAATATCCACATGAAAAGAACACAATAACACGGAGGCACAACAAGATTTCAAGATGCAAGTCCTCATTCTGGAGCCGGTAGCGTCAAAATTTGATTTTCACGCACATCGTGCCTTTAGAACCTTGTCTTGGAGTCTATGCATCAAAATCATCGGTTTTGAAGCGTCAAAATTGGTGTTTGCAGGGACCACAAGCTTTCGAGACGCAAGTCCCTATTCCGGAACCTGTAGTGTCAAAACATGATTTTGATGCACATCGTGCTCTTAGAAACTCGTTTCAGAGCATGTGGCTCGAAAGCTCCCGTTTAAAAGCACCCAAATCAATGTTTAAAGACACAACAAAGTTTGAAGAGACTAGTCCCAATTCTCAAGCTGATAGCATCAAAACATGATTTTGACAAACATTGTGTTCCTAAAACCTCATTTCGTAGATTGTGACTCAAAAACCTTATTTTTGGAACATGAAAATTAGTGTTTGGACTCAGAACAAGGTTTCAAGACACAAGTCCCAATTGTAGAGTGGGTAGAGTCAAAATGCAATTTTGATGTACAACATGCTCTTAGAACCTCATTTCGGAGATTGTGCCTTGAAAGCCTTGATTTTGACACATCAAAATCAATGTTTTTAGGCACAACAAGGTTTCAAGAAACAAGTCCCTATTCTAGAGCCAGTAGCCTCAAAATTCCATTTTGACGCACATCATTCTTTCAGAATCTTATTTCAGAGCTTGTGCCTCAAAAGACTCAGTTTTGGAAATTGTGCCTTAAAAGCCCCAGTTTTTTAGCATCAAAATTGATTTTTGGAGTCACAACAAAGTTTCAAAATGCAAGTCCCGATTATAGAGTCAATAGCCTCAAAATCTTATTTTGGCGCACATCATGCTCTTAAAACCTTATTCGAAGCTTGTGCCTCAAAACCCCCAGATTCAGAGCATCAGAATGAATATTTTGAGGCACAACAAGGTTTCAAAATACAAACCCTGATTCTAGAGCCAGTGGCATCAAAATTTAATTTTGATGCACATTGTGCTCTTAGAACCCTATTTTAGAAATTGTGCCTCAAAAGCCCCAGTTTTGGAGCATCAAAATCGATGTTTGGAGGCACAACAAGGTTTCAAGATGCAAGTCCTGATTTTGGAGCCGGTAGCATCAAAATTTGATTTTGACGCACATTGTGCTCTTAGAACCTTGGTTTGGAGCTTATGCCTCAAAATCATCGGTTTCAAAGCATCAAAATTGGTGTTTGGAGGCACAACAAGCTTTCAAGTCGCAAGTCCCTATTCTGGAGCCTGTAGTGTCAAAACGTGATTTTGATGCACATCATTGGAGGCACAACAAGGTTTCAAGATGCATGTCCTTATTCCAGAGCCAATACCGTCAAAATTTGATTTTGACGCACATCGTGCTCTTAGAACCTTGTTTTGGAGGTTATGCCTCAAAATCATCGATTTTGAAGCATCAAAATTGGTGTTTGGATGCACAAAAAGCTTTCGAGATGCAAGTCCCTATTCCGTAGCTTGTAGTGTCAAAACATGATTTTGATGCACATCGTTGGAGGCACAACAAGGTTTCAAAATGCAAGTCCTGATTCTGGACTAGGTAGCGTCAAAATTTTATTTTGACGCACATCGTGCTCTTAGAACCTTGTTTAGGAGCTTATGACTCAAAATCATCAGTTTCAAAGGATCAAAATTGGTGTTTGGAGACACAACAAGCTTTCGAGACTCAAATACCTATTCCAGAGCCTGTAGTGTCAAAACGTGATTTTGATGCACATCGTGCTTTTAGAAACTCATTTCAGAGCATGTGGCTGGAAAGCTCCAGATTCAAAACACCCAAATCAATGTTTAAAGGCACAACAAATTTTCAAGACACAAGTCCCAATTCTCAAGTTGATACCATCAAAACATGATTTTGAAAAACACGGTGTTCTTAGAACCTCATTTCGAAGGTTGCCACTCAAAAGCCTCATTTTTGGAACATAAAAATCAGTATTTGGAGTCACAAAAAGGTTTCAAGACACAAGTCCCAATTCTAGAATGGGTAGAGTCAAAATGCAGTTTTTGATGTACATCATGCTCTTAGAACCTCATTTCAGAGATTGTGCCTTGAAAGCCCTGATTGTGGCACATCAAAATCAATGTTTTGAGGCACAACAAGGTTTCAAGAAACAAGTCCCTATTCTGGAGCCAGTAGCGTGAAAATTCCATTTTGATGCATATCATTCTTTGAGAAGGTCATTTTAGAGCATGTGCATCGAAAGACTCAGTTTTGGAGCATATAAATCAATGTTTGCAGGCACAACAAGGTTTCAAGATGCAAGTCCTCATTCTAAGAGCATGATGTACATCAAAATTGCACTTTGACTCTACCCACTTTGGAATTGGGAATTGTGTCTTGAAACCTTGTTGTGACTCCAAACACTAATTTTTATGTTCCAAAAATGAGGCTTTTGAGTCACAACCTCCGAAATGAGATTCTACCAACACCTTGTTGTGCCTTTAAACAATGATTTGGGTGTTTTGAAACTTGTGCTTTTGAGACACATGCTCCGAAATGAATTTCTAAGAGCACGTTGTTCATCAAAATCACGTTCTGACACTACAGGCTCTAGAATAGGGACTTTGGTCTCGAAAGCTTGTTGTGCCTCCAAACACCAATTCTGATGCTTCGAAACCGATGGTTTTAAGGTATAAGCTCCAAACTAATTTTTATGTTCCAAAAATGAGTCTTTTGAGTCACAACCTCCGAAATGAGGTTCTAAGAGAACGATGTGCGTCAAAATCAAATTTTAATGCTACCGGCTCCAGAATCAGGACTTGCATCTTGAAACCTTGTTGTGCCTCCAAACATCGATTTTGATGCTCCAAAATTGGGGCTTTTGAGGCACAATTTCTGAAAAAAGGGTTCTAAGAGCATAATGTGCATCAAAATTAAATTTTGATGCTACTGGCTCTAGAGGCTTGCATCTTGAAACCTTGTTGCGTCTCAAAACATTGATTTTGATGCTCTGAATCTGGGGCTTTTGAGGCACAAGCTTCGAAATGAGGTTCTAAGAGCACGATGTGCAACAAAATCAGGTTTTGATGCTATTGAATCTAGAATCAGGACTTGCATCTTGAAACCTTGTTGTGCCTCCAAACATTGATTTTGATGCTCCAAAACTGAGTCTTTCGAGGCACAAGCTCTGAAATGAGCTTCTCAAAAAATGATGTGCTTCAAAATGAAATTTTGACGCTACTGGCTCCAGAATAGGGACATGTTTCTTGAAACCTTGTTGTGCCTCAAAACATTAATTTTGCTTTACCAAAATCATGGCTTTCAAGGCACAATCTCCGAAATGAGGTTCTAAGAGCATGATGTACATCAAAATTGCATTTTGACTCTACCCACTCTGGAATTGGGACTTGTGTCTTGAAACCTTGTTGTGACTCCAAACACTAATTTTTATGTTCCAAAAATGAGGCTTTTGAGTGACAACCTCTGAAATGAGGTTATAAGAACACCATGTTTGTCAAAATCATGTTTTGATGCTATCAGCTTGAGAATTGGGACATGTATATTGAAACCTTGTAGTAACTTTAAACATTGATTTGGGTGTTTTGAAACTGGTACTTTTGAGCCACATCCTCTGAAATGAGTTTTTAAGAGCACGATGTGTATCAAAATCACGTTTTGAGTCAATAGCATCAAAATCTGATTTTGGTGCACATCATGCTCTTAGAACCTCAGTTCGAAGCTTGTGTCTCAAAAGCCCTGGTTTCGGATCATCAAAATCAATGTTTAAAGGTACAACAAGGTGCTTTTGAGCCACATGCTCTGAAATGAGTTTCTAAGAGCACGATATGCATCAAAATCACATTTTGACACTACAAGCTCTGGAATAGGGACTTGCATCTCGAAAGGTTGTTGTGCCTCCAAAGACCAATTTTGATGCTTCGAAACTGATGATTTTCAGCCATAAGCTCCAAAAGAAGGTTCTAAGAGCACGATGTGCGTCAAAATCAAATTTTGACGCTACCGGCTCCAGAATCAAGACTTGCATCTTGAAACCTTGTTGTGCCTCCAAATTTCGATCGGGCCTTGCATTTTGAAACCTTGTTGAGACTCAAAATATTGATTTTGATGCTCTGAATCTGGGCCTTTTGAGGCACAAGCTTCGAATGAGGTTTTAAGAACACAATGTGCGCCAAAATCAAATTTTGACGCTATTGACTCTATAATGAGGACTTGCATCTTGAAACTTTGTTCTGACACCAAAAATTGATTTTGATGCTCCAAAACTGGGGCTTTTGAGGCACAATTTCTAAAACAAGGTTCTAAGGGTACAATGTGCGTCAAACTTGAATTTTGATGCTAATGGTTCTAGAATAGGGGCTTGCATATTGAAAACATCTTGTGCCTCAAAACACTGATTTTGACAATCCGAAACTAGGGCTTTTGATGCACAAGCTTCGAAATGAGGTTCTAAGAGCACGATGTGCACCGAAATCAGATTTTGGTGCTATTGACTCTAGAATCAGGACTTGCATCTTGAAACCTTGTTGTGCCTCCAAACATTGATTTTGATGCTCCAAAACTGAGTCTTTCGAGGCAAAAGCTCTGAAATGAGGTTCTCAAAGAATGATGTCCGTCAAAATGGAATTTTGATGCTACTGGCTCCAAAATAGCTTCAAAACAGCCAAATCAATGTTTAAAGGCACAACAAGGTTTTGAGACACAAGTCCCAATTCTCAAGATCAATTTTTGGAGGCACAACAAAGTTTCAAGATGCAAGTCTTGATTCTAGAGTCAATAGCATCAAAATCTGATTTTGGTGCACATGGTGCTCTTAGAACCTCATTTCCAGCATTGAGGCTTTTGAGTCACAACCTCTGAAATGAGGTTTTAAGAACACCACGTTTGTCAAAATTGTTTTTTGATGCTTTCAGCTTGAGAATTGGGACTTGTGTCTTGAAACCTTGTTGTGCCTTAAAACATTGATTTGGGTGTTTTGAAATTGGTGCTTTCGAGCCACATGAAATGAGTTTCTAAAAGAACGATGTGCATCAAAATCATGTTTTGACACTAGAGGCTATAGAATAGGGTCTTGCGTCTTGAAAGCTTGTTGTGCCTCCAAACACCAATTTTGATGCTTCGAAACCGATGTTTTTGAGGCATAAGCTCCAAAACAAGGTTCCAAGAGCACAATGTGCGTCAAAATCAAATTTTGATGCTACCAACTCCAGAATAAGGACTTGCATCTTGAAACCTTGTTGTGCCTCCAAACATCGATTTTGATGCTCAAAAATTGGGGCTTTTTAGGCACAATTTCTGAAACAGGGTTCTAAGAGCACGTTGTACATCAAAATTAAATTTTGATTCTACTGGATCTAGAATCAGGGCTTGCATCTTGAAACCTTGTTGTGCCTCAAAACATTGATTTTGATGCTCTGAATCTAGGGCTTTTGAGGCACAAGCTTCAAATGAGGTTTTAAGAGCACGATGTGCGCCAAAATCAGTTTTTGCCGCTATTGACTCTATAATAGGTACTTGCATCTTGAAACTTTGTTGTGACTCCAAAAATCGATTTTGATGCTCCAAAACAAAGGCTTTTGATGCACTATTTCTAAAACAGGGTTCTAAGGGCACAATGTGCATCAAACTTGAATTTTGATGCTCCTGAAACCTTGTTGTTCCTCAAAACACTCATTTTGATGATCCAAAACTAGGTCTTTTGAGGCACAAGCTTCGAAATGAGGTTCTAAGAGCACGATGTGCACCAAAATCAGATTTTGATGCTATTGACTCTAGAATCAGGACTTGCATCTTGAAACCTTGTTGTGCCTCCAAACATTGATTTTGATGCTCGAAAACTGAATCTTTCGAGGCACAACCTCTAAAATGACCTTCTTAAAGAATGATATGCGTCAAAACGGAATTTTGACGCTACTAGGTCCGGAATAGGGACTTGTTTCTTGAAACCTTGTTGTGCCTCAAAACATTGATTTTGATGTACCAAAATCAAGGCTTTCAAGGTACAATCTCAGAAATGAGATTCTAAGAGCATGATGTACATCAAAATTGTATTTTGACTCAACCCACTCTGGAAATGGGACTTGTGTCTTGAAACCTTGTTGTGACTCCAAACACTAATTTTTATGTTCCAAAAATGACGCTTTTGAGTCACAAGCTCCAAAACTAAGTCTTTCGAGGCACAAGCTCTGAAATGAGCTTCTGAAAGAATGATGTGCGTCAAAATGGAATTTTGATGCAACTGGCTCCGAAATAGGGACTTTTTTCTTTAAACCTTGTTGTTCCTGAAAACATTGATTTTGATGTGCCAAAATCAGGGCTTTCAATTGGAATTGGGACTTGTGTCTTGAAACCTTGTTGTGACTCCAAACACTTATTTTTATGTTCCAAAAATGGGGCTTTTGAGTGACAACCTCCGAAATGAGATTCTAAGAACACAACATTTGTCAAAATCATGTTTTGATGCTATCAGCTGGAGAATTGGGACTTGTGTCTTGAAACCTTGTTGTGCCTTTAAACATTGATTTGGGTATTTTGAAACTAGTGCTTTCGAGCCACATGCTCTGAAATGAGTTTTTAAGAGCACGATGTGCATCAAAATCATGTTTTGACACTACAGGCTCCGGAATAGGGACTTGCATCTCGAAAGCTTGTTGTGCCTCCAAACACCAATTTTGATGCTTCGAAATCGATGATTTTGAGGCATAAGCTCCAAAACAAGGTTCTAAGAGCACAATGTGCATCAAAATCAAACTTTGATGCTATCGGCTCCAGAATCTGGACTTGCATCTTGAAACCTTGTTGTGCCTCCAAACATTGATTTTGATGCTAATAAATTGGAGCTTTTGAGGCACAATTTCTGAAACAGGGTTCTAAGAGCACAATGTACATCAAAATTGCATTTTGACTCTACCCACTCTAGAATTGGGACTTGTGACTTGAAACCTTGTTTTGACTCCAAAAACTTATTTTTATATTACGAAAATGAGGCTTTTGAGTCACGACCTCCGAAATAAGGTTCTAAGAACACCACGTTTGTTAAAATCGTGTTTTGATGCTATCAGCTTGAGAATTGGGACTTGTGTATTTACACCTTGGTGTGCCTTTAAACATTGATTTGGGTGTTTTGAAACTGGTGCTTTCGAGCCACATGCTCCAAAACAAGTTTCTAAGAGCACGATGTCCATCGAAATCACATTTTGAAACTACAGGCTCTGGAATAGGGACTTGCGTCTTGAAAGCTTGTTCTGCGAAACACCAATTTTGATGCTTTTAAACCGATGATTTTGAGGCATAAGCTCCAAACTAATTTTTATGTTCCAAAAATGAGGCTTTTGAGTCACAACCTCCGAAATGAGGTTCTAAGAGCACAATGTGCGTCAAAATCAAATTTTGATGATACCAGCTCCAGAGTCAGGACTTGCATCTTGAAACCTTGTTGTGCCTCCAAACATCGATTTTGATGCTCCAAAATTGGGGCTTTTGAGGCACAATTTCTTAAACAGGGTTCTAAGAGCACAAGGTGCATCAAAATTAAATTTTGATGCTACTAGCTCTAGAATCGGGGCTTGCATCTTGAAAATTTGTTGTGCCTCAAAATATTGATTTTGATGCTCTGAATCTAGGGCTTTTGAGCCACAAGCTTCGAATGAGGTTTTAAGAGCATGATGTGCGCCAAAATCAGATTTTGAGGCACAATGTGCATCAAACTTGAATTTTGATGCTACTGGCTCTAGAATAGGGGCTTGCATCTTGAAACCTTGTTGTGCCTCAAAACACTAATTTTGATGATCTGAAACCAAGGCTTTTGAGGCACAAGTTTCGAAATGAGGTTCTAAGAGCACGATGTGCACCAATATTAAATTTTGATGATATTGACTATAGAATCAGGACTTGCATCTTGAAACCTTGTTGTGCCTCCAAACATTGATTTTGATGCTACTGGCTCCAAAATAGGGACTTGTTTCTTGAAATCTTGTTGTGCCAAAACCAGGGCTTTCAAGGCACAATCTCTGAAATGAGGTTTAAAGAGCATGATGTACATCAAAATTGCATTTCGGCTCTAACCACTCTGGAATTGGGACTTGTGTCTTGAAACCTTGTTGGGACTCCAAACACTAATTTTTATTTTCCAAAAATGAGGCTTTTGAGTCACAACCTCCGAAATGAGGTTCTAAGAACACCACGTTTTTCAAAATCATGTTTTGATGCTATCAGCTTGAGAATTGGGACTTGTGTCTTGAAAACTTGTTGTGCCTTTAAGCATTGATTTGGGTGTTTTGAAACTGGTGCTTTCGAGCCACCACATGCTCTGAAACAAGTTTCTAAGAGCACGACGTGCATCAAAATCACGTTTTGACACTACAGGATACGTAATAGGGACTTGCATCTCGAAAGCTTGTTGTGCTTCGAAAGACTCAGTTTTGGAGCATCAAAATCAATGCTTGAAGGCACAACAAGGTTTCAAGATGCAAGTCCTGATTCTAGAGTCAATAGCATCAAAATCTGATTTTGGTGCACATCGTGCTCTTAAAACCTCATTTTGAAGATTGTGCCTCAAAAGCCCTAGTTTCGGATCATCAAAATCAGTGTTTTGAGGCACAACAAGGTTTCAAGATGCAAGCCCCTATTCTAGAGCCAGTAGCATCAAAATTCAAGTTTGATGCACATTGTGCCCTTAGAACCTTGTTTTAGAAATTGTGCCTCAAAAGCCCCAGTTTTGGAGCATCAAAATCGATTTTTGGAGTCACAACAAAGTTTCAAGATGCAAGTCCCGATTATAGAGTCAATAACGTAAAAATCTAATTTTGGCGCACATCTTGGTCTTAAAATCTTATTTGAAGCTTGTGCCTCAAAAGCCCCACATTCAAAGCATCAAAATCAATGTTTTGAGGCACAACAAGGATTCAAGATGCAAGCCCCAATTATAGAGCCAGTAGCATAGAAATTTAATTTTGATGCACATTGTGCTCTTAGAACCCTATTTCAGAAATTGTGCCTCAAAAGCCCCAATTTTGGAGCATCAAAATCGATGATTGGAGGCACAACAAGGTTTCAAGATGCAAGTATTGATTCTGGAGCCTGTAGCATCAAAATTTAATTTTGATGCTCACCGTGCTCTTAGAAACTCATTTTGGAGCTTATGCCTCAAAATCAACAGTTTCAAAGCATGAAAATTCGTGTTTGAAGGCACAACAAGCTTTTGAGATGCAAGTCACTATTCTGGAGCCTGTAGTGTCAAAACGTGATTTGGTTGTTCTTAGAACCTCATTTCGGAGGTTGCCACTCAAAAGCCTCATTTTTGGAACATAAAAATTAGTGTTTGGAGTCACAACAAGGTTTCAAGACACAAGTCCCAATTCCAAAGTGGGTAGACTCAAAATGCAATTTTGATGTACATCATGCTCTTTTTGATGCACATCATTCTTTGAGAAGCTCATTTCAGAGCTTGTGCCTCGAAAGACTTAGTTTTGGAGCATCAAAATCAATGTTTGGAGGCACAACAAGGTTTCAAGATGCAAGTCCTGATTCTAGAGTCAATAGCATCAAAATCTGATTTGGGTGCACATCATGCTCTTGCAAAGTCATTTCGAAGCTTGTACCTCAAAAGCCCTGGTATTGGATCATCAAAATCAGTGTTTTGAGGCACAAGAAGGTTTCAAGATGCAAGCCCCAATTCCAGAGTGGGTAGATTCAAAATGCAATTTTAATGCACATCGTGCTCTTAGAACCTCATTTCGAAGATTGTGCCTTGAAAGCCCTGATTTTGGCACATAAAAATCAATGTTTTAGGCACAACAAGGTTTCAAGAAACAAGTCCCTATTCCAGAGCCAGTAGCGTCAAAATTCCATTTTGAGGCACATCATTCTTTGAGAAGCTCATTTTAGATCTTGTGGCTCGAAAGACTCAGTTTTGGAGCATCAAAATCAATGTCAGGAGGCAAAACAAGGTTTCAAGATGCAAGTCCTGATTCTAGATTCAATAGCATCAAAATCTAATTTTGGTGCACATCGTGCTCTTAGAACCTCATTTTGAAGTTTGTGCTTCAAAAGCCTTGGTCTGGGATCATCAAAATCAGTGTTTTGAGGCACAACAAAGTTTCAGTAGCATCAAAATTCAAGTTTGATGCACATTGTGCCTCAACAACCCCAGTTTTGGAGCATCAAAATCGATTTTTGGAGTCACAACAAAGTTTCAAGATGCAACCCCCGATTATAGAGTCAATAGCGTTAAAATCTGATTTTGGCACACATCGTGCTCTTAAAACCTCATTCGAAGCTTGTGCCTCAAAAGCCCCAAATTCAGAGCATCAAAATCAATGTTTCGAGGCACAACAAGGTTTCAAGATGCAAGCCCCGATTCTAGACCTAGTACCAACAAAATTTAATTTTGATGCACATTGTGCTCTTAGAACCCTGTTTCAGAAATTGTGCCTCAACAGCCACAATTTTACAGCATCAAAATTGATGTTTGGAGGCACAACAAGGTTTCAAGATTTAAGTCCTCATTCTGGAGCCGGTAGCGTCAAAATTTGATTTTGATGCACATCATGCTCTTAGAACCTTGTTTTGGAGCTTATACCTGAAAATCATCGGTTTCGAAGCATCAAAATTGGTGTTTGGAGGCACAACAAGCTTTCGAGATGCAAGTCCCTATTCTGGAGCCTGTAGTTTTAAAACGTGATTTTGATGCACATCGTGCTCTTAGAAATTCGTTTCAGAGCATGTGGCTTGAAAGCACCAGTTTCAAATCACCCAAATCAATGTTTAAAGCCACAACAATGTTTCAAGAAACAAGTCCCAATTCTCAAGCTGATAGCATCAAAACACGATTTTGACAAAAGTGTTGTTCTTAGAACCTCATTTCGAAGGTTGTGACTCAAAAGCCTCATTTTTGGAACATAAAAATAAGTGTTTGGAGTCACAACGAGGTTTCAAGACACAAGTCCCAATTGCAGAGGGGTAAAGTCAAAATGCAATTTTGTTGTACATCATGCTCTTAGAACCTCATTTTGGAGATTGTGCCTTGAAAGCCCTGATTTTGGTACATTAAAATCAATGTTTTGAGGAACAACAAGGTTTCAAGAAACAAGTACCTATTCCAGAGCCAGTTGCGTCAAAATTCCATTTTGATGCACATCATTCTTTGAGAAGCTCATTTCAGAGCTTGTGCCTCGAAAGACTCAGTTTTGGAGAATCAAAATCAATGTTTGGAGGAAAAACAAGGTTTCAAGATGCAAGTCCTGATTCTAGAGTCAATAGCATCAAAATCTGATTTTGGTGCACATCGTGCTCTTAGAACCTCATTTCGAAACTTGTGCTTCAAAAGCCTTGGTTTGGGATCATCAAAATCAGTGTTTTGAGACACAACAAAGTTTCAGTAGCATCAAAATTCAAGTTTGATGCACATTGTGCCCTTAGAACCTAGTTTTAGAAATTGTGCCTCAAAAGCCCCAGTTTTGAAGCATCAAAATCGATTTTTGGAGTCACAACAAAGTTTCAAGATGCAGGTCCCGATTATAGATTCAATAGCGTCAAAATCTGATTTTGGCGCACATCGTGCTTTTAAAACCTCATTCGAAGCTTGTGCGTCGAAAGCCCCAGATTGAGACCATCAAAATCATAGTTTTGAGGCACAACAAAGTTTCAAGATGCAAGCCCCGATTCTAGAGCCAGTAGCATCAAAATTTAATTTTGATGCACATTGTGCTCTTAGAACCCTGTTTTAGAAATTGTGCCTCAAAGCCCCAATTTTGGAGCATCAAAATCAATGTTTGGAGGCACAACTAGGTTTCAAGATGCAAGTCCCGATTCTGGAGCCTATAGTGTCAAAACGTGATTTTGATGCACATCGTGCTCTTAGAAACTCATTTTGGAGCATGTGGCTCGAAAGCACCAGTTTCAAAAAACCCAAATCAATGTTTAAAGGCACAACAAGGTTTCAAGATGCAAGCCCCGATTCTAGAGCCAGCAGCATCAAAATTTAATTTTGATGCACATTGTGCTCTTAGAACCCTGTTTTAGAAATTATGCTTCAAAAGCCCTAGTTTTGGAGGATCAAAATCGATGTTTGGAGGCACAACAAGGTTTCAAGATGCAAGTCCTGATTTTGGAGCCGGTAGCGTCAAAATTTGATTTTGACGCACATCGTGCTCTTATAACCTTGTTTTGGAGCTTATGCCTCAAAATCATCGGTTTCAAAGCATCAAAATTGGTGTTTGGAGGCACAACAAGATTTCAAGATGCTCGTCCCTATTCCGGAGCCTGTAATGTCAAAACGTGATTTTGATGCACATCGTTGGAGGCACAATAAGGTTTCTAGATGCATGTCCTGATTTTGGAGCCGATAGCATCAAATTTTGATTTTGACACACATCGTGCTCTTATAACCTTGTTTTGGAGCTTATGCCTCAAAATCATCGATTTCGAAACATCAAAATTGGTGTTTGGAGGCACAACAAGCTTTTGAGATGCAAGTCCCTATTCCAGAGCCTGTAGTCTCAAAACGTGATTTTGTTGCACATCGTTGGAGGCACAACAAGGTTTCAAAATGCAAGTCCTGATTCTTCACCCAGTAGCGTCAAATTTTGATTTTGACGCACATCGTGCTCTTAGAACCTTGTTTTGGAGCTTATGCCTCAAAATCATCAGTTTGAAAGCATGAAAATTGGTCTTTGGAGGCACAACAAGCTTTTGAGATGCAAGTCCCTATTCCAGAGCCTATAGTGTCAAAACATGATTTTGATGCACCTCATGCTCTTAGAAACTCATTTCGGAGCATGTGGCTCGAAAGTTCCAGTTTCAAAACACCCAAATCAATGTTTAAAGGCACAACAAGGTTTCAAGATGCAAGTCCTGATTCTAGAGTCAATAGCATCAAAATCTGATTTTGGTGCACATCGTGCTCTTGCAACCTCATTTCGAAGCTTGTGCCTCAAAAGCCCTGGTTTCGGATCATCAAAATTAGTGTTTTGAGGCACAAGAAGGTTTCTAGATACAAGCCACTATTCTAGAGCTAGTAACATCAAAATTCAAGTTTGATGCACATTGTACCCTTAGAACCCTGTTTTAGAAATTGTGCCTCAAAAGCCCTAGTTTTGGAGCATCAAAATCGATTTTTGGAGTCACAACAAAGTTTCAAGATGCAAGTCCTGATTATAGACTCAATAGCGTCAAAATCTTTTTTGGGCCCACATCGTGCTCTTAAAATCATCGGTTTCAGAGCTTATGGCTTAAAATCATCGGTTTCGAAGCATCAAAATTGGTGTTTGGAGGCACAACAAGCTTTCAAGATGCAAGTCCCTATTCCGGAGCTTGTAGTGTCAAAACGTGATTTTGATGTACATCGTACTCTTAGAAACTAATTTTGGAGCATATGGCTCGAAAGCTCTTTTTTGAAAACACAAAAATCAATGTTTAAAGGCACAACAAGCTTTCAAGACACAAGTACCAATTCTTAAGTTGATAGCATCAAAACACTATTTTGACAAACATGGTGTTCTTAGAACCCCATTTCGGAGGTTGTGACTCAAAAGCCTCATTTTTGGAACATAAAAATTAGTGTTTGGAGTCACAACAAGGTTTCAGGACACAAGTCCCAATTCCAGAGTGGGTAGAGTCAAAATGCAATTTTGATGTACATCATGCTCTTAGAACCTCATTTCGGAGATTGTGCCTTGAAAGCCCTGATTTTGGTACATCAAAATCAATGTTTTGAGGCACAACAAGGTTTCAAGAAAAAAGTCCCTATTCCGGAGCTAGTAGCGTTAAACTTTCATTTTGAAGGACATCATTTTATGAGAAGCCCATTTCAGAGCTTGTGCCTCAAAAGACTCAGTTTTGGAGAAGCAATATCAATGTTTGGAGGCACAACAAGGTTTCAAGATGCAAGTCCTGATTCTAGAGTCAATAGCATCAAAATCTGATTTTGGTGCACATCATGCTCTTAGAACCTCATTTCGAAGCTTGTGCCTAAAAAGCCGTGGTTTCAGATGATCAAAATCAGTGTTTTGAGGCACAACAAGGTTTCAGTAGCATCAAAATTCAAGTTTGATGCACATTGTGCCCATAGAACCCTATTTTAGAAATTGTGCCTCAAAAGCCTCAATTTTTGAGCATCAAAATCAATATTTAGAGTCACAACAAAGTTTCAAGATGCAAGTCCCGATTATAAAGTCAATAGTGTCAAAATCTGATTTTGGCGCACATCGTGCTCTTAGAACCTCTTTTCGAAGCTTGTGCCCTTAAAATCCCTGATTTCAGATCATCAAAATCAGTGTTTTGAGGCACAACAAGGTTTCAGTAGCATCAAAATTCAAGTTTGATGCACATTGTGCCCATAGAACCCTATTTTAGAAATTGTGCCTCAAAAGCCTCAATTTTTGAGCATCAAAGTCGATATTTGGAGTCACAACAAAGTTTCAAGATGCAAGTCCTGATTATAGAGTCAATAGCATCAAAATCTGATTTTGGCGCACATCGTGCTCTTAAAACCTCATTCGAAGCTTGTGCCTCAAAAGCCCCAAATTCAGAGCGTCAAAATCAATGTTTTGAGGCACAACAAGGTTTCAAGATGCAACCTCCGATACCAGAGCCAGTAGCATCAAAATTTAATTTTGATGCACATTGTGCTCTTAGAACCCTGCTTCAGAAATTGTGCCTTAAAAGCCCCAATTTTGGAGCATCAAAATCGATGTTTGGAGGCACAACAAGGTTTCAAGATGCAAGTCCTGATTGTAGAGCCGATAGTATAAAAATTTGATTTTGACGCACATCGTGCTCTTAGCACCTCATTTCGGAGGTTGCAACTCAAAAGCGTCATTTTTGGAACATAAAAATTAGTTTGGAGCTTATGCCTCAAAATCATCAGTTTCGAAGCATAAAAATTTGTGTTTGGATGCACAACAAGCTTTCAAGACGCAAGTCCCAATTCTCAAGCTGATAGCATCAAAACATGACTTTGACAAACGTGGTGTTCTTAGAACCTCAATTCTGAGGTTGTGACTCAAAAGCGTCATTTTTGGAACATAAAAATTAGTGTTTGCAGTCACAACAAGGTTTCAAGACACAAGTCCCAATTTTAGAGTGGGTAGAGTCAAAATGCAATTTTGATGTACATCATGCTCTTAGAATCTCATTTTGGAGATTGTGCATTGAAAGCCCTGATTTTGGCACATCAAAATCAATGTTTTGAGGCACCAAAAGGTTTTCAAGAAACAAGTCCCTATTCCGCAGCTACTATCATCAAAATTCTATTTTGACGCACAACATTCTTTGAGAAGCTCATTTAAGAGCTTGTGCCTCAAAAGACTCAGTTTTGGAGCATCAAAATCAATGTTTGGAGGCACAACAAGGTTTCAAGATGCATGTCCTGATTCTAGAGTCAATAGCATCAAAATCTGATTTTGGTGCACATCGTGCTCTTAGAACCTGATTTCGAAGCTTGTGCCTCAAAAGTCCTGGTTTCGGATCATCAAAATCAGTGTTTTGAGGCACAATAAGGTTTCAAGATGCAAGCCCCTATTCTAGAGCTAGCAGCATCAAAATTTAATTTTGATGCACATTGTGCTCTTAGAACCCTATTTAAAAAATTTTGCCTCAAAAGCCCCAATTTTGAGGCATATTATTGTGCTCTTAGAACCTTGTTCTGGAGCTTATGCCTCAAAATCATCGGTTTCAAAGCATCAAAATATGTGTTTGGAGGCACAACAAGCTTTCAAGACACAAGTCCCTATTCCAGAGCCTGTAGTGTCAAAACGTGATTTTGATGCATATCATGATCTTAGAAACTCGTTCCAGAGCATGTGGCTCAAAACCATTTCGGAGGTTGTCACTGAAAAGCCTCATTTTTGGAACATAAAAATTAGTATTTGGAGTCACAACAAGGTTTCAAGACACAAGTCCCAATTCTAGAGTGGGTAGAGTCAAAATGCAATTTTGATGTACATCATGCTCTTGGAACCTCATTTCAGAGATTCAGCCTTGAAAGCCCTGATTTTGGCACATCAAAATCAATGTTTTGAGGCACAAATAGGTTTCAAGATTCAAGTCCCTATTCCGGAGCCAGTAGCGTCAAAATTTCATTTTGACGCATGTCATTCTTTGAGAAGCTCATTTAAGAGCTTGTGCCTCGAAAGACTCAGTTTTGCAGTATCAAAATCAATGTTTGGAGGCACAACAAGGTTTCAAGATGCAAGTCCTGATTCTAGAGTCAATAGCATCAAAAGCTTATTTTTGTGCACATCGTGCTCTTAGAACTTCATTTCGAAGCTTGTGCCTCTAAAGTCCTGGTTTTGGATCATCAAAATCAGTGTTTTGAGGCACAGCAAGGTTTCAATAGCATCAAATTTCAAGTTTGATGCACATTGTGCCCTTAGAACCCTGTTTTAGAAATTGTGCCTCAAAAGCCCTTGTTTTCGAGCATCAAAATCTATTTTTGGAGTCACAACAAAGTTTCAAGATGCAAGTCCCGACTATAGAATCAATAGCATCAAAATCTGATTTTGGCGCACTTCATGCTCTTAAAACCTCATTCAAAGCTTGTGCCTGAAGACCCCAGATTCAGAGCATCAAAATCAATGTTTTGAGGCACAACAAGGTTTCAAGATGTAAGCCCTGATTCTAGAGCCAGTAGCATCAAAATTTAATTTTGATGCACATTGTGCTCTTAGAACCCTGTTTCAGAAATTGTGCCTCAAAAGCCCTAATTTTGGAGCATCAAAATCAATGTTTGGAGGTAAAACAAGGTTTCAAGATGCAAGTCCTAATTCTGGAGATGGTAGCATCAAAATTTGATTTGAGCTTATGCCTCAAAATCATTGGTTTCGAAGCGTCAAAATTGGTGTTTGTGGGCACAACAAGCTTTCGCGACGCAAGTCCCTATTCTGGAGCCTGTAATGTCAAAACATGATTTTGATGCACATCGTGCTCTTAGAAACTTATTTCGGAGCATGTGGCTCGAAAGTACTAGTTTCAAAACGCCCAAATCAATGTTTAAAGGAACAACAAGGTTTCAAGACACAAGTCCCAATTCTCAAGTTCATAGCATCAAAGCATGATTTTGACAAACGTGGTGTTCTTAGAACCTCATTTCAGAGGTTGTCACTCAAAAGCCTCATTTTTGGAACATAAAAATAAATGTTTGGAGTCACAAAAAGGTTTCAAGACAAAAGTCCCAATTCCAGAGTGGGTAGATTCAAAATGCAATTTTGATGTACACCATGCTCTTAGAACCTCATTTCGGACATTGTGCCTTGAAAGCCTTGATTTTGGCACCTCAAAATCAATGTTTTGACGCACAACAAGGTTTCAAGAAAAAAGTCCCTATTCGAAGCTGAAAAGCCTCATTTTTGGAACATAAAAATTTAGTGTTTGGAGTCACAACAAGGTTTCAAGACACAAGTCCCAATTCCAGAGTGGGTAGAGTCAAAATGCAATTTTGATGTACATCATGCACATCAAAATCAATGTTTTGAGGCACCACCAGGTTTCAAGAAACAAGTCCCTATTCCGGAGCCAGTAGCGTCAAAATTCTATTTTGACGCACATCATTTTTTGAGAAGCTCATTTCAGAGCTTGTGCCTCGAAAGACTCAGTTTTGGAGCATCAAAATCAATGTTTCGAGGCACAACAAGATTTCAAGATGCAAGTCCTGATTCTAGAATCAATAGTATCAAAATCTGATTTTGGTGCACATCGTGCTCTTAGAACCTCATTTCGAAGCTTGTGCCTCAAAAGCCCTAGTTTTGGATCATCAAAATCAGTGTTTTGAGGCACAATAAGGTTTCAAGATGCAAGCCTATATTCTAGAGCCAGTGTCATCAAAGTTCAAGTTTGATGCACATTGTGCCCGTAGAACCCTATTTTAGAATTTGTGCCTCAAAAGCCCCAGTTTTGGAGCATCAAAATCGATTTTTGGAGTCACAACAAAGTTTCAAGATGCAAGTCATAATTATAGAGTCAATAGCATCAAAATTTGATTTTGACGCACATCATGCTCTTACAACCTCATTTCGGAGGTTGTGACTCAAAAGCCTCATTTTTGGAACATAAAAATTAGTTTGGAGCTGATGCCTCAAAATTGGTGTTTGGAGGCACAAAAAGCTTTTGAGACGCATGTCCCTATTCCAGAACCTGCAGTGTCAAAACGTGATTTTGATGCACATCGTGCTCTTAGAAACTAATTTCAGAACATAAAAATAAGTGTTCAGAGTCACAACAAGGTTTCAAGACACAAGTCCCAATTCAAAAGTGGGTAGAGTCAAAATGCAATTTTGATGTACATCCTGCTCTTAGAACCTCATTTCCGAGATTGTACCTTGAAAGCCTTGATTTTGGCACATCAAAATCAATGTTTTGAGGCACAACAAGGTTTCAAGAAACGAGTCCCTATTCCGGAGCCAGTAGTGTCAAAATTACATTTTGATGCACATCATTCTTTAAGAAGCTCATTTCAAAGCTTGTACGTCGAAAGACTCAGTTTTGGAGCATCAAAATCATTTTTCGGAGGCACAACAAGGTTTCAAGATGCAAGTCCTAATTCTAGAGTCAATAGCATCAAAATCTGTATTTGGTGCACATTGTGCTCTTAGAACCTCATTTCGAAGCTTATGCCTCTAAAGCCCTGGTTTCAGATCATCAAAATCAATGTTTTGAGGCACAACAAGCTTTCAAGATGCAAGCCCCTATTCTAGAGCCAATAGCATCAAAATTCAAGTTTGATGCACATTGTGCCCTTAGAACCCTGTTTTAGAAATTGTGCCTCAAAAGACCCAATTTTGATGTACATCATGCTCTTAGAACTTCATCTTGGAGATTGTGCCTTGAAAGCCCTGATTTTGGCACATCAAAATCAATGTTTTGAGGCACAACAAGGTTTCAAGAAACAATTCCCTATTCCGGAGCCAGTAGCGTAGAAATTGTATTTTGACGCACATCATTCTTTGAGAAGCTCATTTCAGAGCTTGTGCCGCGAAAGACTCAGTTATGGAGCATCAAAATCAATGTTTGGATGCACAACAAGGTTTCAGGATGCAAGTCCTCATTCTAGAGTCAAAAGCATCAAAATCTGATTTTGGTGCACATCGTGCTCTTAGAACCTCATTTCAAAGCTTTTGCCTCAAAAGCCCTGCTTTCGGATCATCAGAATCAGTGTTTTGAGGCACAATAAGTTTTCAAGATTGAAGCCCCTATTCTAGAGCCAGTAGAATCAAAATTCAAGTTTGATGCACATTGTGCCTTTAGAACCTTGTTTTAAAATTTTTGCCTCAAAAGCCTCAGTTTTGGAGCATCAAAATCAATTTTTGGAGAGTCACAACAAAGTTTCAAGATGCAAGTCCTGATTATAGAGTCAATAGCATCAAAATCTGATTTTGGTGGACATCATGCTCTTAAAACCTCATTCAAAGCTTGTGCCTCAAAAGCACCCGATTCAAAGCATCAAAATCAATGTTTTGAGGCACAACAAGGTTTCAAGATGCAAGCCTCGATTCTAGAGCCAGTAGCATCAAAATTTAATTTTGATGCACATTGTGGTTTTAGAACCCTGTTTCAGAAATTGTGCCTCAAAAGCCCAAATTTTGGAGCATCAAAATCAATGTTTGAAGACACAAGCAAGTTTCAAGATGCAAGTCTTGATTCTATTGCCGGTAGCGTCAAAACTTGATTTTGATGCACATCATGCTCTTAGAACCTTGTTTCGGAGCTTTTGCCTCAAAATCATCGGTTTCGAAGCATCAAAATTGGTGTTTGGTGGCACAACAAGCTTTCGAGATGCAAGTCCGTATTCCAGAGCCTGTAGTGTCAAAACATGATTTTGATGCACATCGTGCTCTTAGAAACTCATTTCGGAGCATGTGGCTCGAAAGCACCTTGTTGTACCTTTAAACATTGATTTTGATGATCTGAAACTAGGGCTTTTGAGATACAAGCTTCGAAATGAGGTTCTAAGAGCATGATGTGCACCAAAATTAGATTTTGATGCTATTGACTCAAAACGTGATTTTGATGCACATTGTGCTCTTAGAAACTCATTTCGGAGGATGTGGCTCAAAAGTACTAGTTTCAAAACACCCAAATCAATGTTTAAAGGCACAACAAGGTTTCAAGACACAAGTGCCAATTCTCAAGCCGATAGTATCAAAATAGGATTTACAACCTCATTACGAAGCTTGTGCCTCAAAAGTTCTGGTTTCGGATCATCAAAATCAATGTTTTGAGGCACAACAACGTTTCAAGATGCAAGCCCCTATTCTAGAGCCAGTAGCATCAAAATTCAAGTTTGATGCACATTGTGCCCTTAGAACCCTGTTTCAGAAATTGTGCCTCCAAAGCCCCAATTTTGGATCATGCAAATCAATTTTTGGAGTCACAACAAAGTTTCAAGATGCAAGTCCCCATTATAGAGTCAATAGCGTCAAAATCTAATTCTGGTGCATATCGTGCTCTTAAAACCTCATTCAAAGCTTGTGCCTTAAAAGCCCCAGATTCAGAGCATCAAAATGAATGTTTTGAGGCACAACATGGTTTCAAGATGCAAGCCCTGATTCTAGAGCCAGTAGCATCAAAATTTAATTTTGATGCACATTGTGCTCTTAGAACCCTGTTTCAGAAATTGTGCCTCAAAAGCCCAATTTTGGAGCATCAAAATTGATGTTTGGAGGCACAACAAGATTTCAAGATGCAAGTCCTGATTCTGGAGCCGGTAGCGTCAAAATTTGATTTTCACGCACATCGTGCCTTTAGAACCTTGTTTTGGAGTCTATGCATCAAAATCATCGGTTTTGAAGCGTCAAAATTGGTGTTTGGAGGCACCACAAGCTTTCAAGAGGCAAGTCCCTATTCCAGAATCCGTAGTGTCAAAACATGATTTCGGAGCATGTGGCTCAAAAGCTCCCGTTTCAAAACACCCAAATCAATGTTTAAAAATACAACAATGTTTGAAGAGACTAGTCCCAATTCTCAAGCTGATAGCATCAAAACATGATTTTGACAAACATTGTGTTCCTAAAACCTCATTTCGTAGATTGGAAAATGAAAATTAGTGTTTGGACTCAGAACAAGGTTTCGAGACACAAGTCCCAATTGTAGAGTGGGTAGAGTCAAAATGAAATTTTGATGTACAACATGCTCTTAGAACCTCATTTCGGAGATTGTGCCTTGAAAGCCTTGATTTTGGCACATCAAAATCAATGATTTTAGGCACAACAAGGTTTCAAGAAACAAGTCCTTATTTGGGAGCCAGTAGCGTCAAAATTCCATTTTGACGCACATCATTCTTTGAGAATCTTATTTCAGAGTTTGTGCCTCGAAAGACTCAGTTTTGGAAATTGTGCCTTAAAAGCCCCAATTTTTTAGCATCAAAATTGATTTTTGGAGTCACAACAATGTTTCAAAATGCAACTCCCGATTATAGAGTCAATAGCCTCAAAATCTTATTTTGGCGCACATCATGCTCTTAAAACCTTATTCGAAGCTTGTGCCTCAAAACCCACAGATTCAGAGCATCAGAATGAATATTTTGAGGCACAACAAGGTTTCAAGATACAAGCCCTGATTCTAGAGCCAGTGGCATCAAAATTTAATTTTGATGCACATTGTGCTCTTAGAACCCTATTTTAGAAATTGTGCCTCAAAAGCCCCAGTTTTGGAGCATCAAAATCGATGTTTGGAGGCACAAAAAGGTTTCAAGGTGCAAGTCCTGATTTTGGAGCCCGTAGAGTGAAAATTTGATTTTGACGCACATTGTGCTCTTAGAACCTTGTTTTGGAGCTTATGCCTCAAAATAATCGGTTTCAAAGCATCAAAATTGGTGTTTGGAGGCACAATAAGCTTTCAAGTCGCAGGTCCCTATCCCGGAGCCTATAGTGTCAAAACGTGATTTTGATGCACATCGTGCTCTTAGAAACTCATTTCAGAGCATGTGGCTCGGAAGCTCCAGATTCAAAACACCCAAATCAATGTTTAAAGGCACAACAAATTTTCAAGACACAAGTCCCAATTCTCAAACTGATAGCATCAAAACATGATTTTGAAAAACACGGTGTTCTTAGAACCTCATTTCGGAGGTTGCCACTCAAAAGCCTCATTTTTGGAACATAAAAATCAGTATTTGGAGTTACAAAAAGGTTTCAAGACACAAGTCCCAATTCTAGAGTGGGTAGAGTCAAAATGCAATTTTTGATGTACATCATGCTCTTAGAACCTCATTTCAGAGATTGTACCTTGAAAGCCCTGATTTTGGAACATCAAAATCAATGTTTTGAGGCACAACAAGGTTTCAAGAAACAAGTCCCTATTCTGGATCCAGTAGCATGAAAATTCCATTTTGACGCATATCATTCTTTGAGAAGGTCATTTCAAAGCTTGTGCATCGAAAGACTTAGTTTTGGAGAATATAAATCAATGTTTGGAGGCACAACAAGGTTTCAAGATGCAAGTCCTCATTCTAAGAGCATGGTGTACATCAAAATTGCATTTTGACTCTACCCACTTTGGAATTGGGAATTGTGTCTTGAAACCTTGTTGTGACTCCAAACACTAATTTTTATGTTCCAAAACAAATTTCTAAGAGCACGCTGTTCATCAAAATCACGTTCTGACACTACAGGCTCCAGAATAGGGACTTGCGTCTCGAAAGCTTGTTGTGCCTCCAAACACCAATTCTGATGCTTCGAAACCGATGATTTTGAGGCATAAGCTCCAAAGTAATATTTATGTTCCAAAAATAAGTCTTTTGAGTCACAACCTCCGAAATGAGGTTCTAAGAGAACGATGTGCATCAAAATCAAATTTTAATGCTACCAGCTCCAGAATCAGGACTTGCATCTTGAAACCTTGTTGTGCCTCCAAACATCGATTTTGATGCTCCAAAATTGGGGCTTTTGAGGCACAATTTCTGAAATAGGGTTTTAAGAGCACAATGTGCATCAAAATTAAATTTTTATGCTACTGGCTCTAGAATCGGGGCTTGCATCTTGAACCCTTGTTGTGCCTCAAAACATTGATTTTGATGCTCTGAATCTGGGGCTTTTGAGGCACAAGCTTCAAATGAGGCTTTAAGAGCACGATGCGCGCCAAAATCAGATTTTGACGCTAGTGACTCTATAATCAGGACTTGCATCTTGAAAATTTGTTGTGACTCCAAAAATCGATTTTGATTCTCCAAATCTAGTTCTTTTGAGGCAAAATTTCTAAAACTGGGTTCTAAGGGCACAATGTGCATCAAACTTGAATTTTGATGGTATTGGCTCTAGAATAGGGGCTTGTATCTTGAAACCTTATTGTGCCTCAAAACAAAGATTTTGATGATCTGAAACTAGGGCTTTTGAGGCACAAGCTTCGAAATGCAGTTCGAAACCGATGATTTTGAGGCATAAGGTCCAAAACAAGATTCTAAGAGCATGATGTGCGTCAAAATCAAAATTTGACCCTACCAGCTCCAGAATCAGGAATTGCATCTTGAAACCTTATTGTGCCTCCAAACATCGATTTTGATGCTCCAAAATTGGGGCTTTTGAGGCACAATTTCTGAAACAGGGTTCTAAGAGCACAATGTGCATCAAAATTAAATTTTAATGAGGTTCTTGAATCTTGAAACCTTGTTGTGCCTTAAAAAATTGATTTTGATGCTCTGAATCTGGGGTTTTGAGGCACAATTTCTAAAATAGGGTTCTAAGGGGACAATGTGCATCAAACTTGAATTTTGATGTTATTGAAACCTTGTTGTTCCTCAAAACACTGATTTTGATGATCCGAAACCAGGACTTTTGAGGCACAAGCTTCGAAATGAGGTTCTAAGAGCATGATGTGCACCAAAATCAGATTTTGATGCTATTCACTCTAGAATCAAGACTTGCATCTTGAAACCTTGTTGTGCCTCCAAACATTGATTTTGATGCTCCAAAACTGAGTCTTTCGAGGCACAAGCTCTGAAATGAACTTCTCAAAAAATGATGTGCTTCAAAATTAAATTTTGACGCTACTAGCTCTGGAAACCTTGTTGTGACTCAAAACATTGATTTTGATGTACCAAAATCAAGGATTTCAAGGCACAATCTCTGAAATGAGGTTCTAAGAGCATGATGTACATCAAAATTGCATTTTGACTCTACCCACTCTGGAATTGGGATTTGTGTCTTGAAACCTTGTTGTGACTTTAAACACTAATTTTTATGTTGCAAAAATGACGCTTTTGAGTCGCAACCTCCGAAATGAGGTTCTAAGAACACCACATTTTTCAAAATCATGTTTTGATGCTATCAGCTTGAGAATTGGGACATGTGTCTTGAAACCTTGTTGTGCCTTTAAACATTGATTTGGGTGTTTTTAAACTAGTACTTTCAAGCGACATGCTCCGAAATGAGTTTCTAAGAGCACGATGTGCATCAGAATCATGTTTTGACACTACAGGCTCCGGAATAGGGACTTGCCTCTCGAAAGCTTGTTGTGCCTCCAAACATCAATTTTTATGCTCCAAAATTGGGGCGTTTGAGGCACAATTTCTGAAACAGGGTTCTAAGAGCACAATATGCATCAAACTTAAATTTTGATGCTACTGGCTCTAGAATCGGGGCTTACATCTTGAAACCTTGTTGTGCGTGAAAACATTGATTTTGATGCTCTAAATCTGGGGCTTTTGAGGCACAAGCTTTGAATGATTTTTTAAAAGCACGATGTGCGCCAAAATCAGATTTTGATGCTATTGACTCTATAATTGGGACTTGCATCTTGAAACTTTGTTGTGACTCCAAAAATCAATTTTGATGCTCCAAAACTGGGGCTTTTGAGGCACAATTTCTAAAATAGGGTTCTAAGGGCACAATGTGCATGAAACTTGAATTTTGATGCTCCAAAACTGGGGCTTTTGAGGCACAATTTCTAAAATAGGGTTCTAAGGGCACAATGTGAATCAAACTTGAATTTTGATGCTACTGAAACCTTGTTTTGCCTTAAAACACTATTTTGATGATCCGAAACCAGGGCTTTTGAGGCACAAGCTTTGAAATGAGGTTCTAAGAGTATGATGTGCACCAAAATCTGATTTTGATGCTGTTGACTCTAGAATCAGGACTTGCATCTTGAAACCATGTTGTGCCTCCAAACATTGATTTTGATGCTTCAAAACTGAGTCTTTCGAGGCACAAGCTCTGAAATGAGCTTCTCAAAAAATGATGTGCTTCAAAATGAAATTTTGACGCTACTGACTCTGGAATAGGGAATTGTTTCTTGAAACGTTGTGGTGCCTCAAAACATTAATTTTTATTTACCAAAATCAGCGCTTTCAAGGCACAATCTCCAAAATAGGGACTTGCATCTTGAAAGCTTGTTGTGCCTCCAAAGACCAATTTTGATTCTTCGAAACTGATGATTTTTAGCCATAAACTCCAAAACAAGGTTCTAAGAGCACAATGTGCATCTCGAAAGCTTGTTGTCCCTCCAAACACCAATTTTGATGCTTCGAAACCGATGATTTTCAGGCATAAGCTCCAAAACAAGGTTCTAAGAGCACGGTGTGCGTCAAAATCAAATTTTGATGCTACCAGCTCCAGAATCAGGACCTGTATCTTGAAACCTTGTTGTGCCTCCAAAAATCGATTTTGATGCTCCAATACTGGGGCTTTTGAGGAACAATTTCTGAAACAGAGTTCTAAGGGTACAATGTGCATCAAACTTGAATTTTGATGCTACTAGCTCTGAAGGGGGCTTCCATCTCGAAACCATCTTATGCCTCAAAACACTGATTTTGACGATCCGAAACAAGGGCTTTTGATGCACAAGCTTGGAAATGAGGTTCTAAGAGCACGATGTGCACCAAAATCAGATTTTGATTCTATTGACTCTAGAATAAGGCCTTGCATCTTGGAACCTTGTTGTGCCTCCAAACATTGATTTTGATGCGCCAAAACTGAGTCTTTCGAGCCACAAGCTCTGAAATGAGGTTCTCAAAGAATGATGTGCGTCAAAATGGAATTTTGACGATACTGGCTCCAAAATAGGTTGAAAACACCCAAATCAATTTTTAAAGGCACAACAAGGTTTCGAGACACAAGTCCCAATTCTCAAGATCAATGTTTGGAGGCACAACAAAGTTTCAAGATGCAAGTCCTGATTCTAGAGTCAATAGCATCAAAATCTGATTTTGGTGCACATCGTGCTCTTAGAACCTCATTTCGAAGCTTGTGCCTCAAAAGCCCTGGTTTCGGATCATCAAAATCAGTGTTTTGAGGCACAACAAGGTTTCAAAATGCAAAACCCTATTTTGATGCTACTGGCTTTAGAATTGGGGCTTGCCTCTTGAAATGTTGTGGTGCCTCAAAACATTGATTTTGAATCTCTGAATCTGGGGCTTTTGAGGCACAAGCTTTGACTGAGGTTTTAAGAGCACGATGTGTGCCAAAATCAGATTTTGACGCTGTTGACTCTATAATCGGGACTTGCATCTTGAAACTTTGTTGTGACTCCAAAAATCGATTTTGATCCTCCAAAAACTGGGGCTTTTGAGGCACATTTTCTAAAACAGGGTTATAAGGGCAGAATGTGCATCAAACTTGAATTTTAATGCTACTGGCTCGAGAATAGGGGCTTGCATCTTGAAACCTTGTTGTGACTCCAAACACTACTTTGTATGTTCCAAAAATGACGCTTTTGAGTCACAACCTCCTAAATGAGGTTCTAAGAACACCAGGTTTGTCAAAATTGTGTTTTGACGCTATCAGCTTGAGAATTGGGACTTGTGTCTTGAAACCTTGTTGTGACTCCAAACAGTAATTTTTATCTTCCAAAAATGAGGCTTTTGAGTCACAACCTCCGAAATGAGGTTTTAAGAATACCACGTTTTTCAAAATCGTGTTTTGATGCTATCAGCTCGAGAATTGGGACTTGTGTCTTGAAACCTTGTTGTGACTTTAAACATTGATTTGGGTGTTTTGAAACTGGTGCTTTCGATCCACATGCTCCAAAATGAGTTTCTGAGAGCACGATGTGCATCAAAATCATGTTTTGACACTACAGGCTCTAAAATAGGGATTTGCGTCTCGAAAGCTTGTTGTGTCTCCAAACACCAATTTTGATGCTTTCAAACCGATGATTTTGAGGCATAAGCTCCAAAATAAGGTTCTAAGAGCACGATGTGCGTGAAAATCAAATTTTGACGCTACCGGCTCTAGAATCAGGACTTGCATCTTGAAACCTTGTTGTACCTCCAAACATCGATTTTGATCCTCAAAAATTGGGGCTTTTGAGGCACAATTTATGAAACAGGGTTCTAAGAGCACATTGTGCATCAAAATTAAATTTTGATACTACTGGCTCTAAAATCGGGCATTGCATCTTGAAACCTTGTTGTGCCTCAAAACATTGATTTTGATGCTGTGAATCTGGAGCTTTTGAGGCACAAGCTTCGAATGAGGTTTTAAGAGCACGATGTGCGCCAAAATCAGATTTTGACGCTATTGACTCTATATTCGGGAATTGCATCTTGAAACTTTGTTGTGACTCCAAAAATCAATTTTGATGCTCCAAAACTTGGGCTTGTGAGGCACAATTTCTAAAACAGGGTTCTCAGGGCACAATGTGCATCAAACTTGAATTTTGATGCTACTGGCTCTAGAATAGGGGCTTGCATCTTGAAACCTTGTTCTGCCTCAAAACATTGATTTTGATGCTCTCAATCTGGGGCTTTTGAGGCACAAGCTTCGAATGAGGTTTTAAGAGCACAATGTGTGCCAAAATTATATATTCACGCTATGACTCTATAATCGGGACTTGCATATTGAAACTTTGTTGTGACTCCGAAAATTGATTTTGATGCTCCAAAACTGGGGCTTTTGAGGCATAATTTCTAAAACAGGGTTCTAAGGGCACAATGTGCATCAAACTTGAATTTTGATGCTACTGGCTCTAGAATAGGGGCTTGCATCTTGAAGTCATGTTTTGACACTACAGGCTCTGGAATAGGGACTTGCGTCTCGAAAGCTTGTTGTGCGTCCAAACACCAATTTTGATGCTTCGAAATCAATGATTTTGAGGCATAAGGTCCCAAACAAGGTTCTAAGAGCACGATGTGCGTCAAAATCAAATTTTGATGCTACTGGCTCCAGAATCAGGACTTGCATCTCGAAACCTTGTTGTTCCTCCAAACATCGATTTTGATGCTCCAAAAATGGGGCTTTTGAGGCAAAATTTCTGAAACAGGGTTCTAAGAGCACAATATGCATCAAAATTAAATTTTGATGCTACTGGCTCTAGAATCGGGGCTTTCATCTTGAAACCTTGTTGTGCCTCAAAACATTGATTTTGATGCTTTGAATTTGGGGCTTTCGAGGCACAAGCTTCGAATGACGTTTTAAGAGCACGATGTGCGCCAAAATCAGATCTTGGTGCTATTGACTCTATAATCGGGACTTGCATCTTAAAACTTTGTTGTGACTTCAAAAATTGATTTTGATGCTCCAAAACTGAGGCTTTTGAGGCACAAATTCTAAAACAGGGTTCTAAGGGCACAATGTGCATCAAACTTGTATTTTGATGCTACTGGCTCTAGAATAGGGGCTTGCATCTTGAAACCTTGTTGTGCCTCAAAACATTGATTTTGATGATCCGAAACCAGGGCTTTTGAGGCACACAAGCTTGGAAATGAGGTTCTAAGAGCACGATGTGCACCAAAATCATATTTTGATGCTATTGACTCTAGAATTAGGACTTGCAACTTGAAACCTTGTTGTGCCTCCAAATACTGATTTTGATGCTCCAAAACTGAGTCTTTCGAGGCACAAGCTCTGAAATGAGCTTCTCAAAGAATGATGTACGTTAAAATGGAATTTCGACGCTACTGGCTCTAGAATAGGGGCTTGTTTCTTGAAACCTTGTTGTGTTTGAAAACATTGATTTTGATGTGCCAAAATCAGGGCTTTCAAGACACAATCTCCGAAATGATGTTCTAAGAGCATGATGTACATCAAAATTGCATTTTGACTCTACGCACTCTGCAATTGGGACTTGTGTCTTGAAACCTTGTTGTGACTCCAAACACTAATTTTTATGTTCCAAAAATGACGCTTTTGAGTCACAACCTCCGGAATGAGGTTCTAAGAACACCACATTTGTCAAAATCATGTTTTGAGACTAGCAGCTTGAGAATTGGGACTTGTGTCTTGAAACCTTGTTGTGCCTTTAAACATTGATTTGGGTGTTTTCGAACTGGTGCTTTCGAGCCACATGTTCTGAAATGAGTTTCTAAGAGCACGATGTGCATCAAAATCACATTTTTACAATACAGGCTTTGGAATAGGGACTTGCGTCTTGAAAGCTTGTTGTGCCTCCAAACACCAATTTTGATGCTTCGAAACCGATGATTTTCAGGCATAAGCTCCAAAACAAGGTCCTAAGAGCACGGTGTGCATCAAAATCAAATTTTGATGCTACCGGCTTGAGAAATAGGGGCTTTTGAGGTACAAGCTTCGAATGATGTTTTAAGAGCACGATGTGCGCCAAAATCAGATTTTGACGCTATTGACTCAATAATCGGATCTTGCATTTTGAAACTTTGTTGTGACTCCAAAAATTGAATTTGATGCTCCAAAACTGAGGCTTTTGAGGCACAATTTCTAAAATAGGGTTCTAAGGGCACAATGTGCATCAAACGTAAATTTTGATGATCCGAAACCAGGGCTTTTGAGGCACAAGCTTCGAAATGACGTTCTAAGAGGACGATGTGCACCAAAATAAGATTTTGATGCTATTCACTCTAGAATAAGGACTTGCATCTTGAAACTTTGTTGTGCTTCGAAACATTGATTTTGATGCTCCAAAACTAAGTCTTTTGAGGCACAAGCTCTGAAATGAGCTTCTCAAAGAATGATGCAACTGGCTTCGGAATAGGGACTTTTTTCTTGAAACCTTGTTGTGCCTCAAAACATTGATTTTGATGTCCCAAAATCAGGGCTTTCAAGGCACAATATCCGAAATGAGGTTTTAAGAGCATGATGTACATCAAAATTGCATTTTGACTCTACCCACTCTGGAATTGGGACTTGTGTCTTGAAAGCTTGTTGTGACTCCAAACACTAATTTTTATGTTCCAACAATGAGGCTTTTGAGTCACAACCTCCAAAATGAGGTTCTAAGAACACCACGTTTGTCAAAATCGTGTTTTGATGCTTTCAGCTTGAGAATTGGGACTTGTGTCTTGAAACCTTGTTGTACCTTTAAACATTGATTTGCGTGTTTTGAAATTGGTGCTTTCGAGCCACATGCTCCGAAATGAGTTTCTAAGAGCATGATGTGCATCAAAATCACGTTTTGACACTACAGGCTACGGAATAGGGACTTGCGTCTTGAAAGCTCGTAATGAGGTTCTAAGAGAATGATGTGCACCAAAATCAAAATTTGATGTTATTGACTCTAGAATCAGGACTTGCATCGTGAAACCTTGTTGTGCCTCCAAACATTGATTTTGATGCTCCAAAACTGAGTCTTTCGAGGCACAAGCTCTGAAATGAGCTTCTCAAAGAATGATATCAGTCAAAATGGAATTTTGACGCTACTATTTCTGGAATAGGGACTTGTTTCTTGAAACTTTGTTGTGCCTCAAAACATTGATTTTGATGTGCCAAAATCAGGGCTTTCAAGGCACAATCTCCGAAATGAGTTTCTAAGAGCATGATGTGCATCAAAATGATATTTTGACACTACAGGCTCCGGAATAGGGACTTGCGTCTTGAAAGCTCGTAATGAGGTTCTAAGAGAATGATGTGCACCAAAATCAAATTTTGATGTTATTGACTCTAGAATCAGGACTTGCATCGTGAAACCTTGTTGTGCCTCCAAACATTGATTTTGATGCTCCAAAACTGAGTCTTTCGAGGCACAAGCTCTGAAATGAGCTTGTCAAAGATTGATATGAGTCAAAATGGAATTTTGACACTACTATTTCTGGAATAGGGACTTGTTTCTTGAAACTTTGTTGTGCCTCAAAACATTGATTTTGATGTGCCAAAATCAGGGCTTTCAAGGCACAATCTCCGAAATGAGTTTCTAAGAGCATGATGTGCATCAAAATCATATTTTGACACTACAGGCTCCGGAATAGGGACTTGCGTCTCGAAAGCTTGTTGTGCGAAACACCAATTTTGATGCTTTGAAACCGATGATTTTGAGGCATAAGCTCCAAACTAATTTTTATGTTCCAAAAATGAGGCTTTTGAAACCTTGTTGTACCTTTAAACATTGATTTGCATGTTTTGAAATTGGCGCTTTTGAGCCACATGCTCCGAAATGAGTTTCTAAGAGCACAATGTGCATCAAAATCACATTTTGACACTACAGGCTATGGAATAGGGACTTGCGTCTTGAAAGCTCGTAATGAGGTTCTAAGAGAATGATGTGCACCAAAATCAAATTTTGATGTTATTGACTCTAGAATCAGGACTTGCATCGTGAAACCTTGTTGTGCCTCCAAACATTGATTTTGAGTCACAACCTCCGAAATGAGGTTCTAAGAGCACAATGTGCGTCAAAATCAAATTTTGATGCTACTGGCTCCAGAGTTAGGACTTGCATCTTGAAACCTTGTTGTGCCTCAAAACATCGATTTTGATGCTCCAAAATTGGGGCTTTTGAGGCACAATTTCTTAAACAGGGTTCTAAGAGCATTAGGTGCATCAAAATTTAGAATCGGGGCTTGCATCTTGAAAATTTGTTGTGCCTCAAAATATTGATTTTGCTGCTCTGAATCTGGGGCTTTTGAGGCACAAGCTTCGAATGAGGTTTTAAGAGCACGATGTGCGCCAAAATCAGATTTTGAGGCACAATGTGCATCAAACTTGAATTTTGATGCTACTGGCTCTAGAATAGGCGCTTGCATCTTGAAACCTTGTTGTGCCTCAAAACACTAATTTTGATGATCTGAAACCAGGGCTTTTGAGGCACAAGTTTCAAAATGAGGTTCTAAGAGCACGATGTGCACCAAAATCAAATTTTGATGATATTGACTATAGAATCAGGACTTGCATCTTGAAACCTTGTTGTGCCTCCAAACATTGATTTTGATGCTCCAAAACTGAGTCTTTCGAGGCACAAGCTCTGAAATGAGCTTCTCAAAGAATGATGTGCATCAAAATGGAATTTTGACGCTACTGGCTCCAAAATAGGGACCTGTTTCTTTAAACCTTGTTGTGCCAAAATCAGAGCTTTCAAGGTACAATCTCTGAAATGAGGTTTTAAGAGCATGATGTACATCAAAATTGCATTTCGACTCTACCCACTCTGGAATTGGGACTTGTGTCTTGAAACCTTGTTGGGACTCCAAACACTAATTTTTATGTTCCAAAAATGAGGCTTTTGAGTCACAACCTCCGAAATGAGGTTCTAAGAACACCACGTTTGTCAAAATCGTGTTTTGATGCTATCAGCTTGAGAATTGGGACTTGTGTCTTGAAACCTTGTTGTGCCTTTAAACATTGATTTGGGTGTTTTGAAACTGGTGCTTTCGAGCCACATGCTCTGAAACAAGATTCTAAGAGCACGATGTGCATCAAAATTACACTTTGACACTACAAAACTACGTAATAGGGACTTGCATCTCGAAAGCTTGTTGTGCCTCGAAAGACTCAGTATTGGAGCACAAAAATCAATGCTTGAATGCACACCAAGGTTTCAAGATGCAAGTCCTGAGTCTAGAGTGAATAGCATCAAAATCTAATTTCAACGCACATCGTGCTCTTAAAACCTCATTTTGAAGCTTCTGCCTCAAAAGCCCTGGTTTCGGATCATCAAAATCAGTGTTTTGAGGCACAACAAGGTTTCAAGATGCAAGCCCCTATTCTAGAGCCAGTCACTTCAAAATTCAAGTTTGATGCACATTGTGCCATTAGAACCTTGTTTTAGAAACTGTGCCTCAAAAGCCCCAGTTTTGGAGCATCAAAATCAATTTTTGGAGTCACAACAAAGATTCAAGATGCAAGTCCCGATTATAGAGTCAATAGCGTCAAAATTTGATTTGGGTGCACATCGTGCTCTTAAAATCTCTTTTGAAGCTTGCCTCAAAAGCCCCAGATTCAAAGCATCAAAATCAATATTTTGAGGCACAATAAGGTTTGAAGATGCAACGCCCGATTTTAGAGCTAGTAGCATAAAAATTTAATTTTGATGCACATTGTGCTCTTAGAACCCTATTTCAGAAATTGTGCTTCAAAAGCCCCAATTTTGGAGCATCAAAATTGATGTTTGGAGGCACAACAAGGTTTCAAGATGCAAGTCTTGATTCTGGAGCCGGTAGCGTCAAAATTTAATTTTGATGCTCACCGTGCTCTTAGAACCTTGTTTTGGAGCCTATGCCTCAAAATCATCAGTTTCAAAGCATGAAAATTGGTGTTTGGAGGCACAACAAGATTTTGAGACGCAAGTCCCTATTCTGGAGCCTGTAGTGTCAAAACGTGATTTTGATGCACATCGTGCTCTTAGAAAATCATTTCGGAGCATGTGGCTCAAAAGTTCCAATTTCAAAACACCCAAATCAATGTTTAAAGGCACAACAAGGTTTCAAGACACAAGTCCCGATTCTCAAGCTGAGATAGCATCAAAACATGATTTTGACAAACATGGTGTTCTTAGAACATCATTTCGGAGGCTGCCACTCAAGAGCCTCATTTTTGGAACATAAAAATTAGTGTTTGGAGTCACAACAAGGTTTCAAGACAAAAGTCCCAATTCCAGAGTGGGTAGAGTCAAAATGCAATTTCGATGTACATCATGCTCTTTTTGATGCACATCATTCTTTGAGAAGCCCATTTAAGAGCTTGTGCCTCGGAAGACCCAGTTTTGGAGCATCAAAATAAATGTTTGGAGGCACAACAAGGTTTCAAGATGTAAGTCCTGATTCTAGAGTCAATAGCATAAAAATCTAATTTTGGCGCGCATCGTGCTCTTAGAACCTCATTTTGAAGCTTGTGCTTCAAAAGCCTTGGTTTGGGATCATCAAAATTAGTGTTTTGAGGCACAACAAAGTTTCAGTAGCATCAAAATTCAAGTTTGATGCACATTGTGCCTTTAGAACCTTGTTTTAGAAATTGTGCCTCAAAAGCCCCAGTTTTGGAGCATCAAAATCGATTTTTGGAGTCACAACAAAGTTTCAAGATGCAAGTCTAGATTACAGAGTCAATAGTGTCAAAATCTGATTTTGGCGCACACCATGCTCTTAAAACATCATTCGAAGCTTGTGCCTCAAAACCTCCAGATTCAGAGCATCAAAATCAATGTTTTGAGGCACAACAAGGTTTCAAGATGCAAGCCCCGATTCTAGAGCCAGTAGCATCAAAATTTAATTTTGATGCACATTGTGCTCTTAGAACCCTGTTTTAGAAATTGTGCCTCAAAAGCCCCAGTTTTGGAGCATCAAAATTGATGTTTGGAGGCACAAAAAGGTTTCAAGATGCAAGTCGTGATTTTGGAGCCGGTAGCGTCAACATTTGATTTGGACGCACATCGTGCTCTTAGAACCTTGTTTTGGAGCTTATGCCTGAAAATCATCGGTTTCAAAGCATCAAAATTGGTGTTTGGAGGCACAACAAGCTTTCGAGATGCAAGTCCCTATTCCGGATCTTGTAGTGTCAAAACGTGATTTTGATGCACATCGTGCTCTTTGAAACTTGTTTCGGAGTATCTAGCTTGAAAGCACCAGTTTGAAAACACCCAGATTAATGTTTAAAGGCACAACAAGGTTTCAAGACACAAGTCCCAATTCTCAAGCTGATAGCATCAAAACACTATTTTGACAAACATGGTGTTCTTAGAACCTCATTTTGGAGGTTGTGACTCAAAAGCCTCATTTTTGGAACATAAAATTTAGTGTTTGGAGTCACAACAAGGTTTCAAGAAACAAGTCCCAATTCTAGAGAGGGTAGAGTCAAAATGCAATTTTGATGTAGAGTCAAAATGCAATTTTGATGTAGAGTCAAAATGCAATTTTGATATACATCATGCTCTTAGAACCTCATTTTAGAGATTGTGCCTTGAAAGCCATGATTTTCGCACATCAAAATCAATGTTTTGAAGCACAACAAGGTTTCAAGAAACAAGTCCCTATTCTGGAGCCAGTAACCTTAAAATTCCATTTTGACTCACATCGTTCTTTGAGAAGCTCATTTCAGAGCTTTTGCCTCGAAAGACTCAGTTATGGAGCATCAAAATAAATGTTTGGAGGCACAACAAGGTTTCAAGATGCAAGTCCTGATTGTAGAGTCAATAGCATCAAAATATGATTTTGGCGCACATCGTGCTCTTAAAACCTCATTCGAAGCTTGTGCCTCAAAATCCCCAGATTCAGAGCATCAAAATCAATGTTTTAAGGCACAACGAGGTTTGAAGATGCAAGCCCTGATTCTAGAGCCAGTAGCATTTAATTTTGATGCACATTGTGCTCTTAGAACCTTGTTTCAGAAATTGTGCCTCAAAAGCCCCAATTTTGGAGCATCAAAATCGATATTTGGAGGCACAACAAGGTTTCAAGATGCAAGTCCTGATTCTGGAGCCGGTAGCGTCAAAATTTGATTTTGATGCACATCGTGCGCTTAGAACCTTATTTTGGAGCTTATGCCTCAAAATCATCGGTTTCAAAGCATCAAAATTGGTGTTTGGAGGCACAACAAGCTTTTGAGACACAATTCCCTATTTCAGAGCCTATAGTGTCAAAACGTGATTTTGATGCACCTCGTGCTCTTAGAAATTCGTTTCAGAGCATGTGACTCGAAAGCACCAGTTTCAAAACACCCAAATCAATGTTTAAAGGCACAACAAGGTTTCAGGATAGAAGTCCCAATTCTCAATCTGCTAGCATCAAAACACGAATTTGACAAACGTGGTGTTCTTAGAATGTCAGTTCAAATGTTGTGTTTCAAAAGCCTCATTTTTGGAACATAAAATTTTGTGTTTGGAGTCACAAAAAGGTTTTAAGACACAAGTCACAATTCCAGAGTGGGTAGAGTCAAAATGCAATTTTGATGTACATCATGCTCTTAGAACCTCATTTCGGAGATTGTGCCTTGAAAGCCATGATTTTGGCACATCAAAATCAATGTTTTGAGGCATAACAAGGTTTCAAGAAACAAGTCCCTATTCCGGAGTTAGTAGCATCAAAATTCCATTTTGAGGCACATCATTCTTTGAGAAGCTCATTTTGAGGCAAGTCCTGATTTTAGAGTCAATAGTATCAAAATCTTATTCTGGTGCACATCATGCTCTTAGAACCTCATTTCGAAGCTTGTGCCTCTAAACCCCTGCTTTCGGATCATCAAAATACAACAAGGTTTCAGTAGCATTAAAATTCAAGTTTGATGCACATTGTGCCCTTCAAACCCTGTTTTAGAAATTATGCCTCAAAAGCCCCAGTTTTGGAGGATCAAAATCAATTTTTGGAGTCATAGCAAAGTATCAAGATGCAAGTCCCGATTATAGAGTCAATAGCCTTAAAATCTGATTTTGGCGCACATCGTGCTCTTAAAACCTCATTCGAAGCTTGTGCATGAAAAGCCACAGATTCAGAGCATCAAAATCAATGTTTTGAGGCACAACAAGGTTTAAAGATGCAAGCCCCGATTCTAGAGCCAGTAGCATCAAAATTTATTTCTGATGCACATTCCCTATTCCGGAGCCTGTAGTGTCAAAACATGATTTTGATGCACATCGTGCTCCTAGAAACTCATTTCGGAGCATGTGGATCGAAAGCTCCAGTTTTAAAACACCCAAATCAATGTTTAAAGGCACAACAAGGTTTCAAGACACAAGTCCCAATTCTCGAGCTGACAGCATCAAAACACAATTTTGACAAACATGGTGTTCTTAGAACCTCATTTCGGAGGTTGCCACTCAAAAGCCTCATTTTTGGAACATAAAAATTAGTGTTTGGAGTCACAAAAAGGTTTCAAGACACAAGTCCCAATTCCAGAGTGGGTAGAGGCAAAATGCAATTTTGATGTACATCATGCTCTTAGAACCTCATTTCAGATATTGTGCTTTGAGAGGCCTAATTTTGGCACATCAAAATCAATGTTTTGAGGCACAACAAGGTTTCAAGAAACAATTCCCTATTCCAGAGCTAGTAGCATCAAAATTCCATTTTGACGCACATCATTCTTTGACAAGCTCATTTCAGAGCTTGTACCTCGAAAGACTCAGTTTTGGAGCATCAAAATCAATGTTTGGAGGCACAACAAGGTTTCAAGATGCAAGTCCTGATTCTAGAGTGAATAGCATCAAAATCTAATTATGGTACACATCGTGCTCTTAGAACCTCATTTCGAAGCTTGTGCCTCAAAAGCTCTGGTTTCAAATCATCAAAATCAGTGTTGTGAGGCACAACAAGGTTTCAAGATGCAAGCCCCAAAAGCCAGTAGCATCAAATATCATGAAGTTTGATGCACATTGTGCTCTTCGAACCCTGTTTCAGAAAATGTGCCTCAAAAGCCATAGTTTTGGAGTATCAAAACCGATTTTTGGAGTCACAACAAAGGTTAAAGATGCAAGTCCTGATTATAGAGTCAATAGCATCAAAATCTTATTTCAGCGCACATCGTGCTCTTAAAACCTCATTCGAAGCATGTGCCTCAAAAACCCTAGATTCAAAGCATCAAAATCAATGTTTTGAGGCACAACAAGGTTTCAAGATGCAAGCCCCGATTCTAGAGCCAGTAGCATGAAAATTAAATTTTGATGCACATTCTGCTCTTAGAACCCTATTTCAGAAATTGTGCCTCAAAAGCCCCAATTTTTTAGCATCAAAATCGATGTTTGGAGGTACAACAAGGTTTCAAGATGCAAGTCCTGATTCTGGAGCGGGTAGCGTCAGAATTTGATTTTGACGCACAGCGTGCTCTTAGAACCTTGTTTTGGAGCTTATGCCTCAAAATCATCAGTTTCGAAGCATCAAAATTGGTGTTTGGAGGCACAACAAGCTTTCGAGACGCAAGTCCCTATTCCAAAGCTTGTAGTGTCAAAACGTGGTTTTGATGCACTTCGTGCTCTTAGAAACTCGTTTCAGGGCATGTGGCTTGAAATCACCAGTTTTAAAACACCTAAATCAATGTTTAAAGGTACAATAAGGTTTCAAGACACAAGTCCCAATTCTCAAGCTGCTAGAATCAAAACACGATTTTGATAAACGTGGTGTTCTTAGAATGTCGTTTTGGATGATGTGACTCAAAAGCCTTATCTTTGGAACATAAAATTTAGTGTTTGGAGTCACAAAAAGGTTTCAAGACACAAGTCCCAATTCCCGGAGTGGGTAGAGTCAAAATACAATTTTGATGTACATCATGCTCTTGGATCCTCATTTCGGAGATGGTGCCTTGAAAGCCATAATTTTGGCACATCAAAATCAATGTTTTGAGGCACAACAAGGTTTCAAGAAACAAGTCCCCATTCCGGAGACATTTTGACGCACATCATTTTTTGAGCAGCTCATTTCAGAGCTTGTGCCTCAAAAGGCTCAGTTTTGGAGCATCAAAATATTCAAGATGCAAGTTCTGATTCTAGAGTCAATAGCATCAAAATCTGATTTTGAAGCACATCGTGCTCTTAGAACCTCATTCTGAAGCTTGTGCCTCAAAAGCCCTGGTTTTGGATCATCAAAATCAGTGTTTTAAGGCACAACAAGGTTTCAGTAGCATCAAAATTCAAGTTTGATGCACATTGTGCCCTTAGAACCCTATTTTAAAAATTGTGCCTCAAAAGCCCCAGTTTTGGAGCATCAAAATCGATTTTTGGAGTCACAACAAAGTTTCAAGATGCAAGTCCCGATTATAGAGTCAATAGCTTTAAAATCTGATTTTGGCGCACATCGTGCTCTTAAAACCTCATTCGAAGCTTGTGCCTCAAAAGCCCCAGATTCAGAGCATCAAAATCACTATTTTGAAGTACAACAAGGATTCAAGATGCAAGCCTCGATTCTAGAGTGTGTAGTATCAAAATTTAATTTTGATGCACATTGTGCTCTTAGAACCCTGTTTCAGAAATTGTGCCTCAAAAGCCCCAATTTTGAAGCATCAAAATTGATGTTTGGAGGCACAACAAGGTTCCAAGATGCAAGTCCTAATTTTGGAGCCGGTAGTGTCGATATCATCATCATCATCATCGGTTTCGAAGCGTCAAAATTGGTGTTTGGAGGCACTACAAGCTTTCGAGACGCAAGTCCCTATTCTGGAGCCTGTAGTGTCGATATTCCATTTTGATGCACATCATTCTTTGAGAAGCTCATTTCAGAACTTGTGCCTCGAAAGACTTAGTTTTGGAGCATCAAAATCAATGTTTGAATGCACAACAAGGTTTCAAGATGCAAGTCCTTATTCTAGATTCAATAGCATCAAAATCTGATTTTGTTGCACATCGTGCTTTTACAACCTCATTTCAAAGCTTGTGCCTGAAAAGCCCTGGTTTCGGATCATCAAAATAAGTGTTTTGAGGCACAACAAGGTTTCAAGATGCAAGCCCCTATTCTAAAACCAGTACAATCAAAATTCAAGTTTGATGCACATTGTGCCTCAAAAGCCCCAGTTTTGGAGCATCAAAATCTATTTTTGGAGTCACAACAAAGTTTCAAGATCCAAGTCCCGATTATAGAGTCAATAGCGTCAAAATCTGATTTTGGCGGATATCATGCTCTTAAAAGCTCATTCGAAGCTTGTGCCTCAAAAGCACTAGATTCAGAGCATCAAAATCAATGTTTGGAGGCACAACAAGGTTTCAAGATGCAAGTCCTGATTCTGGAGCTGGTAGCGTCAAAATTTGATTTTAACACACATCATGCTCTTAGAACATCAATTTCAAAGCATCAAAATTGGTGTTTGGAGGCACAACAAGCTTTCGAGACGCAAGTCCCTATTCTGAAGCCTGTAGTGTCAAAACGTGATTTTGATGCACATCGTGCTCTTAGAAACTCGCTTCGGAGCATGTGACTCGAAAGCACCAGTTTCAAAACACCCAAATCAATGTTTAAAGGCACAACAAGGTTTCAAGACACAAGTCCCAATTCTCGAGCTGATAGCATCAAAACATGATTTTGACAAACGTGGTGTTCTTAGAACCTCATTTTGGAGGTTGTGACTCAAAAGCCTCATTTTTGGAACATAAAAATTAGTGTTTGGAGTCACAACAAGGTTTAAAGACACAAGTCCCAAATCCAAAGTGGGTAGAGACAAAATGGAATTTTGAGGTACATCATGCTCTTAGAAACTCATTTCGGAGATTGTGTCTTGAAAGCACTGATTTTGGCCAATGTTTTGAGGCACAACAAGGTTTCAAGAAACAAGTCCCTATTCCGGAGCCAGTAGCATCAAAATTACATTTTGACGCACATCATTCTTTGAGAAGCTCATTTCAGAGCTTGTGCCTTGAAAGACTCAGTTTTGGAGCATCAAAATCATTTTTTGGAGGTGAAACAAGGTTTCAAGATGCAAGTCCTGATTCTAGAGTCAATAGCATCAAAATCTATTTTTGGTGCACATTGTGCTCTTAGAACCTCATTTCAAAGCTTATGCCTCTAAAGCTCTGGTTTCGGATCATCAAAATCAATGTTTTGAGGCACAATAAGGTTTCAAGATGCAAGCCCCTATTCTAGAGCTAGTAGCATAAAATTCAAGTTTGATGCACATTGTGCCCTTAGAACCCTGTTTTAGAAATTGTGCCTCAAAACCCCAGTTTTGGAGCATCAAAATCGATTTTTGGATTCACAACAAAGTTTCAAGATGGAACTCCCGATTATAGAGTCAAGCATGAAAATATGATTTTGACACACTTCATGGTCTTAAAAGCTCATTCAAAGCTTGTGCCTCAAAAGCCCCAGATTCAGAGCATCAAAATCACTGTTTTGAGGCACAACAAGTTTTTAAGATGAAAGCCCTGATTCTAGAGCCAGTAGCATCAAAATTTATTTTTGATGCACATTGTGCTCTTAGAACCCTGTTTCAGAAATTGTGCCTCAAAAGCCCCAATTTTGGAGCATCAAAATCAATGTTTGGAGGCAAAACAAGGTTTCAAGATGAAAGTCCTAATTTTGGAGCCAGTAGCATCAAAATTTGATTTTGATGCACATCGTGCTCTTAGAACCTTGTTTTGGAGCTTATGCCTCAAAATGATCGGTTTCAAAGCATCAAAATTGGTGTTTGGAGGCACAACAAGATTTCGAGACGCAAGTCCCTATTCTAGAGGTTGTAGTGTCAAAATGTGATTTTGATGCACATCGTGCTCTTAGAAACTCATTTCGGAGCATGTGGCTCGAAAGCACAAGTTTCAAAACACCCAAATCAATTTTTAAAGGCACAACAAGGTTTCAAGACACAAGTCCCAATTCTCAAGCTGATAGCATCAAAACACGATTTTGACAAACGTGGTGTTCTTAGAACCTCATTTCGGAGGTTGTGACTCAAAAGCCTCATTTTTGGAACATAAAAATTAGTGTTTGGAGTCACAACAAGGTTTCAAGACACAAGTCCCAATTCCAAAGTGGGTAGAGTCAAAATGCAATTTTGATGTACATCATGCTCTTAGAACTTCATCTCGGAGATTGTGCCTTGAAAGCACTAACTTTGGCACATCAAAATCAATGTTTTGAGGCACAACAAGGTTTCAAGAAACAATTCCCTATTCTGGAGCCAGTAGCGTAGAAATTCCATTTTGACACACATCATTCTTTGAGAAGCTCATTTCAGAGCTTGTGCCTCAAAATATTCAGTTTTGGAGCATCAATATCAATGTTTGGATGCACAACAAAGTTTCAAGATGCATGTCTTAATTCTTAGAGTCAATAGCATCAAAATCTGATTTTGGTGCACATCATGCTCTTAGTGTTGGCATATGGACACTCCAATGAGACATTGTGTGTGATTGAAGGTTTTGTCATTGATGGCAACCTTGCAATCCTATGACACCGGCAAGACATTATACCGGCAAAGGATTACTCAGGCAACCTTGCAATCCTATGGCACCGGCAAGACATTATACTGCCAAAACATTACTCAAACAAAACAATGCTCCGGCATCAACAAAATCAATCTACACCGGCACCGGCACAGAAGATGTACACCGTCACATAAGGAAATATATATACCGGGACAGAAGTCGATAGGATTTTTGATATGTAATATTTTGTTTATCATTATAAGCCGACTTGGCAAATTGTAAATGACTCTTCTATATAAAAGAGATCATTGTAGGCATTTTGTATGATATGGATAGAAAGTAATAAATAAATTATAAGGTAGACCTAATGTGCGAATTTTAGGTCAAGGGTATATGTAAAAAACAGAGCAAGAACCGGTACTGAATCTGGCATTGAAGATGCTATTGTAAAGCAGTACAAGATATTGGATTTATGTAAATCCTCATTGTAAGTCAGTGTGACTTCTTATTGAGCAGTGAGCTCTAGGCAGTTGGCCTTCCTACATGTGCAGTCCCCTATTAATGTAATATTCTCTTATTGGCCAATAAGTGAATATTGTGGGTCACAAATCCCACCAAGGTTTTTCCCACACCGGGTTTCCTCGTTAAACATCTTGTGTTATGGTGTTCTTTTCATGTGGATGCTTTTGATTCTGTTATTTGCATTAATTCTTGCATACCGGTATACTGTTACTTTATAATCTGCATGTTCAGTTTTAAGAAAATTTCATTACTGGTCAAATATTGATTCACCCCCCCCCCCCTCTCAGTATCTATGGGAGCCCTAACAATTGGTATCAGAGCTTGGTCCTCTATTTTCAGAAGCCTAATAGCTTGAGGAAGATCTTGACACCGGTAAAGATGGAAAATCTGATGAAGCAACTTGAAGGAGCTCTTATTGACTATGATGCAGAGAAGTTGAAAAATATCAAATTAGAAGATGATTTAAAAGCAGCTCAGGACATTATTCAAGCACTTCAAGAAAATCTTACTATTACAAGAAACAAGAGAAGAGAACTTTGTGAAAAATTGCAAAATGAAAATGATGAAAGGGAATCACTAAATGATATGATAAGCAAATTGAAACAAGAGATCATGACAACAAAAAATAAAATGCAGGATATGACTATAAGATTCTGCAAAGAGATTGAGGACAGAAAGAAGAATGAAGAAGAATTGACCAGAAGACTAAGTGATGCAGCAAATGAGAACACAAGACTTAGCTATGAAAATGACATGTTGAAGACAGATCTGATGCATACTCAAAATGACTCGAATGAACTAATGAGACAAAAAGACATCTTAGAAAGGGAATTCGAAACTACAAATCAATACAAAGAAAAATTCAAGAAAAGCTCAGAAGAACTTGGTACCTTATTGAAGAATAAAAAACCCAAAGGTGACACCTCTGGAGTTGGATTTGAAGTTGGAGAAAGCTCCGGTACTACAAATAGCCAGGATCAAAGCAAATCGGTAAGACCCTCTAATACTTACAAATTCAATGGAAAATGCTTTAACTGTAATAAATATGGTCATAGGGCAAATGAATGTAGATCTAGGAATTATCAGAACGTCAATCCTCCCACTGGTCAATGCACTAAATGCAGCAAAATTGGTCATAACTCTGAAAATTACAGAATGAATGTAAGATGTTATGTTTGTGGAAGATTTGGTCATTTATCAAATAAATGCAAAACACAAACCGACATAGGTTATGGGAAAGCTATTCGGAGAAATAATGTAACTTCTTATGCATGTAACAAGATTGGTCATATTGCTAAATTCTATAGAAGTAAAGGTACACCGGTAGATAACAGAAGTAATAGCTTGAAAGGTAAAGAAAAGGTTGAAGAGGTTAAGCAAGAATTTTCAAAACAATGGATTAGAAAAGGTGATCTAAATATTGGGGTTACTCCTCCACCGGTAGAACCAACAAATGCTTCACCGGCAGGACAGAGCAATGCTCCACCGGCAAGATGTTCTTCATCAAATTGAAGAAAATTATCTTGAGGGTTTGGCAATTGAATGACACATGTGCTATTATTCCCTCGGTTAGAGAAAAGAAGTTGAAAATCCTTCATTACCAGCAAATAAAGTTGAGTTAATACATTACCGACAAACAATTAATGTGGTAGGTAGCAGAAAAGACTTTATTAAATAAGGTTTTTGGCTCCATTTCACTTCACCATGAATTCAAACTTTCAAAGAGTGTGAAGATTTCCGAGCTAAGGCATTTCGAGCAAAGAGGCAAAGCACTTCAGCAATCAATCCTTCCAAAGGTAGAAAAAGGTATTTATCATCATGGCATCCTCCTCTGCACCTGAATTCATAGCAAACCCTACAGTAGTCGAGGTTATAAATAACCTAGGCCCGTGTTTGAGCTAGTTCCCGAGAGAGCTAAGAAAAATGACAACACAGGTGCTTTTTCCCAAATTCCAAAGGGTGTTGTTTATGCAGAAGACCATAGAATGTATATTCGTTGCAACATAGAGGAATTAGGTGATGAAGAAAACAAAAACATGTATAAATCTATTATATGTGACAATGCCAGAAATGTGAAACTTGAACATAAAATTGTTGAAACCCTAGGATTCACTGAAATCCTCTGCATTCTTGAATTTCCCAAGGAAGTGGTTAGGATAGTTCTTAGCAGGGTACATGGCTCTTTCTTTTGGCTTGACTCGGTGCATAAAATTACAAAGGTAGCTGTGAAAGTAGTAACAGGGTTACCTTCCACCGGTACCAGACCTGACAAAACCAAGAAGGTCTCCAAAGACCTAGTAATGAAATTAACTGGTGCAACATCCGACAAAAGATCATTGAGGGTTAATGATGTGACCAATACAAATGTGAGATTCATTAGCATGATTCTAGGTTACAAAGCAACTCATGCAAATAGGCTTAACTCTATTTCCAGTTTATGCATAAAAAGTGCTTATGAAAAAAATTGATATCTGTGAATGGTTAAAAGATGAGTTAATTGACAATTTGGCAAAAATCAAGAAGGATAAGAAAGGAACCTTTAGATTTGGAAATTTGCTTGTATGCTTAATGTTACATATAACCAAACAGGCTCCCGGTATAGGCTATAAGGAATTTGGATTCGACATACCGGTAAGAAAACAATTGTTTGACTTATTCAACAGCATGGGTGAAAACAGAGAAAAGAATATCAATGAGTATTTTAAAGCACTAAAGGTCAAAATGAATAAGAGGATCAGACTATCACAGGAAATTGTCAACAAATACAAGGACGATATATGCTTTGTAATAAAAAAGGATGAGATCTGGATGGAAGTAGTCATCGCAAGAACAATCTGGGTTACAGAGATGGGGTATGAAACAGATGACCACATAGTGGAAACTTATGCCAAAGCAGTTCTGGAAGCCCCCATTGAACCAAAGGAAGAAGTATTTGGTAGTGCTAAGACCATCAAAAGCCAAATTCAATCTAAAAAGAAGGTAAAGAAAGTTGAGGCAGTTGTGAGGAAAGGAACCAGGCAAGCAAAAGCCATAAAAGATGATCTATTAAAGAAAACCGGCATAACAAAAGAAGAGTTGGCAGCAAAACTGCCTGAAACTCATCTATCACCAGTAGATACCTCCTCAGAAGGAGATATGCCAACAACTTTCAAAAGAATTGTTAGGAAAAGAGACCCCTCACCGGTATCCACTCCTTCACCTAGAAGGACAAGACAGAAGCAACAAGCTGTAAGGTCTCCAGTCAAGAAAGCCACACCTAAGAAAAAGCTGACCCCCAAAAAGAAGAAGAAGACAAACACTGACTTGGCCCCTTTTGACATATTACTGAATGAGATCACAGAGGAAGGTAAATTGAAAAACATAGGGAAAATCTACGACACCCTATCAGATGATGAGAAAGGACAAGTCGAGGAAAGTGTTATATTACACATGGACATGTATAAAAAGTTTTTGATGCAAGTCCTAAATGAAATTCCTGATGAATTATATAAAAGACTTGAGGCCAGAAGGCAAGGAGTAGTTGAGTTGGATAAGAAAATTAAAATAGAAAAATTACTTGCAGTATACCCGGTCAACTCACCTAAGGAAATTGATGATTTGATAGCTCAGGCCAACCAGACAGTTTTTTCCACTGCACACCAGCAAATATCACTAAAGGCAAGTAGAGTTACTGAAGTTTCAGAGGAAACAGAAAATGGTTGGGACATATTATTGGTTGAAAAAGAAAAACAAGAAGAATATAGGAATCCCAAGCCCATTCTGGTATATCAAAAGGACAAAGGGAAAGGTAAAGTTGGTGAACCACCAAGTATCAAGATTAGAGACAACTTACCCCCACCTCCTTTAAATACTCCACCGATAAAAACAACAACTGCAGAAGATCAACCGACAGCTGAGAGCATGGACACAAAGGATAATAATCCTAATCCTAAAGTCCTATATACTGTGAATGTTGATACTCAAAAAATCAATATAGTGGTAGATAAGGATACCACAGATAAATCAAAAAACAAAGAGCAACCGGCAACAGAAAATAAAGAGCAACCGGCAGCAGATTCAGAGAAAAAAGTGGAATCTGGAACACAAACAAAGCAACCAACAGAGCTAAAGGCTCCACAACAGATGCCACCGGTAAGAAATGATGCAGGAAAAATTGTGCTTAAAAAGATGGAGACACAAACAAACCTACCAGAGGTCAATACTAGCATGGTCACCTCCACCGGCACTCAGTTTATTGGGTCACCATCAAATGTAATAGAGGTATTGCTCGAATTCCAGTTTTGAAATCAATAGCTCCCAATTGTAATATAGCCAACAAAGATTCTTTAGGCCAGTTGGATACACTTTGTAAATATATTTCTGAAAATTTTGAGCAAACAAGGGTAGAAACTGTAAAGGAAAGTGTAGAAAAAGAGAAACAAAAATTCTTTGAGGAAGGAATAAAGAAGTGTAACAGGGAATTTCACACACTTCTACCGGAACTGTGCAATTTATTGAAAGAGTACAAAACTCTGTACAAAGATACCTGTAAGATAAACTTTTTGACCACGGATGTAGACAAAAAGATGAGCAAGGTATAGGAAGAGATCAATAAACTTGCTGATAATTTTGTTAACTCACCTGATACATTATCAGTTTTTGAGGAAAAGATAACAAATTTTGAGGAAGAATTGCTCAAATTAGAAAGAGAAAAAGAGAAAATAATAAACAAGGCAAAAATTTTGACATCTAAACTAAGTCCAAGATTGGACTATTTAGCATCTCTGCGTAAGGAAATCTCAGAGGCACTAACACAGAGTAGCAAAACACTGGCAGAGCACTTGAAGGGGGAGATTTTTGGCATATGGACACTTCAATGAGACATTGTGTGTGATTGAAGGTTTTGTCATTGATGGCAACCTTGCAATCCTATGGCACCGACAAGACATTATACCGACAATGCATTACTCAGGCAACCTTGCAATCCTATGGCACCGGCAAGACATTATACCAGCAAATCATTACTCAAACAAAACAATGCTCCGACATCAACAAAATCAATCTACACCGGAACCGGCACAGAAGATGTACACCTAATGTGCGAATTGTAGGTCAAGGTTATATGTAAAGAACAGAGCAAGAACCGGTAGTGGATTTGGCATTGAAGATGCTATTGTAAAGCAGTACAAGATATTGGATTTATGTAAATTGTCATTGTAAGTTAGTGTGACTTCTTATTGAGCATTGAGCTCTAGGCAGTTGGCCTTCTTGCATGTGCAGGCCCCTATTGTAAGTAATATTCTCTTATTGGCCAGTAAGTGAATATTGTGAGTCACAAATCCCACCGAGGTTTTTCCCACACCGGGTTTCCTCGTTAAACACCTTGTGTTATGGTGTTCTTTTCATGTGGATATTTTTTATTATGTTATTTGCATTAATTCTTGCATACAGGTATACTGTTACTTTATATTCTGCATGTTCAGTTTTAAGAAAATTTCATTACTGGTCAGATATTGATCCACCCCCCCCTCTCAGTATCTGTGGGAACCCTAACACTTAGAACCTCATTTCAAAGCTTGTGCCTCAAAAGCCCTGGTTTCGGATCATCAAAATCAGTGTTTTGAGGCACAACAAGGTTTCAAGATTAAAGCCCCTATTCTAGAGCCAGTAGAATCAAAATTCAAGTTTGATACACATTGTGCCCTTAGAACCTTGTTTTAGAAATTGTGCCTCAAAAGCCCCAGTTTTGGAGCATCAAAATCGATTTTTGGAGTCACAACAAAGTTTCAAGATTCAAGTCCCGATTATAGAGTCAATAGCATCAAAATCTGATTTTGGCGGACATCGTGCTCTTAAAACCTCATTCGAAGCTTGTGCCTCAAAAGCACCAGATTCAAAGCATCAAAATCAATGTTTGGAGGCTCAACAAGGTTTCAAGATGCAAGCCCCGATTCTAGAGCCAGTAGCATCAAAATTAAATTTTGATGCACATTGTGCTCTTAGAACCCTGTTTCAGAAATTGTGCCTCAAAAGCCCAAATTTTGGAGCATCAAAATCGATGTTTGAAGACACAACCAGGTTTCAAGATGCACGTCCTAATTCTATTGTCGATAGCATCAAAATTTGATTTTGATGCACATCATGCTCTTAGAACCTTGTTTCAGAGCTTATGCCTCAAAATCATCAGTTTCAAAGCATAAAAATTGGTGTTTGGAGGCAAAACAAGCTTTCCAGATGCAAGTCCGTATTCCAGAGCCTGTAGTGTCAAAACGTGATTTTGATGCACATCGTGCTCTTAGAAACTCGTTTCAGAGCATGTGGCTTGAAAGCACTAGTTTCAAAACACCCAAATCAATGTTTAAAGGCACAACAAGGTTTCAAGACACAAGTGCCAATTCTCAAGCTGATAGCACCAAAACACGATTCAGAACCTCATTACGAAGCTTGTGCCTCAAAAGCCCTGGTTTCGGATTATCAAAATCAATGTTTTGAGGCACAACAAGGTTTCAAAATGCAAGCCCCTATTCTAGAGCCAGTAGCATCAAAATTCAAGTTTGATGCACATTGTGCCCTTAGAAACCTATTTTAGAAATTGTGCCTCGCAAGCCCATGTTTTGGAACATCAAAATCGATTTTTGGAGTCACAACAAAGTTTCAAGATGCAAGTCCCGATTATAGAGTCAATAGCGTCAAAATCTGATTTTGGTGCACATCGTGCTCTTAAAATCTCATTCGAAGCTTGTGCCTCAAAAGCCCCAGATTCGGAGCATCAAAATCAATGTTTTGAGGCACAACATGGTTTCAAGATGCAAGCCTAGATTCTAGAGCCAGTAGCATCAAAATTTAATTTTCATGCACATTGTGCTCTTAGAACCCTGTTTCAGTAATTGTACCTCAAAAGCCCCAATTTTGGAGCATCAAAATCGATGTTTGGAGGCACAACAAGGTTTCAAGATGCAAGTCTTGATTCTGGAGCTGGTAGCGTCAAGATTTGAATTTGACGTACGACGTGCTCTTAGAACCTCATTTCGAAGGTTGTGACTCAAAAGCCTCATTTTTGGAACATAAAAATTAGTTTGGAGCTTATGTCTTGAAATCATCAGTTTCAAAGCATCAAAATTGGTGTTTGGAGGCACAACAAGCTTTCGAGATGCAAGTCCCTATTCCAGAGCCTGTAGTGTCAAAACATGATTTTGATGCACATCGTGCTCTTAGAAACTCATTTTGGAGCAGGTGGCTCGAAAGTACTAGATTTAAAACACCCAAATCAATGTTTAAAGGCACAACAAGGTTTCAAGACACAAGTCCCAATTCTCAAGCTGATAGCATCAAAACACGATTTTGATTAACATGGTGTTGTTAGAACCTCATTTCAGAGGCTGTGACTCAAAAGCCTCATTTTTGGAACATAAAAATTAGTGTTTGGAGTCACAACAAGGTTTCAAGACACAATTCCCAATTCCAGAGTGGGTAGAGTCAAAATGCAATTTTGATGTACATCATGCTCTTAGAACCTCATTTTTTAGATTGTGCCTTGAAATCCCTGAATTTGGCATATCAAAATCAATGTTTTGAAGCACAACAAGGTTTCAAGGAACAAGTCCCTATTCTAAAGCCAGTATCGTCAAAATTTCATTTTGACGCATATCATACTTTGAGAAACTCATTTAAGAGCTTGTGCCTCAAAAGACTCAGTTTTGGACCATCAAAATCAATGTTTGCAGGCACAACAAGGTTTCAAGAAGCAAGTCCTGATTCTAGCGTCAATAGCATCAAATTATGATTTTGGTTCACATCGTGCTCTTAGAACCTCATTTTGAAGCTTGTGCCTCAAAAGCCCTGGTTTTGGATCATCAAAATCAGTGTTTTGAAGTACAATAAGGTTTCAATAGCATCAAAATTCAAGTTTGATGCACATAGTGCCCTTAGAACCCTGTTTTAGAAATTGTGCCTCAAAAGCCTCAGTTTTGGAGCATGAAAATCGATTTTTGGAGTCACAATAAAGTTTCAAGATGAAAGTCCCAATTATAGAGTAAATAGCGTCAAAATCTGATTTTGGCGCACATCATGCTCTTAAAACCTCATTCGAAGCTTGTGCCTCAAAAGTCCACGATTCAGAGCATCAAAATCAATGTTTTGAGGCACAACAAGGTTTCAAGATGCAAGCCTCGATTCTAGAGCCAGTCTTGTTTTGGAGCTTATGCCTCAAAATCATAGGTTTTGAAGCATCAAAATTGGTGTTTGGAGGCACACCATGCTTTCGAGACACAAGTCCCTATTCCGGAGCCTGTAGTGTCAAAACATGATTTTGATGCACATCGTGCTTTTAGAAACCAGTTTCAAAACACCCGAATCAATATTTAAATGCACAACAAGGTTTCAAGACACAAGTCCCAATTCTCAAGATGATAGCATCAGAACACAATTTTGACAAACGTGGTGTTCTTAGAACCTTATTTTAGAGGTTGTGACTCAAAAGACTCATTTTTGGAACATAAAAATAAGTTTTTGGAGTCAAAACAAGGTTTCAAGACACAAGTCCCAATTCCAGAGTGGGTAGAGTCAAAATGCAATTTTGACGTACATCATGCTCTTAGAACCTCATTTTGAAGATTGTACCTTGAAAGCCCTGATTTTGGCACATCAAAATCAACGTTTTGAAGCACAACAAGGTTTCAAGAAACAAGTCCCTATTTTGGAGCCAGTAGCGTCAAAATTCCTTTTTCATGCACATCATTCTTTGAGAAACTCATTTCAGAGCTTGTGCCTCGAAAGACTCAGTTTTGGAAAATCAAAATCAATGTTTACAAGCACAACAAGATTTCAAGATGCAAGAACTCATTTTGAACCTTGTGCCTCAAAAGCCCTCGTTTTGGATCATCAAAATCAATGTTTTGAGGCACAACAAGGTTTTAGTAGCATCAAAATTGAAGTTTGATGCACATTTTGCACTTAGAACCTTGTTTTAGAAATTTTACCTCAAAAGCCTTAGTTTTGGAGCATGAAAATCGATTTTTGGAGTCACAACAAAGTTTCAAGAGGCAAGTCCCGATTATAGAGCCAATAGCATCAAAATCTGATTTTGGCACACATCGTGCTCTTAAAACCTCATTCGAAGCTTGTGCCTCAAAAGACCTAGATGTAGAGCATCAAAATCAATGTTCTGAGGCACAACAAGGTTTTAAAGAAGCAAGCCCTGACACTAGAGCTAGTAGCATCAAAATTTAATTTTGATGCACATTGTGCTCTTAGAACCCTGTTTCAGAAATTGTGCCTCAAAAGCCCCAATTTTAGAGCATCAAAATTGATGTTTGGAGGCACAACAACGTTTCAAGATGCAAGTCGTGATTCGAGAGCCAGTAGCTTCAAATTTTGATTTTGACGCACATCGTGCTCTTAGAACCTTGTTTTGGAGCTTATGCCTCAAAACCATCAGTTTCCAAGCATCAAAATTGGTGTTTGGAGACACAACAAGCTTTTGAGACGCAAGTCCCTATTCCGGAGCCTGTAGTGTCAAAACATGATTTTGATGCACATCGTGCTCTTAGAAACTCGTTTCAGAGCATTTGGCTTCAAAGCACTAGTTCCAAAACACCCAAATCAATGTTTAAAGGCACAACAAGGTTTCAAGACACAAGTCCCAATTCTCAAGCTGATAGCATCAAAAATTGATTTTGACAAACCTGGTGTTCTTTGAACCTCATTTCGGAGGTTGTCACTCAAAAGCCTCATTTTTGGAACATAAAAATAAGTGTTTGGAGTCACAACAAGGTTTCAAGACACAAGTCCCAATTCCAGAGTGGGTAGAATCAAAATGCAATTTTGATGTATATCATACTCTTAGAACCTCATTTCGGAGATTGTGCCTTGAAAGCCCTCACTTTGGCACATCAAAATCAATGTTTTGATGTACAACAAGGTTTCAAGAAACAAGTCCATATTCCGGAGCTAGTTGCGTCAAAATTCCATTTTGATGAACATCATTCTTTGAGGAGCTCATTTCAGAGCTTGTGCCTCGAAAGACTCAGTTTTCGATCATCAAAATTAATGTTTGGAGGCAAAACAAGGTTTCAAGAAGCAAGTCTCGATTCTAGAGTCAATAGCATCAAAATTTGATTTTGGTGCACATCATGCTCTTAGAACCTCATTTCAAAGCTTGTGCCTCAAAAGCCTTGGTTTGGGATCATCAAAATCAGTGTTTTGAAACTAGTGCTTCCGAGCCACATGCTCCGAAATGAGTTTCTAAAAGAACGATGTGCTTCAAAATCACGTCTTGACAATACAGGATCCATAATAGGGACTTGTGTGTTGAAAGCTTGTTGTGCCTCAAAACATTGATTTTGATGCTCTGAATCTGAGTCTTTTGAGGCCCAAAATTCAAATGACGTTTTAAGAGCACTATGTGCGCCAAAATCAGATTTTGACGCTATTGACTCTATAATCGGGACTTGCATCTTGAAACTTTGTTGTGACTCAAAAAATCGATTTTGATGATTCAAATCTGGGGCTTTGAGGCACAATTTCTAAAATAGGGTTCTAAGGGCACAATGTGCATCAAACTTGAATTTTGATGCTATTGGCTCTAGAATAGGGGCTCGTATCGATGTTTGGAGGCACAACAAGGTTTCAAGATGCAAGTCCTGATTCTCGAGCTGGTAGCGTCAAAATTTGATTTTAACACACATCATGCTCTTAGAACCTTGTTTTGGAGCTTATGCCTCAAAATCATCAGTTTCAAAGCATCAAAATTGGTGTTTGGAGGCACAACAAGCTTTCGAGACGCAACTCCCTATTCCGGAGCCTGTAGTGTCAAAACGTGATTTATCGTGCTCTTAGAAACTCGCTTCAGAGCATGTGACTCAAAATCACTATTTTCAAAACACCCAAATCAATGTTTAAAGGCACAACAAGGTTTCAAGACACAAGTCCCAATTCTCGAGCTGATAGCATCAAAACATGATTTTGAAAAACGTGGTGTTCTTAGAACCTCATTTCGGACGTTGTGACTCAAAAGCCTCATTTTTGGAACATAAAAATTAGTGTTTGGAGTCACAACAAGGTTTCAAGACACAAGTCCCAATTCCAGAGTGGGTAGAGACAAAACGGAATTTTTATGTACATCATGCTCTCAGAACCTCATTTCGGAGATTGTGTCTTGAAAGCCCTGATTTTGGCCAATGTTTTGAGGTACAACAAGGTTTCAAGAAACAAGTCCCTATTCCGGAGCCAGTAGCGTCAAAATTACATTTTGACGCACATCATTCTTTGAGAAGCTCATTTCAGAGCTTGTGCCTCGAAAGACTCAGTTTTGGAGCATCAAAATCATTTTTTGGAGGCACAACAAGGTTTCAAGATGCAAGTCCTAATTCTAGAGTCAATAGCATCAAAATCTGTTTTTGGTGCACATAGTGCTCTTAGAACCTCATTTCGAAGCTTATGCCTCTAAAGCCCTCGTTTCGGATCATCAAAATCAATGTTTTGAGGCACGACAAGGTTTCAAGATGCAAGCCCCTATTCTAGAGCCAGTAGCATCAAAATTCAAGTTCGATGCACATTGTGCCCTTAGAACCCTGTTTTAGAAATTGTGCCTCAAAAGCCGCAGTTTTGGAGCATCAAAATCAATTTTTGGAGTCACAACAAAGTTTCATGCTCTTAGAACCTTGTTTTGGAGCTTATGCCTCAAAATCATCTGTTTCAAAGCATCAAAATTGGTGTTTGGAGGCACAACAAGCTTTCGAGACGCAACTCCCTATTCCAAAGCCTGTAGTGTCAAAACGTGATTTTGATGCACATCGTGCTCTTAGAAACCGGATTCGGAGCATGTGACTCGAAAGCAGGAGTTTCAAGACACAAGTCCCAATTCCTGAGCGGGTAGAGACAAAATGGAATTTTGATGTACATCATGCTCTCAGAACCTCATTTCGGACATTGTGTCTTGAAAGCCCTGAGTTTGGCACATCAAAATCAATGTTTTGAGGCACAACAAGGTTTCAAGAAACAAGTCCCTATTCCAGAGCCAATAGCGTCCAACTTACATTTTGATGCACATCATTCTTTGAGAAGCTCATTTTAGAGCTTGTGCCTCGAAAGACTCAGTTTTGGAGCATCAAAATCATTTTTTGGAGGCACAACAAGGTTTCAAGATGAAAGTCCAGATTCTAGAGTCAATAGCATCAAAATTTGTTTATGGCACACATTGTGCTCTTATAATCTCATTTTGAAGCTTATGCCTCTAAAGCTCTGGTTTTGGATCATCAAAATCAATGTTTTCAGGCACAATAAGGTTTCAAGATGCAAGCCCCTATTCTAGAGCCAGTAGCATCAAAATTCAAGTTTAATGCACATTGTGCCCTTAGAACCCTGTTTTAGAAATTGTGCCTCAAAAGCCCCAGTTTTGGAGCATCAAAATCAATTTTTGGAGTCACAACAAAGTTTCAAGATGCAACTCCCGATTATAGAGTCAAGCATGAAAATATGATTTTGGCGCACATCGTGCTCTTAAAACCTCATTCAAAGCTTGTGCCTCAAAAGCCCAAGATTGAGAGCATCAAAATCAATGGTTTGAGGCACAACAAGTTTTGAAGATGAAAGCCCCGATTCTAGAGCCGGTACCATCAAAATTTAATTTTGATGCACACTGTGCTCTTAGAACCCTGTTTCAGAAATTGTGCCTCAAAAGCCCCAATTTTGGAGCATCAAAATCAATGTTTGGAAGCAAAACAAGGTTTCAAGATAGAAGTCCTGATTCTGGAGCCGGTAGCATCAAAATTTAATTTTGATGCACATCGTGCTCTTAGAACCTTGTTTTGGAGCTTATGCCTCAAAATCATCGGTTTCAAAGCATCAAAATTGGTGTTTGGAGACATAACAAGATTTCGAGATGCAAGTCCCTATTCTGGAACTTGTAGTGTCAAAACGTGATTTTGATGCCCATCGTGCTCTTAGAAACTCGTTTCAGAGCATGTGGCTCAAAAGCACCAGTTTCAAAACACCCAAATCAATGTTTAAAGACACAACAAGGTTTCAAGACACAAGTCCCAATTCTCAAGCTGATAGCATCAAAACACCATTTTTAAAAACCTGGTGTTCTTAGAACCTCATTCCGGAGGTTGTGACTCAAAAGCCTCATTTTTGGAACATAAACATTAGTGTTTGGAGTCACAACAAGGTTTCAAGACACAAATCCCAATTCCAGAGTGGGTTAAGTTAAAATACAATTTTGATGTACATCATGCTCTTAGAACTTCATTTCAGAGATTGTGCCTTGAAAGCCCTGATTTTGGCACATCAAAATCAATGTTTTGAGGCACAACAAGGTTTCAAGAAAAAATTCCCTATTTCAGAGCTAGTAGCGTAGAAATTCTATTTTGATGCACATCATTCTTTGAGAAGCTCATTTCAGAGCTTGTGCCGCGAAAGACTCAGTTTTGGAGCATCAAAATCAATGTTTGGATGCACAACAAGGTTTCAAGATGCAAGTCCTAATTCTAGAGTCAATAGCATCAAAATCTGATTTTGGTGCATATCGTGCTCTTAGAACCTCATTTCAAAGCTTGTGCCTCAAAAGTCCTGGTTTCAGATCATCAAAATCAGTGTTTTGAGGCACAATAAGGTTTCAGGATTGAAGCCCCTATTCTAGAGCCAGTAGAATCAAAATTCAAGTTTGATGCACATTGTGCCCTTAGAACCCTGTTTTAGAAATTTTACCTCAAAAGCGTCAGTTTTGGAGCATCAAAATCAATTTTTGGAATCACAACAAAGCTTTAAGATGCAAGTCCTGATTATAGAGTCAATAGCATCAAAATCTGATTTTGGTGGACATCGTGCTCTTAAAACCTCATTCAAAGCTTGTGCCTCAAAACCTTTAGATTCAAAGCATCAAAATCAATGTTTTGAGGCACAACAAGGTTTCAAGATGCAAGCTCCGATTCTAGAGCCAATAGCATCAAAATTTAATTTTGATGCACATTGTGCTCTTACAACCCTGTTTCAGAAATTGTGCCTGAAAAGCCCCAATTTTGGAGCATCCAAATCGATGTTTGAAGACACAACCAAGTTTCAAGATGCAAGTCCCCATTATAGAGTCAATAGCGTCAAAATCTAATTTTGGTGCATATCATGCTCTGAAAACCTCATTCGAAGCTTGTGCCTCAAAAGCCCCAAATTCAGAGCATCAAAATCAATGTTTTGAGGCACAACATGGTTTCAAGATGCAAGCCTCGATTCTAGAGCCAGTAGCATCAAAATTTAATTTTGATGCACATTGTGCTCTTAGAACTGTGTTTCAGAAATTGTGCCTTAAAAGCCCAATTTTGGAGCATCAAAATCAATGTTTGTAGGCACAACAAGATTTCAAGATGCAAGTCCTGATTCTGGAGCTGGTAGCATCAAAATTTGATTTTCACGCACATCGTGCCTTTAGAATCTTTTTTTGGAGTCTATGCATTAAAATCATCGGTTTTGAAGCATCAAAATTGGTGTTTGGAGGCACGACAAACTTTCGAGATGCAAGTGGCTCGAAAGCTCCCATTTCAAAACACCCAAATCAATGTTTAAAGACACAACAAGGTTTGAAGACACAATGCCCAATTCTCAAGCTGATAGCATGAAAACATGATTTTGACAAACATTGTGTTCCTAAAACCTCATTTTGAAGATTGTGACTCAAAAACCTTATTTTTGGAACATGAAAATTAGTGTTTGGACTCAGAACAAGGTTTTGAGACACAAGTCCCAATTGTAGAGTGGGTAGAGTCAAAATGCAATTTTCATGTACAACATGCTCTTAGAACCTCATTTCAGAGATTGTGCTTTGAAAGCCTTCATTTTGGCACATCAAAATCAATGTTTTTAGGCACAACAAGGTTTCAAGAAACAAGTACCTATTTCGAAACCAGTAGCGTCAACATTCTATTTTGACACACATCATTCTTTGAGAATCTTATTTCAGAGCTTGTGCTTCAAAAGCCCCAGTTTTTTAGCATCAAAATTGATTTAATTTTGAAGCACATTGTGCTCTTAGAACCCTATTTTAGAAATTGTGCCTCAAAAGCCCCAGTTTTGGAGCATCAAAATCGATGTTTGGAGACACAACAAGGTTTCAAGATGCAAGTCCTGATTTTGGAGCCGGTAGCATCAAATTTTGATTTTGACGCACATCGTGCTCTTAGAACCTTGTTTTGGAGCTTATGCCTCAAAATCATTGGTTTCAAAGCATCAAAATTGCTGTTTGGAGGCACAACAAGCTTTCAATTCGCAAGTCCCTATTCCGGAGCCTGTAGTGTCAAGACATGATTTTGATGCACATCGTTGGAGGCACAACAAGGTTTCAAGATAAATGTCCTGATTCCAGAGCCAATAGCATCAAAATTTGATTTTGACGCACATCGTGCTCTTAGAACCTTGTTTTGGAGCTTATGCCTCAAAATCATCGATTTTGAAGCATCAAAATTGGTGTTTGGAGGCACACAAATCTTTCGAGATGCAAGTCCCTCTTCCGGAGCTTGTAGTGTCAAAACGTGATTTTGATGCACATCGTTGGAGGCACAACAAGGTTTCAAAATGCAAGTCCTGATTCTGGACTGGGTAGCGTCAAAATTTGATTTTGACGCACATTGTGCTCATAGAACCTTGTTTTGGATCTTATGTCTCAAAATCATCAGTTTCAAAGCATCAAAATTGGTGTTTGGAGACATAACAAGCTTTCGAGATGCAAATACCTATTCCAGACCTATAGTGTCAAAACGTGATTTTGATGCACATCGTGCTCTTAGAAACTCATTTCAGAGCATGTGGCTCGAAAGCTCTAGATTCAAAACACCCAAATCAATGTTTAAAGGCACAACAAATTTTTGAGACACAAGTCCCAATTCTCAAGCTGATAGCATCAAAACATGATTTTGAGGCACAACAAGGTTTCAAGAAACAAGTCCCTATTCTGAAGCTAGTAGCGTGAAAATTCTATTTTGACGCATATAATTCTTTGAGAAGGTCATTTTGGAGGCACAACATGGTTTCAAGATGCAAGTCCTCATTCTAAGAGCATGATGTACATCAAAATTGCATTTGGACTCTACCCACTCTGGAATTGGGAATTGTGTCTTGAAACCTTGTTGTGACTCCAAACACTAATTTTTATGTTCCAAAAATGAGGCTTTTGAGTCACAACCTCCAAAATGAGGTTCTAACAACACCATGTTTGTCAAAATCATGTTTTGATGCTATCAGTTTGAGAATTGGGACTTGTGTCTTGAAACCTTGTTGTGCCTTTAAACATTGATTTGGGTGTTTTGAAACTTGTGCTTTCAAGCCACATGCTCTGAAATGAATTTCTAAGAGCACGCTGTTCATCAAAATCACGTTTTGACACTACAGGCTCTGAAATAGGGACTTGCATCTCAAAACCTTGTTGTGCCTCCAAACACCAATTCTGATGCTTCGGAACTGATGATTTTGAGGCATAAGCTCTAAACTAATTTTTATGTTCCAAAAATGAGTCTTTTGAGACACAACCTCCGAAATGAGGTTCTAAGAGAACGATGTGCATCAAAATCAAATTTTAATGCTACCGGCTCCAGAATCAGGACTTGCATCTTGAAACCTTGTTGTGCCTCCAAACATCGATTTTGATGCTCCAAAATTGGGGCTTTTGAGGCACAATTTCTGAAATAGGGTTTTAAGAGCACAATGTGCATCAAAATTAAATTTTTATTCTACTGGCTCTAGAATCGGGGCTTACATCTTGAAACCTTGTTGTAACTCAAAGCATTGATTTTTTTGCTCTGAATCTGGGGCTTTTCAGGCACAAGCTTCGATTGAGGTTTTAAGAGCAGGATGTGCGCCAAGATCAGATTTTGATGCTATTGACTCTATAATCAAGACTTGCATCTTGAAACTTTGTTGTGACTCCAGAAATCATTTTTGATGGTCCAAAACTAGTGCTTTTGAGGCACAATTTCTAAAACAGGGTTCTAAGGAAACAATGTGCATCAAACTTGAATTTTGATGCTACTCAAAATCATCTCTGGAATTGGGACTTGTGTCTTGAAACCTTGTTGTGACTCCAAACACTAATTTTTATGTTCCAAAAATGAGGCTTTTGAGTCACAACCTCTGAAATGAGGTTCTAAGAACACCACATTTGTCAAAATTGTGTTTTGATGCTAGCAGCTTGAGACTTGGGACTTGTGTCTTGAAACCATGCTGTGCCTTTAAACATTGATTTGGGTGTTTTGAAAGTGGTGCTTTCGAGCCACATGCTCCAAAATGAGTTTCTAAGAGCACGATGTACTTCAAAATCACGTTTTGACACTACAGGATCCAGAATACGGACTTGCATCTCGAAAGCTTGTTGTGCCTCGAAACACCAATTTTGATGCTTCAAGACCGATGATTTTGAGGTATAAGCTCCAAAACAAAGTTCTAAGAGCATGATGTGCGTCAAAATCAAATTTTGACTCTACTGGCTCCAGAATTAAAACTTGCAGCTTGAAACCTTGTTGTGTCTCCAAACATCGATTTTAATGCTCACAAATTGGGGCTTTTGAGGCACAATTTCTAAAACAGGGTTCTAACAGCATAATGTGCATCAAAATTAAATTTTGATGCTACTGGCTCTAGAATCAGGGCTTGCATCTTGAAACCTTGTTGTGTCTCAAAACATTGATTTTGATGCTCTGAATCTGGGGCTTTTGAGCCACAAGCTTCGATTGAGGTTTTAAGAGCACGATGTGCGCCAAAATCAGATTTTGACGCTATTGACTCTATAATCAGGACTTGCATCTTGAAACTTTGTTGTGACTCCAAAAATCGATTTTGATTCTCCAAAACTTGGGCTTTTGAGGCACAATTTCTAAAACCGGGTTCTAAGGGCAAAATGTGCATCAAACTTGAATTTTGATGCTATTGGCTCTAGAATATGGGCTTGTATCTTGAAACCTTATTGTGCCTCAAAACATTGATTTTGAGGCATAAGCTCCAAAACAAGGTTCTAAGAGCATGATGTGCGTCAAAATCAAAATTTGACCCTACCGGCTCCAAAATCAGGAATTGCATCTTGAAAACCTTATTGTGCCTCCAAACATCCATTTTGATGCTCCAAAATTGGGGCTTTTGAGGGACAATTTCTGAAACAGGGTTCTAAGAGCACAGTGTGCATCAAAATTAAATTTTAATGAGGTTCTAAGAGCACAATGTGCACCAAAATCAGATTTTGATGCTATTGACTCTTGAATCAGGACTTGCATCTTGAAACTTGTTGTGCCTCCAAACATTGATTTTGATGCTCCAAAACTGAGTCTTTCGAGGCACAAGCTCTGAAATGAACTTCTCAAAAAATGATGTGCTTGAAAATAAAATTTTGATGCTACTGGCTCCGGAATAGGGACTTGTTTCTTGAAACCTTGTTGTGCCTCAAAACATTGATTTTGATGTACCAAAATCAGGGCTTTCAAGGCACAATCTCCGAAATGAGGTTCTAAGTGCATGATATACATCAAAATTGCATTTTGACTCTGGAATTGGGACTTGTGTCTTGAAACCTTGTTGTGACTCCAAACACTAATTTTTATGTTCCAAAAATGATGCTTTTGAGTCACAACCTCCGAAATGAGGTTCTAAGAACACCACGTTTGTCAAAATCGTGTTTTGATGCTATCAACTTGAGAATTGGGACATGTGTCTTGAAACCTTGTTGTGCCTCCAAACATTGATTTTGATGCTCCAAAACTGAGTCTATTCGAGGCACAAGCTCTGAAATGAGCTTCTCAAAGAATGATGTGCGTCAAAATGAAATTTTGATGCTATTGGCTCCAGAATAGGGTCTTGAATCTTGAAACCTTGTTGTGACTCAAAACATTGATTTTTGATGTGCTTTTCATGGCTTTCAAGGCTTAATCTCCGAAATGAGGTTCTAAGAGCATGATGTACATCAAAATTGCATTTTGACTCTACCCACTCTGGAATTGGGACTTGTCTCTTGAAACCTTGTTGTGACCCCTAAAACTAATTTTTATGTTCCAAAAATGATGCTTTTGAGTCACAACCTCCGAAATGAGGTTCTAAGAACACCACATTTTTCAAAATCGTGTTTGATGCTATCAGCTTGAGAATTGGGACTTCTGTCTTGAAACATTGTAATGCCTTTAAACAATTATTTAGGTGTTTTGAAACTAGCTGCGGAATAGGTGCGTCTCGAAAGCTTGTTGTGCATCCAAACACCAATTTTGATGCTTCGAAACCGATAATTTTGAGGCATAAGCTCCAAACTAATTTTTATGTTCCAAAATTGAGGCTTTTGAGTCACAACCTCCGAAATGAGGTTCTAAGAGCACGATGTGCATCAAAATCAAATTTTGATTCTACCGGCTCTAAAATCAAGACATGCATTTTGAAACCTTGTTGTAACTCCAAACATCGATTTTGATTCTCCGAAATTGGGGCTTTTGAGGCACAATTTCTGAAATAGGGTTCTAAGAGCACAATATACATCAAAATTAAAATTTGATGCTACTGGCTCTGAATCTTGACATTGTTGTGACTCCAAAAATCAATTTCGATGCTCCTAAACTGGGGATTTTGAGGCACAATTTCTAAAATAGGGTTCTAAAGGCACAATGTGCATCAAACTTGAATTTTGATGCTACTGAAACCTTGTTGTGCCTCAAAACACTAATTTTGATGATTCGAAACTAGGGCTTTTGAGGCACAAGCTTCGATATGAGGTTCTAAGAGCACGATGTGCACCAAAATCAGATTTTGATGCTATTGACTCTAGAATCAGGACTTGCATCTTGAAACCTTGTTGTGCCTCCAAACATTGATTTTGATACTCCAAAAAAGAGTCTTTCTAGGCAAAAGCTCTAAAATGAGCTTCTCAAAGAATAATGTGCGTCAAAATGGCTCCGGAATAGGGAATTGTTTCTTGAAACCTTGTTGTGGCTCAAAACATTGATTTAGATGTGCCAAAATCAGGGCTTTCAAGGCACAATCTCCAAAATGAGGTTCTAAGAGCATGATGTACATCAAAATTGCATTTTGACTCTACCCACTTTGGAATTGGGAATTGTGTCTTGAAACCTTGTTGTGACTCCAAACACTAATTTTTATGTTCCAAAAATGAGGCTTTTGAGTGACAACCTCCGAAATGAGGTTCTAACAACACCATGTTTGTCAAAATCGTGTTTTGATGCTATCAGTTTGAGAATTGGGACTTGTGTCTTGAAACCTTGTTGTGCCTTTAAACATTGATTTGGGTGTTTTGAAAGTTGTGCTTTCGAGCCACATGCTCCGAAATGAATTTCTAAGAGCATGTTGTTCATCAAAATCACGTTTTGACACTACAGGGTCCGGAATAGGGACTTGCATCTCGAAAGCTTGTTGTGCCTCCAAACACCAATTCTGATGCTTCGAAACCGATGATTTTGAGGTATAAGCTCCAAACTAATTTTTATGTTCCAAAAATGAGGCTTTTGAGTCACAACCTCCGAAATGAGGTTCTAACAACACCATGTTTGTCAAAATCGTGTTTTGATGCTATCAGTTTGAGAATTGGGACTTGTGTCTTGAAACCTTGTTGTGCCTTTAAACATTGATTTGGGTGTTTTGAAACTTGTGCTTTCGAGCCACCTGCTCTGAAATGAATTTCTAAAAGCACGCTATTCATCAAAATCACATTTTGACACTACAGGCTCTAGAATAGGGACTTGCATCTCGAAAGCTTGTTGTGCCTCCAAACACCAATTCTAATGCTTCAAAACCGTTGATTTTGAGGCATAAGCTCCATACTAATTTTTATGTTCCAAAAATGAGGCTTTTGAGTCACAACCTCTGAAATGAGGTTCTAACAGAATGATGTGCATCAAAATCAAATTTTAATGCTACCGGCTCCAGAATCAGCACTTGCATCTTGAAACCTTGTTGTGCCTCCAAACACTAATTTTGATGCTCCAAAATTGGGGCTTTTGAGGCACAATTTCTGAAATAGGGTTTTAAGAGCACAATGTAAATCAAAATTAAATTTTTATGCTACTGGCTCTAGAAACGGGGCTTGCATCTTGAAACCTTGTTGTGCCTCAAAGCATTGATTTTGATGCTCTAAATCTGGGGATTTTCAGGGACAAGCTTCGATTGAGGTTTTAAGAGCACGATGTGCGCCAAAATCATATTTTGACGCTATTGACTCTGTAATCGGGACTTGCATCTTGAAACATTGTTGTGACTCGAAAAATCGTTTTCAGGCACAAGCTTCGATTGAGGTTTTAAGAGCACGATGTGCGCCAAAATCAGATTTTGACGCTATTGACTCTATAATCGGGACTTGCATCTTGAAACTTTGTTGTGACTCCAAAAATTGATTTTGATGCACCAAAACTAGGGCTTTTCAGGCACAATTTCTAGAACAGGGTTCTAAGGAAACAATGTGCATCAAACTTGAATTTTGATGCTACTCAAAATCATCTCTGGAATTGGGACTTGTGTCTTGAAACCTTGTTGTGACTCCAAACACTAATTTTTATGTTCCAAAAATGAGGCTTTTGAGTCACAACCCTATTTTAGAAATTGTGCCTCAAAAGCCCCAATTTTGGACCATCAAAATCGATGTTTGGAGGCGCAACAAGGTTAAAGATGCAAGTCCTTATTCTGCAGCCAGTAGCGTAAAAATCATGTTTTGACACTACAGGCTCCGGAATAGGGACTTGCATCAAAATCATGTTGAAAGCTCCGGAATAGGGACTCCTTTTAGAGCATGTGGCTTGAAAGCTCTAGTTTCAAAACACCCAAATCAATGTTTAGAGGACAACAAGGTTTCTAGACATAAGTCCCAATTCTCAAGCTGATAGCATCAAAACACAATTTTGACAAACATGGTGTTCTTAGAACCTCATTTCGGAGGTTGTGACTCAAAAGCCTCATTTTTGGAACATAAAAATTAGTGTTTGGAGTCACAACAAGGTTTCAGACACAAGTACCAATTCCAGAGTGGGTCCGAGTCACAATGCAATTTTGATGACCATCATGCTCTTAGAACCTCATTTCGGAGATTGTGCCTTGAAAGCCCTCATTTTGGCACATCAAAATCAATGTTTTCAGGCACAACAAGGTTACAAGAAACAAGTCCCTGTTCCGGAACCAGTTGCATCAAAATTCCATTTTGACGCACATCATTCTTTGAGAATCTCATTTCAGAGGTTGTGCCTAGAAAGACTCAGTTTTGGAGTATCAAAATCAATGTTAGGAGGCAAAACAAGGTTTCAAGATGTAAGTCCTGATTCTAGAGTCAATAGCATCAAAATCTCATTTTGGTGCACATTGTGCTCTTAGAACCTCATTTCGAAGCTTGTGCCTCAAAAGCCTTGGTTTGGGATCATCAAAATCAGTGTTTTGAGGCACAACAAGGTTTCAGTAGTACCAAAATTCAAGTTTGATGCACATTTTTCCCTTAGAACCTTGTTTTAGAAATTATGTCTCAAAAGGCCCAGTTTTGGAGCATCAAAATCAATTTTTGGAGGCACAACAAAGTTTCAAGATGCATGTCCCGATTATAGAGTTAATAGCGTCAAAATATGATTTTGGCGCACATCGTGCTCTTAAAACCTCATTTGAAGCTTGTGCCTCAAAAGCCCAAGATTCAGAGCATCAAAATCAATGTTTTGAGCCTGTAGTGTCAAAACGTGATTTTGATGCACATCGTGCTCTTAGAAACTCGTTTCAGAGCATGTGGCTCGAAAGCACCAGCTTCAAAACACCCAAATCAATGTTTAAAGGCACAACAAGGTTTCAAGACACAAGTCCCAATTCTAATGCTGACAACATCAAAACAAGATTTTGACAAATGTGGTGTTCTTAGAACCTCATTTCGGAGGTTGTGACTCAAAAGCCTCATTTTCGGAACATAAAAATTAGTGTTAGGAGTCACAATAAGGTTTCAAGACACAAGTCCCAATTCCAGAGTGGGGAGAGTTAAAATGCAATTTTGATGTACATCATGCTCTCAGAACCTCATTTCGGAGATTGTTCCTTGAAAGCCCTGATTTTGGCACATCAAAATCAATGTTTTAAGGCACAAGTCCCTATTTCAGAGCCAATTGCATCAAAATTCCATTTTGATGCACACCATTCTTTGAGAAGCTCATTTTAGAGCTTGTGCCTCGAAAGACTCAGTTTTGGAGCATCAAAATCAATGTTTGGAGGCACAACAAGGTTTCAAGATGCAAGTCCTGAATCTAGAGCCAGTAGCATTGAAATTCAAGTTTGATGCACATTGTGCCTTTAGAACCCTGTTTTAGAAATTGTGCCTCAAAAGCCCCAGTTTTGGAGCATGAAAATCGATTTTTGGAGTCACAACAAAGTTTCAAGATGCAAGTCCCGATTATAGAGTCAATAGCATCAAAATCTGATTTTGGCACACACCGTGCTTTCAAAACCTCATTCGAAGCTTGTTTCTCAAAAGCCCCTGATTCACAGCATCAGAATCAATGTTTTGAGGCACAACAAGGTTTCAAGATGCAAGCGCCGATACTAGAGCCAGTAGCATCAAAATTTAATTTTGATGCACATTGTGCTCTTAGAACCCTGTTTTAGAAATTGTGCCTCAAAAGCCCTAGTTTTGGAGCATAAAAATCGATGTTTGGAGGCACAACAAGGTTTCAAAATGCAAGTCTTGATTCTGGAGCTGGTAGCATCAAAATTTGATTTTGACTTACATCATGCTCTTAGAACCTTGTTTTGGAACTTATGCGACAAAATCATTAGTTTCGAAGCATCAAAATTGGTGTTTGGAGGCACAACAAGCTTCCGAGACGCAAGTCCCTATTCTAGAGCCTGTAGTGTCAAAACGTGATTTTGATGCACATAGTGCTCTTAGAAACTTGTTTCGGAGCATGTGGCTCTAACGCACCAATTTCAAAACACCCAAATCAATGTTTAATGGCACAACAAGGTTTCAAGACACAAGTCCCAACTCTCAAGCTGATAGCATCAAAAGACAATTTTGACAAACGTGGTGTTCTTAGAACCTTATTTCGGAGGTTGTGACTCAAAAGCTTCATTTTTTGAACATAAAAATTAGTGTTTGGAGTCACAACATGGTTTCAATACACAAGTCCCAATTCCAAAGTGGGTAGAGTTAAAATCTAATTTTGATGTACATCATGCTCTTCTTCGAACCTCATTTTGGAGATTGTGCCTTGAATGCCCCGATTTTTGCAAATCAAAATCAATGTTTTGAGGCACAACAAGGTTTCAAGAAAGAAGTCCCTATTCCGGAGCCAGTAGCATCCAAATTCCATTTTGACGCACATCATTCTTTGAGAAGCTCATTTCAGAGCTTGTGTTTCGAAAGACTCAGGTTTGGAGCATCAAAATCAATGTTTAGAGGCACAACAAGGTTTCAAGATGCAAGTCCTGATTGTAGAGTCAATAGCATCAAAATCTAATTTTGGTGCACATCGTCCTCTTAGAACCTCATTACGAAGCTTGTGCCTCAAAAGCCCTAGTTTCGGATAATCAAAATCAATGTTTTGAGGCACAACAAGGTTTCAGTAGCATCAAAATTCAAGATTGATGCACATTGTGCCCTTTGAACCCTGTAATTGAAATTGTGCCTCAAAAGCCCCAGTTTTGGAGCATCAAAATCAATTTTTGGAGTCACAACAAAGATTCAAAATGCAAGTCCTGATTATAGAGTCAATAGCGTCAAAATATGATTTTGGCTCATATCGTGCTCTTAAAACCTCATTCGAAGCTGAAAAGCCCTAGATTCAGAGCATCAAAATCAATGTTTTGAGGCACAACAAGGTTTCCAGATGCAAGCCCGGATTCTAGAGCCAGTAGCATCAAAATTTAATTTTGATGCACATTGTGCTATTAGAACCCTGTTTCAGAAATTGTGCCTCAAAAGCCCCAATTTTGGAGCATCAAAATTGATATTTGGAGGCACAACAAGGTTTCAAGATGCAAGTCCTGATTCTGGAGCAAGTAGCGTCAAAATTTGATTTTGAAGCACATCGTGCTCTTAGAACCTTGTTTTGGAGCTTATGCCACAAAATCATCGGTTTCGAAGCATCAAAATTGGTGTTTGGAGGCACAAAAAGCTTTCGAGATGCAAGTCCCTATTCTGGAGCTTGTAGTATCAAAACGTGATTTTGATGGACATTGTGCTCTTAGAAACTTGTTTCGGAGCATGTGGCTTGAAAGCACCAATTTGAAAACACCCAAATACATGTTTAAAGGCACAACAAGGTTTCAAGACACAAGTCCCAATTCTCAAGCTGATAGCATCAAAACACGATTTTGACAAACATTGTGTTCTTAGAACCTCATTTCGGAGGTTGTGACTCAAAAGCCCTGATTTTGGCACATCAAAATCAATGTTTTCAGGCACAACAAGGTTTCAAGAAACAATTCCCTATTCCGAAGCCAGTAGCGTCAAAATTCCATTTTGACGCACATCATTCTTTGAGAATCTTATTTCAGAGCTTGTGCCTTGAAAGACTCAGTTTTGGAGCATCAAAATCAATGTTTGGAGGCACAACAAGGTTTCAAGATGCAAGTCAATATTATAGAGTCAATAACGTCAAAATCTGATTTTGGGGCACACCATGCTCTTAAAACTTCATTCAAAGCTTGTCAGCATCAGAATCAATGTTTTGAGGCACAATAAGGTTTCAAGATGCAAGCCCCGATTCTAGAGCCAGTAGCATCAAAATTTATCTTTGATGCACATTGTGCTCTTAGAACCCTGTTTTAGAAATTGTGCCTCAAAAGCCCCAGTTTTGGAGCATCAAAATCAATGTTTGGAGGCACAACAAGGTTTCAAGATGCAAGTCTTGATTTTGGACCCGGTAGCGTCAAAATTTGATTTTGATGCACATCGTGCTCTTATAACATTGTTTTGGAGCTTATGCCTCAAAATCATCGATTTCGAAGCATCAAAATTGGTGTTTGGAGGCACAACAAGCTTTCGAGACGCAAGTCCCTATTCCGGAGCCTGTAGTGTCAAAACGTGATCTTGATGCACATCGTTGGAGGCACAACAAGGTTTCAAAATGCAAGTCCTGATTCTGGACCCGGTAGGGTCAAATTTTGATTTTGACGTACATCGTGCTCTTAAAACCTTGTTTTGGAGCTTATGCCTCAAAATCATCACTTTCAAATCATGAAAATTGGTGTTTGGAGGCACAACAAGCTTTCGAGATGCAAGACCATATTCTGGATCCTATAGTGTCAAAACATGATTTTGATGCACATCGTGCTCTTACAAACTCATTTCGGAGCATGTGGCTCGAAAGTTCTAGTTTCAAAACACCCAAATCAATGTTTAAAGGCAGAACAAGGTTTCAAGACGCAAGTCCTGATTCTAGAGTCAATAGCATCAAAATCTCATTTTGGTGCACATCATGCTCTTGGAACCTCATTTCGAAGCTTGTCCCTCAAAAGCCCTGGTTTCAGATCATCAAATCAGTGTTTTGAGGCACAAGAAGGTTTCAAGATGCAAGCCCCTATTCTAGAGCCAGTCTCATCAAAATTCGAGTTTGATGCACATTGTACCCTTAGAACCCTGTTTTAGAAATTGTGCCTCAAAAGCCCCAGTTTTGGAGCATCAAAATTGATTTTTGGAGTCACAACAAAGTTTGAAGATGCAAGTCCTGATGATAGACTCAATAGCGTCAAAACCTTATTTTGGCCCACATCGTGCTCTTAAAACCTCATTCGAAGCTTGTGCCTCAAAAGTCCCAGATTCAGAGTATCAAAATCAATGTTTTGAGGCACAACAAGGTTTCAAGATGCAAGCCTCGATTCTAGAGTCAGTAGCATCAAAATTTTATTTTGATGCACATTGTGCTCTTAGAACCCTATTTCAGAAATTGTGCCTCAAAAGCACCAATTTTGGAGCATCAAAATCGATGTTTGGAGGCACAACAAGGTTTCAAGATGCAAGTCCTGATTCTGAAGCCGATAGCGTCAAAATTTGATTTTGACGGACATCGTGCTCTTAGAACCTTGTTTTGGAGCTTATGCCTCAAAATCATCAGTTTCGAAGCATCAAAATTGGTGTTTGGAGGCACAACAAGCTTTCGAGACGCAACTCCCTATTCCGGAGCTTGTAGTGTAAAAACATGATTTTGATGCACATCTTGCTCTTAGAAACTAATTTTGGAGCATGTGGCTCGAAAGCTCTGGTTTGAAAACACAAAAATAAATGTTTAAAGGCACAACAAGCATTCAAGACACAAGTCCCAATTCTTAAGTTGATAGCATCAAAACACTATTTTGACAAACATGGTGTTCTTAGAACCTCATTTCGGAGGTTGTGACTCAAAAACCCCATTTTTGGAACATAAAAATTAGTGTTTGGAGTCACAACAAGGTTTCAAGACACAAGTCCCAATTCCAGAGTGGGTAGTGTCAAAATGCAATTTTGATGTACATCATGCTCTTAGAACCTCATTTCAGAGATCGTGCCTTGAAAGCCCTGATTTTGGTACATCAAAATCAATGTTTTGAGGCACAACAAGGTTTCACGAAACAAGTCCCTATTCCGCAGCCAGTAGCTTTAAACTGTTATTTTGAAGCAGAAGATTTTTTGAGAAGCTCATTTCAGAGATTGTGCCTTGAAAGACTCGGTTTTAGAGCATCAATATCAATGTTTGCAGTCACAACAAGGTTTCAAGATGCAAGTCCTGATTCTAGAGTCAATAGCATCAAAATCTGATATTGGTGCACAACAAGGTTTCAGTAGCATCAAAATTCAAGTTTGATGAACATTGTGCCCTTAGAACCCTATTTTAGAAATTGTGCCTCAAAAGCCTCAATTTTGGAGCATCAAAATCGATATTTGGAGTCACAACAAAGTTTCAAGGTGCAAGTCCCGATTATAGAGTCAATAGCGTCAAAATCTGATTTTGGCGCACATCGTGCTCTTAAAACCTCATTCGAATCTTGTGCCTGAAAAGCCCCAGATTCAAAGCATCAAAATCAATGTTTTGAGGCACAACAAGGTTTCAAGATGCAACCCCCGATTCCAGAGCCAGTAGCATCAAAATTTAATTTTGATGCACATTGTGCTCTTAGAACCCTGTTTTAGAAATTGTGCCTCAAAAGCCCCAATTTTGGAGAATCAAAATCGATGTTTGGAGGCACAACAAGATTTCAAGATGCAAGTCCTGATTGTCGAGACGGTGGTATCAAAATTTGATTTTGACGCACATCGTGCTCTTAGAACCTCATTTCGAAGGTTGCGACTCAAAAGCCTCATTTTTGGAACATAAAATTTAGTTTGGAGCTTATGCCTCAAAATCGTCGGTTTCAAAGCATCAAAATTTGTGTTTGGATGCACAACTAGCTTTCGAGACGCAAGTCCCTATTCCAGAGCCTATAGTGTCAAAACGTGATTTTGATGCACATCGTGCTCTTAGAAACTCATTTCGAAACATGTGGCTAGAAAGTACCAACTTCAAAACACCCAAATCAATGTTTAAACGCACAACAAGGTTACAAGACACATGACCCAATTCTCAAGCTGATATCATCAAAACACGATTTTGACAAACGTGGTGTTCTTAGAACCTCATTTCGGAGGTTGTGACTCAAAAGCCTCATTTTTGGAATATAAAAATTAGTGTTTGGAGTCACAACAAGGTTTCAAGACACAAGTCCCAATTCTAGAGTGGGTAGAGTCAAAATGCAATTTTGATGTACATCATGCTCTTAGAATCTCATTTTGGAGATTGTGCATTGAAAGCCCTGATTTTGGCATATCAAAATCAATGTTTTGAGGCACAACAAGGTTTGAAGAAAGAAGTCCCTATTCTGGAGCCAGTAGCATCAAAATTCCATTTTGAAGCATATCATTCTTTGAGAAGCTCATTTCAGAGCTTGTGCCTCGAAAGACTCAGTTTTGGAGCATCAAAATCAATGTTTGGAGGCACAACAAGGCTTCAAGATGCAAGTCCTGATTCTAGAGTCAATACCATCAAAATCTGATTTTGGGGCACATCGTGCTCTTAGAACCTCATTTCGAAGTTTGTGCCTCAAAAGCATAAGTTTCGGATCATCAAAATCGGTGTTTTGAGGCACAATAAGGTTTCAAGATGCAAGCCCCTATTCTAGAGCCAGTAGCATCAAAATTCAAGTTTGATGCACATTGTGCCCTTAGAAACCTATTTTAGAAATTGTGCCTCACAAGCCCAAGTTTTGGAGCATCAAAATCGATTTTTGGAGTCACAACAAAGTTTCAAGATGCAAGTCCCGAATATACAGTCAATAGCGTCAAAATCTGATTTTGGCGCACATCGTGCTCTTAAAACCTCATGTTTTGAGGCACAAAAAGGTTTCGAGATGCAAGCCCGGATTCTAGAGCCAGTAGCATTAAAATTTAATTTTGATACACATTGTGCTCTTAGAACCCTGTTTTAGAAATTGTGCCTCAAAAGCCCTAATTTTGGAGCATCAAAATCGATGTTTGGAGGCACAACAAGGTTTCAAGATGCAAGTCCTGATTCTGGAGCTGGTAACGTCAAAATTTGATTTGAGCTTATGTCTCAAAATCATCGGTTTTGAAGCGTCAAAATTGGTGTTTGGAGGCACAAAAAGCTTTCGAGACGCAAGTCCCTATTTCGGAGCCTGTAGTGTCAAAACATGATTTTGATGCACATCATGCTCTTAGAAACTCATTTCGGAGCATGTGGCTCGAAAGTACCAGTTTAAAAACACCCAAATCAATGTTTAAAGGCACAACAAGGTTTGAAGACACAAGTCCCAATTCTCAAGTTGATAGCATCAAAACACGATTTTGACAAACCTGGTGTTCTTAGAACCTTATTTTGGAGTTTGTCACTCAAAAGCCTCATTTTTGGAACATAAAAATAAGTGTTTGGAGTCACAACAAGGTTTCAAGACACAAGTCCCAATTCCAGAGTGGGTAGAAGCAAAATGCAATTTTGATGTACATCATGCTCTTAGAACCTCATTTCAGAGATTGTGCCTTCAAAGCCTTGATTTTGGCACATCAAAATCAATGTTTTGAGGCACAACAAGGTTTCAAGAAAAAGGTCCCTATTCGAAGCTCAAAAGCCTAATTTTTAGAATATAAAAAATTAGTGTTTGGAGTCACAACAAGGTTTCAAGACACAAGTCCCAATTCCAGAGTTGGTAGAGTCAAAATGCAATTTTGATGTACATGCTCTTCGAACCTCATTTCACAGATTGTGCTTTCAAAGCCTTGATTTTGGCACATCAAAATCAATGTTTTGAGGCACCACAAGGTTTCAAGAAACAAGTCCCTATTCTGGAGCCAGAATTTTGACGCACATCATTCTTTAAGAAGCTCATTTCAGAGCTTGTGCCTTGAAAGAATCAGTTTTGGAGCATCAAAATCAGTGTTTGGAGGCTCAACAAGGTTTCAAGATGCAAGTCCTGATTCTAGATTCAATACCATCAAAATCTGATTTTGGTGCACATCTTGCTCTTAGAACCTCATTTCGAAGCTTTTGCCTCAAAAGCCCTAGTTTTGGATCATCAAAATCAGTGTTTTGAGGCACAATAAGGTTTCAAGATGCAAGCCCCTATTCTAGAGCCAGTATCATCAAAATTCAAGTTTGATGCACAACAAGGTTTCAAGATGCAAGTCTTGCTTCTGGAGCCGGTAGCGTCAAAATTTGATTTTGACGCACATCGTGCTCTTAGAACCTTGTTTTGGATCTTATGCCTCAAAATCATCAGTTTCAAAGCATCAAAATTGGTGTTTGGAGGCAAAACGAGCTTTCGAGACGCAAGTCTCTATTTAAGAGCCTGTAGTGTCAAAACGTGATTTTGATGCACATCGTGCTCTTAGAAACTTGTTTCAGAGCATGTGGCTCAAACGCACCAATTTCAAAACACCCAAATCAATGTTTAATGGCACAACAAGGTTTCAAGACAGAAGTCCCAATTCTCAAGCCGATAGCATCAAAACACAATTTTGAAAAATGTGGTGTTCTTAGAACCTTATTTCAGAGGTTGTGACTCAAAAGCTTCATTTTTAGAACATAAAAATTAGTGTTTGGAGTCACAACATGGTTTCAATACACAAGTCCCAATTTCAGAGTGGGTAGAGTTAAAATCTAATTTTGATGTACATCATGCTCTTGTAACCTCATTTTGGAGATTGTGCCTTGAATGCCCCAATTTTTGCACATCAAAATCAATGTTTTGAGGCACAACAAGGTTTCAAGAAACAAGTTCCTTTTCCAGAGCCAGTAGCACCAAAATTCCATTTTGACGCACATCATTCTTTGAGAAGCTCATTTCAGAGCTTTTGCTTTGAAAGACTCAGGTTTGGAGCATCAAAATCAATGTTTGGAGGCACAACAAGCTTTCAAGATGCAAGTCCTGATTCTAGAGTCAATAGCATCAAAATCTAATTTTGGTGCACATCGTCCTCTTAGAACCTCATTTCAAAGCTTGTGCCTCAAAAGCACTAGTTTCGGATAATCAAAACCAGTGTTTTGAGGCACAACAAGGTTTCAATAGCTTCAAAATTCAAGTTTGATGCACATTGTGCCCTTTGAACCCTGTTTTAGAAATTGTGCCTCAAAAGCCCCAGTTTTGGAGCATCAAAATAAATTTTCAGAGTCACAACAAAGTTTCAAAATGCAAGTCCCGATTATAGAGTCAATAGCGTCAAAATTTGATTTTGGCGCACATCGTGCTCTTAAAACCTCATTCGAAGCTCAAAAGCCCCAGATTTAGAGCATCAAAATCAATGTTTTGAGGCACAACAAGGTTTCCAGATGCAAGCCCAGATTCTAGAGCCAGTAGCATCAAAATTTAATTTTGATGCACATTGTGCTCTTAGAACACTGTTTCAGAAATTGTGCCTCAAAAGCCCCAATTTTGGAGCATCAAAATCGATGTTTGGAGGCACAACAAGGTTTCAAGATGCAAGTTCTGATTCTGGAGCCAGTAGCGTCAAAATTTGATTTTGAAGCACATCGTGCTCTTAGAACCTTGTTTTGGAGCTTATGCCTCAAAATCATCAGTTTCGAAGCATCAAAATTGGTGTTTGGAGGCACAACAAGCTTTCGAGACGCAAGTCCCTATTCTGAAGCCTGTAGTGTCAAAACGTGATTTTGATGCACATCATGCTCTTAGAAACTCATTTCGGAGCATGTGGCTCGAAAGCACCAGTTTCAAAACACCCAAATCAATGTTTAAAGGCACAACAAGGTTTCAAGACACAAGTCTCAATTCTCAACCTGATAGCATCAAAACACGATTTTGACAAACGTGGTGTTCTTAGAACTTCATTTCATAGGTTGTGACTGAAAAGCCTCCTTTTTGGAACATAAAAATTAGCGTTTGGAGTCACAACAAGGTTTCAAGACACAAGTCCCAATTCCAGAATGGGTAGAGTCGAAATGCAATTTGGATGTACATCATGCTTTAAGAACCTCATTTCGGAGATTGTGCCTTGAAAGCCCTGATTTTGGCACATCAAAATCAATGTTTTGAGGCACAACAAGGTTTCAAGAAACAAGTCCCTATTCTGGAGCCAGTAGCGTCAAAATTCTATTTCGACGCATATCATTCTTTGAGAAGCTCATTTCAGAGCTTGTGCCTCGAAAGACATAGTTTTGGAGCATCAAAATCAATGTTTGGAGGCACAACAAGATTTCAAGATGCAAGTCCTCATTCTAGAGTCAATAGCATCAAAATCTGATTTTGGTGCACATCGTGCTCTTAGAACCTCATTTTGAAGCTTGTGCCTCAAAAGCCCTGGTTTTGGATCATCAAAATCAGTGTTTTGAGGCACAACAAGGTTTCAAGATGCAAGCCCCTTTTCTAGAGCCAGTAGCATAAAAATTCAAGTTTGATGCACATTGTGCCCTTAGAACCCTGTTTTAGAAACTGTGCCTCAAAAGCCCCAGTTTTGGAGCATCAAAATTGATTTTTGAAGTCACAACAATGTTTCAAGATGCAAGTCCCAATTATAGAGTCAATAGCGTCAAAATATGATTTTGGTGCACATCATTGTCTTAAAACCTCATTCGAAACTTGTGCCTCAAAAGCCCCAGATTCAAAGCATAAAAATTTAATTTTGATGCAGATTGTGCTCTTACAACCCTATTTCAGAAATTGTGCCTCAAAAGCCCCAATTTTAGAGCATCAAAATCGATGTTTGGAGGCACAACAAGGTTTCAAGAAGTCCTGATTCTAGAGCCGGTAGCGTCAAAATTTGATTTTGATGCTCACCGTGCTCTTAAAACCTTGTTTTGGAGCTTATGCCTAAAAATCATCAGTTTCAAAGCATCAAAATTGGTGTTTGGAGGCACAACAAGCTTTTGAGACGCAAGTCCCTACTCCAGAGCCTGTATTATAAAAATGTGATTTTGATGCACATCATGCTCTTAGAAACTTGTTTCAGAGCATGTGGCTCGAAAGCACCAGTTTGAAAACACCCAAATCAATGTTTAAAGGCACAACAAGGTTTCAAGAAACAAATTTTGACACTACAGGCTCCGGAATAGGGACTTGCATCTCGAAAGCTTCTTGTGCCTCCAAACACCAATTTTGATGCTTCGAAACCGATGATTTTGAGGCATTAGCTCCAAAACAAGGTTCTAAGAGCACGATGTGCATCAAAATCAAATTTTGACGCTACCGGCTCCGGAATAAGGACTTGCATCTTGAAATCTTGTTGTGCCTCGAAACATCGATTTTGATTCTCCAAAATTGGGGCTTTTGAGTCACAATTTCTAAAATGGGGTTCTAAGAGCAGAATGTGCATCAAAATTAAATTTTGATGCTACTGGCTCTAGAATTGGGGCTTGCATCTTTAAACCTTGTTCTGCCTCAAAACATTTATTTTGATGCTCTGAATCTGGGGCTTTTGAGGCACAAGCTTCGAATGAGGTTTTTAGAGCACGATGTGTGCCAAAATTATATATACACGCTATTGACTCTATAATCGAGACTTGCATCTTGAAACTTTCTTGTGACTTCAAAAATTGATTTTGATGCTCCAAAATTCAGGCTTTTAAGGGCACAAAATTGAGGCTTTTGACACTACTGGCTCTGGAATAGTGACTTGTTTCTTTAAACCTTGTTGTGTTTCAAAACATTGATTTTGATGTGCCAAAATCAGGGCTTTCAAGCCATAATCTCCGAAATGAGGTTCTAAGAGCATGATGTTCATCAAAATTGCATTTTGACTCTACCCACTCTGGAATTGGGACTTGTGTCTTGAAACCTTGTTTTGACTCCAAAAACTTATTTTTATGTTTTAAAAATGAGGCTTTTGAGTCACAACCTCCGAAATAAGGTTCTAAGAACACCACGTTTGTCAAAATTGTGTACTGATGCTATCAGCTTGAGAATTGGGACTTGTGTCTTCAAACCTTGTTGTGCCTTTAAACATTGATTTGGGTGTTTTGAAGATGCAAGCCCCTATTCTAGAACTAGTAGCATCAAAATTCAAGTTTGATGCACATTGTGCCCTTAGAACACTGTTTTAGAAATTGTGCCTCAAAAGCCCCAGTTTTGGAGCATCAAAATCGATTTTTGGAGTCAAAACAAAGTTTCATGCTCTTAGAACCTTGTTTTGGAGCTTATGCCTCAAAATCATCGAATTCAAAGCATCAAAATTGGTGTTTCGAGGCACAACAAGCTTTCGAGATACAACTCCCTTTTCCGGAGCCGGTAGTGTCAATGTTTAAAGGCACAACAAGGTTTCAAGACACAAGTCCCAATTCTCGAGCTGATAGCATCAAAAATGATTTTGACAAACATGGTGTTCTTAGAACCTCATTTCGGATGTTGTGACTCAAAAGCCTCATTTTTGGAACATAAAAATTAGTGTTTGAGTCACCACAAAGTTTCAAGATACAAGTCCCAATTCCAGAGTGGGTAGAGTCAAAATGCAATTTTGATGTACATCATGCTCTTCGAACCTCATTTCAGAGATTGTGCTTTGAAAGCCGTGATTTTGGCACATCAAAATCAATGTTTTTAGGCACCACAAGGTTTCAAGAAACAAGTCCCTATTCCGGAGCCAGTAGCGTCAAAATTCTATTTTGACGCACATCATTCTTTGAGAAGCTCATTTCAGAGCTTATGCCTCGAAGGACTCAGTTTTGGATTATCAAAATCAATGTTTCAAGTTTTAAAACCTCACTCAAAACTTGTGCCTCAAAAGCCCCAGATTCAGAGGATCAAAATTAATGTTTTGAGGCACAACAAGTTTTGAAGATGAAAGCCCCGATTCTAGAGCCGATAGCATCAAAATTTAATTTTGATGCACATTGTGCTCTTAGAACCCTGTTTCAGAAATTGTGCCTCAAAAGCCCAAATTTTGGAGCATCAAAATCAATGTTTGGAGGCAAAACAAGGTTTCAAGATGAAAGTTCTGATTCTGGAGCCGGTAGCATCAAAATTTGATTTTGACGCACATCGTCCTCTTAGAACCCTGTTTTGGTGCTTATGTCTCAAAATCATCGGTTTCAAAGCATCAAAATTGGTGTTTGGAGGCATAACAAGATTTCGAGATGGAAGTCCCTATTCTGGAGCTTGTAGTGTCAAAACGTGATTTTGATGCCCATCGTGCTCTTAGAAACTCATTTCGGAGCATGTGGCTTGAAAGCACCAGTTTCAAAACACCCAAATCAATGTTTAAAGGCACAACAAGGTTTCAAGACACAAGTCCCAATTCTTAAGCTGATAGGATCAAAACACCATTTTTAAAAAACCTGGTGTTCTTAGAACCTCATTTCGGAGGTTGTGACTCAAAAGCCTCATTTTTGCAACATAAAAATTAGTGTTTGGAGTCACAACAAGGTTTCAAAACATAACTCCCAATTCTAGAGTGGGTAAAGTCAAAATGCAATTTTGATGTACATCATGCTCTTAGAACTTCATCTCAGAGATTGTGCCTTCAAAGCCCTGATTTTGGCACATTGTGCTCTTAGAACCTCATTTCAAAGCTTGTGCCTCAAAAGCCCTAGTTTCGGATCATCAAAATCAGTGTTTTGAGGCACAATAAGGTTTCAAGATTGAAGCCCCTATTCTAGAGCCAGTAGAATCAAAATTCAATTTTGATGCACATTATGCCCTTCAAACCCTATTTTAAAAATTTTGCCTCAAAAGCCTCAGTTTTGGAGCATCAAAATCGATTTTTCAAGAGTCACAACAAAGTTTGAAGATGCAAGTCCTGATTATAGAGTCAATAGCATCAAAATTTGATTTGGGCAGACATCATACTCTTAAAACCTCATTCAAAGCTTGTGCCTCAAAAGCACCAGATTCAAAGCATCAAAATCAATCTTTTGAGGCACAACAAGGTTTCAAGATGCAAGCCCCGATTCTAGAGCCAGTAGCATCAAAATTTAATTTTGATGAACCCTATTTCAGAATTTGTGCCTCAAAAGCCCCAATTTTGGAGCATCCAAATCGATGTTTGAAGACACAACCAAGTTTCAAGATGCAAGTCTTGATTCTATATTCGGTAGCGTCAAAATTTGATTTTGATGCACATCGTGCTCTTAGAACCTTGTTTCGGAGCTTATGCCTCAAAATCATCAGTTTCGAAGCATCAAAATTGGTGTTTGGAGGCACAACAAGCTTTTGAGACGCAAGTCCGTATTTCGGAGCCTGTAGTGTCAAAACGTGATTTTGATGCACATCGTGCTCTTAGAAACTCATTTCGGAGCATGTGGCTCGAAAGCACCAGTTTCAAAACACCCCAAATCAATGTTTAAAGGCACAACAAGGTTTCAAGACACAAGTGCCAATTCTCAAGCTGATAGCATCAAAACATGATTTACAACCTCATTACGAAGCTTGTGCCTCAAAAGTCCTGGTTTCAGATCATTAAAATCAGTGGTTTGAGGCACAACAAGGTTTCAAGATGCAAGGCCCTATTCTAGAGCCAGTAGCATCAAAATTGAAGTTTGATGCACATTGTGCCCTTAGAACCCTGTTTTAGAAATTATGCCTCAAAAGCCCCAGTTTTGGAGCATCCAAATCAATTTTTGGAGTCACAACAAAGTTTCAAGATGCAAGTCCCCATTATAGAGTCAATAGCGTCAAAATCTAATTTTGGTGCATATCGTGCTCTTAAAACCTCATTCGAAGATTGTGCCTCAAAAGCCCCAGATTTAGAGTATCAAAATCAATGTTTTGAGGCACAACGTGGTTTCAAGATGCAAGCCCCGATTCTAGAGCCAGTAGCATCAAAATTTAATTTTGATGCACATTGTGCTCTTAGAACCCTTTTTCCGAAATTGTGCCTCAAAAGCCCAATTTTGGAGCATCAAAATCGATGTTTGGAGGCACAACAAGATTTCAACATGCAAGTCCTGATTCTAGAGCTGGTAGCATCAAAATTTGATTTTCACGCACATCGTGCCTTTAGAACCTTGTTTTGGAGTCTATGCACCAAAATCATCGGTTTTGAAGCGTCATAATTGGTGTTTGGAGGCACAACAAGCTTTTGAGACGCAAGTCCCTATTCCGGAACCTGAAGTGTCAAAACATGATTTTGATGCATGTCGTGCTCTTAGAAACTCGTTTCGGAGCACGTGGCTTGAAAGCTCCCATTTGAAAACACCCAAATCAATGTTTAAAGACACAACAAGGCTTGAAAAAACAAGTCCCAATTCTCAAGCTGATAGCATCAAAACATGATTTTGACAAACATTGTGTTCCTAAAACTTCATTTCGAAGATTGTGACTCAAAAACCTTAATTATGGAACATGAAAATTAGTGTTTGGACTCAGAAAAAAGTTTCGAGACACAAGTCCCAATTGTAGAGTGGGTAGAGTCAAAATGCAATTTTGATGTACAACATGCTCTTAGAACCTCATTTCAGAGATTGTGCCTTGAAAGCCTTGATTTTGGCACATTGATTTTGATGTGCCAAAATCAAGGCTTTCAAGGCATAATCTCCGAAATGAGGTTCTTAGAGCATGATGTACATCAAAATTGCATTTTGACTCTACCCACTCTAGAATTGGGACTTGTGTCTTGAAACCTTGTTGTGACTCCAAACACTAATTTTTACGTTCCAAAAATGAGGCTTTTAAGTCACAACCTCCAAAATGATGTTCTACGAACACCACGTTTATCAAAATCATGTTTTGATGCTATCAGCTCGAGAATTGAGACTTGTGTCTTGAAACCTTGTTGTGGCTTTAAACATTGATTTGGGTGTTTTGAAATAGATGCTTTCGAGTCACATGCTCCGAAATGGGTTTCTAAGAGCATGATGTGCATCAAAATCATGTTTTGACACTACAGGCTTCGCAATAGGGACTTGCATCCTGAAAGCTTGTTATGCCTCCAAACACCAATTTTGATGCTTCGAAACCAATGATTTTGAGGCATAAGCTCCAAAACAAGGTTCTAATAGCATGATGTGCGCCAAAATCAAATTTTGATGCTACCAGACTCCAGAATAAGGACTTGCATCTTGAAACCTTGTTGTGCCTCCAAACATCGATTTTCATGCTCCAAAATTGGGGCTGTTGATGCACAATTTCTGAAACAGGGTTCTAAGAGCACAATGTGCATCAAAATTAAATTTTGATGCTACTGGCTCTAGAATCGGGGCTTGCATCTTGAAACCTTGTTGTGCCTCAAAACATTGATTTTGATGCTCTGAATCTGGGGCTTTTGAGGCACAAGCTTCGAATGAGGTTTTAAGAGCACGATGTGCATGAAAATCAGATTTTGACGCTATTGACTCTATAATCGGGACTTGCATCTTGAAACTTTGTTGTCACTTCAAAAATCGATTTATATACTCCAAAACGTGGGCTTGTGAGGCACAATTTCTAAAGTAGGTTTCTAAGGGCACAATGTGCATCAAACTTGAATTTTGATGCTACTGGCTCTAGAATAGGGGCTTGCATCTTGAAACCTTGTTGTGCCTCAAAACACTTATTTTGATGATCTGAAACATATGCTTTTGAGGCAGAAGCTTCTAAATGAGGTTCTAAGAGCACGATGTGCACCAAAATCAGATTTTGATGCTATTGACTCTAGATTAAGGACTTGCATCTTGAAACCTTATTGTGCCTCCAAACATTGATTTTGATGCTCCAAAACTGAGTCTTTCAAGGCACAAGCTCTGAAATGAGCTTCTCAAAGAATGATATGCGTCAAAATGGAATTTTGACACTACTGGCTCCAGAATAGGGACTTGTTTCTTGAAACCTTGTTGTGCCTCAAAACATTGATTTTGATGTGCCAAAATCAGGGCTTTCAAGGCACAATGTCCAGAATGAGGTTCTTAGAGAATGATATACATCAAAATTGCATTTTGACTCTACCAACTCTGGAATTGGGACTTATGTCTTAAAACCTTGTTGTGACTCCAAACACTAATTTTTATGTTCCAAAAATGAGGCTTTTGAGTGACAAACTCTGAAATAAAGTTCTAAGAACACCACGTTTGTCAAAATCGTGTTTTGATGCTATCAGCTCGAGAATTGAGACTTGTGTCTTGAAACCTTGTTGCGCCTTTAAACTTTGATTTGGGTGTTTTGAAACTAGTGCTTTCGAGCCACATGCTCCGAATTGAGTTTCTAAGAGCATGATGTGCATCAAAATCACGTTTTGACACTACAGGCTTCAGAATAGGGACTTGCGTCTCGAAAGCCTGTTGTGCCTCCAAACACCAATTTTGATGCTTTGAAACCGATGATTTTGAGGCATAAGCTCCAAAACAAGGTTCTAAGAGCACAATGTGTGTCAAAATCAGTTTTTGATGCTACCAGCTCTAGAATCAGGACTTGCATCTTGAAACCTTGTTGTGTCTCCAAATATCGATTTTGAGGCTCCAAAATTGGGGCTTTTGAGGCACAATTTCTGAAACAGGTTTCTAAGAGCACAATATGCATCAAAATTAAATTTTGATGCTACTGGCTCTAGAATCGGGGCTTGCATCTTGAAACCTTGTTGTGCCTCAAAACATTGGTTTTGATGCTCTGAATCTGGGGCTTTTGAGGCACAAGCTTCGAATGAGGTTTTAAGAGCACGATGTGCGCCAAAATCAGATTTTGACACTATTGACTCTATAATAGGGACTTGCATCTTGAAACTTTGTTGTGACTCCAAAAATCGATTTGGATGCTCCAAAACTGGGGCTTTTGAGCACAATTTCTAAAACAGGGTTCTAAGGGCACAATGTGCATCAAACTTGAATTTTGATGCTATTGGCTCTAGAATAGGGGTTTGTATATTGAAACCTTGTTGTGCCTCAAAACACTGATTTTGATGATCCGACACTAGGGCTTTTGAGGCACAAGCTTTTAAATGAGGTTCTAAGAACACAATGTTTGTCAAAATCGTGTTTTGATGCTGTCAGCTTGAGAATTGGGACTTGTGTCTTGAAACCTTGTTGTACCTTAAAAGCCTTGGTTTCAGATCATCAAAATCAGTGTTTTGAGGCACAACAAGGTTTCAGTGGCATCAAAATATAAGTGTGATGCACATTGTGCCCTTAGAACCATATTTTAAAAATTGTGCCTCAAAACCCCCAGTTTTGGAGCATCAAAATCGATTTTTGGAGTCATAACAAAGTTTCAAGATGCAAGTCCTGATTACTCAATAATGTCAAAATCTGATTTTGGCGCACATCGTCCTCTTAAAACCTCATTCGAAGCTTGTGCCTCAAAACCTCCAGATTCAGAGCATCAAAATCACTGTTTTGAGGTACAACAAGGTTTCAAGATGCAAGCCCCGATTCTAGAGCCTGTAGTATCAAAATTTAATTTTGATGTACATTGTGCTCTTAGAACCCTGTTTCAGAAATTGTGCCTCAAAAGCCCGAATTTTGGAGCATCAAAATCAATGTTTGGAGGCACAACAATGTTTCAAGATGCAAGTCCTAATTCTGGAGCCGATAACGTCAAAATTTGATTTTGACGCACGACGTGCTCTTAGAACCTCATTTCGGAGGTTGTGACTCAAAAGCCTCATTTTTGGAACATAAAAATTAGTTTGGAGCTTATGCCTCAAAATTGGTGTTTGGATGCACAACAAGCTTTCGAGACACAAACCCCTATTCCGGAGCCTGTAGTGTTGAAATTCCATTTTGACGCACATCATTCTTTGAGAAGCTCATTTTAGAGCTTGTGCCTCGAAAGACTCAGTTTTGGAGCATCAAAATCAATGTTTGAATGCACAACAAGGTTTCAAGATGCAAGTCCTAATTCTAGAGTCAATAGCATCAAAATCTGATTTTGGTGCACATCGTGCTCTTAGAACCTCAT